>NW_028274821.1:47123439-47748439 GCF_037043125.1 Eumetopias jubatus | reverse complement strand
AACCCCTATCTTGGTATTACAGGGATTCATTTATAGCTCCTAGCAAAGTTCCTAATATTTAATAAGAGTTCAATACATGTTGCTGTAATTAGAGCATTAATCATACTGCATTGCAATTATCTTTTTTTTTGTTGTTTCCTCTTCTGAACAAGAACTGTGTACGCTCAATGCCTTGGCACCTAAGATATGCAAAAACATTTTTGCTAAATACAGAAACAAATAAATGAATAAAGAAGAAAACGAAGGAGGAAATGAACAGATATGTATAATCTGGCCTCCTTTCAATTCCTCGGATCTAGCGTGTAAGAGGGTTAAAGTGAGGGGCGCCTGGGTGGCTCAGTCGTTAAGCATCTGCCTTCGGCTCAGGTCATGATCTCAGGGTCCTGGGATTGCCCCCCATCGGGCTCCCTGCTCGGCGGGGAGTCTGCTTCTCCCTCTGCCTCTGCCCCTCCCCGCTGCTTGTGCTCTCTCTCAAATAAATAAGCTTTTAAAATCTTAAAAAAAAAAAGAGGGGTAAAATGACAAGAGATCTCCAGCCCTATAGGAATCGGTTTTGGCACTGGCTGCGTGCTCTTCTTCATGTCGGGACCAATTCTCTTTTCCTAGTGGCAGGTAGTACCACAGCCATTATTTCTGAGACTCTCTCCTACCCAAAGCCATGTAGAGAGCACCCTCCCTTGGCCAGGTGAACCTTTTTGCTTCTGACACTCCAAATGAGATGCCAGGACTATAAGGAAAACCAACACCAAAATCTCAGATGGCCTCCAACTGCAGATTCTCTTTCCTCCCCTAACTATTTTATAGCCTGCCATCAAGATGCCTGACCTTGCCAAGTCAAACCCAGTTAATCTTTTACAGTGTCAGTCCCCTTTATGGACTCTACGATATGGCAATGCCATATGGTGGCAATGCTCTAGAAGGGACTCTGCTCTTATGTGACAAGCAGGTTTATGTTGTACTTAGCAAAAAGTCCCTCTTGCCTCATGCGTGATATCTCCCCGCTGGTTCCTGCTCAACCTAGTGAAATTGAGAGAAATTACTAAACAGGAACACAGCTTACATTAATAAGGTGAGAAGTCTACCCTTAATTTTCGTTTTCACTGTAGAATTTACATATGTGTATACTTATACATACAAGTATCATTATAGCAGCTAACAATCTGTGGATATAGTGGCTCAGCTCCACCAATGGCTGTTGGAACTCAACATTATCCCACAATACCAGTGTCATTCTGGAGCACCTTAATTTCAATATCCAGAAAACCCCAATGCCCCGGGGAGTCCTTCAGTATGCCCTCTTGCCTCGGCATATGAGTGAAAGTTTAAATATTTATTAAATGAGTAAAATTCAGGGTGTTGGCTGTCTATAGCCATAAATTGCTTTAAAAGCAAATGTGGACTTTGTCTTGTTGTTATTACTGCAGATTCTAAGCTTTTTATAAGTTTAAACATTTCTGCATTCTTTCTCCGGAAGGAACTCTCTCAAGTCTGCTGAAAGTTACAAAGATTCTGAAGTCTGCTGAAAGCTGAAGATTTCTGAGGCGTGGCACCACATTCTCTGATTGGGCCGCTGCTCTCGAAAGATAGGGGCCTTTTGCTGTTGACTCACCAGAGGGCAGCAGCTTTGCAGCTTGATGTCAGCACGCAAGAATGTCAGCCACTTCTCGCCAGCCACCTCCCACCCAACCCCCAGGAGTAGCCCAGAATTAAGCAAAGCTCTTTGGGTTAGCCTCTGACCAGCCTCCTGGTTGGGCTTCTTGCTGCCCTGGTTACCATGCTCCAGCAAAGAAAATCCCCGCCACCTCTCGGCAGGGGAACAATAAACTTTTCCAGCTATGTGTCTCTGGGGATACCGATGTAATTGCCTGATTAAGGTTTGGATATTTGGGGGATTGGGTATATTTGGGGGACTGGGTATGGTTTTCTGGGTGCTCCTCTTCAACACACACACAAACACACACACACACACACACACACGTCTTCTCTAGAAGGAAAAGAGCACATATACAGAAAGAAACCTGCAAACAGGGACTAGCAAAATTTCTAGATTCTAAATGGATTATGTGTTGTTTGTACTCCTGGTATTCGATCTATATCAGTTTCCCCCACATTTCTGCCTGTCTCAACTGAAGCCTCAGATCTAGCTCTAGCCTAGCTTGGACTATCCCCAAGGTCCTTTCTGCCCTAATGGTCTATGTTTGCATGAAATTAAACAACTAAGAGCTTTCTGAGAGGAATAACTTCTTGAGGATACTCATGAGACCCAGCCGGGTTGTCTGCCCACAGTGGGTAGTCCTAGTTCCATGAGTACCTATTTTTATATGTGACCTACTTTCACATCTCATCTCCCCTTTAAGAGAGGAGAGTCTTAGTCCTATGTTAATTAAAATGTTCATATTTTTTGCATTTTTTTTCAATGGCTCTTGTGGTTTGGGGCAACTGAAAGCAGTCAACAGATAGTAGACTGTATACCCACTTAAGGTAATCGTGGCTAAGATCAAGCAAGCAGTTAAGCCAAAGTGAAACTGATGGATCACAGAAACTAAGTCTGCCCAATTCCACTTGCTAAAGTGTGGGGATCCCAGAGCTTAAGGCTCTTTGATTCCCTTGGTACACTAATAGTTGAGGCAAAACCACTCTCTGCGATCTTGCCCTCATTCCATTTCTTTAACCTGATAGATGGCACCAGCCTCCACACCCCATTCTACTTGAATGTCCTTCCGGATTCTCCAATGTGCTTACTGTAGTGGGCTAAACGGTGGTTCCTAAAAAGATATGTCCATGTCCTAACCCCCAGAACCTGGGAAAGTGACCTTATTTGGAAAAAGTTAAGGATCTGGAGATGAGATCATTCTGGATGATCCAAGTGGGCCCTAAATCCAATGGCAAGTATCCTTATAAGAAACACAGAAGATGGGGTTCCCGGGTGGCTTAGTCAGTTAAGCCTCCGGTTCTTGGTTTTGGCACAGGTCTTGATCTCGGGGTCATGCGATTGAGCCCTGGGTTGGGCTCCGTGCTCAGCACAGAGTCTGCTTGAAGATTCTCTCCTTCTGGCCCTCCCCCATCCTCACCCTCTCTCTCTCTCAAATAAATGAATCTTATAAAAAAGAAAGAAAGAAACACAGAGGAGAGACACGGGGGAGAAGAGGACAACACCATATAAAGATGGAGGCAGAAGTGGAGTCACAAGCCAAGGAACTCCTGGAGCCACCAAAAGCCAGAAGAAGTAAGGAATGGATTCTCCTCTAGAGCCTCTATGGGGAGCAGAGCTCCTGCTAGCATTTTGATTTTGGACTTCCTACCCCCAGAATTGTGAATACATTTTGGTTGTTTTAAAGCAACCGAGTTTGGGTAAGCAGCCATAGAAACTCAATCTGAGTTATAAACTCAAATGCCTTATAAGGATCATACAGGTAGTGAAATGAGCAAGCAGTCCAGGTAGGGAAATCGCGGTTTTAGCATCCCATATAATTTTTCATTAACTAAAATTGATACTCTGAAAGGCAGTGAAATAACAGAAAGTACAAGCTGTCTTTAGCCAAAGTGAGAACAAATGTCCTGGCCAAAAGAAGTATCTATCACCCAGATCCACTTAACTGTTACCATATGAAAACACGAACCCAGCATTACCACATCCTCCCACTTCTATTGGATTTTTATTTTAAATCTTGTGCATTTTATTTATTTATTTGACAGAGAGAGACACAGCGAGGGAGGGAACACAAGCAGGGGGAGTGGGAGAGGGAGAAACAGGCTTTCCGCCGAGCAGGTAGCCCGACGTGGGGCTCGATCGCAGGACCCCGGGATCATGGCCTGAGCCGAAGGCAGGCGGTTAACGGACTGAGCCACTCAGGCGCCCCAAAATCTTGTGCATTTTAAGTGTTGGTTCAAAGACCAAATGGGCAAACGGCACACTGTGGGCCCAACCAAATGTGTTTGAGGGCTGAAGTATGACCACAAGTGGCCAGCTGCAGGGAGCCCACTGACCCTTCTAACAGTATTTAAGGTATGTGCCACCAACAGTTCATGACAAAATCAAAAACAGGGCCTTGTTGTTCTCTTCCTCCACCTGGTCCGGCAGCCCAGGTCACTTATATTCAAAATCATTCTCAACGTTGGTGTAGGCAGAGAGAAATATTCTGTTGAACCCTGAGATAATATATCTCCTTCCTCCTTCTAGGCCTCTCCTCTTAGTTTCTGTAGCTTAATTTGGACTGTGACCATTTAGAATCTAGAAGTCATGTGTGTGTGTGTGTGTGTGTGTGTGTTTTGAAGAATATTACAGATAGCTACTTTGCAGTGTGATGCATGATTACTTTAGAAGGAAAAATAAAATAAAATTATTCACCAGGGAGAATTAAAATTCAAAAGCCATTTTTCTGTGCTTATTTTATCCCAAAACATTAAAATATATTTTACTAAAAGGATTGGAATTTAGGTCAGATAAAACTGAAGATATAAAATTGACACATAATATTGACACAGTCTCTGTATTTACTTTATTAAAAGTTGCTACTTCTGTGATCATTTATCAAATCTCTAGAGCTATTTTCTAATTTCAGACAGTAAGTGTCCTGCAGAGCATTATAAAGTAAGACATAGTTTCACTAGATTGAATTTTTCAGTCTATGAATGTGATTAGGAAGATAGTTATGAGCTTTGAAAGTGCTACAAAAATAAATTTGATGCAAAGATTTATATTGTAAGAATGAAATACTGATATATATTTATATTGGTTAGTCCTTAGTAAGGAAAGAAAGTTATAATCGATTTTCATTATTGATCTCTGTGTTCTCATGGAAATACTCTAAAAATAAATAGGACAGACTTTTGAAGGGTCCCTCTAAAAGATATAAGAATTTAAAAGATTTTCAGGGGCGCCTGGGTGGCTCAGTCATTAAGCGTCTGCCTTCAGCTCAGGTCATGGTCCCAGGGTCCTGGGATCAAGCCCGACATCGGGCTCCCTGCTCCGTGGGAAGCCTGCTTCTCCCTCTCCCACTCCCCCGCTTGTGTTCCCTTTCTTGCTGTGTCTCTCTCTGTCAAATAAATAAAATCTTTAAAAATAGACAAATAAATAAGAGATTTTCAGAGACAGAAAGAGAAATGAGTTTCCTTACTGATGGAGATTTTTCCTTAGTCAAATTAAAGTTAAGGACACAACTCAATAAGAAGAAGACAACCCAATTTTAAAATGGGAAAAAGATTTCCATAGACATTTCACAAAAGAAGATGTATAAATGGTTTATAAGCATATGACATTGTGTTGAACGTCATGAGTCATTAGAGAAATGCACACCAAACCCATTATGAGGGAACACTTCACCCCCACTAGGATCAAGTCCATCAAAAAGATAGACAATGGGGGCGCCTGGGTGGCTCAGTCGTTAAACATCTGCCTTCGGCTCGGGTCATGGTCCCGGGGTCCTGGGATCGAGTCCCACGTCGGGCTCCCTGCTCCGCGGGTAGTCTGCTTCTCCCTCTCCCACTCCCCTTGCTTGTGTTCCCTCTCTCGCTGTCTCTCTCTCTCTGTGTCAAATAAATAAATAAAATCTTTAAAAAAAAAGATAGACAATGACAAGTGTTGGTAAGGATATGGAGAAGCAGGAACCCTCCTTCATATGTTGTTGATAAAGATGTACAGTGATACAGCCACTTTGGGAAACAGTTTGACCATTTCTTGTAGAGTTAAATATTAATTTCCATACAACATAGCACTCCTACTCCTAGGTGTATACTGAAGAGAAATGAAAAAATATTTCCACACAAAAACTTGAACATGAATGTTCATAACAGCATTATAACAGCCAATAATAATAGCCAAATAATAGCCAAAAAGTAGGAACAACTGAAATGTCCATTCACTGTTGAATGGATACACAAAATGTTGTATATCCATGCAATAGCATATTATCTAACCATAAAAAAAGAATAAAGTAGGGACGCCTGGGTGGCTCAGTCGTTAAGCGTCTGCCTTCAGCTCAGGTCATGATCCCAGGATCCTGGGATCGAGTCCCACATCAGACTCTCTGCTCGGCGAGGAGCCTGCTTCTCCCTCCCCCACTCCCCCTGCTTGTGTTCCCTCTCTCGCTGTGTCTCTCTCTGTCAAATAAATAAATAAAATCTTAAAAAAAGAATGAAATACTGATATATATAACTTTTATAAACCTGAAAAACATTATACTAAGTGAAAAAAGCCAGACACAAAGCACCACATATTACATGATTTCATTTATATGAGTTGTCCAAAAAAGATAAAATCATAAAAACAGAAAATTGATTAGTGGTTGCCTGTGGCTGGGGTGAGGAGGGGAATAACTAAATGGGCATGAGGGATCTTACTGGGATGATGAAAATGCTCTAAAACTATTGTGGTTATGGTTACACAACTCAGTAAGTTTGTTAAAAGTCATCAGATTGTGCACTTAAAATGGGTGAATTTATGGTGTGTAAGTTACAGTTCAATAAAGTTGTTTTTTAAAGTTAGAGAATCATTAAAAGAAGAAAACCTGACACATAAAAAATTCTCTCTTTTATCCTATAACCAATCCATCAACAAATTTGTCAATCATTCCTACCAAATACCTCTTATTTTTTTATCATTTTATATATTTTAAGTGCATAATAGTTCAAAATATAACATGTAAAAATAGAGCACAATGAAAAATTTTTCTTCCACTATTTTCCCTCAGCCACCAAATGCCTCTCCTTGGAAGCAAGCATTGTTATCAGTTTCTTGTATGTCTTTCTAGAAACACTTTATGCATCTCTAGAAATATGTATGTGTGTGTATTCTACCCCCAACACACACACAAACACACACACACCCTTTTTCCCCACAACTTGCAGCATATTATACATAGTGTTCTACACATTTCTCTCTCTCTTTTTTTTTTTTTACTTTATAATCAATAACATACCAGAATCTAAATATCGCTCAAATCTTTTCCCACTTTACCATCTCACTGCTAAGGAACTGGGTAGGACCCTGAGCACCTCTTGCCTGGACCACTGTATTTCATCTAATTTGAGATGCCATCAGATATAAGCCACACTGGTATTTGGGAACCCATAAGAGAGAAAAAAAAATGCTGCCTATTAAATTATGACATAAAATTCATTGTAAGATACATCTCAATTTCAGGGGGAAAAAAACCATAATGCTAAAAAGTGCATACATATGCACAAACATGTAAACAATAAAATACGGTAACAGTGTCCCAACAGGTCCTCCAACATCATCCCTGACCCCTCTTCGATTCATCGTCTCCTGCCAGAATGATTTTTCTAAGCTCCAAGTTTAATCTTTTCATGCCTCTACTAAAAATCATTTATGGCTTCCCATTGCTACAGGATGAAGTCCAAATAACTCAGTGTGACAACTGTCAGTGTTACAAGACCCTTCCCTTTGCTGGCCTTATTTCTTTCCACGTGCTGTAGGCATGCCCAACTATTGACCCTTTCTCAAAAATGTAATGTCCTTTCAGAACTCTGTGCTTTGGTACATCTTGTCCCCTCTTGCCTGGAATACACTTGACCCTCGCTGGGAGGACCTAGCTAAATACCACTTATCCTCCAAGACTCATCTCCGGGAAAACTGCCACGAACTTCCCCAGTTCAAGGAAATGTCCTTTTCTGTCCTGCCGCCCTCCTTGTGCTTGATTCCAACCAAAGCACTCTCTGCCCAGTATCGGGCTTCTCTGTTCTCTTGCCTGTCTTTGCCACTCTTATTTTTCTCACATCACCAAGGATTGCCACGGTACCTCGTCCATGGCAGGTATTCAATAAATATTTATTGAATGGATGTGTACTTTGGCTCCTGGACGTAATCAACACATCTGCAA
This sequence comes from Eumetopias jubatus, assembly GCF_037043125.1. Lineage (NCBI taxonomy): Eukaryota > Metazoa > Chordata > Mammalia > Carnivora > Otariidae > Eumetopias > Eumetopias jubatus. The sequence continues at coordinate 47,740,598 of NW_028274821.1, read as the reverse complement.
TCACGGAGGTGTGGTCAGCTTATTATAGGGGAAAGTACACTGGATCTGAAGTCAGAGGATGCCGGTGGCAGGCTCGCTGGTCTTAGTTTGGTCAGTTCATTTTTCCAAGACTTGGTTTCCTCATCTGAAACCATGAACAGTACTACTTGCCTAGAAGGGCAGGTGAAGGGATTACCCTAAGGACGCCACCGGCATGGTGCTGGTGCTCTAAACACAGCAGCTTCGATGACTGACTGGAAGAGCCTACGCTGTTGGATGATTTTGTATACGCTGAAAGCAAACACACCACTGACACATGCTATAATACCAAATGGACTTTGTCATCCTGCTCTTATTTTATATTATTTAAAACAAAAAGCCATGCCTCTTGACAGACTTGAAAAGGTGATAGATACCATGTTTCAGAAATCCAGGTGACCAAAAAACACGTGGACCCAATTCATGCTTGGAGCATTACCCCAACCCCTGTAGGTAATCACCTGTAACAGCTTTTTTAACCCTTCCCGTGTTTTATTTGTAAGACAAATACATATTATATTCCCCTCCTTTTTACACAAAATGTGCCATGTTCTGTATATACTGTTTTGCAGATGGCTTTTTCCACTTAACATCTAAAGGGAGTCTGTGGTCTTCTAAGTTTGCCCTGAAGGATTCCCATCAAGTAGACAAGTCGTGGAAAGAGGGATGCTTCTGGCATCATAGCTCTGAACTATAAGCAGAAGGTAAACGCCCTGACTCACAGCCTCAACCACAAAGTAACTGCATGATTAACACCACAAACTATCTGCCTGCTGTATCAGGCCATGGGCAAAAAAATTGCAACCAGGCTGAAAGGGATACAAAGATCTTAGTATTATTTCCTTGAGACCCAAAGAATGCTGCAAACAGCACCAACACCTACTGTTTCCTACCTGTTCTTCATCACAGAAATGATATGCCCCCCGCCCCAGTGAGCCTTCATCTTGAAAAGAAAAGATTATTTTCAGAATTGTAAATAGTTTCCATTTGGGGGCTGTGCCTCGGGTTTGGAACAAGATCCACATTTTTATAAAGTCTCTGTCTGTTTAGAAACCAAGATCTGGTAGTACAAGGGGCTGGTTTGGGCTCTATAAATAGTTCTTATTCTTTCAGTTTTGTTGATCACATAAATGATAAAGTTACAAGTACAAGAATATTAAACATTTGGCAAAATGAGGATGTTAGAATAATAGACCTTCCTTTCCCTGGCAAGTTTAATTATGGCTCGTGTTGCCCATGTCCTCCCTGCCTTCTGATTTCTTTCTCAGGCATCCATCCCCTGAACTGGTGACCTAAAGCCCCAAACTCTCATCCGAATGGCCCCCGTTTATCCACTCTTCTCCCCACTCCAAATCCCTGACTGCCCACTGTCCTTCCAGCAGTTCTCCACATGGGCAGGGAAACAGGCTAGCTGGGAGAAGTCAGCACAGACAACAGATTCTCCGTCTCATACCCAGTAAACCGCGTCACCCTGACCCCGTCTGTCATGTATGCACACCGCGTGACCCTGACCTTGTCTGTCATGTATGCACACCGCGTCACCCAGACCCCGTCTGGCATGTATGCACACCGCGTCACCCAGACCCCGTCTGTCATGTATGCACACCACGTCACCCTGACCCCGTCTGTCATGTATGCACACCGCGTCACCCGGACCCCGTCTGTCATGTATGCACACCGCGTCACCCTGACCTTGTCTGTCATGTATGCACACCGCGTCACCCAGACCCCGTCTGTCATGTATGCACACCGCAGGGAATTTAGCAGCAAGATCAAGAATGAGGTGGGAATAGGATAGAAACCTCCTGATGTCTCAGAGGGAACTGTGTCTGACCCATAAGCCCAGCAAGTGGGAGCCTGGGTCAGCTCTCCACACTACAGACCACAAACACTGCAAATCCATCAGGCGAAGAAAAATAAGTGCACAAAGTTATGGGAGCCAGCTGCGAAGGCACCGAATCCAACACGCTGATATAGAAGGAGGGAGGGGGATTAGGACATTCAGGTGAAGCCCATTAGCAGCTGATTTCTCCACAAACCATAAGACATTGGCACAATATATTTACTATTGGTGCTGGAGCCAGAATAGGAGGAAAGTCTGAGGAATGAGCTGGAGATGGCCAGGTGGAGAAGGGCACAGGGAACAAGACACACAATCTAAGGCTCTAAGTCTGGAAACAACAAGGCATTTTAATACCTCTAGACAGTTCCATGTGATGGAGACAGAATACCAGGAAGACAAGGCCAGCATCATGGCAGAGACGAGATGAGGCTAGAGAGATGGCCAGCCAATGAAGGATTTTGTGAGGTCATGCTATAGATCTTGGATTTTAACGTGAAAGGCAATACTGGGAGCCACTGTAGGATTTTAAACAAAGAATAACAAGATTAAAGTCATGGGAAGGTCACTCATAGCATGTAGGTCATGGATTCGAGTGGGGCTTCCACGGCACCTACGATACTATATTGTAATAGGCATTCATCTGTCCCCACTAAACTGTAACCTCAGTGAGAGCAGGGAGTATGTCTGCTTTCTCATTGTTATATCTCCCGATCCTGGTACAATGCCTAGCACACAGTTAGTCATGAATTAATGAATGGATTGATGGATGGTGGGATCCAGTGTCATTCATCTTTCTGTCCCTGATGCTTATGCAGCGCTTAGCACAATGGAGGTAGTTGATAAAGGCCTGATGAATAAATGAATAAACATGAACTTCTGCCTCTTTTTCCAGACTTCTCTCCCAATGTTCCCTAAGACTTGTGATCCTATAACAATAAAAATGTATCAGAATCAAAATCAGAAACGTTGCAATAACCTCTGTCTCCTTTTCATAAGCAAGAGCTCAGAGCCCAGCGTTGTCCCCCCACCCATGTGTCTTTTTCCCTGATTACGATCATGGCCACCAACCACTACACACAAGGATTTCTTCCAAGCCTGGCTACCAGCATTGTGTGCAACAAGATAGGGTGTACAACTTACTCCTGCCAACTAGAAGAGATGGAAAAAAAAAAAAACTAGAAACAACTGATTCTGGCAGTTTTCTCTAACAATAATCACTTTCCATTTTGCCATCTAATTGCTGCTTTCAAGGTTTAATAATTATCAGTATTGTAGCTAATACTTATAGAATGCTAGATTTATGTCAGGCACTATCCTAAGTGATTTATATTACATACATATAGTCATTTAATCCCCATGAAACCCAGATGAAATTCATACCATTATTATCTCTATTTTATAAATGAAGAAACAGAGGCACAGGGAATTGAGTCATTTGTCCATCACACATATTCCTAAACTAATATGCGGCAGAGTGGAGATTTTAACCTATGCAGTCTGACTCTCAGCCTACAGCTGGGGTTTGCTGGACAGAAAGCAGGGGGGAAGCAGACAATTTATCTGAGCCTTCCCACTATTAACAGTGACTGTGGGTAAATATGTAAACTTGCTGAGGCTCAGTGTTGATATCTATAACGTGAAGACAGAAATAGATACTTCACAGTTTGTTGAGAGTACTAAATATAAACCTGCATGTAAAATATCTGGTTTGACTTAAAATCATTTCTCTCCTTCACCCAAGTAGTTATCTATTTTTAGATTGTCACAACCCTTTGAGAGCTGCCCTCAGGAACCACACGGTTTACTTCCCAGCCCTGTCCTAAACCAGCTGTCAGCTGTGTGAACTGAAGCCCCTGTTTCCTCTACTGTAACCTAGCAATCATAAAACCCATTGTAAGATTAAGTGGGATCATGTCTGAAAGGCTACTAGCACAACGCCTGGCATATGGTAAGTGCTCAGTAAGTGACAGCATCTATAATGATGACGGGAATAAGGGAGAGGGGATTATGAGGAATTAAGGCGATGATGTTTTCAGCTTGATTCTCCCTTCCCACCTAAAAAAAACCTGCCATCTGCCCTCCAGGGCTGTAAGAAATAGAAAATTTTGTCACTGTTACTTCCTAAAGGGAGGGAAATTATTTGAATTGCCCCCCCGCCAACCCCGTCGCTACACTCAAACACAATAGTCTCAACTTCTAGTGTATAAAATCATCTGGGACATTTATTGAAATTGCAGATAACAGGGAACTACCCACAAGTCCTGGTCAATAGGAAAGGGATGTGGCTCAGCTCTCACTGAGGTGATCGTGTTGGTAGCCCTGGGATTACACTAAAAAACACTGCCCTGGGATTAAATCAGCATATTTATTGCCTTGAGCCAAGATTATTTCTAAGAATCTAAATGGGACTTTTAGTGAGAAAGCCACAGTCATGTGGCTTTAAGGGGATTATTTATTAGGAAATATTTATCACTGCTTACCAACGCAAAGAATTTGTTCAACCATGGCATGGTTTAATTTTTGAAAATAAATAAATAAATAGACATCCCTTTCACAAATATATATGTACTTAAATACATGTGAGTATTAATCTCAGCAGTTTGAAGTATCCTTAAAAAAACTTCCAGTGTAGGGTCCGCCTGGGTGGCTCAGTCGGTTAAGCATCCAACTCCTGATTATGGATCAGGTCATGATCTCAGGATTGTGAGATCAAGCCGCGTGTGGAGCCCCCCACTCAGTGGGGAGTCTGCTCGGGATTCTCTCTCTTCCTCTCCCTCTGCCCTGCTCCTCCCCTGATCATGCATTCTCTCTCTCTCTCTCTCTGAAATAAATAAACCTTAAAAAAAAAAAACTTCCAGTCTATTTTCATTATCTCATACAACCTAGTCTTAAATTTCAGTCCCTACTAGCCTATGAATGGTTTTGTCCAATATTTACCTACTGTTACAAGAAGGATAATGAATTTGTGTTTTCTGTAACTCGGAAGGGGTTTTATTGTCTTTGTCAAACTTTGTTTTATTCGACTTTGTTTTATTCAAACTTTATTCCTCATACATTCATCAAGAATGTTTCAATGCATTTCACAAAGTTCACCCAGTGAACAGTTCCAGTATCAGTAAAGACAATTTACTCATGGATAGTGTCACTTTCTAGATTAAGAAGTTGAGGGGAAGAGTTTACATATCCACAGGCCACAAACAAAGTCAACATGATGAACTGTCATCAAACTAATTCTGTGCCCAAATCGCTAGACTTTAGCCAATCTTTGTTTGCTTTAAAGAAAAAGAACTCTTAAAGATAAACAAATGAAATTTTCATATTTCACTTTTGGGCATTATTATGGCTTCCATGGTATTATTAAGAAGTTAAATCTAAAGTCCTTCCAGAGACAAATTTAAGCTCACAACCCAGTGAAGCAGATAAATTCATCTTTACTGATCGTAAAACAAATTTTGAGGCATTCAGTAATTTTTAGTTGTTTCTGGCCAAACCTTGAGTAAACTGAAAAACTAAAGAAAATTGAGAGGTGGTTCTTAATATAAACCAAGTAACTTCACTCGGAGATAATGAACATCTCACCTTTTATTAGGTTTTTCCAGTATTTTTCAAACATTTGTTATGCAAAGAATTATATCAGGTGAATATCACCAATTCCAGATCTCCTCTTCAACATTATTTTGATCAAGCACTTTTAATCCAAACATTTCTTGTAATATTTGGGAGTAAAATGTTTTAATTTAGCCATTTGCACATGTTTGAAATTAACCATTGACTCAATTTCATGCCAAATTTAAGGAAAAATTTTTAAACCCTTTGTTTATGATTTTCTAAAATTTTATAGCCCATGAACATTTGTTCCAAAAACTATTTTGGGTCTTATTGCATATTTAATGTCTTAGCCCTGCAGTTGAGTGCTTTTAATATTATCTTTTAAAATTAGAGATTAAAACGGTCTATTTCGACTTGCTATTTATCCTACCCCTTTTAAGGGAAGAGTTATTTGTAAAAAAGTTGGAGGGCGTTTCTAAAGACTAATGGGCCATCATAAATTAGAATCACATGATATCTTTGCTCAGTCGACAATGTAAAAAACAGGTGCCTATCGGGTTTCTCTTTGGTTTGACAAACAGGTGTGTGGTAGGCTGCTGTTGCTGATCCAGCCAGACACTCAAGTTCAGACAAAGGCAATCCAAAGTTCCTAGTCATTTTTGTTTATTCTAACTAAGGAACGCTTGTGAACTCCATCCAGTCCTGGGAGCCTGCTTGCTCAGGGACAATTTTACTGGGTACATTCAGTGGTGTTTCAAAGTTTACAAGGATGAATTTATAGGGTTGGCTGATTTTCTTTTTATAGAGTCTGACTTCATCTCTTGAAGCCTCCTGGAAGGCAGTATCAGTGTAACCTATGTCTATTCAAAGTAGATGTTGAGGGGAAAGTAAGTCTCCAGTTTAGTGCATTTAAATTAACCTACTACTCTTACTCATTTATAGACATATTCAAAAAACCATGTTTTGCACTCAACCACAGTTTGCACTCAACTGAATCCCATGGTAAGCTATAGGAGGACACACATAAAATATAAAGAACGCTGGTTCTTAGCCTAGGTTCCCTGGGCCCTCTGATCCTGTGTGAAAATTCTGTGTGTGTGTGTGTGTGTGTGTGTGTGTGTGTGTGTGTGTAATCATGCATTTTCCTGAGTAGAAGAACCCATAGTTTTCCAGAATTCTCAATAGGGCACATAACTACAAAAAGTTAAACACTGACATGGAGAGAAGAATACATGATTACTTGTCTTTGCTTTAGTATCAAGTATAATGAAACATTGCAATATTGGCTTCTTATGAACCTTCATAATCACATCAAAGGCTGATTCTTGGGCCTTTCTCCTCTCCTTAGGGTTACCTTGAGCCTCACTCCAGTATGTATTGCTCAGGGTGCCAGGGCCTCTGGAGGGTTCCAGGGGCCATCAGAGCACTGGTGGGATACCAGATGATTTTAGCTGGCACAGGCATGACACTTAGATAAATTCAGGTAGTTAACAGATGTCTTCCTTCACCTTCTCTTTAGTTCTTCTGCTTATGGCAAAGAAATAGGCCCAGTTGGTATTAGGATTATTTTACCACTTCTGTAGCACTCCCTAGTCTCTCTTTTCAACAGAGAGAGCAAGCCTCAAGCTCAGTCTTCACAGGCTACTCTATCTGGCAAGAATTTAATAACATTTCTTTGTTCAGGGTACTTCTTTTTATAATTAGCTTCTCTTTAAGGCAAATAATATTGGCTTTCAATGTATAGCTAGTGAGAAAATTTTTTTAAGTGAATGTATTTCAATTTTAAAAAGGTGAGACAACTTAGAAACATAAAAGTAAATGATAGAAATTTGGAAAATGCTAAACAACTGCTAATCAAGTCATGCTTTTAATTAGATTGACTGTCTTTTGGAAAATTCAGTCTAGTTAGGACAAATCTTTTAACCAACAACAGAAATTTCTATTAAGCATTTCTGAAAAAAAGGCATCTGAGGGATGCCTTTAACATTAGTTAGTTAGTTAGGATGTTTTCAGATGCTTGTAATAGAAAACACAACTAAAAGTTACCTTAAGCAATAAGGACTATCTCCTGGTAGTTTTAGAGCAGATTCAGTCCCTGACTTGGTGACATCATCAAAGACCCAGGCTCTTGCCATACTTTCCTCTGCCATTCTTAGAATGTCAGTGTTGTCTTCAGATTTATTCCCTCGTGATCTCCAGATAGCTTCCATGACACCAACCCCCTCGTCCAACAATGACCAGATTCAGAAAAGTGAGAACCATTGTCCTTTGGACCTTTCAAGCGCAAAGGAGACTTACCCCAAAATTTCCCCTATTTGCTTTCACATTTCATAAGCAAGTTTCCACCCTGTGCCTGTATCAAAATAAAACATTGCCAAGAAAAAGTAATTACCAGGATTGCTTTAGCCTAATCCCCATTTACCCACCGGAGGGACTAATGAAGCTACCAGGCCTAATAACAGAACAATATTGGGGTTCTTTTTTTTAATTTTTTTAAGATTTTATTTATTTGTTTGATGAGAGACACAACGAGAGCAGGAACACAAGCAGGGGGAGTGGGAGAGGGAGAAGCAGGCTCCCCGCCGAGCAGGGAGCCCGATGCGGGGCTCGATCCCACGACCCTGGGATCATGACCTGAGCCGAAGGCAGACGCTTAACCAACTGAACCACCCAGGCGCACCAATATTGGGGTTCTGTTGGCAGCACATATGAAGGGAATGGCTGTTGGGCAGACAATCCACATGGTTTGCCATGAGCTTGCATAAACACAAGATTTGAACAAGTCTGAGGGGTGCAAAAAGGCTAAAAATTAACATTGGAGAAAAATCTTATTTCAGCACCACAAAGAAGTAATAGAAACTCGGGCCATCAAAATACACACAGAATATGGTAGTTTTTTTCAGGGTCCAGATAGAGTAAACTCTCAAGAAAATATTACTCTCGGGGATTTAAAAAACATTAATTGGCTGATAATTCTTCTCCCCAATCCCACCTCGCCCCTCAGATCTTATGAACAGGATAAAGATATGCAAGGGCAATCCCACAGCAGTAAAAAAAATAAATAAATAAATAAAGTGGTTATTGCTGTTATTCTTAAGAATTTGATCTATTTTTTTAAAGCTTCATAATAGGTTACTATGGGGGAAAATAAGAACATTACTGGACTTCGTTGGACACTTTCATTTTTTAAAAAAATTTCACTTACTTGTGGAATATGTCAATAGGTATCCTTATCTAACCTGTGCATAGAGCTCGTAAATGTTTTAATCTGCTCTGACAGGTAACTTTAGTGACAGTAAATGAAATAGGATATAAGCCTCCAACTCACCTCCTTCAGGTTATTTGTGTTGTAAATTCTTCCTAAGCTTAATTCTTGGCTTTATTTCCCACTCCAGAATGAATGGAATCAAATAAATGGTTGAATTAGGATCTGGATGGAGACAGGAAAGACCGTTCGACAAATACTGAGATATTGGTTGAGCACCTAAGGGATGTCAAGTTCCTTGTGTTTATTCTGACTCAATAACTCCACAATACAGACACTTTTGTCCAATTTTAAAGATGTAAAACTGATGACCAAAGAAGGGGAGAGTGATTTGCTGGAGTTTACAAAGCTAGTAAATAGTGGAACAAAGATTTGAACCCGGGTCTTTCTGAACCCAAATCCCATATTCTTTCCATTGAACTATCCTGCCTCCTGAGGGCTTGTGCAGCCAAATACCAAAGGACAAAATCAAGATGTTATAAAATGGGATCAAAAGAACAGGTTAAGAGATGTGGAGAAACAGAAAACCAAAAGTCAAAAACAAATCTAAGCAACAAATAGATATTTAACACCAACTGCGTCCCAAGCATGGAACAGAAGAGAGACTGGAAAACCTGTCTAGATGTGGTGGGGGAAAGGAAGGACCTCAAGAACCCACAGTGACTCCAAGATACTCTGAGATCTAAAGGGAGGGGCTCTTTATAAGTTCGTTGGTGTGGAGCCAGAGCAGGGAGTAGGTGTGGCTGGGACGTAGGGCTAAACAGGCACACCTGGGAAACAAGGAATGTACTTTACAGGGTGGGGTTGGGGGAAACATACTTTATGGTGAGGTTGCCTTTTCACCGCTAGGTAAGATTTCCCTTACTTTACACTTCTATGGATCTGGCAGCACGGTCTAGCTACCTAACTCTTAAATCAACTGACACTTTTTCTCCTTGATCACAGCCCAAATATTCACATGTTTTATACACTGGTTGAAATTATTTTTATCATAAATTTTAGTAACCAAAATTTATCAGGAATTATTGAAGCTATGATAGTGTTACCATATCTGAGATCCCTCTGGAAAAAAGATTTTAGCATTGCTTCTGTTCACATAACAAAAAGTGGGGCTACTGTTGCCTGAGATGTCATCTGAGTGTCAGTGTTATCTAGATATCTGTCACTTAAAGAGACTAAATACCTTTATTACGGTTGTCAGCCCAAATAATACCATGCAGTTTCAGCTGTATGACTCATCTGTAGAAAAGAATACAATTTCTTTTAGTGTATCAATTTTAACCTGCCAATCTTCATAATGGCCTGCATATTTTTCATTAGCCCTTTTCATACTTATCAGTGCTACCAAGAAGACTTGGCAGATGTCTGTATTTATCCAAACCTAAGGAAAAACAATGTTGGTGCTAGGACATATTTTCAATGTGGGCTTACCAGGAGTCCATTTAATTTCAACCCAAAGCTGGATATACCCTGAAAAGCAAGTTCAGGAGGCCAAACCATGCAACAGAATTTCACAGAGACAGAAAACCAAGGCCACACCCCTTCCCCCTACCTTTCTTGGAGAGTACAAAAAAATATAGTCTACTCCACACACTATTGGTCAAAGGTCAAAAGACACTCTGATCAGTCTAATCCTACTAATGTCTAGAGAGTGTACATAAATTCATTTTATTAAATATCATCCCATTTCTCAAAAAGCATTGAACTCATTTTTCTAAATGAATTTTTCAGTATTTAAACAGACTTTGGAATTAGCATGCAAAAGTTACTCGTGATACAATACAAGATTGTATTGTTTCTTATACAAAGATGATATGAAGATTGTCAGCCTGACCAAAAACCCTGAGCCTGGAGTCAGAAAGAGTCTTGGGTTCAGGTCCTGGCTCAACCATTTGATTCCCCATTACCTTGGGCAAGTTACAAAACCTCCCTAAATCTTTTCATCTAAAACATAAAGATAATAAATTTTATTTTAAAAAGTTGTTGGTTTGACTCAAATGAGATGGTACAAATAGGTAGTTATAAGAGTTCATGATTCTTAAGGAACTATAAAGAAACGGTAACAAATTTAAAAAGCAATAGACTCAGTCAAGGGGCAGAAAGGAAATGCATTTACGATATAGAGTGATTATTTGACTATTGAGAGAAAATTGAAGGTTTGGGTATTTTAAAAATTCCATGAAAAATACAGAGCAACCACTCTCCAAATACCAAATGATCTCCACATCTTAATCTTCAGCTTTGACCTCTACTCCAAGCTATAGATTCTGATATTCAGCTCCCCACAGGAGCTTCAAAACTATTGTTATTCCTTAACTTAGACAAGGGTACCCATAATTCACTCAGTCACAAAATTCAGAAACCTGGCTGTCATCCTAAAATCCTCCCTCTCTCATGTTCCACCCCAAACATCTAGATCAAGGTCAACAGAGCTGTGGTTCTTGAATGAGAACGAGGGTTCTGAACGAGGGTGTTTTATAAAAATACCAAGCTTACCCCAGAGATTCTGATTCAGAAGGCCTGAGGTATGCCGTGGGAATCTGCATTCAAAAATAAATAAACAGGGGTGCCTAGCTGGCTCAGTCAGTAGAGCATATGACTCTGGATCTCAGGGTTGTGAGTTCAAGCCCCACATCGGAGTACAGTTTACTTGAATGAATGAATGAATGAATGAATGAATGAACAGGGAATCTGATATTCATTGAGATTTAGGAGCCACTATTATAGTGCACATGCTCACCAGATCTCATATCTGTACCTTCCTCATTTCCCTACTGCAATTCTCCTACTTCAGACCCTCAGGTCTCTCTTGAATACTGAAATCACTCCATTGGTGGTCACCCTACATCCAGTACTCCTGGCCCCCACCACATTTAATCTATCCTTCTCAGTGCTGCCAGATTTATTTATCTGAACCTAAGCTTCAGAGAAGAACAGATCTAAATTCAAATCCTTGCATTACTAATTAACAAGCCTATAATCTTGAGCAAGTAATTCATCTCTCTAAGATTCAATTTTCTCACCAGGAAAATGAGGATGACACTAATACCTATTAAATGAGATTTGGATGGGATATCATTTGTAAAGCTCTTAGTACAGGCATACAGTGGGCTGTTAGAATCATCATCATTATTGTCTTTGTTATCAAGACAGAAATCTAATCCTGCAATTGCTGTTTCGTGCCTTCCTCCTGCTTCTAGCCTCTTTTTCAGTGAGCAAATCCCACAGTTAGAACTTCTTGATTCCAATTGCCTTTCTCCAACCTGGGCCTCTAATTATAACCAGTCACAGAGCATCCCATGATATTGCATGGGTCTTTCCAGATTTCTTCCCATGGCTCACACCTGAGGCCTGCCCCCACATGGGAATATCTAGTCTGTGTGGTTTGGGTCTTCCCCTAATCAGGTCTGACTTGCCCAACTACCAACTAACCAGAGCAAAGTGTCCTGACTCTAAATGAAGTTCATGAGCACAATCCTCTATATGTTTTGTACAGCACTCAATTTACCACAGATATATGGTATACATAATTATACACTCCTCTCCAAACATAAGGTTCTGGGGGATCCTTGCCTTAGCTAATACCTAAAGTTTAAGATCAGGTCCAAGGAAAGAAGGTAAAAGCTCAGGCAAAGCTCAGGTAAAGGGGAACAGTCTGGACAGATGTCCTTTTCTGGGGATGGGTGAGTCTGGTGCTCAGATCAGCAAGAATGCTCTCATTCTTTATCGACGGTGAAACATCTTGATTTCAGAAAGGTACATTGTGGTTGAAGCAGTACCCCCGCCTGTGGCTGGGGGTATCTGAAGCACAGGGGGCAGGCAGAGTGAAGCCTTGGGAAGAAAGATTAGTAGAACACACACAACAGTGATGATGATGGCTAACTTTTACTGAGTATCCACTATGGATTGGGTGCTATGTTAATTCTTTTACAAACATTTTCTCTGTCACAACAACCCTATGAGAGGTTGAGTGCCAGATGGAGAAACTGAGCCTCAGAGGAGGAGTTAAGTGACTTGTCCAAGATTACACGACTAGTAAAACAGCCCACCCCCAACCCCACCCCACCTCCCACAGGAACCCAGTCATAAAAACACTTGAATGAGACACTTTAGCTCACTGAGCACAGGCATGTCCCAGGGGCACTTTTGAAACAATTTGCATACGGTGCTCAGAAGAGCAATTAGTGCTTGTTTCTTTAATCTCTAGGATTCCCCCCCTTTTTTTTAATTTCAGGTTTTTATTTAAATTCTAGTTAGTTAACACATATGGTAAAATTGGTTTCCAGTGTACAGTTCAGTGATTCATCACTGAAATATAACACCCAGTGTTCATCACAAGTAGTCTTCTTACTCCCCATCACCCATTTAGCCCATCCCCCACCCCTCCTCCATCAACCCTCAGTTTGTTCTCTTATAGTTAAGTCTCTTTTGGTTTGCTTCCCTCTCTCTCTCTCTTCCCCCAACCCCGTGTTCGTCTGTTCTGTTTCTTAAATTCCACTTATGAGTTTGGTTCAAGCCAGACAGGGTTGAGCCTGCGGGTTGCAGGTGAGACTGGCAGAGAATGACTTGGGTGTCTCTGGTCCCACCTCTAAGTTGGCAAAACTGTTACAGACACTGGTTTAGACAACACTGTCCTTTGAAAGCATGTAAGAGTTCACTCATAAATCCACTAGACTGCCCATCACATAAAAGTAAATAATCTTGAGAATCAATTCTGGAGAATTAATCGAAAATATTCAAACATGGCCTCATTAGTTATAATCCAAAAGAAGAAGAAGAAGAAGAAGAAGAAGAAGAAGAAGAAGAAGCAGCAAGCCAGCCCAAAAGAAGAAGAAGAAGAAAGAAAGAAAGAAAGAAAGCCCAAAAGAAGAAAGAAAGAAAGAAAGGAAGGAAGAAAGAAAGAGAGAAAGAAAGAAAGAAAGAAAGAAAGAAAGAAAGAAAGAAAGAAAGAAAGAAAGAAAGAAAGAAAGAAAGAAAAGAAAGAAAAAAGCCCAAAAGAAGAAGAAGAAGAAAGAAAGAAAGAAAGAAAGCAAGCCCAACAGCACAGGGACAAATAAGTAATTTTTGGCATAAACCTACAAAATAGCCATTAAGACTTACATGACAAAATGTTCATGACAACTTTGAAACAGACTGATGGTATAAGCTGAAGTTTTAAAAAGGAGTCAACATTGTATCTACCATATGGATATAATTACGTTTTTGTCCAAAGCTTAGGAAACAAAACAACAACAAAAAGAATGCATCACAGTCGGTGGGGGTGGGGGGTTGACCCTAGGCAGTGGGAGCAGAGGTTATACTGTTTATTTTTCTGCTTGTTGGCATATTATATTTTTAATGAGCATAGGTTAATTCTCAATGCAAAAAAAAAAAACACTTTATTTAAAAATAAATATAAAAAGACTTTCCAGAACTCCTGGGAAGTCCTAGAGCACTTTGGAATTGTTTCTGAGTCTGGATCAGCCCACCCTCCTATTTTCGTCCTCATGCAGCTGTGATCCCGTGACCCAACAGCCTGGTGGCCTGTGGTTATCAGACCGATGAAGTAACTTCCCTGAAGTTTTGAGAGTTTTGCCATTTTCTCCTATACCTTATAAAGAGCCATCAACAGGTTTTTGGCTTCACAAACGATCAGCACTTCAGTTTTCCTCCCAGCAGTCCGTTTTCACAGTGATGTGGTGAAACACAGGACCACACAAGCAAGGACTGGTTTCAATTGTTAAACATTCCCCGTTGTGTTTGGTTTCTTTTTCTCCCTGATGGGCTCCACTAGAACTCATCTGTAAACTGCTGTTCCTGAAGGATTCCCAATTCACATAGCCCCACCACCCCTGCCAACACAGTGTATTCCGAACAGAAGTAGCCGGGTCATAAGCTTGCATCAACTACTGCTACCTCAGAATCCTCACCTAAGAGGAAACAGGTGCCAGCCCCATCACAGCGAACACAAAAATATCAAAGGGCTCTTGTTACCGTGTTCCAGTGGTCGGAACATACTTTCCAAGTTCTGTTCTAAAATATCTTGGCAGCCATTTTATGCCAGGAATCCAGAGAGGGGAAAGTCTGTTCTTGCATCATGACCAACGGCTTGGGGAAAGCCCAGTCCCTTCACACACAAACAGGGCTGGCTGCATTTGACTGCACAATGCCAGCCAAACTGGGACTCCTTCACATCTCCTGCCTTCTGTGGCTAGTCACTCAGCACGGCCTCGGAGATTTCGTGGAGAGCACAGAACACTCCAACGGTGCCCCTTTCAGACCTGTAAGTGTGAGACACACCTGGTTTTTTCCACCTTCTGTCAGCCCTGCTTTGGTGAATAGACAGATTCAGTCAAATTCATTTCTGTAGAGCAACGACGATACCAAAACCACATTAAAGGTATCAACTGAGGGCTATCTGCATTACTAGAAAGACACTTTGACAAACAAGGCTTTCAAAAAAGTGTGCCAACAGCAATATGAAGCCAGATGAACCCAAGAAGTTTAAGAAGAAAAAAAGCTCTAACGGTGGAGAGGGATAGGGGCATCTAAGGGGAATATAGATCTAAGAATGATAAAGAAATCATTCTTAGATTAGAAACAAAAAACAAAACGAAACAAAAACCTGGAGCAAATTTCTATTCTGGGAAAAAAAAAAAACAAAAAAACCCTCAATTTTTCCTCACTTTGGGTCTGCATCCGGGGGTGTAAGTGACATTGAGGGGCCCCAAATCTTCCGACAGGACTAAATTCACTTTTCCACAAATTGTTTTCCTCACCTACAACACATACCACCACACCCTCTCTTCGCCTTCCTCTCTCCACCCTTCAGTGAAATTAAACAACCTCCGGTATTCATGTTTTACATTGATTTCTTTTTAATTCTAACAAAATGAATCAGAACTGAGGACAATAAAGTTAAAATATGATACAAAACCAATTGGAAAAATATTTTCCAGGGGCACCTGGGGGGCTTAGTCAGTTAAGCATTTGCCTTTGGCTCAGGTCATGATGTCTGGCTCCCTGCTCAGTGGGGATTCTGCTTCTCCCTCTCCCTCTGCCCCTCCCTGCTTGTGTTCTCTCTCTCTCTCTCTTTCTCTCTCAATCACTCTCGCTCTCAAAGAAATAAAATCTTTAAAAGAAATATTTCCCAGAGATTGACAACTGTTTTGGCGTTAGTTGCCATGGCCTCCTTGGTGAGGCCTCCATGATTATGGCCTTCCCTAGCTCTCATGGAGAAGCCAAACAAACTCAGTAAAAATTAACACTATTTATCAACAGTCTTCATTTTATCAGACTGTGAGGAAACCCAAAAGAAGAGTATACGTGGCATCTCTTCCCTTAAGGAGCTGAGAATTTCAAAATTCTAAAAGGATCCCAGAGAGTTGTTTTACAGTGAGAAAATGTATATTCATCTGATAATGAAGAAAATGTGGAAGGAGGATTGGTTGTTTAAAAAAAAACTTTCAGATACCCTAAGAATTTGTTACTCAAAATGTAATCCATGGAAGCTTGCTAAAAATGTAAAATCATGGACACTACCCCAGATCTACTGGGGTAGAATTTGCATTTTAACAAGAGCTACAGTGCAGAAAGTGTTCATTAAAGTTTGAGAGGCACATACCTAAGACTCCTTAACCCCCTTACACCCTCTGTTCCGATTGCATACAATATGGTTTAAAATGTTGGATGGGGTAAAAAGATGTCTAACTGCCCCAAATAGTGTAGAGGCTAGATCAACTTTCTTTTTTATTAAAAAAAAAAAAAAGAAAGTGAGGCATTTCAAAAACTACAACCAAATTAAACAAGTACAAGAAGAGAAAAAATGGGGGTTTCAGTTACTGATAAGCTTGATATGAGTCAAGTGACTGTGGCTACAAAAAAAAACTGAAAAGCAAGCAAATACAAAAGCTAGAGACTACATTCATAGAAGTACTGTATCTAGATTGGGAAGATGACTGTGCTACCCTACCTCACACTGCTCATTAAGTACATTAATCTTAATCTTATCTTAAGTACGTTCGGTTCAAGCCACCATAATTAAGGATACAGACAAACAAGAACATGTTCAGGAAAGAGGGCCCAGGACAGTGAAATTGAAGTCATGACCTGGGGTGAGGGAGGGGGTCAGATTTTTTTGGAGGAATTGGAGCCGTTAAACCCAGTTACAAAAAGATTTTGTGAAAAAAGCTTAAAAGTATAAAGGAATGTCATGTGGGAAGCACACATGCTGGGTCTGTGGACAAGCACTTGAGAACCATTGGTTAAGGTATTTGAGGACCATTCAAACCCCATACGTCCATTACTCTTGGGCCACAATGAATCTTCAAAGTGTCTTCTGCAAAAACCAACAAGGTAGAGGAGCAAGTACCATTCTCCTTGAATTACAGGAGAGGAAAACCTGATCAATGATGGATCTCGGTCTGGAATGAGGTTTTCTTAGCTTTTATCACCCAGTTTCCTATGAAATTCCTACTTTGGTAATCATTACAGAAGAAAGGGGGCTAAAAGTGACCCCCCCAAAATTATTTTTATTGTTTTTCTTCTATCCTAATGATCCAATACATTTTCCACTTAGCCTCATATGATACTGTGCACCTGAAACATGGCTAGCAGAACTGAAGAAATAAAATTTAATTTTCATCTAACTTAATTGAAATAATAAATATAATTATATACACTGACATTCAATTTGGTTATTGGAAACTTTAAGCATGTTTGAAACATTTGGGATATATGAATCTACTTTTTCTACTGCATATATTATAAAATCTGAACATTATTTCCAGTGACAATTAAACATCTTAATTAGCACATGCTCTAAGTGGAAAATATGCCCCAGATAGCAAATATTTACATTAAAAAAATGAAAAATATTTCAGTGTTTTGTATATTAACTAAAATATTTTATACATCAGTTAAAATATACCATTAAAATTAATTTCCCATTAATTTTTATTTTTGTAATATGTCTATTAAAAATGATAAATGTGGCTCACTTTATATTTCTATTAGACATCCCTGTTCTGTGTTATTCTGAAAGAGCAAATTATTTTTGTTTGTTCATGTTCAAAAAAGAACTCAAGCCTCTCCAAGCTGAGGCTGCCAGTAGTTGACTTTTCTATCAAGCATGCCTGATTTAAGAAGGAAAGGAAAAAACCGCCAAGAAGAGCAAGATCTCCAGCATTGCTCCCTCCCCAGACCCCTCCAAGGACTGCAGAGGTTTAAGCAGACCCTCTTTCTTAGAAACAGTTTCCCTGCTCAAAGACACTCCCAAAAAATGAAATGGGACATTTCTGGAACGTATTAAATACAAGAAGGAACTCCTTCTCCTTTCTGCTCCGGCCGGTGGTGGTCCCTCAGGTGGTTGCCCCATTTGGCTGTTGCCCTATTTGCCCTTGGGCTGGACTGGTCACAGAGAATACTACCCTGTTCCTTCTGTCCTTCACCGGAGAAGCCGTGACTACCAAGCTGCATACACTTGAAAGCCTGTGTCAGGAATGAAATTACAGCCTGGCCTCTCCCCACCTCCCCCAAATTAACCAAAAGCTCAAAACTTGGGGTTGTGGTTTAAGAAATGAGAGTAGAATGCATCATTTCTTTCCTCTTCTCCACCCGGGGAGCTCTTGCTACTGCCAATTAAGGCTTCTTTCTTTCGGGAAATCTTCACAAATACCAACTGTTAATTCACAATGTCCTTTTCTCTATTTGTGTCATTCCCTGTGCCTCCTTCTTTCCTATTCATCACCCCTCTCTAGGTTAAAGATCTCCTAGCACCTCCTGAGGTGTCTTTCCCCCATCATTGCCAACATGCAAGCAAAGGCCAGCATGCAGAGGCATCCTGACTCTTGAATCTAACTAGTTTGTGGGTCTGGGAATAAGGAAGGAGCTAGCCTAGAGTTATCACAGCACTTCCCTAACCTCAACTATTCACACATCACCTTCATGTTTGCTGCCATACCTGAGATCCTCCAGAACTTTTTAAATATTTGCCTTTAAATCAACTCACACTTTTAATGTAAATAAATGCATGTAAAGAAGAAGTAAAGAAATTAAAGAAACTTTACATCACTGTTAGAAATGGAGAACTAATGTTTTTCACATGCATTAAAAGTACATAACAATCAAAATAAAATATTTACCCATGTAGCACCTAACATCCTCTCTTTTACCACCAACAGTGTGCCCGTGAAATGGAGGAACGATGTTCTAGAATGTCAGTGGCAGACCAGATGAAAGTCTAAAGTGTGGACACAAGCCTATGAAGATTTCACGGTGAACCGATCCATATGGTTTAGGAGACCAGATAGAGTTTCTTCAGGACAAAGACTTTCTCTGAACCACGGTCCACAGATATGCAGATCCCCTCTCTGGACTCAGAGCCCAGGATGGGGTGGGGAGTAGGGAAGCATAGAAATTCAGTCAAGTCCAAGAAAAGAAAAACAATTCCCAAAACTCATTCCCCAACCCCACCTCATTCTCAGCTTCCAGCTTCCAGCAATGACCTCTGAATGAGCAACATGTTGAGAGTCTTGGGATGGGTGAAAACTTTAGAGGGGAGCAAAAAGAAACAAGTATTTGAAGTCTGAAGTTTCCTTAGAGTGTGCCGTGTATCCCCAAGTGACCAGACGAGTCTCTCAAGTGCTTTTCCCCTCCCCCTCTCCTTCATCAAAGACTGTATTTAGCGATTGTTTCAAAATCCCCCTTAAGCCAAGTTCTGCAGATAAAATAAATTTGGCTTGGCTTTTTCTTCTAAGTCCTCTTTCTTACTTGGGACTACTATTTTTACCAGTACAGAGTACAGTATAGCTGCTCTTTGGCCATGCATGTGAAATGAAACAAAACTTCTCCTTTTGGAAATAGGATCTTAAAATTCTAAAACCTCAAATTTTATTAAAATCCCCTAGGTGCATATAATGACTTTAGATCTAGACTACATTGTAGGTTTACACACATCATCTTATTTCAATCAATTCTCAAGTTGAAACGGAAAGAATGGGCTAAAAAAAAAACTAAAGTAGATTAACATAGATTTTGTATGATAGATCCATAGGGATTTAGGCAGTTAGGATAGTAAGGAAAGAGAATTTCTGATAGCTGGAGGAGTAAGCAACAAGCAATTTCCTTTATACCAAATAAAACTAAGGGTGGTGCAAACAGGTTATTTTAGAGGCAGATTTCCACGAACTGTCAATCACTCTCAGTTAACAGAAAATTAAACCCATATATTCTAAGAAATCTCTCAGTTTTCACCTCACTACATAGTGCTAGGGTGGTAATGTTCCTCTTTGAGGTGGTATGTATTAAATTCACGTGGCTTGATCTGAAAATGCTAGGGGATTTTTGCATACTTTCCCAGCCTAGCTGCACAAATGCTATTAGAAATATTTAGCAGAAGAAAGTAGAGGTTTGAGATATGTTCCAGATAATCTTTTCAAATAGTGAAAACATTGCCCTAAAAAATAATAGTTCTTTAGAAGGAAGCGATTATTTTCTTAGTAGGAAAATATATTGAAAACAGTTACCTATTTTCAGTGGTATAGCAGTTCTCTTCTAACTCTTTTGCCTGAAACATCTGGAAAATATTGCTTTTCTAGGACCCTTTATAAAGTACGAAGGCAGTATTAGTTAGCCGCACAGAAATTAATGAACAGAGAAAATAATATTTTAATAAATGGCAGAGGCCACATGGATATAAAATAATGTGGACTGTGCAAAAAAAGGAATGGTCTATAATCATATTAATTTTTAAGGTTAATTGTACTATATTAACATGTACTTTCACACTCGTGTTTTCTATCACAAAGACTTTCAGGTTCCTTATCTCCTGTAAGATCGCAGTATTATGCTCAATTTAGCTATGAAGATATCGAAGTCTAGAGAGGTTAAAGAATACTCCCAAAGCTCACAAAGCAAAGTGGTAAGTTACCTGGAACAGCCTGGGACTTGTCTCCTCCGGTCAAATGAAATGATCAAAGCGTGGTGGGTCTGCCTTCTGCACAGCGACCTTACAAGTGACACCGTCTCCTGCTCCTGTCCTCTTCCTTCTTTGGAACCTAATACATCAATTGAACACTGTTCAAATAAAACCTCACTAAAGCCCTGTTGTCGAGTAACACTTATTCAGTTGATGCTCTAAATAATCACTGTGTTGGGCAATCCCATGCAAAAGATAGCATGATTCCCATTCTCCTGACAATAAAGCTGAGGCTTAAAGAACTTATGTCATGTACGCAGTCACACAGGCCAAAATGGTGAGGGAGGAGACAGAATCTGGTGCTAGCAAATGCAGAGCCAGCATCTTTGCCCCCTTCTCAAGACTCAGGTGAGGTGGTAGAGCTCCAGGGTCACTTTCCAGCCAATACAACTATTTGAGGACAGGCTAAGAAACAGACCAAAGCTGGTCTTCATCCAAGCTAGAAAATTACTTTGGTGAATCATATTAATTGCTATATTACAAAAAAAAAATTATCCAAAAGAGTACATCAAGCAATTAAGTGCTTATAATATCATACAAAGAAAAATGTTAGCAAGTTGTCCCGAAAGGAAGGCAACCGCTCCAAAAGGACCCATAGGTATCCACAGTGACGACTGTGGTGCCGATCTTCTGAAGACTTATGATTCAAAACCAATTCTATGTGGGCAGAAATTTGTTTTTGTACACATATTTGGTTCCCAATCTGCCTGCATTTCTCAGGACTCTGCCCTGGGCCTCCCTCTGACCGCTGGACACTAAAGCCTCACTTCTCCTACTGATGCATGGTGACAGCCTAGCCCTCTCTCTAACCCTGCTCTTATTTGGGATCACACGTTCCCTGGATTAGAAGGCATTGTTTAATACTTTAGGGCTACAAACCATATCAAACTGCACCTGTGAATACAAAAGTGAGTAAGTAATACTGACTAGAAATAACTATTCGCTTTTGCACCCCTAACCCATAATCGCTGTTCAGGAAATACTTGTGGCATCGAACCCAATAATATCAAAAAACAATTCAAAAGGAAGATTTCCCCAGGGTATGTAGGAGTACGGAAGATCCACAATGGATAACTGAAAATTGAGTGTACTTTTCCTGCAAATCACAGAAATGGAAGAGGAATTAGAGATAATCACATCCCATGAGCAACTCAGTCCCAGAGAGATGCACCCAAGGTCACAATGATAATTAGTGGCAAGTGGGCCCAGACCCAATAACAACAGATTATTGGTTGAATGCTCTTTCTACAATATTGTCACTTAGAAGTGTCATTTTTAAACTAAACTCAGTCACACTCTCAAATAGGTTGTCCCCGCAAAACAGATTTCTAGATACATGTATATTGAGGCCCTCACATACAGATGCTTTTAGAATTCTGGATATTCCTAAACCTGCTCCCTGAGTCAAGAGACCTGAATTTTAGTCTCAGTTTTTAATGAATCACTTGATAGTGAGTCTATCTGGCATACTGGATATTAGTCTCCTGAACTGTAAATGAGGAGGCCAGGGGTATCTCTTAGGTTACAATCAACAAAAAAAATAAAAAATAAAATATATATTACATATATATTATATATAGGGTATATATTTATATATAAATTATATATTTAGATATGTTATACATAATTTTCATATATTTTATAATATATGTATCTCAAACTGACTTAAGCAAAAAAATGTAAACTGATTTATCTCTTTTTTATTTTCTTTTAAAGATTTTATTTATTTGAGAGAAAGAATGAGAGAGAGAGAGAGAGCACATGAGAGGGGAGAAGGTCAGAGGGAGAAGCAGACTCCCTGCCGAGCAGGGAGCCCGATGCGGGACTCGATCCCGGGACTCCAGGATCATGACCTGAGCCGAAGGCAGTGGCTTAACCAACTGAGCCACCCAGACGCCCTAAACTGATTTATCTCTTATAAGCATTCAGAAATATACACGTTTCAGATGTGGCTTTTTTTTTTAAGATTTTATTTATTTATTTATTTGAAAGAGCGAGAGCATGAGCAGGGGCAGAGGGAAAGGGAGAAGCAGGTTCCCTGCTGAGCAGGGAGCCTGATGCAGGGCTCCATCCTATGACCCTGAGATCATGACGTGAGCCAAAGACAGATGCTTAACTGACTGAGCCACCCAGGCGCCCCTGAGGTGTGGCTTATTCCAGGGGCTTGAATAATGTCAGTGGGATCTAATATTCTCCTATCTCTCTGTTACATTCCTATACATTGGCTCTGCTTTCAGGCCCCATGTGTCACAAGATGGCTGCCAGCTACTCTAGACCTATATGCTACCAAATTCAAGTCTTTTAGGTCAGATAAAATCAACAACGACACTCAACAAAATACCTTTTAGATCACTTACAAAGGTGTTGACTTCTGGTTCCATGAGCTTCTATTAATGTCTCTCCTAAGTTATAAGAATAAATGAACTGTTTTGAGGAAACTCAGTAGCTCTCTGTGCCCCAGAGGCGGGCATTTGTTAGAATTCCTCTGCCCATTGCCACAACACATAACTGTCACTTCGTCATGCACTCCATGCTTCAGTCCTGCCTCATGGCAGTTTCCTCTGGGTACTCTCTTGTCATGTGTCACTCTACCTTTGTATACACTCTTCCCTCTGTCTTAGATGCCTTTATTTTTCCTTATCTCTCTGAAAAATGTCTACTCACTGAACGGAACATCACTTTCCTTGGGAAATCTTCCCCGATTACAGCCCTCCCCTTAGGTGAAATTAACCATTCGATTGTACTTAAACCTTCTTTTGCCTACCTCGACCGGCATACATGTTATATTTAATAGTGCTCATATGTTTGCATATCTTTTCTCTGAGGATTAATGGCATTGGGAAGGCAGGAACCATGCCTTATTCAACATTGCATCCCCAGGGCCAAATACAATGCCTGAAACATAGCAATCATTCAATCGCTCGATAAATTTTAATGAATCAATGAATCAATGAACTTCAGTTCCTCCAAACTAGAACATTATTGACTCCCATTTTGCCCCTAAAACATACAATTATGCTATGGAAACCCCATCTTTCAGGTTCTTGAATGAACCACACTCTCAAATCCAGGCTTGTGCATACTGTCCCATCTGCCTAGAATACACTT
Organism: Eumetopias jubatus; assembly: GCF_037043125.1. Lineage (NCBI taxonomy): Eukaryota > Metazoa > Chordata > Mammalia > Carnivora > Otariidae > Eumetopias > Eumetopias jubatus. The sequence goes on along the minus strand of NW_028274821.1, from coordinate 47,716,859 downwards.
CTCCCACTGCCCGTCTGATCCCCCAATTTCATCTAATCAAATTTTACTTTCCTTCAGCTTACAGTTCCTCAGGAATACCTCCTGTGCTCTCCTGAATTCAACTACACCCTCTTGCATCCTTAATGTTTCCTTCCTAATCCTTATCACACCTCTAATTATTTGTTCAGTGTTTGCCTTCCCTGACTGTTGTGAGGTCCTAAGGGCCAGGACCCTGCTGTCGTCACAACTGTGAATGGGAAAAGAGAACTGTAGAGTAGTCTGATTAAATCTGGGGAGAATGAAGAAATGGAGGATGGAAACATAGATTTTGTTTTCTTTTTTTTTTTTAAGATTTATTTATTTATTTTAGAAGGGGGGCAGAGGGAGAGAGAAACTCAAGGACACTCCCCGCTGAGCACAGAGCCCGCCCAGCCACTCCATCTCATGACGCTGAGATCGTGACCTGAGCAGAAACCAGGAATTGGACACTTAACTGCCTGAGCCACCCAGGTGCCCCAGAAACACAGATTTTGAACACTTGCCAACCTCATTGGCTCCTTTTACCTTCTTCACCTGCACCCCAGCGTACAGCCTGCTTTTGGACTTGTGTTTTATAGCCGAATATGAAATATAAAAGCCTGATTCCTTTTTTTTAAGATTTTATTTACTTATTTGACAGAGAGAGAGCAGGGGGAAGGGTTAAAGGAGAAAGAGAGAGAGAATCTCAAGGAGACTCCACACCGAGCATGGAGCTCGATGTCGGAATCAATCTCACAACCCTGGGATCATGACCTGAGCTGAAATCAAGAGTCAGAGACTTAACCAACTGAGCCACCCAGGGGCCCCTAAAAGCCCGCTTCTTAAGATTTTAGGCTCCTTGCTCTGTATATCATTGTAGTCTTTCAAAAAACAATTCAATGAACAAACATTACGGAACTCTTGTTATGTGGCCAGCACTCTTCCTATCACTGTAGGCTGTGCACATTAAAAGAGACAGATGCTTTGTCCTGCCTTCATATCTCACCTCTCCACATCCTTCCTAGACACACAGATGCTTGTGTGTGTGTGTTTACCCATTTCAATTTCCTTTTAAATCGGCACTCTGTGATCGCAGTACCACACTTCAGTGCTGTGTTAGGTGAGAAAGCTGAGATGGTTGCTTACATGACTCAACGCAGCTCATGGTTTCTCCAGGGCATCATTTATTTGACATCCCACCCCATTCTGACCACACAGCCTTGGCAGCACCACTAAGTCCTGAAGATGGCAATGATTAAGTCCAGTGTCCTAAATAAAAGATGCGTTATAGATCTGTTTGCTTGCGGTAAGAAAAATCATGCTAGTCTCTGTCTGCATTTTAGAGCCTGTGCAGTTCTACAAAGAACAGTCATGTTAAATGTTCACTGGTCTACAAAAAAGAAAAGGAGGCTCATCAAAAAATGTGTTTGTCCTTGGCAACTGGGGCCTTTCTTCCAGAAGCTGATTCTGGAGAGGGAGACTATAACAAAAACCTTCCTCTCCCAAACCCCTATGCTTTGAGAGGGACACCCCATGGAGTTTGGAGTGACGTGATAAAGGATAAGCACAGAGTATTGGAAATTCTCAAGAAACCAGGAAAGCAACATTACCAAGGTAGAAAATGTAAGTTGAGTAAGAATTTTCTTACTCAAATTAATGTTTACCTAGTAAATGTCAACCTTTGTCACCCAGATGGTGCTAATTCTAGAGATGTAAAGGAGATCGGGTGGGGGAGATCCAAATGGACAAAATGAGAGAGCTGGAGAGAATTCAACATGAGTGATCTAACAAAGAAGGCCCTGGGAGGTAATCAGCCTTACAGGCGGGCATTCAAAGCCTCAAACAAAATCAATGACAGTTCAAAGAACTTCTGTCTCTAGGCGATTCTCCAAGGCGATTTCTACATGAAGACTCAAAATGGCCCTTATGCCCAGAATGAAGAGGCAGGGGTACAAAATGACACTGAACAGAATACATCGCATGATGTTGTAAGCTAAGACAGTAAAGGGAACATACAGCCTCGTTTTTTCTCCCAAGGCGAAATCACATTTTGCTACCAATAATCTGTGCACTTCTTAATTGTTTACCAAATGTGTTGTATTGCACTAAGCAACTGAGATAGGTGCACCCCATTACTCCGAGGCATGTGGTTTCTGCAGAAAAACAGTCTCCATGTCCCAAGCCATGAAAGGAAACAAATCACTGTCGGTAGAAAGGTGATGATAGAACAAAGCTAATGAACCTGCTTGGGAATTACCCTTTAAAAAAGTTTATTCCATCACAGAAGCCTCCGTTCCCCTTCCAGGAATATCTAACATCTCAAAACTCAAGTACAGTCTCAGTTAAATTTTAAAGGGAGGTAGGCAGTATTAATAAAGGAATGTCTTTTTTTTTTTTTTTTTTTTTTGGTTAGAATCATTTCTGCCTCTCTCCACGACAAGCTGAAAGGTTTTAGACAGTTTAAAACTGCAATTCTCAGAGTCTAGTACCACTTTCCTGTGGATATCTTCTGTCAGATCATCCAGGGGAACCTGGCAATCTTGGCTTAAGGCGTGCCAATCGGCTCAGCTCTGCAAGTGAGCCAGGAGCTGGAGGCGTCCTTAAGCCTGGAGCGAGGAACTTGGTGGGTGGTCTAGAAGGGAATCTGGGCTTTGTAACAGAAAGATATAGAGATGGAGCTCCTGGCCATGAGAAGCTACTAAGGGAGATATTGAAACTCCAGGGAAAAATGCCAGTCCACATCAAGACTACATAATCACCAAAGAGAATTAGCCCAGGTGCCAGCCTCGTGCTATAAATACAGAATCTTGGCTTTGTCAGCGGGAAGCCCTTATTATCCTAGGGAATACATTGCACATACACAGATGAGCACACAGAGAAATACATCAAAGGTGTGGATAACAACAAAACTTAGCATACATACAGCGATTATAGTTTTTAAAGTGCTTTTCCACAAATGACCTCATTGAATCTTCACAACTTCGGGGATGGAAGAAAGGCAGATATTTTATTATCATGATTGCTGTGACCGCCTTTCAGCTTTATCGAGAGGCTAGAAGTGAGATGTTAATGAAAACTATCTTGCATGTGCCACTCATCACATCACGAGACCACCCCAGGGATAAGAGGCCTGATCCCTCCACCCTTCACACAGGAGACAGCCCATGCTCAGATCCTTCATGACCCCAGTTCCCACACAGTGAGCCCACCCACACATGACTGGGCCAGATCCCACCTCAGATCTTCAGACATCTTTGTCACCAAATGACTCACTCCATCTTTGGAATATCTGTGGTCAATTAATTTCAATTAAGGTTTCCATTCCTATAATCCTCAAATGTCAAAAGAAAGCCAATTTATGTCCCCTGTCCTTAACCCCTTAATGCTCTATACTTCCTCTCTGGCTTCTCTCTTCAAAACACTAAGCCTTCTGGAATCTCCTTCCTTTATGTAAACAAAACAAAACAAAAAACCAATAAGCATCTCCCCGCATTATGCTGTGTATTTCACCTACCATAGAACTAAGGGTAGGGGTGACAATCCATGAGCTCCTTAATGACACTTTAGAACCATCACACTTCCACCCTGGTACCCATGCCATTAGGTCATACCTACCATGTACAGTTCTATGTTTCTATCATCTACTGACCTCCCAGTCACATTCTTCAGGACATGACACTCCTCTTTCCTCCTCAACCCCACTTCTGCCCACATCTAGAAAACTTTGGTATCTTTGTGGGCAATCCACCCAACACCTTCAATCTACTGTTCCTTGACCTCAAATACACAATAAGAAATCTCACCTTCACTCAACTTAGACTCCCCCACACTGCCAAGGAAAACATCCTGAACTTTGTCATTACCAAGAACAGTTCCACACCCAAAATCTTTTTTTTTAATTTTTTATTGTTATGTTAATCACCATATATTACATCATTAGCTTTTGATGTAGTATTCCATGATTCATTGTTTGTGCATAACACTCAGTGCTCCACGCAGAATGTGCCCTCTTTAATACCCATCACCAGGCTAACCCATCCCCCCACCCCCCTCCCCTCTAGAACCCTCAGTTTGCTTTTCAGAGTCCATCGTCTCTCATGGTTCGTCTCCCCCTCCGACTTACTCCCCTTCATTCTTCCCCTCCTGCTATCTTCTTCTTTTTTTTTCTTAACATATATTGCATTATTTGTTTCAGAGGTACAGATCTGTGATTCAACAGTCTTGCACAATTCACAGTGCTCACCATAGCACATACCCTCCCCAATGTCTATCACCCAGCCACCCCATCCCACCCACCCCCCACCACTCCAGCAACCCTCAGTTTGTTTCCTGAGATTAAGAATTCCTCATATCAGTGAGGTCATATGATACATGTCTTTCTCTGATTGACTTATTTCACTCAGCATAACACCCTCCAGTTCCATCCACGTCATTGCAAATGGCAAGATCTCATTCCTTTTGATGGCTGCATAATATTCCATTGTGTTTATATACACATATTCTTTATCCATTCTATATACACATATTCTTTATCCATTCATCTGTCGATAGACATCTTGACTCTTTCCACAGTTTGGCTATTGTGGACATTGCTGCTATAAACATTGGGCTGCACGTACCCCTTCAGATCCCTACATTTGTATCTTTGGGGTAAATACCCAGTAGTGCAATTGCTGGATCGTAGGGTAGCTCTATTTTCAACTGTTTGAGGAACCTCCATACTGTTTTCCAGAGTGGTTGCACCAGCTTGCATTCCCACCAACAGTGTAGGAGGGTTCCCCTTTCTCCGCATCCCCGCCAACATCTGTCGTTTCCTGACTTGTTAATTTTAGCCATTCTGACTGGTGTGAGGTGGTATCTCATTGAGGTTTTGATTTGGATTTCCCTGATGCTGAGTGATGTTGAGTACTTTTTCATGTCCACACCCAAAATCTTAACAGCAAACATTGCGTCCTCTGACCCAGATGCCTTTCCTCCTGTGTTCTCAGGATCTTCCCTTACATATACCAGCTCCTCAAACTCACTGAGTCCTATAGCTCCTGGTTCTTCATTTCCCCACAGTACATCAGCCTTCCTCTAAACAAGCTACAAGTAGTAGAGTATCTGAACTACTCACGACCAGCACACTCAAATCCATGCATGTCTCTTCCTACACTACATTCATCAGGCAAACTCCCAGTATAGGGTCAATGTCATCTTGGTACCTAAAAGTTGAACACTCCTTAAGGAAAATGTTATAACCATTCAGATTATTGTCATAACAAACATATGGTCTCTAATTTTGGGACTTCAGTACATCTCCTCAATCCTTTCACTTGATCAACTCTCTTTCCTACTTTCCTTGGTCATTATTTTAAACTTCAACATCTCTACTGAGGAACCCTACCAGAGCCCACTCCTCTACTCTAAGCAGACATCATCTTTTCCTAACTGAAAAAAAAAAAAAAATGATGTCCAGAAATGTAAGAGGAAAATTGTCGTTTCATAAGAGCACACTTTTTTTTTTTTTTTTAAGAATCTTCTACCCTCTCTGTGACACTATTAAAGAGAAAATTTCTCAAGCTTCACCTTCGGCTCTCTTGTCTTCTCATTTTCAGAAGTAGATCTCATCTACTCCTATACTTCAGTTATCTTCTTTATGCAAAGAACTTTTTAGTCTCTATTATCAGTCTAGACCTCTCTCCTATGCACCATTAAAACTCCAACTCAACATTTCCACTTATCTACATATCAACAAAGCCCCTCAAATCCTCATGTCCAAAATTGACAACTCTTTCTCTGTAAGTGTCTCTCTCTCCATGGTACGTTCATGCATGCAGGCTCTCTCTCTCTCTCTCTCTGTCACCCACACCCCCCCCACACACAAATCGATTCTCTTATCTCCTCCTCAGTAAAAAGTATCACTACCCAGTTGCTTGAGATAAAAACCTGGTAGTCATCCTTGCCTCCTCCCTCTGCCTCACCCAATTCATCAACAATTTCTACTAATATTATCTCCTGCCTTTCCTCAAATCCAACCACTTTTTCCTGTTCAAATAATGAACAACAACCTAGTTCAAACAAGGAAACTAGAACTGAGAGAGAGCTTAAGACATTGCACAATGTCACACAACTAGGAGGTGGTAAAGCCACCTCAGACTCCCATCTGCTTCCAAAGCCGTGCTTGAAATTAGAGAATACTGTCTCACTTGAAGGAACTCTCACAGCCAAAGCTATCTCCAAGAAATACATATTAGACTATTTCAACAGCAGGATGTTCCAAAACCCAAGCAAAGAAGGCACCAGGGGTAATCAGCTGTCCAGGGAAGCACTGAAAACCCCAAACAAAATCAGTAATAGTTCAAAGAACTTCTATGTTCAAGAGGTTCTCCTGAGGATTCTACATAAAGACCAAAAAAAATGGGCCTATGACCAGAATGAAGAGATAGAGGTACAAATTGATGCTGAATAAAAGAAGCCATTGATGTGACCATTGATGAGCATGAATGAGAATAATCCTTTGCTTTTTAAGCCACAGAGATTTTGAGGTTCTAGTTACCATAGCATAACCTGGCTTATCCTGACTGATTCAATCTCTTTCTTTCTGTTTTCATTCAGGCTTATGTGGTGCTCTCACTATCAAATCCAACAAGAAATAAATATTGAGGGCACCTGGGTGGCTCAGTCAGTTAAGTGTCTACCTTTGGCTCAGGTAATGATCCCATAGGATCGAGTCCCACATTGGGCTCCCTGCTCAGCAGGGAGTCTGCTTCTCCCTCTGCCTCTGACCCTCTCTGCTCGTGCTTGTTCACACTCTCTCTCTCTCTCTCTCAAATAAATAAACAAAATCTTAAAAAAAAAAAAAAGAAGAAATAAAGGGGCACCTGGGTGGCTCAGTCATTGAGCGTCTGCCTTCGGCTCAGGTCGTGATCCCAGAGTCCTGGGATCGAGCCCCGCATCGGGCTCCCTGCTCAGCAGGAGGCCTGCTTCTCCCTCTCCCACTCCTCCTGTTTGTGTTCCCTCTCTTGCTGTGTCTTTCTCTGTCAAATAGATAAATAAAATCTTTTAAAAAAAGAAAGAAATATTGAAAGGGCTGCAAAGTATTGTTCTCTCCTGGAAATTTTTTCTAATAATTCCATTTATTTTCTTATGAGGTTCATGTTTCTCCCTGATTTCTCTTTTTATACTTCTGATGTCAGTGAAGGTATCCATTGGAGAGACAGAAGAAATGAATATTAGGGCAAAAAAACTAAATGAATGGCCATTTTTTGGCAGCCCCCAAAATAAAATTATCTTGAAATTACATAAAGAGGGATGCTTGGGTGGCTCAGTCGATTAAGTGTCTGCCTTCGGCTCAGGTCATGATCATAGGGTCCTGGAATCAAGTCCCATACTGGACTCCCTGCTCAGCGGGGAGCCTGCTTCTCCCCCTGCCTGCAGCTCTCCCTGCTTGGGTGCTCTCTCTCTCTGTTTGACAAATAAATAAACAAAAACTTTTAAAAAAAGAAAATTACATAAAGAATACCCCCTGAAGCCTATGCAAGGTGATGTAACTAGGATCTATTCTTTCTACTACACCATCTTTCTAGAGCCGTATCATTATGTCTTTCTGAGTGTGGTCAGCCAAAATATTCTTTGCACTAGAAGCTGCATCTACCTTTATTCAGTGATTCAGAATTCTAAATTACATTTGGTAAAAAGCATGGGCTTTGGGGTCTAGCAGGAATAAGTTCATGTCTTGATTCTCTGCCACTTCCCAGCGATGTGACTTCAGGCAGGTCTAAAATGAAGGCAATGACGTATCCATCCCGGAGGGTCACTGTGAGGTTTAAAACATCAGTGAATGGACAGTGCTTACTGCAGGGCATGGCAGGGCTTATAACATGTGCTAATGAGTACTACTAGTAAGAGTACTACTATCATTTGCATCACTATTGTTATTTTCCTTATATAACAGATACATGGGGACATGTATTTGTGTATCTAATCCATCACCACTGGGCCTGAAAGGCGAGAGAAGGCGAAGATTCTTTTGAAACATGGGAGAAATAAATTCCAACATAGATGCAAACTGAGGAACCCATGGTTCTTGTGGACAACTGAGGAGTTAATTTCTGGAAAGGAATCAAGAGACAATCTCTGTAAAATTAATCTTTTTTAACTTAATATTTATTGTTATCAGAGTGATTCATGTGCATTTGGAGGCAAGTCGTACTACCATAAGGCTTATAACAAAAAACAACAGCTGCGTGTTCAGGGTGGGGTAGAGGGGAACTCAAAATATCTGTTATTAAATGGTAAGGGTGAAAGAAAGGCCATGTCAAGACTAACTCCAAGTTTGGGGGGCCTAAGCAACTAAGTGGGTGGCGGGCCCATTAACTAAGATGGGGAAGACTGGTGGAAGAGGAGGATTTCCAGCAGCAAAGTTGAGGGGGGTTGGTGGAAGCAGAGAATCAAGAGTTCTAATTTGGGCCTAGAAATTTAGACATCAAAGTGGAGATGTTCAGTAGAAAACATGATGTACAGCCTAGAGGTCAGGGCATGGGGCATGGGGAGACTTAACCGATTTAGAGACCACAGGCATGTAGCTGTTAAATACTGAATATTTAGATGATAGCAATTTAGGAACAATTGGATGCTGAAGCCCTTCAACACGGAGAGCTCAGGTAAGGTGACCGAGAAACATTGGCCAGCTAAGACTGGTGAAGAGCCAGGAGGTGCCATGATTCTAGAGCAAACAAGGGTTCAAGGAAGGCCGCATGGTCAACTATGCACATGAGGCTCAGTACTCACAATATAAAGCCAGCCGGGCTTCATTTCCCTGCCTCCACTGTGCATGGCAATACTCGCAGTTCCCTTCCCCTTTCTCACAACCGTGTGATTTTGCTCTTATTCTCTTGCACCGGGATGCCTCCTCACCTGCCAAGATCCTAGCCTTATGACCCATCAAGAATGCCATGACCTTCAATAAAAAATTTAAAGAAATAAAAGAATGCCATGACCTTGGCAATGCATTTCCTGACTCCACTAATAAAATATGCCCTCTTCCACCATAATCTCCCATAGCCCGTTGTACACTGAATTTTATTTTGCCTTCTGCTATAAGTATGTGTATTCTCTCTTCATCCTTCCTGTATCCCAACTGGACTATAGTGAGGCCCCCAACCCCTCATAATGTAGCAGAAGGTTTGGCATGCACTAGGTGCTCAATGAAGATTTTCAATGAGTCAAATCCAAAAATACAGAACTCAAGTCTGGAGAAGTATCTACAAAGGACAAAAATCTTTTATTACTTTAGACTTCTGTTTGCCAGCACATGTGTCATCTGCACCCAAGCCCAGGGATTTTTTTACACATTTTCCTGACCCTTTATAGCAAAATAGTGGGAGTGATCATTCCCAAAAAACAAATTTAAAATATCTTTTTTTAAAAGACCGTATGACCAAAACACAGGGTAATGCAGGCAAAGCTCTTGCCACAGTCCTTGGCAACGTATCTCCTGAGCTAATGGCTATTAAAAAAAATTTTTTTAATTTATTTATCTATTTGAGAGAGAGAACAAGATAGAGAAAGAGAGCGAGCAGGCACTGAGCAGGGGGGAGGAACAGAGGGAGAGGGAGAAGCAGACTCCCCTCTGAGCAGGGAGCCTAATGTAGGGCTCGATTCCAGGACCACGAGATCATGACCCAAGCCGAAGGCAGACACTTCACCAACTGAGTCATGCAGGTGCCACTTTTAAAAACCATTTTGACTGAAGTTTCCTCCAGATCTCAGGTATGAAAATAACAATTTGCAAAAGTCTCATGGATGAAACAACCTTTGTGATCCCTGAACCTAACACTAAAAAGCTAAAAAGACTATACCAATCCAAGCCTTGGGTTAGAAATCAGGCAATGATTCTTGAGTGTTCTTGCTTCAAACATCAGCATGTACTTGCATTCTCTTACATGGGGGAGGAAGAGTGTGGTAGAAAGAAGCCATTTGGAAGGGAGCTCCGGCCAAGAGTTGGAAGAAGAGGAGAGAGAAAAACAGGTTATCAATGTGAAACACAGAGTCAAAGCTTCATGAACCAAATAGAATTTCCACAGGCCTAATGATTAATGAGAATTACCTGCCAAGCTGCTATGTGCAACATGCTATAGAAATGGCTGGGGTTTATGGCAAGAATATCAAGTCTTATGATTTCCTTTATCTCCTCTTCTATTGTGCACTATGTTGCCCCTCAACTATCTTCTAACCTAATCACTCTTTCATGGTCAATGGCAATTCAGAAACACAGATCCTTATACTTTTGCTAAAAAGCCCAGGTCTTTACAGATCTTTGCAGATAGACAAATAGCCCAGTGATTAAGGATATACCTCCTTTTTAAGTTTATATTCCAGACCCACCACATATTAACTGTGTGATCATCCAAACTGGATGTTTGTGTTAGGATTCCTACTTCCTACATTTTCAGACCCACATATTCAGAATCAGGAAAACTTCAGAGAATGTGAGGTGAGCAAGGTGACACCTATTGCCAATGCCCAGGAGTAGACTGCTTAAGTATAAATAATCAACTTAAACTCTCTTTGCTTGCTAACATTTTCTCACAAGACTAGAAAGTCCCGTAACCTCCTTTTCTTAATGGTGGCGCCACTTCAACCACACTCTGGAAGGTATTGGTTTCCTTAAATACAATGTAGAACCATCAGAATAAAAGGGCAGCATGAGAGAAAACGACAGTATGGGGCTTTGTGGCCTATGGATTCAGTTGCTCATACAAGAATCTGGGAGAGGGAAACCCCCGAAAGATTAGTCACTTCATTTTGTGTTGCAGAGCTCAATTCAGGTTAACAAAGCATTTGCTAACAAAGGAGATGGGAGAATGGCAGTATTCACTTGCTCTGGACTGAATAAACAAATGTGGGATTTGTGGGCTGACTAATGTCCTGGGATAAACCAGGCATTCAGCCAAATTCTAGGAGTTTTGATGAAAAGACCAGCAAGCCCACACTTTCTTCTTGGAAAGTGCTCCATGGGAGTATTAATGTCCACAGGGCAAGCGGGCCTTCAGCTTGCCTTAAAGTTTCATCCCATATTCAGCCACGGGGAATTCTCAATGCCTCTGTAATCGAAGACCTAGATTAAATGATAGAAGCTGGATTCCATCTTCTTGGGAAGTGTTAAATATGCCATTCATCTCCTTTTAGAAATGTGTTATCTCTGTCCCTTTTTAAATACTACATTACCCTGAAAATATACAGGTAGGCCACTAAAATGTGACTCTGGTTCTATCTTTCCATTCATTCATTAATTTCATTCGTTCAATGAATGAATGGTGCTCCAGGCACCATGTAAGTGTCTGTGGATAAAATGAATCAGACACAGTCCATGCCCTTGGGAAGGCCCCAGACCAAACTTGAAATCTTTAAGAGCACTGGAAAAATAATAAAGCCCTATAATTTTATTTCTCGTCGGAGGCAAGTGTTAAAATTTGCAATGATTTTCCTTGGGCAAGGCAAGAAGTCCTTCAATTAAGGTCACAACATAAATGCGTAGGGATGTCAGAAATAAGAATAAAGGCTTGCCCTTTCTTTCTACCATGCTAATAGGACCATATAACCATGGTCTAGATGAAAGTTGATTTTATTACAAATTGCAGCTAGTGAAATTTAAGAGTTAAGTTTCACAGGTTCTTAAGTAACTCAGGAAAAACTTCCTGGCAGCAGCTGATACAATCTTCTTTAAATCTATAAATGTGGCTTATCTACCCAGATCAGAAACATATAGGAGCACTTGGGCGGCTCAGTCAGCTAAGTGTCTGCCTTCAGCTCGGGTCATGATCCCAGGGTCCTGGGACCCAGCTGGGCGTGGGGCTCCCTGCTCAGCAGGGAGTCTGCTTCTCCCTTTCCTTCTGCCCTTCCCCCACTCTTGCATGCTCTCTCTCTCAAATAAATAAAATCTTAAAAAAAAAAGAAACATATATGGTACATGCATGGAATGATTCAATATGAACATAATATAAACTAGAGGAAGAAAGTTCATGGTAGCAACTGACAAACAGAGAGCACTTTAAGGATCTCCACAAAAATCTCCAACCTTCCTCAAAATTTAGAGTCTTAAGTGGTATTTACCTCCTTCAGGACTTTCTTACTTCCCTTAGGAAGAGCTAATCTTCAGGACTTATTAGCCCTCCAGAGTGCCAGAGGAGGCTGCCAAATGGCAAATGAGGAGAATTAGTTTTAAGAGGCATTATATGTAACTGCATTTAGGAGGAAATTCAAGTAGATGAGCAAAGATTTTAAGCGGGCTCTTTCGGAAAACAAAAAACAAACAACAAAAAAACAAACAACAACAACAACAACAAAAACCTGGCAAGGAATCTTGAGGAAGTCATCAAATCAATACCAAATTTAACATACTTCTGTTAGCCTTCTAAACATCATTCCGCAGAAATGTAGGTATTATAAAATCAAGGTTTGGAAAAGGAGCCTAGTTCCTGCTTACTCACTATGAAGGCGGGAGGGAGAGTTGAAAGGGAAAGCTACAGACAAACTGGGAGAGAGCTATTTCAGGTTTTAAAACTAGGAAAAGAGCCCGGAGCCTGAGCCTGGGGCTGGATGATGAGCAAGCAGCAGAAGCCACTCGGAGCAGCGGCTCAGCGAGCGCCTGGAAGGAATGAGACCCCGGGCACAGCCCACAAACCAGAGGAAGGCCTGCACAGGAAGCGGAGAGCAGCATGCGGGGCTATGGAGTCCGGGGCAGGATGAAGCCAGTCCATGTGAGGTTCAAGAAAACCAAGCAGGCAATCCAAGCATCAAAGTGTTTCCTTATGTCATTAACGTGGGACCACATCCTGATTTCAAACAACAGGGAACCACGGATAGGGGTCGTTTTTTTCAGACGTGTCAGACATGAGCAGAACCCTCTCTGAGCATTCTGCAGGGCACGCGCGGGATCCCACGGGGGTGAGCGACTTGACGGGCAGGGGCCGATGTCCCAGCAAAACGAGACAAGCAGCTTGACTTGACAAGTAGCATGAAGGAGCATAAAGAGGTTCCCTAGACAGTGCCAGGGCGTTAGGTGCCAAAAGCCTGAGGTGGTTATTAGAAAAGCTTACCGCCCCTGATCGTCTGACTACAGCCAATTCATCCTCAGAAAACAACCACGGCAGAATAGGGCCAACGCAATCAGCGCTTCCTTGGGAAGCAGGCGCCCTTCACCGTTCACTGGGAGCGCTTGCTAACATCCCTGCAGCTTGCAAAGTGGCTAGACTGCGCAGTGACAGCAATTCCTGTCGTCAATTAAGGAGAGATTGCCCGGTGGGCTTTTAACTTTTAAATGGATGCCGGCCACGCTGTTTCCTTTGGTTACCTCTCCGCTGGGACTTCTTTGGCAGCCAAGTTCTAGTGCAGTTCACTTCCACAGTCATCTGAGCGGTAGGGAGGAAGAAAAACTGCCCAGGGCTCAGAACGCCCCGGCCCTATCCCTAATCAGCTGCAAGGCTTTTTGGCTCAGCCAGATTACTTCTCTGTGGTCCCTTTTCCTTTAATTATAAAATCGGAAATATAAAACCTACCTCACATGCTTCTGAAGCTATAGGAGAGAGCAGATGAGCAAAAGGTTACTGAAGGTATATTCATATATAAATACTTAAGTGTGTGCATACACACTTTTAATGTTTTCCATACAACTCTTTTAATGTTTTCCAACTGCATAAAAGAGAAGTGTCGATTGACCAAGTACCTGAGTAAGTTAAGTGATAAAGATGATCTAGATATTTTGGAACAAAATCGCCACCCTTAGTTTTAGGGGAAAAGACAGTTGTCTAAATTCTTCAGACCATTTTTCTCTCCAAGTCTCTGTCATGGAATCTACAGAAGACTGGCTTTCCTGACGGCAGGAGGCCAGAAACAAAGTATTTTGAGGGAAAAGCAGGAAGAGCAACTGATTAATGTTTACACCGGCCAATTTATGAAGCACTTTACAGATATTATTTCACTTTCTCTTCATTACAATTACAATCCCGTGACGTGTGTATTATTTAATAACATTAAACAGTATGCCTAAGTTTCTGAACAAATGCATTGTCTGAACTGATATTGAAATTCAAATCTGTCTGGCTTTGGGGCCCTCAATCTTAATTAGAGCCATTCTAGCTCTGTGAAGGAAACTGAGCTTCTCTTTTTTCCCCTGCTTGAGGCTTGGGCATTTTGCCTTGCCATTACAAGTTGGGCCAAGTGCTCTGGTTGGTCGGTGGGTCAGTCCCTCTGTGGCCCCTCATGTAGGAGCAGACAGTTACTGGAGGGTGACATGGGGGTGAGGCGTGAAGAGTTCCCAAAGAAGCAGACAAAGAAGGTTCCTAAGTAAAGCACCTACAGGACCCAGTTTCCTGGGGACATTTCCTATCCCCACCTGCTACCTCAGGTGGTTGCTTTGGAGTTAGATACATTCCAAATAGGCATTCAAATTTGGTTCTAAAAAGCAGTACTGACTCAGGAAAGGTATCAATATGCTTCACCAGAATGCTTTAACCCTAGAAGAATGTCAGAGCATATTAGCTTAGTTATTAGAAATTTTCTAGAAACACCAACTGGGAAGGTTTAAACAATAGCATTTTTAAAGTGGAAGTAATAATAACATCTGAATGGCTGACATTTGTTGAGCCCTTACACAATGGAAAGCATAGCGCTAGCCCTCTTATGCAAGTTATTTCATTTGGATTTTGCAATATCCCTCTGAGGCAAGCACTGTTATGATTCTCATTTTCAAATGAGAAGACAAAGTTTGTCATCAGTATTTCTCATTGTCAAAATGGCCACAAAAATGACAAAGGAGGGTAGAGTGGAGGCTAGAATCATGGAACATTTTCACATATCCACCCCGTCCTGCCTCCCCACTTCTCCAGTGTCCTCCCAAATATCTTCTTCCTCACCCAAGGCAGTCCAAAAATCCATTCATTTGTCCTATTGCTTCGCTGAAAGGGATTGCTGACTCAGTATATTCCATGACATTATCTCTGCCTCCTCCCAAAACAGTAAAACCTTAAGAGAAGCAATTAAAGACATTTAACTTAAAAGGCCTTGAGAATGAACTCTGACTCCAAGAAAAGGCTACATGCAATTATGCAAGGGATTGTGAAACCTAATAATCCAATGGAGAACCCTAACTGCCAGACTAGCCCCATAAATAGTCTTTTCCATGCAATTCAATGAAGGTATTCCACTGGAATTATACAACAGAGAAGGCAAACAAGAGATTTTGTTGAGAAATGCAAGATCAGAAGAGGTAGGCCAATATGATGAGGAGCTTTTGTTGGTATGTTGTGTCCTTTGGCCAACTCCCTCACTCCTACAGCCTGCCCCCGCTGGGAGATTTCCCACCAGCCTCAACCTTAGAGGCCCATGACCTGGGGCAGCGAGGTTAGTACAGAAAGACATTGGCAGGATGATAGTGACAAGCTAGTTGTTGATGAAATCCAAAATATACCCGACAGTATACATCGACCTTGGGTTTCCAATTTAATATTTGTTCATCTAGTATCTAACCACGGAAAAGCTGGATCTCAAAATCCCCTTAAAGGGAAAAATTTAGGAGGAAGTTATATAGTAGGTCCTTGTGTCTTTGTCATTGCTGTTGTTGTTATAAATTAGCTCTCTTTTGCAATATATTTTCTTTAGAATCATAAAATGATATAAGGAATTTTGTACAATTGAACTTGAGCTATAAGAATCAGATTAAATAATAGTTATGATACATTTTAGCATGTGTAATGCAGTGCAGAATTATAGGCTGCTCTGCTGGGTTCAGACTTGCTGCTTGGCTAATCGATCACAAGTGCTAAGGGCTTCAGCTCAGCAGTTCTTGGAAGCATGAAGTTGCAACAGCGGTGAAAGAGTGTCTCTCTGATGCCTGAGTCAAAGTTAAATCTCAGAAATAACTGCTTCTTTCTCACCCGTTCACCAGCATCCAGATTTTCCTTCTAAAACTTGTGAGGATAAAATACTTCTATCAGCATATAAATGAAAGCAAACACTCAGTTTCTCCTTTATACACAGTGGCTACAATAAGACACATATACATAACAGTAGAGCTTGTGCAAAACTGGGTACAGGAAAAAAAAATAAGGAAAAGAGAAGAAAAGAGAAGAGAAGGGGGGAGAGGGGAGGGGAGAAGATGAAGGGGAGGGTATAGGGGCTCCGGCAAGGACAGGAGATAAAAAGACTCTTTTCCTGTCCAGTTTGTTTTCTGTCTATCAGTGTCATAAATTTACCTGCATTACTTGCATTTTACCTTTATGATAACTCTGGAGGTAATCTGAATCCCCCTCATTTTCCTGAAAAAGAAACTGGTGCTCAAAATAGTAGAGTAGGCCACACTACTAAAAAGTGCCAATCCCATGTTGAAAAAGAAAAGCAAAGCTGGTGGCATCATAATTCCGGACTTCCAGCTCTATTACAAAGCTGTAATCATCAAGACAGCATGGTACTGGCACAAAAGCAGACACATAAACCAATGGAATAGAATAGAGAGCCCAGAAATGGACCCTCAACTCTATGGTCAACTAATCTTCGACAAAGCAGGAAAAAATATGCAATGGAAAAAAAGACAGTCTCTTCAATAAATGGTGCTGAGAAAATTGGACGGCCACATGCAGAAGAATGAAACTGGACCATTTCCTTACACCACACACAAAAATAGACTCAAAATGGATGAAAGACCTAAATGTGAGACAGGAATCCATCAAAATCCTAGAGGAGAACACAGGCAGCAACCTCTTCAACCTCAGCCGCAGCAACTTCTTCCTAGAAACATCGCCAAAGGCAAGGGAAGCCAGGGCAAAAATGAACTATTGGGATTTCATCAAGATAAAAAGCTTTTGCACAGCAAAGGAAACAGTCAACAAAACCGAAGGACAACTGACAGAATGGGAGAAGATATTTGCAAATGACATATCAGATAAAGGGCTAGTATCCAAAATCTATAAAGAACTTATCAAACTCAATACCCAAAGAACCAATAATCCAATCAAGAAATGGGCAGAAGACATGAACAGACATTTCTGCAAAGAAGACATCCAAATAACCAAGACACATGAAAAAGCGCTCAACATCACTCGGCATCAGGGAAATCCGAATCAAAACCTCAGTGAGATACCATCTCACACCAGTCAGAATGGCTAAAATTAACAAGTCAGGAAATGACAGATGTTGGCAAGGATGCAGAGAAAGGAGAACCCTCCTACACTGTTGGTGGGAATGCAAGCTGGTGCACCACTCTGGAAAACAGTATGGAGGTTCCTCAAACAGTTGAAAATAGAGCTACCCTACGATCCAGCAATTGCACTACTGGGTATTTACCCCAAAGATACAAATGTAGTCATCCAAAGGGGTACATGCACCCCAATGTTTATAGCAGCAATGTCCACAATAGCCAAACTATGGAAAGAGCCAAGATGTCCATCAACTGATGAATGGATAAAGAAGATGTGGTGTATATATACAATGGAATATTAAGCAGCCATCAAAAAAAATGAAATCTTGCCATTTGCAATGACATGGATAGAACTAGAGGGTATTATGCTAAGCGAAATAAGTCAATCAGAGAAAGATGAGTATCATATGATCTCAGTGATATAAGGAATTCTTAATCTCAGGAAACAAACTGAGGGTTGCTGGAGTGGTGGGGGGTGGGAGGGATGGGGTGGCTGGGTGATAGACATTGGGGAGGGTATGTGCTATGGTGAGTGCTGTGAATTGTGTAAGATTGATGAATCACAGGCCTGTACCTCTGAAACAAATAATATATTATATCTTAAAAGAAGAAGAAGATAGCAGGAGCGGAAAAATGAAGGGGGGGAAATCAGAAGGCGAGACGAACCATGAGAGATGATGGACTCTGAGAAACAAACTGGGGGTTCTAGAGGGGAGGGGGGTGGGGGGATGGGTTAGCCTGGTGATGGGTATTAAAGAGGGCATGTTCTGCGTGGAGCACTGGGCGTTATGCACAAACAATGAATCATGGAACACTACATCAAAAACCAATGATGTAAAAAACAAAAACAAATGATGTAAGGTATGGTGACTAACATAAAATAAATAAATACATACATACATACATACATACATACATACATACATGCATACATAAATAAATAAATAAATAAAATAAAAAGTGTCAACCCCAGAATTTAATCCCAGGTTCCTAGAATTTTAAAAATACCCGATCTCTTTCATTGTATCTCATTAGCCCTCTTCCCAAGAGAAGCCTCCTTTGATGTGTGTTTTCAATTCTGTAAGTGTAGATAACATATATCTGGTGCCAAGAAGACAGAAGTCTTTTCGTTGGTCAATATGACTGAACAAGAATAAGGTTTATTCTTCTCATCAAATTAGAGACTGGATGTAGGAGAAAGAAGAGGCAGATGTTAATCCTGTGATTTGGCTTTGACCTAAACACAGCAGATATATCCTAATCCCCCTTCCTAGATACCTTTATCACCTTGGACAGTGTATGGAGTGGAAAAATACATGGAATATTATACACGTCTACTTGATAAATAGAATACAATAGTTCTACCTTTTAACTGAGCACAGATGTCTAGTTGAAACCTATGCACCAGATCCTCCTGCATTTTTCCTCCTCTTGCAGCAACTATCCAGACAGAGTCAAATCTCCTTGACAACCTTAGTGGTTCCTTGAGGGGGCAGGCAGTCTAGGGGTTTAAGTACAAGGGCTTTCACATCCTATCTGGGTTTAAATTCCAGGTCCATCATTGATGTGGCCTTGGAAGCGCATATTATTTTACTCCCCTGATCTTTCTGTGGTTCCTCAATCCCTAAAATGGGGAGAATAATATCTCATGGAGCTGCTATTAAAATTTTAAAAAATAGAAAAAATTAAACAAGATGATGTGCATAAAGTTCCTACCATGGTCCTTAAGACATAATAGAGTCAGTACATTTTTCTCGAATTATTGCTCTGATCTAGCTCAATAAACTGTACTTTGAGGTTGCTCTAAGGTCTAGGGAATGATTCTGATGGCTCCTATTTGCTACAAGGAAATTTATCTGGAAGAAAAGACGCTCTTCAAAGAAGCTGACAACTTTCTCAAGAGAGCTGGGCTATTTCAGTTGTCCCAAATTTGTTTCCTTATATTCTCAGCCCACGGCAAACAAAATTTCAGCCTATTAAATATTTAATACAGCCAATAAATTCATTTTAGGTCCAATTTGTGATACTACAATACAGTATTGTATTATTGTATGTATATATAAAATATTGTTAAATGAATGTGCATGATGATTTATGAAGATTTTAAAGAGCTCGAACCACAATTTTGAGGAATTTACATCATGATAGAACTTTATACTGTTGTATCTTCATTTTTATAACATATTGTTAAGTCTATATGGCTTATCTAACACCAAGATCTTTTTAAAAAATATTTTATTTATTTATTTGTCTGAGAGAGAGCACAAGCTGGGGGAGTGGCAGGCAGAGGGAGAAGCAGGGCCCCTGCTGAGCAAGGAGCGGGAGGTGGGATCATGACCTGAGCCAAAGGTAGACCCTTAACGGACTGCGCCACCCAGGCATCCCCTAACACCAAGATCTTGGTATAGAATACAACCTCCAAGAATAACTTGCGACTTTAAATGAACTACTTTTTGACCTGCACTATGACAAAGACCAGGGACAGCCAATGTATTTTACTACTTCCTCCATGAAAACCATACCAGCATCCAACAACTACCACTCCCCAAACCTATTCCACTTATTAAGCATTAACAGTTGAAAAAAAAATTGACTAACTTAATGAAGCTAAGTTATTTGTACATTTTTGAGACAGTTCTATGAATTACCATTAATAATAAATACTTGTGTCAAAAAGCAAGCTACAGAGGTTTATAGCAGTGACTCAGTGAGACTACCAGAGGGTTCAAATCCCACCCCACCACTAATTTAGCAGTGGAGTTGAATGAATTAAACTCTCTAAGCCTCAATTTCTACACCTACAAAATCTAACAAACAGTGTTTATGTCATTCAATTAGGTTAGATATTTTGATTAGTGTTTTACCTAGTATATAAGAAACACTCAGTACAGTAGCTACTACTGTATGCTAGAATACAAACAATTCATTTTCACTTTATAAATCCGCCCATGTTTCTTTCCCCCTTTTGAAAAATCTATATATATTTTTCCTTTCACTCTTAACCCTACTATATTATTTGTTTTGTAAAACTCACTTAAATCCTTTGTGGAGGGAGATGAGGTATTAAGAAAAAAGCACACACAAATAGATAATATTTTTCTATTTCTTTCTTCAAAGAACAACTTTCTGAGCATTGAGTTTGTGAAATGTACATGCAGTGGAGGCTCGTTTGGCATTTTCTACCTTGAATCCAGAGTGGTGTTCTCAGGAGAAGGTCAGGAAGGCTGTGTGAGAATCCTCATGAAACATAATCAGGCACATTTTGCCTTCAACCTCTTTTCCCAGCCAAGATAAAGAAAAAATGTGGGTTCAACATTTCCACTCTAACTGACTCATCTGGCAGAAAAAGAAGTCCAGATGCCAGGAGGAATCGGAAGAGAAAAAACAAAAAAAAACTGGTGGAGGAAAAAGGTCCCGGAAGGAGGGGGAGGTAGGAGAAGCATGTCATATCTCATCAAGCTATAAAAATCCAATCTTGAGGATTAAAAAGGAAGAAGCACTGACCTTCACAAGTAAAAGCAGGGCCCTGGAAATAGAACAATTCTTAAAGTATACTTCACACCAAAGAGTGTTAACAATCAAAGTGGTTTTTTAATGAATTACTATGCTGTAATTCAGTTATCTACAAGATAATAACAAAAAAATATGTATGAGCCTTCATGGGAAAGCCAGGGGTAAAACCTCTAAAACATTCATGTTCAAATATACTAACAAATCCAAAGTTTTACTTTAATTAGACTATTGTGAAAAATAATCAGAGTATGGTTACACAAGTGAACACATATGTCCAAAATCATCAAATTATACGCATTAATTATGTGCAGTTTTTGTACACCTATATTTCAATAAAGCATGAGGGAAAAAGAAAAACAATCAGAGTAGCTGTCTGATAGTTTAATTACGTGAAATAACTAGTGTATTTTGATCTTTTTCGAAGTACCTTATAATCTTTAGCTAATTTGTTCCATAATAATTGCTGAAGATAAATTCATTATTTCTTACAGCTCCCACCATTTATGTAAATGTCCAATGAAAATATTTAATCAACATAGTCCAAGCACCTTTAGATGTTTCATCTTTCTAGTTTTGGCCTGAAATATATTATCTATGGCCAGAATACATAAACAGGACAATGGACAGTATACTCTTCCAGCTATTTAAGTCTTTATTATTCACCGAAGTATCTCTCAGATACTCTGTCGTCGACATTTTTACAGGGAAGATAAACAATGGAATGCTAAATGAGGTGTAAGTATCTAGAAAGTTCATGTCAAAGAAGCATTAAAAGGCAGGTTTTATGGGGTATATCGTACCATTTAGTTAGTTGAAAAATGATTATTCAGCACCAAGTACACAGCACTCTGCTAAAAACTCAGAGTGAGAAACAAATAAGGCATGGTTTGTACTTGGAGCTCACCATTTGTTGGAAGCAAAATTCTGGCATGCAAAAAAAAAAAAAAACAAACAAACAAGTGCATGTCATAAAATCCTCTGCTTTTTGCACCCAGAAAGCTTGAGAATGCCAGACACGCATAACCCTGAGACAATTTTTCTTTGCCAGGAAAATTTGCTGAAAAAGGAACATTAAAATCTGTTTAATTCTACTGCATGGACATGTGATAATGTGCATGGTGACCTTCTATTGTCCCGCTGAGCAGGGACCCTGAGGTGGGACTTGATCCTGGGACTCCAGGATCATGACCTGAGCCGAAGGCAGTCGCTTAACCACCCAGGTGCCCAAAGGTGGGCCCTACTTTTGTAAAGCCTCCCAAAATATGATATGTGTCATACTTGAGAGCACTTGGGAAGATCTGGGGATGCATACAGACAAATATATGTGTGTGTATGTGTGTGTGTGTGTGTGTGTATACATATATATAATTATATTTGTATTACTAAATGACTAATTTAGCCCAAATATGTACTGATTTGTACTTATTTGTACTAATATATGACTATTAAATTAAATATGTATATTGAATATATTAACACATATTTTATATATTTAATTTATTTTATACTTATTTATATGTATTATATATCATATCATTTATTATTTATATTTATTTTATGTAATTAATTTGCTTTATTTATATATTTAATATATATTAAAAATATATGATCCATATTTAATTTAGTAGTCATATAGTTATATTAAAGTATATTTGAAAATGTTATACCTAGCACATCAACCTAGTGATTTAAAAGATATTACTAGTAAATAGACTTAATTAAGTTAAAATTGCAGTATATTTACAGAGGCATAACAGCAGGTGGTATGTGACTATAGCAAAAATTATGAAGATGGTCCATGAACAACTGAAGTTTGGGAAACAATTAGCTAAAGCACCAATGGCTGTTTTCACAATCTAAGGAGTGGGGAAGTAGTGTCACATTTTGAAAGAGGCAAATGTCTTACTTTCTAAATTATAAGTTCCTTGAGAGGAAATTCTTTCTCCACCTAGGTGAGTATATTAATATGCGCTTGACAACTGAATGCTGCATAGATTTGAAGACAACTGAAGTTGTGTGTGTGTGTGTGTGTGTGTGTGTGTGTGTGTGTGTGTGTGTGTGTGTAGTGTGTGCATGTAATGGCATGTAATGCATTGGACAAGGTGGGGTCAAGGTACAGAAGGGAGGGTGGGGTTAACTCTGAACTCACGATGACAAATGCACCGGTCTTCACTCATTCATTTTACGTGTTGAAATCTACAAATAGATTTCTATGCCATACCTTCCCAAAGAGCATTTTTGTACTTCCTGCTCTTTAAAGACAGAAATAATAACGATCTGGGTTACTGAGTTCTGTCAATAGCAAAATTTCCCACTGAGTATTACAATTATTCATTTATAAGTCCCTGAAGGCAGAAAACATCAAGTTCACTATTATATTTCTAGAGCCCAGGTCAGTGCCTGACACATTATAGGTTTTCAGTAAATATTTGTTGAATGAATGAATTTATAAATGAAGGCTTTGGTCCCTAGAGAGTTGGCAGGAGAAGGGCTTTGGGAGAGGAAATAGGAAAGAGAACTTTCGAGACCCAAAATCAAGCCATTTATTTCATGGCCTCTTGTGCCAACCAGGTCCAGCAAGGAGCCAGCCAAGCAGTGATTTCACCTGTAGAACCTGCTGGGCAAGGCCAGTCAGCAAGTGAGGTGAGTCCCACCACTCAGGTGTCAAACACAGTCAACTTGGCTCATAGATTCCCAAAAGTACAGTGTGACCGCTCTCTCTCTACATCCAAATCTGCCCCGGTAAACTCGATCTAATTAACCACCATGGAATTTGGCCAGTACACTGAGATTATGGTATGTTGAGAAATTTGAACTTTAACCACACATAAATAAAAGCACAAGGATCAGGGCCACTCCCTCTTACTTCTGGGTGATTTTTGAATTTTTTTTTTCAAAAAGAAAACAGTTGCTTAGGAGTCGGTGAGCTTTTTTTTGTTTGTTTTTAAAAGATTTTATTTATTTATTTTAGAGAGAGAGTTGTGTGAGCAGCAGGGAGAGTCAGAGGGAGAAGGAGAGAGAATCTCTAGCAGACTCCCCACTGAGCATGGAGCTGAACTCAGGGCTCGATCTCACGACCCCGAGATCATGACCTGAGCTGAAATCAAGAGCCGTATGCTTAACTGACAGTCACCGCGCAGGCACCCCAGGAGTCTGTGAGTTTTCAACAAGGGGGAAATATAAGTCAAATTGATTCAATGTTGTAATGTAAACTCTTCCAAATGTCTTTAAAATAATTAAAATCTATTGAATATCTGGAATCTAAATAAAAAGCAGCACCCTTTATTAATCCTCGAAAAAAATAGATGCAGAGAAAGATACAAAATAAGTAAGATACAGTCCCTGGTGCTGCCTTTTTCGGTCAGATTTCCACTGAAGTAGTTCAAAGCTCTAAGAAAATGTTCTCCTTTGTCCCTCAGTAATAGATGCAGAAAGGTTAAGTCTTTCAAGTTTACAATAGAAGGTCACCATGCACATTATCACATGTCCATGCAGTAGAATTAAACAGATTTTAATGTTCCTTTTTCAGCAAATTTTCCTGGCAGAGAAAAATTGTCTCAGGGTTATGCTTGTCTGGAATTCTCAAGCTTTCTGGGTGCAGCTGGGAAAAGTCCTCTCCATAAACAAACTAGAGGCTGATCAGAGTTTTCTTCACTTTAAAAAAATGGTTTACAGTAGGAACCCAACAGCTAGACAATTTCCACAGTGCATTCCACTTTTGTCCACCATAGTGACAAATCTTCAGGATCACACCTTGTGAAGAAGCTCAGATACATGTGTAAGAATTATTCTCCTCACCATCTCAGCACTGACTGATTGCCTTTAATTTTCTCTCATTTCCTTTCCCCCAAATATAGCCCTTCTTTCTTGCATTGAAGGATACCACTTTGCAACATGCCTTCTTATCTCTTTTTTATCTCCTATACCATCAACGTCTCTGGTACAGTTGTTTTCTGTTTTCATGGCTATTTCTGCTTTGACAGACAGTTACTTAACGGTTGGGGGGGTGTATAAAACCACAGGACTGACAAGAAATGTCACGGCAAGCAAAGCTGATCTTACTGGCAGTGAGAAATGATAGAGACAATGCTGGATTGAAATCAGAAAATCTAGGGATTGGTCCTGGCACCAAGGATTACCTGGTGGTCTTGGAATTCAGGGAACCTCTTGAGTAGTTCAGTTTCCTCCTCTACCTAAGGAGCATGCTCATGGCCCTGTGTGCTTGACAGAAATGACAATCGAACTGAATCAGACCACAGGAGTTTTGTGTTGCACTAATTTATAAATTGTACGTCTCTGTATCCCATGAGATGTGGTGGTTGATGATGTCAGGAGGAGGCACTCACGCACACCAACTGCCCCCAGCCCTCTGTCTATTCTTGCCAGGACTGGACTAACTCAGGGAAATTGTGGAATTCATTCCTCTGGGTACAAGGAATTCATACCCATGAACAATCCTACCATCTTTAGTAGACACTGTCCAGTTGGTCGGCTTCATCAAGCTCCTCCCAAGCCTGCTTTATGAACTTGCTACTGGCCATGATCTCCTTTCAACCTGTAAGCACTGTCCACACCCCCAGCTGCAGTCTGGCTGTTTGTGAGCATCTGGACTAGAGCAGAACTGAGCAGGGTGATGGCTCTGGTATTAGACCGGCATGGGTTCAGACAGTGGCACTATTATGAAGTAGCTGTGACACCTGAAACTTGTTATTTAATTTCTCTGAGACTCCATTTTCCAATTTGTATAGAGAAGACCCTAATAGCTACACTGCAAAGGGATGGAACAAATAAAAAGCAATAAGGCTTTATTATAGCCCAAGAGCTAAAAGTAATAGACATCACAAATATGGATATTTAGAATTGTCCAGATATTTGAGCTACAGTCTTTTAAAAATAAGAGATTTTATTTTTTAAAAAAGATTTTATTTATTTATTTGACAGAGAGAGACACAGCGAGAGAAGGAACACAAGCAGGGGGAGTGGGAGAGGGAGAAGCAGGCTTCCCGCTGAGCAGGGAGCCAGATGTGGGACTCGATCCCAGGACCCTGGGATCATGACCTGAGCCAAAGGCAAACGCTTAATGACTGAGCCATCCAGGCGCCCTAAAAATAGAAGATTTTAAAGAGAGGCAGCTGTGGGGCACCTGGGTGGCTCAGTCAGTTAAGCATCTGACTCTTGATTTCGGCTCTGGTTATGATCTTGGGGCTGTGAGATGGAGCCCCGCGTGTGGCTCCACATTCAGCGGGGAGTCTGCTTAAGATTCTCTCTCCCTCTCCTTCTCCTCCCTCCTCCCACTCTGCTCTCTCTAAAATAGATAAATAAATCTACAAATAAATAAATAAGGCAGCTGTGCAATCAAAATAAGATACACTTAATGCTTTTTTGAGCTCATAGCTCTTGGTTAGATTATCAAGTCTGCACTGGTACAACAAAGCCTAATAAGTACTTAACTATTTTTAAATAAGTAAATAATTGAATGAATGAATGAGTGAATGAATGAATGAATAAACGAATGAATGAATCCCAGGGAAGCTGTTTGGAGAAATGTGGAATTCCACATATCTCCTCTAGGTGGCGAACTGATACCTCCTACCCTGTGTTGCATTTCCTGTGTTCTCCACAATTGACAGGAAAACTGCTAAAGAAATCTGTAACTTTATGTCTGTCACAGTCTAGAACTAAGAAATCATTAATGTCTTTTCTGCCAAAGTTATCGATTTTTATGACTGTATGCTTCTTGTCAAAAAAAACTGTTTATAGAAAGTCATTAAGAAATATGATTGTGTAAGTACTATAAAGAAACAGAATTGTGCAAGAGACTTTTCAGAGCACTTCTGCAAGCTTGCTGTGAGGACTTTCCATTTCATGGTGTACTCAGCAAAACATTGTTTCGCCCAAAGCTCGTTATTATTTTCCTAGGGTGTTCATTCTCTTCTAAATACGGGAAAAAATAAAAGTAATTCTGCTAACAATGACTTTTTATAAAAACTGAGTCTCAACTACATTTTTTTCTTCTAGATTCACTGTGACAGTGACAGATAAAATTGAATAAGAGCTGAATGCATTACCCTGTCAGTTGACTAGAGAAGAACAATCCAAGGAGATAAATTAATCCAAATACATTCCTTTAATTTTCCTTCAGGCCAGGATATGAGGTCCCTGAATGATTTAAATAATGCCCCCCAATCTCCATTTCCCTTTTGTGATGACATAGTCTATATTTTCTTATACAGGAAACATGACTCAAAAATATCTTGGAGTGCCATGAGAGCTGAAGGACAAAGCTAAACTCCATCTACAAGCACACCAAACAGGAACAACAAGAATTGAAGATTCCTGTCCTGATTCCAAAAGCAAGGGGAGGAGGTAAGTTTTTAGAACAATGACATGTTATAGCCCAAGAGCTAAAATTAAATGCATGTAAATAATTCTTGTTGAAACTAGAAGCCAGTGTAGATTAGGCAAACCAGGTAGAGAGTTCTTTCTTGCCAAAACATGCCAGGCTAAGAGTCACTTAGCATTGAGACATGGCTACTGACAGAAGTGAGGTTAATACTGGACAATCGTGGGGGATTCTGAACTCACAGGGCAGTTCTCAAAAGATAGTATGTACCTAAAGCCCAAAGATTCTGTTTTATCCTATCCAGAAAGCTGAAGGCCAGTTGTCAAGATACCGGAATCTGAATGAGAATTTCCAGCATACGTGTAAATATTTCTCTAACACCCATTTCTTAAGCAACCACTGTGGGCCAGGCCCTTGAATAATACAAAGATGAATAAGGCATGGTCCCTGCCCTCAGACATGTACACACATAATTATATGAGATTAATCAAGGGAGAGGGAGAGAAAAAAAGGAGTTAAGGCCAACTGGGTATGTTGATGCGAGAGTGTGGGTGATCCCATCCCACAGTTGGGTTCCTGGCAACTTGTCTGACCAGAATCCAGCCATAACAGTAGTTTCTGCTGAATGTCAAATTGAACCTATACTGCTGGGTCTCTGATGCAGCTAAAGCCATGGAAATAGACCTGGAAAGGAAGGTATAAGCACCTAAAATACCTTTCCAATGGCATTTTGGGCTTGTTTCATTAGGTCATTGCCAAAAGTATGCAAGAAGCCAGAGGAGTTACAGAAGAAAACACCCTCCATTAAATCAACGTATTACTCCTAACTTTGTCATGAGCATGCAACCCCAAACCTTCCTAAGTAAACTAATTTAACCAGCTAAATAATCATTAATAGAGAAGTATAAATAAACCATAGACTCTCTCAGATAGCAATTTTAAAAGAATGATGTAGCTCTAGGAGAGAAACATCTCCATACATATAGAAGTGAAAGAAAACAGCTAGGAGGAAAGAATTTAGGCTCTAAACTTGCCTTGGTATTGGATACAATTTAAAGACTTTTTCTAAAGGTTAAGTAAAAGCAGAAAATGGCACAAATATGTTAATAAAGTATGAGATCTGATGCACTCTTTATCACTATTATGTTATACCTCCAGAATTATAATGATTTATTTTTTTAAAGATTTTATTTATTTATTTGAGAGAGAGAGAATGAGAGAGAGAGAAAGCACATGAGGGGGGGAAGGGTCAGAGGGAGAAACAGACTCCCTGCTGAGCAGGGAGCCCGATGCGGGACTCGATCCAGACACTCCAGGATCATGACCTGAGCCAAAGGCAGTCGCTTAACCAACTGAGCCACCCAGGCGCCCAGAATTATAATGATTTAAAGTGGATTTTTTATTTAAAATTTTTGGGGTGTTTGGATTGTTATTTTACCTACAAAAAAACACATTTTATCTTGAAGTGCGCGGTGCGAAGATTTTTAATATTTTCCCTAAATATTATTAGATTGTTTTAGGCCCTTTCTCTGTAGCCACTTTTGCAAGCTAACACATGTTTAAAGCCTTCAATCCAATTAGCCCATGCACACTCTAATTTCAGTTCAAAGAGATAAAAGTACATTTTGACCCAAGTTCTATTATTAAGTTGATATCCTATCCTCATACCAGCCCAAGGCAGATCTGTTGTCATTTGTCGTTACTCTTCATTACAAGGACAAAAAAAGAAAAGAAAAGGAGAAGAGGGAAAGGGGGCTTAATAAAAGAAAGGGACTGACCACCCCTTCCAATAGCAGAAACTGAAAGGTGCCTGTTAACTGTAGCCCTTACATTTATGGTAAGTCAACAACCCAGGCCCTGTGGCTTCTGCTTTATTGTGATTGTATAATTTTCTCCCTCAGTGAAAAATTCTCTTTAGGTAAGCTCTCTACAATGACTCAAGACCCTCAGATGTGATAGCCTTGTCTACTTCTAGGGAAATTTAGAAATACAAAAAGCCAGAGTGTTCCTTCTGTGAGTCAAACTCACCTCTAGAAATGAGGCAGAATTGCCACCAAAAGTCAGTGTGATACGCAGAGGATGTGGGGCGCAACCCAACAGCTCAAATCAGCCAGTGACCTTTTACCAAGGCAAATACACAGAGAAGCACCACTTTATTGGTGCCAATTTACTCAAGTAGAACAGGTGCATCCACCCTCTCCTGGTGCCACAGCCCAGCTAGACACACCCAGACTCTCCCACTCACAGGGCCACCAGGGCTGGTCTCAATTCAAGTCAGTGGAAGCTTACTGCCATGGGGATAGGTGAGATCTGTGTTTGATGCCAACCAACATAGGCGTGATTACCCAACAAGGAAAATAAAGAAGTAAAGCAAACAGATGCGCCCATGTCTGCACAATTCTTTTAAAAAGGGCTTGAAGTACAAAACCAAAGCCTAAGAGAGAAAGGTATTAGCTCAATTAGTATGAAATAAGCACCAACCCTCTCTAAAACAATTTTCTAATTCCAGCAGAAGAATCTCCAATGGTGAAACAGCAAAACCCAGTTTCAGCTGCCCTCCACAGCACTTACTGTTTACTGTAAATACATAAGCTAGACTAAATAACCACCACCACCACCAAAAAACCCTAAAAGAAATTAAAGTAATAATGTTATAATGATGATAATAATAATTACAGGTCTCCTGGCTTTTTCCTTACCCTTTCCTTTCTCCTACATTGGCCAGCTTCTGTCCAGGTCATCCCCATAAGAAGGCACCCACCCACCCCCTCTGTCTGCCTGGAGCATGCATCCAAGGCCAGAGCTCAGGACCACAGACTTGGTTGGGGCCTTCTCTGCCTCAGGGGCATGGGAGCTGGGGAAGGGGCTTTTAAGAGATAATAAAAGGAACAAAACAATTAAGTCTTTGGCAGTTGCCACCTACTCAGGTCCTTGAAGGCTGCAAGGTTTTGATGATCTAGATTCATTAGGAATGTCTCCTTGCCAGCCAGCCAGGGCCAAGACCCCCAGCCTGCGGAGGGCAGAGGTCCTCCCAGTCCGCAGGCTGCCACCAGCCCAGGGGCCCTTGTCTTACGGAGGCCCAGGTCTGAGGCTGCAGAAATCTGGGGCAGCCACCATAAGAGGCCCCTCTCAGGGGCCAGAATTCCTTTACCAGCATGGATTCAGGTCAGGGCTACATAACCAAAGCAGTTGCGGTATTTGTTTTGTTTTTGTTTTTTTTTTACAGCTTTTTTCCCAAAAATGATTTGCAGTTGTATGTGCGGCACTTTGCCGTGATATGTGTGCTCTACAATAAAAAACAAATCTACTTTTTAAAAAAGCAGGCCAGTTTGCTATAGTTAGCCTTAACTTCGTCTTCATAACAGCCTCGTGAAGTAGGTTTTTTTATTCCCATTTTACAGATAATGAAGCTGTATAAATCTTAAAATAAGTATCTTCTCCCAAAATACCCAGCTAGAGTGAAAAAGCCATCATCAAGCTCCAAGTGAATTTTTTCCACCATACCAGGGGTCAGCAGACTAGAACCCTGGCATCTTATCTGTCCCACTGACTGTCTTCGCAAATAAAGTCGCATCGGCGTTCAGACATTCTCATTCATTTCTATATTATCTGTGGCAACTTTGGTGCTACGGACAGCAGAGTTGAATAGCCCCATGAAAGAAACCATATGGGCTCACAGAAGCTAAACAATTTCCTATCAGGCCCTTTAGAGAAAAACTTTGTCAACCTCTGCTCTTCCATGTGCCATTAAGAATTTTAGAAGGTTGAGTATAAAGAATATTATCAGAGGATTAGGAAATTCTAACAAATGGGAGTTTGCCACAATCAATTTCTTTGTGAACAGCTACACTAGTACATTCTACCCATGCGTAGAGCTTTCTTCCAGCCCCTCAAACCTCAGGGAAAGAGTGTTTTAGAAAACAAGGATCTACCGAAGGGGTACGTGCACCCCGATGTTTATAGCAGCAATGTCCACAATAGCCAAACTGTGGAAAGAGCCAAGATGTCCATCGACAGAGGAATGGATAAAGAAGATGTGGCATATATACACAATGGAATATTATGCAGCCATCAAAAGGAATGAGATCTTGCCATTTGCAACGACATGGATGGAACTGGAGGGCGTTATGCTGAGTGAAATAAGTCAATCAGAGAAAGACATGTATCATATGACCTCACTGATATGAGGAATTCTTAATCTCAGGAAACAAACTGAGGGTTGCTGGAGTGGTGGGGGGCGGGAGGGAGGGGGTGGCTGGGTGACAGACATTGGGGAGGGTATGTGCTATGGTGAGCGCTGTGAATTGTGCAAGACTGTTGAATCACAGATCTGTACCTCTGAAACAAATAATGCAATATATGTTAAGAAAAAAAAAAGAAGAAGAAGATAGCAGGAGGGGAAGAATGAAGGGGGGGAAATCGGAGGGGGAGATGAACCATGAGAGACGATGGACTCTGAAAGACAAACTGAGGGTTCTAGAGGGATGGGGGTGGGGGGATGGGTTAGCCTGGTGATGGGTATTAAAGGGGGCACGTTCTGCGGGGAGCACTGGATGTTATGCACAAACAATGAATCATGGAACACTACATCAAAAACTAATGATGTAGGGGCGCCTGGGTGGCTCAGATGGTTAAGCGTCTGCCTTCGGCTCAGGTCATGATCTCAGGGTCTTGGGATCGAGCCCCGCGTCAGGCTCCCTACTCAGCGGGAAGCCTGCTTCTCTCTCTCCCTCTACTACTCCTCCCTGCTTGTACTCTCTCACTCTCTCTGTCGAATAAATAAATAAAATCTTTAAAAAAAAAAAACTAATGATGTAATGTATGGTGATTAACATAACAAAAAAATTTAAAGGGAAAACAGAAAGAAAACAAGGATCTAAATTTAACGGACCAACTCATTCAAGCCCTCCCCAGTTCTACCTCCAGCTTCTCCTTGCCTCAGCTTCTCATAGGACAGCTCCAGCTTCTCCCTAAGAGAAAAGGAGAGAGATGAACACAGTGAAAAAGTGTTGCTATAGCTTCATGGAACTTCCATTCCATTTTCAGACCCTGCTCCCATGTCAGAGGTAAAATTTGAAGGAAACATGACAAATATCAGGGTTTACTTGGTTTAGGCTTGTCAGATCGATGAAAGCCTGAGTGGATAAATTGATAGACTAGAATAATATAATTTTAATATGGAAGGCACATCAGATAATAACCAATTGAGATGATTCAGTTTATAAAAAAAAAAAAAAAGAATCCAGCAAAGCTGGGTGACTGACTTCTCCCAGGTTAGCAACAGAGAAGAGGCTTCTCATCCATTCTACCACATATTCAGCAGGATCCGGTTTAAGGCCACAACTGTATCCTATTCACCAGCTTCCATATATACATTATTTTCATGTCCTTTCTCAAGGCCACAGCTTTGGTTGAAAGAGCACCTTTGGGGAATCAAGCCAGTTGAGGTTCAAACCCTGTTTTGGTCCCTTACTATTTGTGCAAACTTAGGAAAGTCAGTAAACCAGTGGAAGCCTCAGTTTTATAGAAGTAAAACATAGTTAACTGTTCCCTGCATGGAAAGAAGAGAAAATAAAACATTCAGTGCCAAACAAAGTACCCCTAGCATGTTGTAGGCACTTTCTCAACACATGGCAGACTCTCGTATTACTCTTAAGGGACAAGTAAAACTGCATCACCTTAGTCTTTTATTGGGCCAAGATCAATGGGTATTAACAGTTGGACAAAGAAGCATCTCCCGGTTCAGGGATAGAGGATAACATGCTGGCCACATATTATAGAGGTATTTCCACTCTGAGGGAAATTTAGAATTTTCACCTGAGAAAGCTAAATGTTAATTTTCTAATCAAGTCTTGTACCAGTTGCATATAATTGTTATTATATGCTATGATTTATGGACAGCCTTGTTTTTAATTATGAGGTTTTTATTGGAGAGACAGGTTTCGGGGTGAGTCTGCCATCGGACTTGCCAGCACTTGTTAAAAGTTTTTATAGTGTGACTCATTTACGTGTGTGTGTGTGTGTTTAGGAGTGCTATTATTAAACATTCCTGGCATATAGTGATAAATTTGTGATTCAAATTTGTCCATATATTTACCTCCCCACCGCCTACTCTATCCTTTCCCATACCTCATCCCTCCCCCATCCATCAAGGCTAGCTTCAGATTGTTTTCAAGGTTTTCTACAGATAAACTCACTTGGAATGGTCCTTGCCTAGTTCCCTTTAGCTCTCTCTCTGCATGTGAAATAGAAGAAAACACTGCTCAAAAGCAAAAATATTTCAGGTAATGTGGTAGATGGAAAAACTAGAGGAAATTTAAAAAGCATGAATGCCATTTCTTTATGCTCAATGTTTTTCATTTTTTTTAAGATTTTTTATTTACTTGTTTGAGAGAGAGAACGTGAGAGAGAAAGAGAGACAGCATGAGCAGGGGCGAAGGGCAGAGGGAGAAGCAGACTCTCCGCTGAGCATGGAGTCTGATCGGGACTCCATCCCAGGACCCGGGACCATGACCTGAGCCGAAAGTAGATGCTTAACCAACTGAGCCACCCAGGCACCCCTTAATGTTTTTAATTTCGTAGAAAGAGTACCTGCAGGAAAAATCGCCTTCACATTGATGAAGTCCACAAGAGATACTGATAGATCAGTGCTATAAATTGCCTACAAAGAAAAAGAGAGGGAACATGAGTACACAAAGCCCATAGAAGAATAAAGATATTTCCATAAGTAGAAAAATGAAAACAAAACAGAATGGATAGCATTGATTCAACTCCCATGGTGATTCAATAACACCAACAGCCAAACTTTTGTTAGATGTGTATACTACATGAGTACTATGAAGCCAACATACAAAGCCTGGCACAGGGCACTGGGGAAAGGTATAGATGATAACATTTTGCAGATGGAGGAGTTTTCTTTTGCGCTGCTATTGACTTTAAGTTTCCAACTGTTCCATTAATTAGAAGTATGAAAGAGTAGGAGGAATAAAGGGAAGGAGTGAAAGAGAGAGGGTAGGGAGGAAAGAATCGGAAAATGAGAAAGAAAAAGTGTCCAATGTTAGAAATCACAGTTCAACAGAACTGCCAACACTTGGGGCCCAGGCCCAATGGTGATAACTTGGCTCTACCTCCACCGAATCACTTCTGGAAATGAGTCCCATAGACTTGTGTTATATATTGCTGAATAACAGATTAATTCTCCCAACCCAATATCCAAAAATGAAGAGTTTAAAATGCCTGTGGTCAAGGCTCTGGAGATGGCTTTACTGGGTCTTCTTCTTCACAGTCTCCCACAAGGCTGCAGGCAAGGTGTCCATCAAAGCTGGGTCTCATCTGAAGGCTCATCTAGGGAAGGATCTGGGTCCCAACTAATCACATGGAATTGTTGGCAGGATTCATTTCCTTGAGGAATGTTGAACTGAGGGCTTCAGTTCCCTGCTGTGCTTGGGTCACCATTCCTATGGCACCATTCCTTGCTTCATCAAAATCAGTGCAAGAGAGAGACAGAGAGAGAGAGACTTCTAGCAAGATAGAAGTCACAATCTTTTACAAACTAAGCAGGGAAGTGACACCTCCTCTAAGTTGCCATATTCTATTGGGCTAGAAAACAGTTTCTCAAGCGGAGGGGATTACATAGGCATGAATACTAGATGGTGAGATAATCAGGGGCTATCTTAGAGGCTGCCTACCACAACTTGGCAATCTACTCTCTTTTTCTTTGCTAACCTTTTCCCGTCTCATCTCTATTCAGATTACCACAAAATTCCAAAATAGTCAGGTCTAAATAGACAAAAGTTTACTTTTAGGTCTAAGTTTGCACTCCTTAGAAGAGTTATTAGTATAGCAGAAGCAATAAGATAAGCGGGTTAATAAGAAGGCATGAGTACCAGGCCCAGTTCTGGAAATTTACCGGCTATAAGATTTTATCCATGAGCCTGATTTCCTCATCTTTGAAATGGGGATAATTATGTTTTCTCTGTTTTACCTCACATAACAATTACAAGGACCAAGGACTATCATGCGTGGCAATGTTTTCCAAAACACAGTAATATAGCACTGGAGGTACTTCCGATGACTATAGGTGGTATATGGACTACAGGTGGAACTTTTTTGAAGTATTTGTTTTTAGAGTGCATTAGAAAAATATAACTTGCACAACAAATCCATGATTTTATAGCTAATGTTGCTCAAATGAGACTTAAATCAAGTTGGAAAAAAGGTGAGTCAATGTGACGAAAACTATTAAGAAAGTAATGATAAGTCTAAGAATGGGGCAAACATTATGATGGTGATATACAAATGATGGCATAAAATGTAAAATGCTCCACAAATACATCCAATCTTATTCGTTGACTCATGCTCCATGACTCTGGTTTAAGAAGGAAACTAGATACATTCTTTGCTACCAACAGAGCAAATCTAACTACAATGGTAAAAGAGATGGCCACTTGAAAATCCAGTTCTAAATGTTTTGCCCACAAAGAATCCTTCCACTAGTATTTCTTTTCCTGTGTCTCATTTATCATTTTATTGTTTAAAGTGCCCCTACAGAGTGCCTTGAACATATTAATCAAGCTTTGAAAGTTTACTGACTTGATTGTATTTTTTTATTTCATTTATTTATTTTTATTTAAATTCTGGTTAGTTGACATACAGTTCAATATGGTTTCAGGAGTAGAGTTCAGTGGTTAGTCATTTACATATAATACCACTGCTCTTCCTAACAAGTGCCCTCCTTAATATCCATCACCCATCTACCCCATCCCCCACCCAGCTCCCTCCATCAACCCTCAATTTGTTCTCCATAGTTAAGAGTCTCTCATGATTTGTTTCCCCCCTCTCTTTTCCCCCTCCCGAATGTTCATCATTTTGTTTCTTAAATTCCACATAAGTGAAATCATATGGTATTTGTCTTTCTCTGATTGACTTCTTTCATTTAGCATAATACACTCTAGCTCCCATCCACATTATCATTGCAAATGGCATGATCTCTTTCTTTTTGATGGCTGAGTAGTATTCCTCTGTGTGTGTGTGTGTGTGTGTGTGTGTGTGTGTGTGTGTGTGTGTGCGCGTGCATGCATATATATATATTCATACCACAGCTTCTTTATCTTCTTTATCCATTCACCAGTTGGTGGGCATTTAAGCTCTATTATTTTAAAAAATTTGTATCATTTGTTCCCTGATGCACTTTCTTTCCTAACAATATTTTAATAATAATTTGAATTTATTAGGGGTTTACCGTGTGCTAAAATGTACATATACTATTTCAATGAATACATCTCCTAGGAGAAAGGTTGTGTTATCATAGCTTATGAATAAGGAAACTGAAGCCTAAAGAGGTTAAATCACTTGACCAAAATCACTCAGCTGGTAAATAACACTTTTATATTTTCGCATTGCAATTTTTTTTTCCTCTGGAATGTAGGAAAATACACCAACACCAGAGCATTCAAAACAAGGTCAGAGAATGAGTCACCCCAGGATCCTGCAGGCATCTTTTACTGTTTTGTCACTGATGTATCTTAAGGGTCTAGAAGATGCCTGGTACATAACAGATGCTCAATAAATATTTGCTGACTAGCTAACAGATGAATGGAATAATCAACACAGCCTGTACATAGGAAAGAACAACCATGAAAAAATTCTTCACTCAGAAAGGGTGTTATTTTTAGATGATTTTCTAATAATATCATTTTGCTCATTTTTCTCTCATTTGGTAAGAATGAATATAGAGAGATAAATTTTAGAAGAAACTCTTATCAGGAACATTATGTAGTAAATGCTTTCTCCTGGCTTTTTTTTTCTTTCATTTAGTTTTCTGAATTTTTTTCAGTAGATTATTCTAAGTTTGAATTTGAATTATGTTTATGTCCTGGGAACTGGTCCTTATATACAAGTAATCAAAGAAAATGTTGAATGTGCAATTTTTTAAATAAAACAGGATTAACAACGTAAAGGATTATGAAAAATGTCTTCAGAATGAGAAAACTGAGAGACAGAAGAGGTGGGATCAATATATCAATCATATATTATCATATATATCAATATCAATCATATATTATCAAATTTTTTGGTAGAATATGTTCAGAATTAATTGAAAAGTAAACTAATCTTCTATACTAAAATTTGTGCCAGAAATTTTCATTTCTTCATTTATTAGTATAAATTAGTCCATATTAGGAATATGCACTCCTCTCTGAGCTACAGACCCATCTTTCTAACAATAAACATTTCCATCTGGATATATCACCATGTCTCAAGTTCAAGCTCTCTGATCCTGAACCCATCCTCTTCACCTCAAACTGCATTCTCATCCAGTGTTCCCTATTTTGGTGACCATAATTACCAACCTCACCAGTTGTACAAACCTGCCTAACACCTTCTTCCTCATCTGTATCTCAAGTTTATTGCTAAACTCTGTTGAAATTATTTCTTAAATATATCTTAAAGGATTCCCCTTCTTTCCATCTTAGGTGCAAACAGTTTAGTCCAAACTACCATAATCTATCCTCTGAACTACTGGTCCACCAGTATCCATTCTAGCTTCTCCTCCAAACCATTCTCCAAAGTGCATGGAAAGTGATTTTTTTAATTTAACTAAAAATCTGATCATATCACTTCTCTGCTCAAACCCATAAATGGCTTCTCTCTTTCTTTTTAAGATCTATTTATTTGAGTGAGAGAGAGAGAGAGAACACGTGCACATGGGCACATGTGCCAGTGGGGTAAGGGCAAAGGGAGAGGAAGAGAGAGAATCCTCAAGCAGACTCCCCACTGAGTGCAGAGCCAGATGAGGGACTCGATCCCAGGACCCTGAGATCATGACCTGAACTGAAATCAAGAGTTGGCTGCTTAACTGACTGAGTCACCCAGGTGCCCCAGGCTTCTTTTTGCAAGATAAAGATAAAAATGCTTCCGATGGCCTATACAGCCCTACAGGATTTTGCAGTGCTTATGTCTCCAACTATAGCCGGCCATATTCTCCTCCTCCATCCCTGTGCTCCAACCACAGTTCCTTCAATATGCGCATGCTTTGTCCCACCCCAGAGGTTGCCACATGCAATTCCTTCAACCTGGAATGTTCCTCCTTGCAACTACTGACCCACACCTTTGATTAGTTAATACCAATATAATCCTGCAGATCTCAACACCCTCCATCTCTTTGACCACCAGACCCTCATTATGCATTTAAGTAGCATCCAGGGTTTTTATTTCATGGAAGTTAACCATGTTTTGTAACTAATAGTTTCTGACTTGCTCATTATTTGTACCTAGCAGACAATATCTGATACTTAGGAGAGGTTCAATATCCAATTTTTAATGGATAAGTAAATATTTTACTAGCTAATTATTCAAGATTTTATTTTAGCATTGTTACTAAAAACATGGATGAACTGAATGTAGATTAAGAATATATTTTTAGAAGGATGTAAACGTGTTAGTATTATTTACATCACATACATGACATATGTGATCAGTAATATACGAGAGAACAGCTTCATCAGAAGCAAGAAAGTTAAGAACAGCAAGAAAAAAAGGTTCATCAGGATCCAAAGCTGTACAGAAGAAACTGCAAGAGATGAAGGCTGGGATTACTGGATCTAGCAACAAGAAAGCCATTGGTTACCTTGGCAATTAGTTACTTGATTTTGTGTGAAATTGGTTACTAATTCTGTGTGAAAGCCAGATTACGGAAGGTTCAGGAGTGAATGGAAATAGAGATAACATTCTTCTTCCAAGGATCTTAACATCTGATTATGCAGTTTCTTGGGCCATGCAGAAGATAATTTCTTATTGGATCTGTGCTGTGTGATTGGATCTACACAAAAGCAACAATTTCAGATGAGAAAAAAATTCAGGTTCCAATTCACAATGACTCATAAAGATGAAAGCTTGAATGCAGGACTGGATCCATAGCATATCAGATTACCAAATCTTCAAGCCAATTGATTCTGCTGAGATATGTGTATAGGTGCGTGTGTGTGCGCGCGCGCGTGCCTTTTTTTTCTTAACAAAGAAGCCTCCTAAAATAAAAAAAAAGTTTCAAAAAATCACTACATTTTTTAGGATGGGTTTTACGCAAGAGCCCTGGAAAGAAAATATACTTTATCAGAAATGTATCAATTATCTCTAATGAAAGAGTACTCAACATAGGAGTGCCTGGGTGGCTCAGTTGGTTGAGCAGCTGACTCTTGATTTCAGTTCAGGTCACGATCTTGGGGTCCTGGGATAGAGCCCCATGTCTGGCTCTGTTCTCAGCAGGGAGTCTTCTTGAGGTTTCTCTTCTTCCCTCTCCCTCTGCCCCTCCTGCTCCCACTCACGTGCACACGCACATGGGCTCTCTCTCTCTCTCTCAAATAAATAAATAAATCTTTAAAAAAAAAAGATTACTCAACATAGTTCAGAAGTAACACATTTCTGAGGGGAAAAAAAGCAAATTAAATGTGTAACTTATGCTAAATAACAATCTTCACAAGAAAATTAAGATAAAGCAAAATTCTCAATTTGTTGATCTTTTCAGCATATTTTCTTTTTTTAAGATTTTATTTGAGAAAGAGCATGAGCAGAGGGGAAGGGCAAAGGGAGAGGGAGAAGCTGACTCCCTGCTGAGCAGAGAGCCACACACAGGGCTAGATCCCAGGACCCCAGATCATGACCTGAGCCAAAGGCAGACGCTTAACCGATTGAGCCACCCAGGTTCCCCTCAGCATATTTTCAAGATATTAAGCTAACAGAGTCTCTCTCTACTTTGAGAAAATGTTTTCCACTAACTCAATCTCTCACTCCCCCTTCAATATTCAATTTACAATAGTAACAGTTGTGAGATGCCCTTGATCCTAATATTAATGCTAGACCTCCAAAATAAGAGAGAGAGAAGTCTGGATACACACAACTTAGTTTCACAAATAATTACTGACTCCTATATCACTGTGTTATTCAACATGTCAAACTTTAGCATAAAGTCACTTCAGTAGTAAGTAATGCTTGGATACTGATGCTCTCTCCCTTGGCATGTGATGGCCTACTGAGTTCTCTTCAACTTGAGAAGGCTCTTTCATCATCAAATTTCTGGCAAACAAGAACTGTACATTACTGGTATTATAAGGTACGCAAGTCAAGATTGGCCTAATGTTTTCAAGTGGGGTCTCTGCCATGATTAAACAATAAAGGAAAACTTTATTCAAGAACAAGCTTCAATGGGAAGTTAAAATTTGATAAAATGAAAAAATAAATGATTTTATGCCTGAACTGAGTGCAGTATACTTCCATGAATACACCTGAAGAAGTTCAAACTTTCCTAGCACACACAAAGTCTGGATTCAGTTGGGGGTGTGTGCAAGGGAGGTAGACAAATCATAAAGCAGAAGATTTTTTATTTTATAATGAAATCATCCCTTTGATCTCATCTCCCTCTATCCATGTGTCATTTAAATCAGTGATTTTTCTAAGGGAGCCACCCTATGGGGTATTTTGGATATTTTTTGGTGGCATTTCTTGTTGTAACAATGACTTGGGGGCCCTCTGGGCTCAAAGATAGGCCCAAAGACCCACACCATTGAATTTTCAACAATTCCCTTGACATTCATGTAAGTGAAAATATGTGTAAATATTCTGAGCTAAGAAGCTAAATTTATGTTTTATATGTAAACATAAAGGCCTTGAAATATCATGGCCTGCTGGGTAGCAATAAGGTCCTCAGCACTGACGATGTACTTTTTAAATACCATTCTCCACTAAAAAGAATCAATGCTCCTTGGAGAAATAGGTGATTCTATATATAGTACATGAAAAATACAAGATAAAACTGGAATACATTGCCATACCAAAAATCAAGGATTCTGTCAAAGACTACTGGAGTCACATTAAAAGTCTCAGGAACCAACCTGCAGAGGCTCTCACTGGCCAAAGACAGGCCTTGAACATCAATAGGAATGATAATTATAGTGGATGAAAACACATCAATTATGTTCAAATCCACAAGTTCACAATAATTCAAAAATCATTAGTCACCTCTGAAAGATGCTGGAAGCTCAAGTCATTAGTTTTAAAACCTATAAATAAATTTGAAAATAAAGTACTTACCCTGTCTTTCTTACATATACTTGAGGGCAAACAAGTAGATAGCAAAGGAAGCTTTCTCTTTATAGAAGTATTTCAGCTGTTAAATGAAGCAGGGATGGTAGAATTAGAATGCCACCATTTTGTGACCCCTAAGGAAATAATAGATTTAAGAAATAATTATCAATGGCTGCTATAATCATGGAGAAGCAACCAGATTATGTGCCTTTTGGTAGAAGTTTATACTACTTATAAAGTATTTTTGCCAAAATATCAAACTTGAATCACATCCAGACTCTAGATCTAAATAATAAATTACAAGAAATACAGGTGACAGAGAAAAATGTTAAATGTCATCATGAAGAAGCATTCTGCAAAGTTCAGACTTCAGAAAACTCCAGAACTAACAATCCCATTCCTGCAACGAATAAATTGAAAAGAGAAAGAAAGAAAGAAGAAAGAAAGAAAGAAAGAAAGAAAGAAAGAAAGAAAGAAAGAAAGAAAGAAAGAAAGAAAGAAAGAGAAAGAAAGAAAAAGAAAGAAAGAAAGAAAAAGAGAAAGAAAGAGAAAGAAAGAAAGAAAGAAAGAAAGAAAGAAAGAAAGAAAAAAAGAAAGAAGGAAGGAAGGAAAGGGAATCTATAGATTAGAAGAGACACAAATTGGGGTGCCTGGCTGGCTCAGTCAGTAGAGCAAGTGAGTCTTGATCTCATGGTTGTGAGTTTGAGCCCCACATTGGGTATAGAGATTACTTAAAAATAAAATCTTTAAAAAATAAATAAATAAAATATAAAAGAGACACAAGAGACTGGTATCAATATCAACAAATTTCAATGTGTTGACATTATTTTCACCCTTATTCAAATAAATAAATTAATAAAAATGATATGTGTAGAAATTGGGAAAGACTCCATTATAGACTGAATTGTGTCCCCCCAAAATTCCTATGTTAAATCTTTGACCTTCAGTATCTCAGAATGTGACTGTATTTGAAGATAGGGCACGTAGAGAAGGGATTAAGTTAAAATGAGGCTGTTGGAGTGGGTCCTAATTCAATCTGACTAGTGTCCTTATGAGAAGAGGGAATTTGGACACACAAAAGAGATTACCAGGGACTTACATGCACACAGAATGAATATGAGAAGCAGCAGCAGGAATGTGACCACCTGCAAACCAAGGAGAGAGACCTCAGGAGAAACCAAGCTGAGAAAATAAATTTCTATTGTTTAAGCCAACTAGTCTATGGTATTGTTTTATGGAAGCCTTGGAAAACTAATACAGATGCTAAAATGTCCACTGTTCAATTAAACTTAAATAAATATGGGAGGGGCACCTGGGTGGCTCAGTTGGTTGAGCATCTGCCTTCAGCTCAGGTCGTGATCTTGGGATCCTGGGATCAAGCCCTCCCTGGGACTCCCCTGCTGAACAGGGAGTCTGCTTCTCCCTCTCCCTCTGCCCCTAACCCCTGCTGTGCACCCTCGCTCTCTCAAATAAATAAATAAAATCTTCTTTTAAAAAAAGGAAAGAAATAAATATGGGAATATAGAAAGAGATATACTATGAATCCTGAAGCATAAATCTCAACTGATGAAATGGAGAGAATCAAGTCTCCTGGTGGGAGGTGGGTCATACAAATACAAATTGATTTGTATTCACACTTTGATAGTGAGTTCATATATAGTTTCACCAACTAGAATATGAACATTATCACTGGAAATCTGCATTATTTATAATATTGAAACTGATTCTACTCATTCCCTTCTTTTTTTTTTAAGATTTATTTGTTTGTTTTTCAGAGAGAAAGAGAGGGAGGGAGGGAGAGCATGAACAGAGGGAATGGCAGGCAGAGGGAGAAGCAGGCTCCCTGCTAAGCAAGG
Source organism: Eumetopias jubatus (assembly GCF_037043125.1). Classification (NCBI taxonomy): domain Eukaryota; kingdom Metazoa; phylum Chordata; class Mammalia; order Carnivora; family Otariidae; genus Eumetopias; species Eumetopias jubatus. Next base: position 47,673,895 of record NW_028274821.1, on the reverse strand, counting down.
AGCCCAACATAGGGCTCAGTCCCAGGACACTGGAATAATGACCTGAGCCAAAGGCAGACACTTAACTGACTGAGCCACCCAGCCACCCCTCTACTCATTCCCTTCTATTTACCTCCAAAATTCTATGCCAATTTACTATTTATTTTCTCTCTTTTCTCACTTATAAATTATCCACCCTATTAAATGGCATAGCTGTGACAATTCTAAGTTTCAGCTGCCCGCTATGTTCCCATCCACTTCATCTCTTAAATGTGTTTAAAGCATTAACAATAGGTTGTGTTTCATCCTAGAGACAGTTGGGTTTCAGGGAGAGGTAAAATGTTTCATTATCTCACCCTATTGTCCAAGACAAATGTGCTATTGTATTACATGTGAAATGTCAACTTTGAAGTCTATTAAGGATGTGCTGTGAGGTGAACCATCTGGAAAACACAATGTAGGCTGGAAAATAATTATAAGCCAGTTCATTGCACTTTTTTTTCCAGTGAAGCCTACCATGACAGCCGCTAAAAACACTATGTAATGTTAGGGGTAGAGGCTCTGAAGACACACAGGTTAGACCCTACCTCCAACAATGCTTAACTAGTATGCAAGTTACTTAATTTCCTTGATCCTTTTGTCTTGTCTGTAAAATTGAGAAACTGATACATTTTGCATTGGAGTTTTATGAGAGTTAAATGAAATACTTGTAAATCACTTGGAACAGGGTAGACATTAAGTGTTTTTCTCCTCTCTTAAATATAGAGACTATTTCATGTTCTTTACACAGAGAATATTAGATAATCCAGTAATATTTGGAAATCAGATTGAGCAGTCCATTGTAAAGATGTTTTGTAAATTAGTCCATCGAGTTTCCATGTGATTCTTTGAATTTCAGGGGAGAAAGCGGGTTTGGAAGATCAAGTGTGAAGCTTTCTCAGGAATTCTCAGTCTGGAGTGGGTTAGGACCACCTAGATGCGCTTCCTAGGAAGGCGCTGTCCGTGGTGCTAGTAATCGCACGTACCGCTAGCAACATTTCCCCCGCCCAAAATTCTTTTCCAGTCAACTTACTTAGTGAAGCTCACATATCTGCCTCGTGGAAGATTCTCACACATTTGGCTAATTGGCTTTTTCTCTATCTTACCACTCTTTGTCTATGTTCCCTTCAACTAAAAACAATTTTCTTCCATCTCCTTATCAACTCCAAATAGTTTTCATTTTTTCAGACACTTTGGCCATGCTTACCACTTAAGAAGGTAGCTCAAAAATTGGTTCATGCTATCTTTTTCTGACCTTTTTGTTAAGTTTCAGAGAAATCCAAAGCTCAAATCTAGAATACAGGAAAAATTTTCTGATGCATTCTTTAGAGACTCTTCATCTGGTAACTCCTCTGCATCTCCATCTTGATTTAAGTTCCCCTCTTCTTACTCCCAAAATAGCCTATAGATACATCCTCAGTAAAGTTATTGCATTAAATTGAAACTCTCTATTTATTAGTTTTGAGTGCCACCAGGGAAACTTTCTTAAAAGCTAGCACCCATATCTTATTCAATTGTGGACTCCTGGAATATAGGACATACTGAGCTAAATTTTGTTGAACTAATTTAATTACTGGATCCATTAGAAGAAAGATCCCAACAATACTCCTTTAAAAGGCAACCTGACTTTTTACATTTGGCTGTGCACTAAATTTCAGGGTAGCTATGTTGTTCTGATGAAGATACTCTGGACTGAGTCCATTTGCCACCACATCCGCCACTATCAGTCTGATGACTCAGCCCCTCAGAGTGACCGCCAAAGAAACAATGCCATCCATTTCAAAACTCTGGCTTCCCACTGTCTATATTTCCTCTTCCTTCTCCCATTCTGCCTACACACCTGTAATCTCCAGTATACCATGGGTGGGGACTAGCTCCAAAGACTGGTCAAAAACAGCTCATCTATGCTTTTCAACCAGAAGTAGACTTCTATTCCTCTGGCCAGACCAAGAAACGGAGCCACCATCGACAAATAAAAGGACTTTTCTTTTTCAGATAAGAGTGGAGGTTCAAATAAGAGGGAAAAATAGAGAAATTAAGAAGCTGAAAACTAGGGGCACCTGGGTGGCTCAGTCGGTTAAGCAACTGCCTTCGGCTCAGGTCATGATCCTGGGGTCCTGGGATCGAGCCCCGCGTCTGGCTCCCTGCTCAGCAGAGAGCCTGCTTCTCCCTCTCCCTCTGCCTGCCACTCTGCCTACTTGTGCTCTCTCTCTCTCTCTCTCTGTCAAATAAATACATAAAATCTTTAAAGAAAAAAGAAGCTGAAAACTAAGAAATGAGGTGGGGAAGAGAGACGAAAAAAAAAAAAGGTTATCAATGCTGCCTCCTTCCCTTCCCTATCCAGGTGGATTTCAACTCTGTCTCAGTCAGTAGATCTTCATCCCTAACCACCACTTCTATGGGTTCCCCTGTCTTTGAAGAATTCTTCCTTATTCTTCAATGGATTGGGGAGGGGAGTCCAAGCTAAGGTATGCTAGAAGAAACACGTGAGGGGCGCCTGGGTGGCTGTCATTAAGTGTCTGCCTTTGGCTCAGGTCATGATCCCAGGGTCCTGGGATCGAGTCCCACATTAGGCTCCCTGCTCGGCGGGAAGCCTGCTTCTCCCTCTCCCACTCCCCCTGCTTGTGTTCCCTCTCTCGCTGTGTCTCTCTCTGTCAAATAAATCAATAAAATCTTTAAAAATTTTTTTAAAAAAAGAAATATGTGAAACAAACTCCCATTTATGAGTAAGCAAGCAATTGCCCTTCCTTAGGCACTCTTCCTCTGCACTCTGAACCGAAATTAATTTGTAAATAACTGTTCCGTGTTAGAAGCAGCTCAATCTAATGTAGTTCCTCATCAAAGCTTTCAGACAACAGATACATAACTTGTGGTTCTCTTCCTATTTTCATCGAACATCAGCTGCAATTTTTTAAATCTTTAAAGCAATACATATGTTAGTTCAAACTCACCTAGGAAGATTGGGAAGAAAGGCAATTGGCCTTTAAATCTTCAGAAGAGGATTTAATGACAGGTTCAGCCTGTTTAATGACAGGCCCAGCACCACACCCCTGTTTTATTATGCTTCATTATTACTGCATAAATTTCCTTTATTACTCATGATAAATAAAAATCAAATACTTGTGAAGTGGGTTTAAACAGGTAAGAGTGCAAACAAAAATAATACTATTCAAATATCATGAAACTGGAATCTCAGATTCTTAAAATATATATTTTTTAAAAGTCTCACATATACCAGGTTGCCACTGTCATTTCCAAACTAGGTTTGTTTTTTTGAGGTGTGTGTGTGTGTGTGTGTGTGTGTATCCATTATTCAAAGATGAAAAGAATAAAAAACACATTCAAAACAGGATTCTCAGGATTTTTCACTGTGACTGATTTTTGACTAATTCAACTAAGAAGACACACCCAAAAGAAAATTGCTAAGGTTGATGCAAGATGTGAAGCTAGTGAAGTTCAAGTACTCCCTGGGGATGAATTTAACCCGCGTGACAGGTGCAAAACTGTCACTTTCAGAAATCTTAGGGGAGACGAAGTTATTTTGAATGCCTTTCTCTTAGTCGTTCAATTGCACAAGGAACGACTAACGTCTCCAGAGCGAAACCAGCTGGCATAGGACTGAAGGAATAGAAATCCTCTGCTCCGCCTGCTGGAGGGAGGGGATTAGGAGCTGAGTGCTTTAATTCAACTTTTCCAAAACCTTAGCTAAGGCCTTGCAGGACACTGGGCCAGCAGGACAGCAAGCTCCGCACGCCCAGTGTCTGGCGCATGCGTCCCAGCGCACTCCGGGATGGCTTCCCTCCCGCCCGCCCCTACCTCGTCGGCTGTAACGTCATCTGCGGGCCAGGCCTCCGGGCCAGCGGAGTGGGAAGTGCCAGCGCCGGCCGGCCGGACAGGGGGCGGAGCCTAAGGGGGTGGGGAATGCCCTGCCCGGCAGCCCAGCGTGAAACGGATTCATTCCCAGCCGGCTCTCCATCTAGCCGGAGCGAGGCTTGGCAGTGAACGCTGCGACGCGCCCGCGCTCGGCGGCCGGAGGCACCCTGCGCTCGGCTGCGGCCACGCGAGGCGCTTTTTCCCGGGAGCGAGCCGGGAAAAGCCCGGCTTAACCACGAGTGGCACGGCCATTGCAAGGACCTCCAAGGCGACAGAAGGACGGCGAAAGAGGGCTGAAGCTGACCTGAGCTTTCCCACGGAGGGGAGACGGCGCCAGGGCGAGGTGGGGAACAAGGGAGTGTGGCGACGCTCACGGCCAGCGGTGGATTATCCCGGTCAGTCTGCGTCTGCGGCCTGCGAAATGCGCGAGGAGGACAAGGGCATGCTCGGTGGTGGTGGCGACGACGCGGGTCTGGCCAACGCCTCGGCGCAGGGGCAAGTGGAGACCGTGCGGCAGCTCCTGGAAACCGGTGCGGATCCCAACGGAGTCAACCGCTTCGGGAGGCGGCCGATCCAGGTAGCTGGGGCCCTGGGCCCTCGCCGGCAGGGGGCGCATGAACAAAGGGGAGCGGCCTCCGTGGGACGCGGCTGGGACCGAGATCTTCACCAACGTACCTGTGTCTCTCTTCCTTGAGGTGTGGAGCCCAGGTGTAAAGCAGGTTCTCCCCCACCAAGGATCCTAAAGAGAGGGATTGAAAGAAACCACTACTTCAGTTGGTTTTCTTTTTAGTAGTGGAAAAAATGTCAATACTCTCTCCCGTCTCGTGATCACAGATGGAAGGGATAAATTCAATTGGGGAGAAAAGGAGAGGTTATTTGGGGAGGAAAACTTTTGTCTGTCTCTCAATAAATATCGATCAACTTTCATTGATAGAGATAATTAAATGACAAATTACACAATCTGGATTAGATTTGAGGAATGATGCAGAATCATAGCGCATGAAAAAAATTACCATGCACTTCTAGGCTGCAATATAAAATTCTCTTGTTCCTTTCTCGTAGAGGCAAACTGAATACAAAGAGATAAGCCAGGATTCCTCGACCACAGAACTTAATTCCTTTTACATTAGCAGTGTCTCTTGAGTGTTACATAAGAAAAAATATGCTTCCATATATTTTTGTTTAATTATACAGTGATTACAAAAGCATGCTTGCAGCAATTTTTAGGTCCTTTTTAAATGGCAGAGGGTCTACATAAATAATTCGCCTCTTCATTGTTAAAATCCTTTATTCAATATGTTTATGAATCCCTTTAATTAGTACTGATTTTTTTAAATTCCTTTAAAATCCAAGGTAATGTTTTGTGCTTTATTGTTGACTATAATGGTTAGTATTCATCTCAGTGTCACGTTCTAGATCCAAGCTGTTATTAAGGAATCTTATTCATTGTGTAGATTTTTAAAGAAATATATGTTCATTCCTTTTGCATTCTTAGAAAAGTGTTATAAGAAGTGAGGGATAGCTTGCGGCTCAGTCGGTTAAGCATCTGCCCTCCCCTGGGGTCATGATCTTAGGGTCCTGAGATCAAGCCCTGCCTCCAGCTCCCTGCTCAGTGGGGAGTCTGCTTCTTCCTCTCCCTCTGCCTCTCCCTCTGCCTCTTCTGCCTCTCCTGCTTGTGTGTGTGCACGCACCATGTGTGCGTGCGCTCTCAAATAAGGGGATAAAATCTTTTTTAAAAAAAAGAAAAAGAAATGAGGAATAGTTTAAAGCTGCAAAAATATTGTAGTTATTAAAGACTTCAAATGATATTAATAATTTTTAAAATAGATTTTAATTATAGTTTTAATTCATCATTTTCTGAGATACTAAGAACCACTTTTTTTCCCTCTATATATGAAATATCTGACATACATCACTAGTGGAAATGATAACATATCATGGTTTTTAAGGGAGGAAATGGACGTTTCTAATATTCATGAAACAAAAAGTACTGTCTTTCAATTACATGGTACATTTTAAAATACATAAACTCACAAGAATAAAGAAGTCCATTTTGGATATTTAGTTATCAAAAACTGTTTTATTGTTAAAATAAGAAAGTAAATGTTTGTATAATGTACATATACACAAGTGGATGCTACAGGCTTACAGCTCCAAAACATCTTTTTTCTAAATTATTCATTGCTCTGATGTGACTAACATCTGAGCTCTATTTTACATAGCAATTTACTATCTAACATTATAAAATCCTGTTACATTATAAAATCCTGTACAATGTAAATATAGTGTTTATGTTACATTAAATATATTACCCTTTAAACTTTATCCCTTACCTATAATGTAAACTTAAAATACTAAAAATGGTAAATCATCTGTTAAAAAAATAACTCATTTTCATCATCTTATAAGACTAGACGTGACATTACTTTTTCCCCTCTATCTCCAATTTTGGCTCAAACTGTCAGACTATATTCAGTTTATGAGTGCAAACATATACGACAATGAAACATAAAAGCCTCCCACAGCGGATTTAAGAGGAAAACTAAACAACTTAAAACATTATTTCAGGGGTGCCTGGGTGGCTCAGTCATTAAGTGTCTGCCTTCACCTCAGGTCTTGATCCCAGGGTCCTGGGATTGCTCCTTGGGGAGCCTGCTTCTCCCTCTCCCACTCCCCCTGCTTGTGTTCCCTCTCTGGCTGTCTCTCTCTGTCAAATAAATAAACTCTTAAAAAATAAATAAATAAAACATTATTTCTCCTCTAAAGCATTTCTCTCTGTAAAATATCAGCTGACTGCCTAATAAATATTTTTAGATCCGGATTATGGCTGAGATGGGAGAGACATCAAGGGAAATAATCTAAGACTTTAAAAGCTTTTAGACGTAACTCTGCCCATAAATCATTTAACGAAATAGATTCCCATGTTCCAAAAGAAATCAAAATTTTCCTTTTCGCACAACGACTATTAGAGCTTTATTATCAGCTCTTTCTTGTCTCCGCATGTTTGGAGAATAAGATGCAACTCAGTTAGGACTGAGTAAAGAGTTATAACAGGGGAGAGGGGGGAGGGTGTTGGGATTGCATCAGCAAACGAAGCATAACCAGACTCCTGAGACTTGTAAGTGCCCCTGCGTTAAGTGGATACTTCATGAATAGGTATTTCTTTGAAACGGTTCTACCTGTCCCGGTCCAGGCCTGAATCTTGCTGCCCTGACCACCGTCCCTGCCCTGACCACTCTGCTCTCTCCGGCAGGTCATGATGATGGGCAGCACCCGGGTGGCCGAGCTGCTGCTGTGCCATGGCGCGGAGCCCAACTGCGCCGACCCTACCACCCTCACCCGACCTGTGCACGACGCGGCCCGGGAGGGTTTCCTGGACACGCTCGTGGTGCTGCACCGAGCCGGCGCGCGGCTGGACGTGCGCGATGCCTGGGGCCGCCTGCCCGTGGACCTGGCTGAGGAGCGGGGCCACCGCGCTGTCGCCGGGTACCTGCGCGCAGCTGCAGGAGACTGATGGCAGGTACCCCCAGCCGCCCACAACGACATTTCTTTTCTCCCCTGTTCCCCACCCCCAACTTAGTTCAAGGGAGGCTACAAATGTGGAGCGGCGGAAAGCCTGAAAGCCTTCCAGGAGACTTGACTCACCGTGGGGGAGGAGAAGCAGACCGTGAACACATTTTTTTTTCTTTCTTCTTTTCCCCTGGATCCCGCCCTCACACTCACAGTGCAGCCAAACGCAGAGGTGGTACAAATGGATTTCCAGAGAGATTTAGGAGCTGAACGTGAAGCTCCCGAGTGTCGTTCACTTTTCAGGGTTTTCTGGCAAAAAGCGGCCTATAAAGTCCCTAACGACCCCAGGTGTCTGCCAAACTTCACTGGAAGCAAGCTGGCAGCAGAGTGGGAGGCGGCGATGATTGGCATTTGAGCAGGAGGCAGATGGCACATTTGCCCTCTGACCTCGAAGGAGCGCATCAGAAGCCCCTACATTGGGTTTGAGGCGCTGGAGGCTAGAAGGAAACCTCTGAAGACTGAGGAGACGACAACCACAATGCCGAAGACTAGTTCAACAGTAGACGCCATCAGCAGGTGCCCAAGGCTTTATAGGTTGTGTGTTGCCACCCAAGTCACCTGCGAAGCCCTGGGGACTTGCGCCCATTTCCACCGGATAGTGACGGGAAAGGAGGATGTGAGAGCCACCTTGAATCTTCCCACAGGTTCTACCATCCCTGGGTCAAGATGACACAGAACCGCTCCCGGAGAGGGGCAGGTGCTTGCTGTTTGTTATTCAGTCGAGAGGAGATTCTTGGGGAGTTCCAGAAGTCAGCGCACAGGATGACGTGCTGGATTGTAGGGAGAGCAACTGTCGCGATTAACTGTAAGGACTTGCTTCATCTATATACGAGAGGATAAAGAACCACCCCCCCCCCCGTGAAAAGATTTTGTGATATTTTGTACTTTTCAGTTGTTTTTCGGTAACACTCTTACTGGCTTTAAATAACAAAGTAACTCGTGCTCCTCGGTGAGGAAGAAGTACAGCTTTTAAATGAAGCTCTGTCACAGTGCTAAAGCTTAGACCCATTCATCCCTAACCTATTTATTTCTTTGTTAAATTTTCTGACCGTTTCCTTCACTAGAGTGTCTCAGGGGGTCAAACTATGAAATATTCCAAATATCTTTTAGAAAACCGATGCACTTGCCCAGTAAATTATTTCGGGGTATTTCCCAAAGGGTTGCTGAAAGAGTAAATTGAATATAAAACTGTTGAAAATATATGATGATGGCTCATGGAATGTCTTCATATCTGCTGAACAAACTAAAGGTGTACTGCTTTAGGATTTAATGTCCAGCATTGCTTGATTCCTTACAGCATTGGAACAACTGATACTTCAATGCTTTAATAAAGAAAAAACAATAGATTGGACTCAAAGATGTGGATATTTTGGTTTAAAAATGTATGATCATGGATTTACCACTAACTCCTGAGAAATGTTAAAGACTCAAAGAGGTTCACTTCTCTCACTCTTTATAATAATTATTGATAAATGATATCAACAACAATTTATAAAAAAAAACTGCTACACATACTAGGAAAAGATTTATGGGGTGTGTGTGAGAGAGTGAGAGAAACATAAAAAAAACTAACTTGAGAGACCAAAAGAAGGGGTTTCTTTAAATTGAATTAAAAAAAATCTTTACTTCCCCATCAATTCTTTATACCCAAATGAAAACATTACTGGGGAAAGTTTGTTGAGAATCAGAGCATTTCTTATTGCGAAAAATATGTAAGCACTTATTGACACATAACTTGTGCTGGACATACATTAAAATATATTTGTTCATTTAATACTTAAACCTGAGAGATAGGCATCATTTCCCAGATGAGAACAAGATAGAGAAATATTAGTTGATTATTTTTTATAATAGGGTATAATTCTTCCAATGTTCAAGACATGGTTCAAGATTCTACCAGAAGAGCAAGTAGAATCAGTGATCTGGAAAAATGATAGAAGTCATCTGAGAAGCACTTCTGTGGACTACCTTATGTAGAAAATGCAAAAGTCAGTGTCACTTTAAATACAAGAGGTCTGGGGCGCCTGACTGGCTCAGTTGGTAGATAGAGCATGTGACTCTTGATCTTGGGTCATGAGTTCAAGCCCCACATTGGGTGCAGAGATTAAAGAAATAAATAAAATTGTAAAAATAAAATAAAAAAGATCTGCTTTCACGTATATGTTAGCAGCTAATTCTGACATCCTAAGTTTTTCATTACTAACAACCTATTGAGTCATTCTGTGAAAACTTGAATAATTTGGGGGTTGGTATAATTTCACAGTGTTCACTTAACTAAACTACAAATAGGTATGAACATAGAGATGATAGATGGTAGAACATATGTAAGAAAATACAATTTTAAGTTTAAAAATTAGTTGAAGGAGCAACAATAGTTGTGTCATAATACTTTCCATGATCTTCTCCTGTCCTATTTATAATGCCAGGGAAGGGAAGGAAAGGAAGGAAGGAAAGAGGGAAGGAAGGAAAGAGAAGGTAGGACCTGACTGGAAAAATGGAAGACCTGGGTCCCAGGACTGGTTCTCTAACTACATGACCTGAGTCCTGTGACTTTGATTAGCCTCAATTTCCCTCATCTATAAAAGGTGGGAATTAGACTAGATAACTCCAAAGTTCCCTACCATCACTAAAGCTTTATCCCTTTATGAATTTGTGGCATATATGAATGTAGTGGGGTCTTATATTTTATTAGTAATAATTGTGCCATGCTAAGAGTCAAGGAAAGATACATAGAAGAATAGAGAGGAAAGATATATTTTAAAATTCTGGAGCCCTGGAAGGGAAAAAAAAAATCTTTATTAAGCACCACCTCCACCAGTTAGTTGAAAAATTACAGACAAATTTGCAAGACAAATTTGCGAAAACTAGGAGCAGAAAGTATGCTTTGCAAATTAATAGTTTAAATGTTCAGGTCTTTCTCATTTTGTTTTACCTCTCATTTTCCCTGTTGCTTTTTGCATTTCTCTTAATGCCACTCAAAGCCACTAGAGGAATTAGTTTCTTAAAGTGAGATAAGCAAGTAGACCAAATAGATTTATAAAGTAATGCTGAAGTAGGCATTGCAAACTAATATAAATGTTCTGAAAGAAAAAGTGGTTTTAAAATGAGCATATAACAAGGGATTCTGACCTAGAATGGGTTGGTTTAGGAGTTAGAACCAAGAGAAAAGCTTGGGCTGGGGCACCTAGCTGGCTCAGTTGGTAGAGCATGTGATTCTTGATTTCTGAGTCTTGATTTGGGGTGGTGAGTTCAAGCCCCACGCTGGGTTGTAGAGCTTACTTAAAAAGAGGGAGGGAGGGAGAGAGACAGAGAGAGAGAGAAGGTTGGGATATCAGAAGAACAAAGTGTGAAGGTGAGAAAATGCTAAAATACATAGTCATTCAAAGGTAAGTAACTCGGTAAACAGCAGTCATGGATCTTACAGACCCATTTCTAGGGGTCTGTACTTTCTCGTTTGTTTCTATTGGATTCCTTGAAACTTTAGGTCCTTAAATTTTGCCTGGGGGATAGTAGAAACCAGCTGGTTAGGGAAGACTTCTGTATCACCTAAATGTGTACCTGTCGCTATTCAGGAGGGCAGAGAAGGAGATGAAAGCAACAGAAGGAATACAAGGAGGAACAGCTTGGTGGTGTTTTGTGCAAGGTCAGTAATTCAACAGAATTAATCAAATCAAACCAAAACAAACTTATATGGTCTACATACTGACGGGATTTGCGAAATGTTCCCAGACCTAAAATAATCAGAATCTGCTCATTCCCTACTGCCTTGGTTTTCTATAAAACTTTTCTCAAGTTCAGCTACAACAAATAGGATGGCTCCTTTCTTGCCTCTCGACTCCCCCCTCAGAAGATTTTAATATCATTCCTTGCATAAGGAGAAGAATTACTTTACTTTTAGAAATGGTAACTTTTGTAGGTCATTTATATTTATCATTTATATTTAATTAGATAACTATGTATAATATGTATAATGTATAACATAATTATAAATGTATACAAATTAAGTATATTTATTTATTAAATTTTTGTTTTAATTTAATTTAATTTAAATGTTTAAATTTTATATATTTATAATTTCTTTATTAATTTTGCCACAAATTTGCTTTGAAACAAGTGCTGCTAATGAAATAATATGTAACTAGCATGGATTACATACCAAGCACACTAATATAAATCAGCATGTACATCAAAACTGAGCATCCAACTCTGATTCACTAATTTGAAGTTTGAAAGGTTTTGCCAGGGGAAAAAACCCTGAGAGATGTGTGAAGGTGACATGCTGACTCACAGCCATCTACATTATAGTGGAAGTTTACAAAGGACCCCCCAAACACCTGCTAATCCCTTTCCCACTCAGAAGCCCCAGGCATTAGAGTACCAGTACCTGTGGGTCTGAGTTGCTGGGTTCTACCACCTCTCCTAGGGCATAGAAGAAACCTCTGTCGTCCCCTGTATCTCCTCCCAACATGCCACCTAGAGTTTTAAACATTAACCTTGCCTAAAATTTTCGGGCATCTTCTACTACTCTCCAATCTCTGGACTGCCTTCGATAGAGTTATCACATACAGATCTATCCAGAATTGCAGGAGCCTTTTGATCTGCTTAAATATCACCATAAACAAACAAACAAAATGTAATGTCATCCTCTCTCTAGAGAAAAATTAAATGACATTTCATTTTACATTCACCTCAGGTATTTATTATATCTTTACAAAGATAGTGCTGTCCCCGCCAGTCATTGGAGACCAACAGATAGGGACATGGTTCTCAATCTTGGCTCCATATTAGAATCACCTACATACAGAGATGTTCTAAAATTTAGATTTACTGACCATCAGGTCTACAGAATTAGTATCTCTAGATTTGAGATGTCTGTGGTGGTTACTTTAGAATTTTCGTTCACGGTAAACTTTCAAGCAGTACAAAAAATAAACAAAATTAAGTAAAAATCTCCTAAAACCTCACTACCCCTCCCCATTCTCACTACCCAGGGGTAACCACTCTTTTTAAATTTTTTTAACTAACCTTCCAGAAATATAGGTACATATAATTGTAAACACCTCTCCCACAGTACACACATTTGGAAAACATAAATGGGATCATACTATTCCACAACTATTTGTTTTCTTTGATTAGTAATAGATCTTAGACAACTTCCATTAGCAGGACAGATAGATGCACTTCATTTTTTTATGGCTATATAATTTTGTATTTTATGGATGAAACCCAGTTTAAAAAAGAAATCTATTGGCAAACACATAAATTATCTCCTTTTTCCTTTCTTGCTTTTTTTTTGCTACTATATATGATGCTATAAAGAATCTTTTTTGCATTCTTATATGAACTATCTGCAGAAATTTATAGGAGAGAAACTTCAAGGGTTAAGAATATCTCTCTCTCTCAAAAAAAAAGAATACATCTCTCTGTCACACACCCATGCACACAAAGTGTGTGTGCATATGTGTGTCTCTGTGTAAAATCTTTCCAAACTTATTTGTGCATGTGTATATATGTGTGTGTCTGTATATCTTCAATATTACATATGAGTGTGTGTATATATGCACATAAATATATATATATATATACACTTTTCATACTGGTATGAGTTATTGAGTGGAAATGCTGAGTTAAAGGGACATATATCTTTACATATGTGTATAAACATATATCTGTATATATAAAAATACAAATATCATAAACACAAATACATGCATGCATAGCATATATCTCTTTCCATACATATATATATACACACACAGTACATGTATGGTATATATATTTCCACGCATATATTTATGTATGTGTATCTTTGCATACTTATATGAGCTATAGGAGAGGAATTGCTAAGTCAAAGGGACACATATGCATGTTCAATTTTTATAAATACTCTAAAGTTGCCTTCCAAAACAATCACACCAAATTACAATAGTGTGTGTGTTTCCTGACTTTACCAACATTATCGCTCCTTTTTTAATTTTTGCCACACCCATAGATATGTCATTGTTTCTGTTACCTTTCTTTACTAATGAGTAAAACTGAGTATCTTTTCATATATTTTTCTGACCATTTGTATATGCTCTACTATAAGCTACCCGTTGTATTCTTTGCTCATATTTCTACTGGTTTACCTTTTTGTTCATATATGTATTTATATATTTTAAAAGTTAATCTTTTGTTGTATGTTCAAACGATAGTTTTAAAATCTTGCTTATGGTGACTTTTGTCTTATACTTTTGGGGTTTTCAGCTTGAACATGTGCAGTATTATGGAAGTTTCTCATGGAATTCTGATCATCAAGAGTTACCTGAGAGAAGGAACTAATATCCTGGACATTATGGGAGTGGGGGGACAGTGGCACAAAGCAAGTAAAATATCCTCTTCTATCTCTGCCTGTGGGATGAATTTGCTGATCCAAAATAGAAAATAATTTTCCTCCATTAAAAAGCCAAGAGCTCACTTTGGCTGTGAACATAACTGCTCTTTAAAAAAAAAAAAGTATATTTTTGGGGGCGCCTGGGTGGCTCAGTCATTAAGCGTCTGCCTTCAGCTCAGGTCATGATCCCAGGGTCCTGGGATCGAGCCCCACATCGGGCTCCCTGCTCAGCCAGGAGCCTGCTTCTCCCTCTCCCACTCCCCCTGCTTATGTTCCCTTTCTTGCTGTGTCCTTCTCTGTCAAATAAATAAATAACATCTTTAAAAAAAAATCTAAGAGAGATCTATGCCTTAAAACTTATGAGTAAAAAAAAAAAACTAAGATCTAAGAGATCAATTTTTTAGGCCAAAGGAAAAGAGCAAAGAAAAGAAATCACATTCAATGATTCTCTAATTGCACAAATGACCCACTGATGGCTCATTCCCTATTGACTCCATCCTTTAGTACGACAAAAAGAGCACAAGGCTTATAGTCCAAAAACCTTCTTGATGATTCCAGCCCTAGCACTTGCTGGTCATAGACTGTCCAAGACTTGAGCCCCTGCGGCTTCAGTTTTCTCACCCGTAAAATAGAAGCAGTTATCCCAAATTCAAAGGGCCACTGTACAATACAATAAGTAATACAAGTAAACGGGTGTACACATTACTAATGCTCAGTCCTTGATCCTACATTTTTGAAGAGCACACAGCCAAAAGTCATTTGGAATTCCAAAAGTCTTTGTAATGCCACAAATTGGTTGTTTTGCTAAAGATTCATCTACATAATTGTATTTTGCTTAGTCTACTATTAAAATTGCATAGAATTCCCCTGCATGCCACAACTTACAAAACACAGGTATTGGGCAGCAGGGGAAAACCAAGATGGAATTTAAGTTTAAATTTTAAAACTTATATTCATTGAACACAGAGCTTATTGTATAATGACCTTAATGCTCTTACTCAAATGGCATTCCTCTGAAGTGGGCAACTTCCCTTATCCCCTGAACAAGTCTGGGTGAAGATGAAAGGGCTACAGGTTAGGTTGTATGGGCCCAATCAATACAGACAGATTCCTGAATTTAAACTTGTCTGGAAAACTGAGAAAACTCAGCAGACCCCAGACATAATGGGATAATATGATATTTAATATTAGGTGTCACCTTGCCTAGGTTACAGTACCAGCTGTTTTGTCAAATACCAGTCAAGATGTTGCTGGGAAGGTACTTTTCAGTATAATTAACATTTAAATCCATAGACTTTGAATAAAGCAGATTACCCTCCATAATGTGTGCAGAACTCACCAAGGCCTTAAGTGAAAAGACAGTTTTTCCAAAGAAGCAATTCTTTCTCCAGGCTGCTTGACTCAAAACTGCAGCATCAGCTCCTCCCTGGGTCTCCAGCCTCAACTATCTGTCTTGCAGATTTCAGACTTGCCAGCCCCTATAATCAGATAAGCTAGTTCCTTAGAATAAATCATACACACAGGCACACGCACACCCATCCTATTGGCTCTGTTTCTTTGGAAACAGAATTTCTCTGGAAATTTTATATAAAAATTTTCCAATTTTTCTCTGGAAACTAATAATTTCAGGAGATGTGCAACACACGTATTCTTCCATGGTTTACTGCCACAGCTAATCGCCTGCCTGGAAACCCTCACTCTTCCACTTCTCCAGGTTCCTTCAATAATACCATGCTGGAATCGGGCAGCTCCCTTTTTCCTCCAGGATGCTTTCTCTGAACTACCCACCCCCTAAAGTGCCCCTCCTCTGGGCCATAAAATGAAATCCCCTCATTATAATTGTGTGTATTTTTACTAATCCATCCCCTCTATGAAGTTTTTTTGGGAGGGGTGGGGGGGAAGAGGGTCATCGCTGTAATGCAAGAGAGCAGGATCTGCCTCCCATGGAGTTTACAGACTACTGTAAGAGACAAACCACAAACAAGTAAACAATTACATACGAAAACTTTGTTCGCTAAATTCTATACTGAAAGGGGGAAAAAAAAAAAACAACCCACCATGGTGATAAGATGCGGCCTGAAAGAGGGAGAGTCTCTGAGCAGGGAAACTTGAGAAGCATCTGAAGGAGAAAGAGCTGGCCTATGAAGACCGAGAAAGGGGATTCACTCTGGACGGAGGGGTGGCAAGTAGCCCCAGTAGGGAACACGGTGTTCGGGAAATTCTGAGTGAATCCCACAGGAGAGGGGAGAAGCGCGTTTGTGAAGATCTAGATATTTAGAGTAGCTATTTAAGACTGGTACATAAGCCTCACTTCATGCCACCGGCCTGGTCCGCGTCTAAGTCGTGCGATGAGGGTAGGGATGGAGAACCGGCAGAAGCCTGCCGCCAGACCTGGCCTCTCGGTAGTGTACGGTGGCTTGGGCAACGCAAACCTCACTGTCTCCACGTACCGCGGAGCTTGGCACCTGATGTATAAGGCCCCGTCGGCTCTCATGCTGAGGGTCCTCTTCCTTAGCTAAACCACCAGGCCCGGGCATAAGTAGAAGCCACAGCGCGGCGGGCCACCTTTAAGGTTCCGCGAAGGCTGGGCCTAGCTAGTTCCACATCCTCTGCCCTACGGCCGGCCCAGGCCGCGCGTGCACCCGGCGAGGCTCTAGATCGATCGCGACTGACTGCAGGCGGGGGAGGCTGGGGCACCGGGTCAGCGCCGCCGGCCGGAAAGCGGCGTCCTGGGCTCGACTCCCCGCCTCCGTGGAGCCAGCGAGCCCGCGTCCGAGCTCCATCCAGCCCCGCAGCCGGGGACCTGCCAGGCTGCGCTCTGGGAACTGAGCTCCTTGTCCTCAGGCCGCCCCTGTATCCTCGACTCACCCCTCCTTTATGCCGCTGCTTCCTTTCCTTCCCCCGCTTTTCCTGTGCTGAGTGGATCGCAGCGGGGAAGGGGGAGGAGGAGGGAGGATGGCCGAGCAATAAAGAATCAGTGGTGTGGAAGAGAAGAGGGGCAGGAGGAGGAAGGGAGGCGCGGGGAGAGCGACCACGCGGAGGAGTCCGGCGGCGAAAGCGAAGGGTGTCGGGGCGCCGGGAGGGTGAAGGAGGAGGAGGGCTACCGGCCGGGAATCAGGCTGCCGCGGGGAAACCGGGAAAAGCGGGGAGCAGCCCATGGGGGAGGGGAGTGCCGCGGGCGGAGGAAAGAGGAAGAAGCGTTCAGATGTTGCGCTGCTTCTCCGAGGTTAAAACCGAAAATAAAAACTGCCCGGCTTCTCCGCCCAGCCCCGCGCCCTCGGCGACGCGGGGAGCAGAGAGTGGAAGAGGTGCCCCCGACCCAGCAGGGACCCCGGGATTGGGGTTCGGCTCCACCTACCTGGTGGGGCGCCCGGCCCGCCGCTGCGGCGGCGCCAGCGCCACTCAGTGTCCAGATGTCGCGTCGGCTGCAGGCAGCGGTTTCCTTTAATTTCGCTCGTTTCCCAAATCTAACAGTGGAGCTTAGCGCCATTTCTTTCAAAACCGACATCCAGCCTCCTGAATGGCTGATGCAGCGCTGTGATGGCCTTGCTTTTCCTTTCTTTTTCTCTTTTAAATAATCCGGTTTGGAGCGATGGAAGACCCTTAGCAAGTGGCGCGAGGAATAAAAGAAGGGGGGTTGGGGAACCGGGGCGCGAGCAGGACTGGAAGCCGCCGCAACGCGGTGGTTCCTGCTTACGGCCGTGTCAGGTGACAAATGTTGCGAGGGGGCGGGGGCCTGGAGATGCTTTCTGGCGACAGGCCCTTGAGCTGTCACCGCGTGGGGCGCCGGGGCGGAGGGTGGGAAGGTGGGGGAGAGCGCGGATCGGGCGGGAAAGAGGAGGCGGGGGGAGGGAGGGGAACCTTGGGTGCTTGCCGCCCGCGCGCGCGCAGCCCTCGGGCTTCACCGCCGGCCTTTCCCGCGCGCGCGGGGCGCAGAACGGTTCTGAGATCGGGGGGAGGTCGGGGGGCGCGCGAGCGCGCGCAGGGAACGCGGGGGCGCGCCTGCGGGGCGGGGATGGGCGGGGGGCGGTGCGTGGGTCCCAGTCGGCGATCGGGGGGCGGGCGCGGCGCTGCCTACCTCTGATGCCAAAAGGCGGCGCAGCGGTCGCGGAGCACAGAGGAGGTGGCGGCGGCGAGAGTATGGTGCGCGCGTTTTTGATCACAGTGCGGATTCGGCGCGCTGGTGGCCCGCCGCGAGTGAAGGCTTTTGTGGTGCGGATCACGCGGCCCGCGGGTGAGTGGGCAGAGCCGGGTGTGCGGGCCGCTGCGGCCCTGGTGTTAAAGCTAGTGAAGAGCCGTCGCAGACCGCAGCAGCCGCATCCTAGAAGAGCAGGTAAGAAAGGCCTCGAAAAGTCCCGGGCGCAGTCCGGCCCTTGGAAGATTTTGTTTGGTATGATTTAATACAGATAAACCATCTTCCGGACCAGGATAGGAGGAGGAGGTTTCTAGGGGTGGAAGCTTCTTCCCTCTTTCCCCATTCGGGTTACAGTTACTTAGAGGTGCGGTGCTCCCAATATCTTGAGCCCAGAGCCCCCTTCACACACCTCCTCAGTCCCGTGAAACTCCGGGGAGAAGCGGGAGATTCTAACCCACCTTAGAAGTCAGTCACTCCTGAATTTCCTGGGTAGGAGTCAGTAAATACACACACACACACACACACACACACACACACCACATACCACATAACACACACACCCCACATAGCACACAACACATACACACACACACACACACACACACACACACACACACACACACACACACACTGAAGGTGTATTTCTAGGGCACTTTATTTCGCCCTGGAGGAAAGTATTACTAACGGTCTTGGTTTTATGGGGGCCACCTGTTTTCTCCCCTGCCAGGTCAACCCTCTCTGTAGGTGGAGGATGTTCCAGGGTGGGTGCTCACACACGGTTTGGCTTCCCGAAATAGTAACACTGGTCGAAGGAGCAAACACTTGCTTCTGCGGGTCAGTAGAGTTGGGTTTTGGTAATAAGATGGAGATCTCATATTTGGAGCCCTAACAGATTCAAACTGCTCGGGATGATGCTTAGCAAAATGTTTAGCAAAAAACAGAACTACAGTGATGAGTCTGAGAAATCACAACGGATCATATTTTAATCATCTCAGGCCACAATTAACACTTTCTAAAAAATGAGGCCTACTTGAAAAACAAAATCCTAGGTAGTTTTGTCCTCACATCAGACAAATCTTTACTCGGTGTAATTTCCTATGACCAGAATAATTGAAAATATATATTGCTACAATATGCAGAATCCTAGTTAGAATTTGGATATAAATCTAAAAGCAATTTCATGAAGCTTCATTTTTGTGACCTTACTTGGGGCATCCATTTTCCCCAGGTATAGCTGTTTTGAAAAAGCAAAGGCCAGGGGAAGGGGAATTATTTTTTTATTGTAACGTTAATAGGCCTTTGTCATGTAAATGTAAACTGTTAAAACTACGGGTGTTTAGTTAGGTGCCTCAATTTACAAAAATTTACAAGCAGGGGCGCCTGGCTTGCTCAGTCCGTAGAGCCGACAACTCTTGATCTCGTGGTTGTAAGTTCGAGCCCGTTTGTGTAGAGATTACTTAAAAATAAAATCTTTTTAAAAATTTACAAACAACTTATAGGGTAAATACACATTTTCTTTTTCATATTATTATGAAAGTTCCGTTTTTTAAAAGAATTAGTAAGAGCTTGTAAAGGATTTCATGCTATGTTGCTGGACTTAACTTCAGTTCATTTTAAACATTAACAAGACCCTGTGTGTTTGTTTGTTTCTTTTATGGTGCTTTATTCTGACCAGCAAATGTTTAGCCACCATATGTTTTTGAATATCAGAGTTGTTACTATTACTCTCTACTTAAAGCTATTTTACTTAAAGTATTAGGTTGCTTCTGGAAATCTCTAATAACAAAGTAGAAAATTTTAATCTATGTAAATATAATTATGTGTTTTCTATTTTAGGACTACACAATGTAATTACTTTAAGTTAGATACAGTGTTTTTATATTTTTATGAAATGTTAAAAATATAAAAATAATAGACTCATGGAAAGTAGCCATTTATTTTTTGTTATTTAAGTATAAATCAATTTTCAGGACTAATATGTAAAGTTATTTAAAAATGTATTGACTAGGGGCGCCTGGGTGGCTCAGTCGGTTAAGCGGCTGCCTTGGGCTCAGGTCATGATCCTGGGGTCCTGGGATCAAGCCCCACGTCCAGCTCCCTGCTCAGTGGAGAGCCTGCTTCTCCCTCGCCCTCTGCCTGCCACTCTGCCTACTTGTGCTCTCTCTCTCTATCTCTCTGTCAAATAAATAAATAAATAAAATCTTTAAAAAAAATGTATTGACTATTTGAAAAGCCCAATTTTTAGTAAATATCTGGCCCAATTTTTAGTAAATATCTGAAGACAGGACACACAACTTAAGTAGAATAGACTATGTCTTAAAAAGTTGTGCAATTATCCTTTATTTGTGAAATTATACACATATGTGACATATGGAAGTATTAATTATAAGTGATGTTTGATTATATATTTCACATAAATATATATTATGCCTATGGTTATACTGACTTAAGAATATATAGGATGGTAATTATATTGGGACTCATTCAATTTCTTAACCACAATGCTAAAAAATTATTTGTATGAATTACTTAATATTAATACAAATATATAAGATGTAATTATTTTTTATTTTTAAGGTTTCTACAACTATGTGCATTATGACTTTTTATTTTTATATGACTGGAAAATGTATATAATAAAATTCCATGTTACTAGTTTCTTTTTCACACATGCCTGATGAATTACATTAATTGATTTGTTACTTCTACCTTGGTGTGTTTACAAAACAGTTGTATTTTTATGACATGAAGTATTTATTTGTTTACTCCTATTTGGGAACCCTTAGGGTTTTTTTATCACCTTTAACAGCATAGCGTTCTCTCAAGGTAAGCACTGTACGTTAGCATAAACCATTATTCCCAACGTGTACATGATCCCCAGGTTGTATTATGTTCTACAGAAACAGTGACACTTTCACTAACCAAAACATAATATTCATTTACTTCTTTGGGGACTCTTGAATTTTAAAAAGTCCATTGTCATCCTAAGGTAGGAAGGACATAACCTTGTCTATGTTCATAATATTTTATAAGTCTCTTTGATTACATGGTAGTTCATCACTAGTAACTACCATGGTAGAGTTAAGCTAAACCATTTTTCCAACATGTGAATGACTCCTATTAGTAAAGTGATCCAAATCATCTCAAAAATACTTTCTTAAAGGAAGGCTAAACATTTGACCCAGGATTTTTATTCTTTTTAATTTTTAATCCTTTTTGAGAAACATAACAATCCCACTTGCCCCCTCCATACCTAAATACCTTAGGCCAGAGAATCCTTCTGTCTGCTGCAAAATCTAACTTGAGAAAAAATTTTTGTGGTGCTTTATTTCTACAGTTTAAGTTATGTAAACAATGGATATTCTTTCACTTTCTAAATATAAAATTATTGTATTGAATAGCTTTTTTAAAAAGCTACAGATATCAAAATTCTTGTTCTCACATAATGATCACTAATATTGTGTCTGTTTATTGACCAATGAGATTAATGCACTTTTTAAACACGCCACTGGCAAGGACATTTTTATTGTAGGTATGAAGAACTTTTAAAATATCCATACATTTTTGGAGGCACCTGGCTGACTCAATCCCTAAAGCACATGACTCTTGATCTTGGGGTCCTGAGTTCAAGCCCCATGTAGGGTATAGTGTTTACTTTAAATTTTTTTTAATCAGAAAAAAATATTCATACATTTTATTCAACTATTCTCTGTGTAGGCATCATTCAACGAAAGAAAGATTATGACAAAGATCAATAGACAGATAAATAGTAGCAAGAAATTGAAAATTGCCTTGAATTCTAGCAATAAGATGTTAAATTATGACGTGAAACTATACTCTGGAATAATGGTCTGGAATATTCTGGACTCTGGAATATTATAGACAATCATTTTTGAAGAATATTTAATAGAATGTGAAATGATTACATTAAAGTTAGGTGATTTTTCAAGATTGAAAACAGTAAACAATTCTTATTTTTGCTTTTCCTCTTTTCCTCTCTCTGGACACACACACACATACACACCCTGTTTATGTACCAAAATATCTATAGTGCTTTCCTTAGGATGGGGGGACTGGGATTGGTAATCTTTAATTTCTTCGTTATACTTTCGAGTTTTCCAAAAGTGTGATGACCATCAGCAGTAAAAAACAGGTCATTTTCGAAGACTGAAATGATCCTACGTTACGGATGAACTAGAACCTGCTTAGCGTTAGATTGGGAGAGGCAGTGAGGACACTGAGTTGTGCAAGTATCATATATAAGAAGGTTCTTGTAAAGTCTGGAGAAAGCACAAGAGAGTTGTGACTTAAGACTAACGCACGCCGTGCCTATTCACAACCTACTTCGTTTTTACGGTAAATGCATAGCTGTGCTAATTCCCCCAAGTGCCTGGGCGTTAGGCCTCCTGTCACAAAATCTGCCCCGTTCTAGGAATCCCTCTCACGAGTCCTTTCCGGACCACTTCAAGCTGGGGCTCACCGCCTCCCAGAGCCGGGCGAGGGTTGCAACGGGCTTCCCCAGAACCCCAGAAAGAGCCCGCCCCGCAGGAAGCGAGACTCGAAGCTTTTCGGACCTCGCCTCCCCCACCTCCCGGCTGCAGCCAGCCTCCAGGACCCTACCTCCTCCCCACCCTCTCAATTCCTAGAGACTCTGCGGATCCCGGAAATTTAATTGGCAGCTGGGGTAGGACTCTCTAGCAAGAGTTGAGAGGCATGGCCCACCGATCACCCCACTCCGCGAATGCACCCCTTCAGCTTTTAGCGGGCCCCTGGGCCTCGCCCCACACCCCAACTATTTCTTCAAGTAAGAGTTGATCAGAGTAACAGACCAGGGGTTACACGTAGAGCGGGAATGGGGCTTCACTAGATGGAGGAGGAAGTGGGGGCAGGCAGAGGCTGAGGTGGCCTCGTGGATTCAAGAGAGGTGCAAGGTAGGACCAAGGACGTCTCTTGGTCACCTCCCCAGCTTGGAACTAGCTAGCCCTTTTTTCTAGAGGGGAGGATCAGTGAATGGATCGGGTTGACTCGAGACACCGTGGGGAAAGTGTCCAAAACTTGGCAGCTTATCCCTTCCAAGCAAGGTGGTGACCAAAGAGTATTGAAAAGACCTCCTCCTCTTCGTTCCTCTGTCTGCGGTACAAGACCGTAAGGAGAATGACCCGTAGTATTTCCAGTGATGAAGAATTTGCCTGAAATTCTTCTCTCAACTGTTTTCTTCTCATACTGCAGCTTTCCTCAGGTTTGAGAACTTCCCCAGTTTAAAAAAAAAAAAAGTCAGTAAGTATTAAAACAAGATCAACTTCTATGACAGTAAGCCAACCAATGGAGAAAACCTTGGGAATAAATAAAGGCTTTGTTCAGTAGGGGAAAGAAGGCCTCTCTATAAGGCTCTCCTCCATCCTAGAAAATGCCCGCCAACTTGGGACCTGCACAGATTCACCATATCCTAATTCATGCTATTTCAATGTGTACGTACATTGACAGTTGTTGAACTTACTAAAGGTCAGTAGCATTTGTTTTTTAGAGAAAGGAAAATTGAAGAAAATCTCTGCTTCTCAGTGCAGTTATTTATTTCATGAGCCCTAGAATGATTGCTGCAATAGGGCAGACCTCCATAATCAGAAAGAAGTAATAAAAGGGAAAAAAATTAAAACCATCCACCACAAGACTTAAAATTCCAGTGCCTCAGAGGTCCTTCAAAAAATAAGTTGATCCTTATTTTTTATATTGTAAG
Source organism: Eumetopias jubatus (assembly GCF_037043125.1). Taxonomy (NCBI): domain Eukaryota; kingdom Metazoa; phylum Chordata; class Mammalia; order Carnivora; family Otariidae; genus Eumetopias; species Eumetopias jubatus. Next base: position 47,650,192 of record NW_028274821.1, on the reverse strand, counting down.
TCATATAATGGCTCTGTTCATGAAAATATAAAAATGTTATCACAAATGACTTTTTAATTCTTGTTTGACAAGATCTCAGTTTTTCCCTTCACCTCAAAAAAGGGGGGGCTCAGAATAATTTAAATTGTTTCAAAGCCAGTAGGAAGAAAGGTTTTGTAGAGGTTCAGAACTATATGAACAAAGATATGTAATCTCTTAAACTGAAACTAATAAAATTGTGCAACCAGAGTGGTGTAAATAAATATGCCTTTACTTTCTCAATCTAAGCATGAGGTTAGTGAGAAGTCGAAGAACTAAGGCAAGGCTTATCAGCAGCATCATTACCTGAACTGCTGTTTAGAATATACATTTCTGGGGCCCATTCACAGAAAATCTAATTCAGCATATTTGCTGTGAGTCCCAAGAATCTGCATTTTAAAAAGCGCTTGAGGGGGATTCTGTTACAGGTGGCCTTTCTGCAACACCATTTGGCAAATATGGACAGTGTTGCTTTTTAAAACCTTATTTTTGCTTATTTATTTTTAAATCAAGGCCTTGGCCTTTTAGATAAGATTTAAATTTTAGAATCAGTCAGTCACACTTTGGGTCCCAGAAAGGATACTGAGAGTCTGAGTAATCAATGAAGGAGCTATTTTACTAAATAAGGGAGACTCTTTATTATTATGTGATCCTTCATCTGAATTGGAAGATTATCTCTTAGATGCCAGATTTTTACTATCAGAACATACTTTGGGGAGGGGGAAGGATGTAACAGGATATACTTACATTGTTAAAACTTGTAGCACCAGACAGAAAATTTCCACATAAAACATTTATGATATTTTAGAAATTTTATCTTTTCAAAACACTATACGTACTTACCCCCGCTTACATACGATGAATAGTTCCAGATAGATAGATAGATAATAAGGGGTTTCTTTCAGTTCATTTTATTATCCAAACAGAAACCAGGCTGGTAAACATGACAATCTAAAATGATGTAAGAGAGGAAAAACAAAACAGAGAAATGTTTCACAGGTTTAAATGGTATTTATTAATCAAGGCAAAATTGCCGTAAAATGTCGCCATAAGAGCATAAAGCACTTGTGGAAAAAATTATGAGGTCTCTGTGTCTCTGCAAAAGCCCAACGACCAGAGAGGAAATATATGTAACTAGTGTAAGCTAAAAAATAATTAGCCATTCTAAGAAAAACTAAAATATTATGCCTTCCAAATTATCATTTTTCTGCCTTTAAAGTGCAATTTGTCTCATGTTATACCTACTTTGCTGGTGTATTAGGGAAGCTTATGTTTTGCTTTCTTTCTTTCTTTCTTTTTTTTTTTTGAGTGCCACCATTTTCTTGCTCTGAATCTCTGAGGCTGCCAGATCCTCTGACTCAGCAACTGTACAACTCTTTCACCCAATTTAAAGAAACAACAGCCATCCAAAGAACGATGACTCCCCCCTAGCAAATCTTTCTCACCTGTAGAACAAATAGTGTATTTTAACTTCAGAATGATTGCTAAATGTCCATATAACATGGGACACTTGGAATTTTACTTGGTTCAGTTTACATGCTGAATAATTGAAGCTGATTCTATTTCAAGGAACATACGATTTTTAAAAGAAGCTTTATTGAAACTTTCTTCCAAAAGCCTACAATCAAGTTTGCTTTCTCTATTCTTTCAAAATAATTATGAGAGGCCTAACAGTAATAGAACACATCAACTCACATCATCTCATGCAATTGTCACATTATCCTTCTGTTTTAGAGATTTTATTTTCTCATTTTATAGACTGGAGACTGGGGTTCAGATAAGTCGTTGTATGGTCTGCCAAAAGTCATTCACCAGTAATTCATGTACAGTTGAACTGGTGTGTTTCTTGCCCCAAGTGCCCACACTTACCACCTTATAATTTTATTATATAAATATTTTTTATATTTATTTATATATATATTTTATTATGTAAATATAAGTATTATATATAGTATAAATTACTTATTCCCCACTTTAAGAGCAATCAATGGGAAATCTATGTACAAGCATAAGAATCACTTAAGCATGAAGTGAAAAGTCACTTTCTTGAAATACATGACCTGGGATTAGATTGTTTCCTTTACTTACTAGTTGTGTACTATTAGGACTAAGTACTTAAAGCACACAGTGTTTCCATTTTCTCATCTGTAAACCTGAGACAGTAGCCTATAGTATTCATCTAATAAAAACTAGATATAATAGTATATGTAAAGATACATTAGGAACTTATAGTTAGCATACATTTGTCAGTTGTTGTTAAAATGCCAAATGAAACTATGTCCTTAAAAGCACATTAGTTTACTTTTACAGTAAGTGCCTACTTAATTCAACTTTAATTATTCAGATTAGCAGGAAATTCCTGAACTCCACTTTTAAAAATGTACATATCATAATAAAAATATATTTATCAATTCAAATCCCTGCCACATTCCAAGGTGTCATGTGAAATCAATGTAAATTTGCCTACTTTTTTTAACCCATACCTGTACAGAAACCCTATATGATGGTCTTTACAGTATGACTCTGAACTGTAGTATTCCTAATCATTAAGTAGATATTAAACAATATTCATGAACCTCTGCTTTCTAAGATGAAGAAATCAAATTATTTTTAGAAAGCTGAAAAAAGTTATTGACCTGCCTTCAATTATCAAAAAACTCAATATAATAATAATTTCTGGAGGGAGCACTGAGGTAGTAGACTCTTAATTCCTCCAGAAGGTTGCCACCAGTCTAAACATCTGAATCAATAGTGTTGGCACAGAATTTTGTAAAAAAAAAAAAAATAGTATAAAAAATTCTGTGTGAGAGAGAGAATGCAAGGAAAGAGGAGTAGAAAGATTAAAGTCATCCCCAGAACCTTCAGAATCTCTGCCTTGGAAGGTAGCATGCTATTATTTACATTTAGGAGGATATCAAAAAGATGAGATATATTATGTAAACTTCCTTAAGGCAAAATTGACTTAGGTGTATAAAATTGGTGCAGAGTAAACATAAATTGTATTCTGTTATCATTGCCTTTTTAAAAATGAAGTATGGAAGTTATCATCTTAACCAGAAGAAAGAAAAATATAAAGCTGTACTTTCTCTTTTTTTAAGATTTTATTTATTTATTTAACACACACACACAGGGAGAGAGAGGGCACAAGCAGGGGGAAGGGCAGGCGGGGGAGAAGCAGACTCCCTGCTCAGCAGGGAGCTCGATGTGGGGCTCCATCCCAGGACCCTGGGATCATGACCTGAGCCAAAGGCAGACACTCAACCGACTGAGCCACCCAGGTGCCCCAAAGCTGTACTTTCAACCCAGAGACTCAAACGAAAACATGAGTGGAGATGTTACATCTGTAAGTAAAATGTGCTAAACATGAATAGGAAGCATTTCCTGATTTATTCAGAGTTGATACATATCATCATGAAATTGATTCCTTCCAGAGGAGTTTAATCACAAATTAGGTGATGAATGTCACTTGAGGAAGAGCGATCCAAAACAAGAATTATTTCTTATAATATTTTATAGTATCAGGTGACATTTTGGCTTCAGAAGTCCAGGAAAAAAAAAATGTTTTGAACATAACAGTAGGACTATAGAGCCCCGAGAAGGCAGGCTACTCTTAAAGAGGGCAACCAGTTCTCCATTTGAAGAGGAAATCTTCAACTTAAATGATTCCCCCTGAAATTAGAATATCCTAAGTCACTGTTAAATCCAATCAACCATGAACAGTCAACTCCCACCCCCAAGAGTGAAGACTTAAAAGAATATTTTCTCTGTGAGTTTCAGTAGTTTCTTTGCATTCTAGTAGCACATACATACATCAGCAGCATAAGCAAAAATAGAATAGTTTATGTGTTCATGCTTAGCAATTAAGAGGGCAACATGTGTTTGAAAGGAGAAAATCTATTCCATGAGTGGGAAAAAGAGGGAGGTTGGGAATAGAGGTTTAAAGAAGGTAAACTTTATAATCCCTCAATTTTGCCTATAGTTTCCCCATTGTACCTGATATATGACCTGTACACCAAGTAATGGTGGTGGGTGGCAAAGAATGCCCAGAAAACACTGAACACTCACTTGCTTCATTGTTACTTCCCATGATTTAATGAAGCTTTTTGTGCAAGTTCTTTTGTTTTAACACAGCCAACTTTATTACAAAGAAGCTCTGTTTTCAGGGGGTTAAAATTCAAAGAAGATAATCACACCTTTTGGAAGGGAGTTGGCTTGTTCAAACCCCAGGTACCCACCAGAATGTATAGTAACAACAACAACAAAAATACCCCAGAGGAAATTGACTTTGATGGCCTAAATGAGCAACATGATAGTAAATGTCATATCTATTCTCCAAAAAAAGGAAGTTCTATTTATTAAGAGCCTACTGTGTGCTTAGATTTTATATATCTGACATTCTTTATTCTTTATAATAACCTATGAGGTAAGCTTTATTTTCCCCACTTTTGAGAGGTGGGAAGATGGAGGCTCTTGATATAATGAGCAGTGGGTGTTATATACAACTGATGAATCACTGAACTCTACCTCTGAAAATACTAATACACTGTGTTTATTAATTGAATTGAAATTTTAAAAAAGTTCCCATAACTATTCAAGCCCACAGAGCTAGTAAAGGAGGGATCAGGTCTATGAGGGTATAGAGACTGGGATTGTCTCATTACCATGCTTTATTTGTGTCTCCTCCAAGACTGTTAAGGATATGGTTGACATTCTCACCAACCACATCTCTCCAAGTCAGAGTAAGTAGCTGTAGCCACAGAAAGATTATGGAGAGAGGATTGATTTCAAGACCTGCAACAAATATTTATTAACTGTGCAACCATGGCAATGTACCACCCCTCCATTTTCTTATCTATAAATCAAGAGGGTAGCTTTTTGAAAAGTAAATTGCAATATGTGGCAGAGCCTTATACTTTTCGAAAAACTGCAGTACTATTTATTGTAGCAATTAGAAACCCCTAAAATATCTGACAACAGGGGTATCACTAAGTAAACTATAACACTGTCTCAGTGGAATGTGTTGCAACTGTTAAAAGTGGTGTTTATAGGGCCGCCTGGGTGGCTCAGTGGGTTAAGCATCTGCCTTCGGCTCAGGTGATGATCCCAGGGTCCTGGGATTGAGCCCTGCATCGGGCTCCCTGTTCAGCGGGGAGCCTGCTTCTCCCTCTCCCACTCCCCCTGTTTGTGTTCCCTCTCTCGCTGTCTCTCTCTCTCTGTCAAATAAATAAATAAATAAAAGTGGTGTTTATAAAGTGATATTTTAGAGAATTTAGGGAAATGTTTTAATGATAAGTGAGAGGAAAAGCTTACTTCAGAATTGTACTATATCTACAAAAACTAAGCAAGGAAAAAAATATTTCAAAATGTTAACAGTCACTGCTTCTGTGCATTGTAATTTTTCATTTTCTTTATGTATCTCATTTCTTAAAAAATGTTTACACCTGTGAACTATAATCAGGAAAACATTATTCAAAAATGATAGAGTTAAGTGACTTTGAAAGGACATGAAGATTCAAATTTCTGTCATTATGTGTATTATTAACCACCAGTACATCACTCAGAAACACAGTAGTTTCTGAAAGTGGAGATCCTGTCATCTTAGTCCAGGATTTGCCACCTGCTCACGGGCACAGTTCTCAAAGAAAAGAAAGCATTGCTGAGTGTTGTCCACCATGTACTGTACAAATCAATCAACAGGGAGACACACCAGGGAGAGTGTTGACCTCTCAGATAGAACTGTTAACCTTGAGTTCGAATTCCATCTCCTTGTGCATTGTTCCTTAAGCACTCTGGGCTGCTTCTTTTCTGATCTATGAAGAAAGGATAATTCTATCCCACAGGACAGCTGAGCTGTGGGGTTAGAAATGATATAGGTAAAGCTGTTTAATGCTTGTCACATAGTTGGAGTTCAATAAACGGTAGCCATTATGATTTTCTTGGCAATTTTTTTTAAAGATTTTATTTATTTGGCAGAGACACAGCGAGAGAAGGAACACAAGCAGAGGGAGTGGGAGAGGGAGAAGCCGACTTCCTGCCAAGCAGGAAGCCCAATGTGGGGCTGGATCCCAGGACCCTGGGATCATGACCTGAGCCGAAGGCAGACACTTAACAACTGAGCCATCCAGGCGCCCTAATTTTCTTGGCAATTTTGAATGAACTTCCTGTTGTCTCTATTTCTGTCTGTCTCTCCTTTAATTATATGCCTTATTACTTATTTTGTTCCTCGGGATGAGGCTAATTCTCAATATCCGTGCAGGTAAACAAATTATACACATACACACAAATACATACTACAGATAGATATTTAGATAGATGTACGTAGACACACAAACTATGCTAATATTTTAGTTTTCTCAACTGGCCAAATAGCAACAGATAGACATAAGTAATTCACCTCAGAAACTTCTCAATATGCAAAAGCAGACATTTACAAAACAGGGGAATTCTGAAATGATTGTTTTCATGACCTGCAAAGATTCCTCATTTCATAAGAACCCACTCTATAGATACTTTTAATAAAACTCCTTCATAGATTTAAAATCACATTTGTTTTGCACACAATTTAGAAAAGACATCTGCTATATAACATGTAATACATTTCTAAATTGTCCTCAGAATGATTTTGGGAAGATGACAGGTACTGCAGATTCTATGCTCAGTTAATACTTTGGAAACTAAAGTTGAAAAGTTGTGACCTACCTATAATTATGCATCATGTTTATAATAAGTGAAGTCATTTTGAGTTTTGTGTTCCTTGCCAAAGTCCTGTCTGAGCAGGAAGAGAAAAATTATAGTAATTCTGAGTGAACGAAGATGTCATGGAGTCCCTAAAGAGTGCCTTACTTATAGCAAATATTCAATAATTGTGCTATATTGAATTTAATTAGAGAATATTACAAGAGAGAAGGAAACATCCTCCATCTTGAATTTTCCATAGAGCTAATCCGGGATCCTCTTTTCTCAGCAAACTTGTTGGAGGTCTGCTGTTTTCTCAGGGGTCTCCCTTTCATGTTAAAGGTATCTTTTCTTCTTGTGGAAAAATAAATAAAGGAAAACCTACTCTTTCTTTGCCATTTTTCATGTAAGGAAGTCCTTGTTTCCCATTTAAAATACCCAGATTGGACACTGAACCTTCAGAATTCTTACCCAAGGGCACTTCAAGGGGGGAACATGTTTCTTGGCTGAACAATATTTTGAGGCACAGTCATCAATATACTTGTTTTGTAAATGGGGATATTGAAGCCAGAATAATGTATGACCTGCTCAAGGTTATAAGCGGTAGAGCTAGGCCTGGGGCTCTCTTTTCCTTACATTATTAACTTCTTCTATATTAAAGGGGTGCATGAAATTATTCTCCTATTGCCTTAGTCTTCAAGTAATTCTGTTGCACCCAGCATTCAATCCTAGACTTAACTATTCAGACTTAATTCTATTCAGACTTAACCCAGCTGTGTCCAGAAGCTCTTTCATGGAGAATACCTTGCTCTGATAAGCTATATCCTAAGAAGCTCTTCTTAATTATGGGATCCTCTCGAGAACCTGAAATACAACATCTTTTCCCTGCTAACACAGGTCTGAAGTGTCAGTTATCAGAATTCATTTTCCTGCTCCTGTACTGTTAATGTAGACTCCCCTCAAGGGCTCATCCCATTTCAAAACCACCTTCCCCCTCCAGAGAAGCAAACATGTTGATGGTTGTTACCAATATACCCTCTTGACTAAGGACCCTTCTTTTTCTGTACCCATAGCTTAAAGCCAAGCACCTGACATACAGTATATGTCTTCAGTTACTCTTTGTCAAAGTTATGAATGATGGTTTTCAGAAAGGCAACTCTTACTTTTCTAATAAATGTATCATGTTCACTTAATTAATTAGAATGGCTAATGTATACACATAGTACAAAATTCAAACATGAAAAAGAAAGTCTCCTGTCTGTCCCAGTTCTTCATTTCCTTCCCCCACAGTTAACAGACTTTTCTGTATCTTTCCAGAGATATTCTATGTATATTTTATTTTTAACCTCGAACTATATTTTGAACAACTGTTTAGTAACAATGCTAATATTGGATATGGCAAAGAGATATATGCTTTTAAACACAGCTTTTGTGTGTTTTTCACTTGATATAATAACCTCATGAAGTAGAAAGAATAGAACAAGATAGATCTCACTTTAAAGATATGGACATTGAAGCTAAAAACAGTCTCAAAGGAGTTCATATTCAAAAAAGCAGTTCACTAGATACATCAGGACTGTCACTTGGTCCCAATTCAGAGCTACTTCTCCAACACCTTTTATTTTCCCAATAAAGTAATATTATCATATGATATGTGTGCACACAATGCATATCATACCTTGCCAATCCTGCAATGCCTTGTCAGAACCAGAACCTAATTTCAAGATACTACCTTCTCAAATATCTTTTTATCTCTTTCTGGTGATGTGTTAAATTAATAGTCACATCTAGAATGACAATCTGAGCAGCCCTTCCCAGGCTCCTCTGAAGGCTCTTTTTCCATTTCATTTTCCAACTTCTCGCCATACATCCCAGTGAATTATTTTCAGTGTTCCCAAACTTCCCCACCCTTTCCACCAAATTCTTTGATTTGTAGTGTTACTAGGGTAGCACCATTGTAAGGCTTTCTTTAAGTAAAATAGATTCTCCTGTAGTGTCATGATCTCTACCCTCAGCTGGGTTCTCCAGGCTGATGAAATATTTCTCTAAGTCCTACTCAGCCCATCCCTCTCTCCTCATAACATATTCTAAATCTTCACCACTCTCACTTCTTTTTATTTTTATTTTTTAAAATTTTTTATTGTTATGTTAATCACCATACATTACATCATTAGTTTTTAATGTAGTGTTCCATGATTCATTGTTTGTGCATAACACCCAGTGCTCCACGCAGAACGTGCCCTCTTTAATACCCATCACCAGGCTAACCCATCCCCCCATCTCACTTCCCTTTTTAAACATAATTTTTATTAAATTCCAATTAGTTTACATACAGTGTAATATTAGTTGCAGGTGTACAATTTAGTGGTTCACTAATATTAGTTTTGGGTGTACATTGAGTAATTGTATGACTGCTTACATACAATACCTGGTGCTCATCACAACAAGTGCCCTCCTTAATCCCCATCACCCATTTCACCCCTCTCCCCAACCACCTCCCCCTGGTAACCGTCAGTTTGTTCTCTATAGTTGAGTCTGTTTCTTGGTTTGACTCTCCTTCATTTCCCCTATGATCATTTGTTTTGTTTCTTAAATTCTACATATGAGTGAAATCATATGGTATTTGTCTTTCTCTGACCAACTTATTTCCCTTAGCATTATCCTCTCAAATTCCATCCACCTCATTACAAATGGCAAGATTTCATTCTTTTTGATGGCTGAGTAATATTCCTGTGTGTGTGTGTGTGTGTGTCTCTGTGTGTGTATGTGTGTGTATACCACATCTTTTTTATCCATTCATCAGTTGCTGGACACTTCAGCTCTTTCCATAATTGGCTATTGTAGATAATACTGCTATAAACATGAGGGTGCCTGTATCCCTTCGAATTAGTATTTTTGTGTTCTTTGGGTAAATACCTAGTAGTATGATTGCTGGATCATAAGGTAATTTTTTTTTCTTCTTTTTTTTTTTTTGAGAGAGGTGGGGAGGGGCAGAGGCAGAGGGAGAGAGAGAATCTTAAAGCAGACTCTGGAGCCCCATGTAGGGCTCAATCTCACAACACTGAGATCATGACCTGAGCTGAAATCAAGAGTCCAACACTGAACCAGCTGAGTTACCCAGGCACCCCAGGGTAGTTCTATTTTTAACTTTTTGAGGAACCTCCATACTGTTTTCCAGAGTAGCTACATCAGTTTGCATTCCCACCAAGTGTGAGAGGGTTCCCCTTTCTCCACATCCTCACCAACACATGTTGTTTCTTGTGTTAATTTTAGCCATTCTGGGGTGCCTGGGTGGCTCAAGTCAGTTAAGCGTCTGTTCATGATCCTGGGGTCCTGGGATTGAGCCCTGCATCGGGCTCCCTGCTCAGCAGGGAGTCTGCTTCTCTCTCTTCCTCTGCTGCTCCCTTTCTGTCAAATAAATAAATAAAATCTTTAAAAAAATTTTTAGCCATTCTGACAGGTGTGAAATGATATCTCATTGTTTTGATCTGCATATCCCTGATGATGAGTGATGTTGAGCATCTTTTCATGTGTCTGTTGGCCATCTGGATATCTTCTTTGGAGAAATGTCTATTATTCGTGTCTTCTGCCCATTTTTAAAGTGGATTATTTTGGGGGGGTATTGAGTTTGATAAATTCTTTATATATTTTGGATCCTAGCCCTTTATCAGACGTGCCATTCACTCTCACTTCCTAACCCACCATCTTATCCTCACTGCAAACAAGCCAGCCTCTTCCTTCATGAGAGGAAGTGCTTTAACTTCCTCCCTGCCCTGACCTTTTCGCCTTTCTCAAATCTAGCTATATCTCTGTGTCCAAATTTATAACCACTCTCTGTGCCTTGTATTCCATTTTTTCCTGACTTTTTAGGGACCTCAGGTCCTAGAAATACCTTACCTTGCCTGAGTCCTCAACTTCCCTTTTTTCTCTTCTAGCTGTCCTTCTCTTGGCCTGGGACCTTTCCTTGTGTGTGCTCAGGCCTCCTCACCCTTCCCTCTACCTCCCATCACCGACATTGCTGTGAACCGTCACAGCTAAGGTGGGAAAAAATAGTCCACATAGTGTCCCCACGTCCTTGCCATCCCATACATGCCTGCTTTTCCTTCTGACCATCTGAGCAGCCCTTCCCAGGCTCCTCTGAAGGCTCTTTTTCCAGGAGTTTATTTCTCCAGCTTATTACCATACATCCCAGTGAATGATTTTCAGTGGTCCCAAACTTCTTTGCCTTTTCACCTGCTCTCACCTCTGCTTGGAACATCTTTCTCCTCCTTTTATGTCTTTATACTCCTACATCTCTCTCCAAGGCTTGGGTCAGTTTTCAGCATCCGTGCAGCCTCTGCCGGAGCCACCAGAAGTTTGGTTCCCTTTTCATTTTCTTGTGTCATCCTCTACTTCTGTTTGCTCTTCAACACACGTTACATGTAATGCCAGTTTAACACCTACAACAACTCTTTGAGGCAAGTACTATTATTATCTCACATATACAGATGGGAAAACAAACCTAGATGCAGTAAGTAACTTTGTTCAAAGTTATAGAGCATTAAGTGAAAAGTACAGCTTTGAACTCAGGCAGTCTTACTCTAGAACCCACATGTTTAACATTCCACCACCACCATGCTCCACCCTTAGCCTCTGAGTTTGTCGAATGAATGAAGGAGTGTTAGTCTTTTTCTTAAAAAATGGATCAAAATTGAGACAAGTTTAAATTTCATAGCAGAGATTTTCAAAACTGCCACGGCAGCACGAACCTAAATAAGGCCATGACATTCTCAAGGAAGAAGAAAATTAAGTTGGAGAATGATAATAACAATATGTAACAAAGTTTAGGATTCAGAGAGCTCTTTGGCTTCATCATCTTATTTAATCAACCTGTGAAATATATTATGATTCCATTTTACACATGGGCAAACTGAGGCTGGAGTAACCAGGATCCTGGGCTTTATATTCTATTTCTTCTTGGTACTGGCCCTCAGGTCTGATCTGATATGGAAGAGTAAATCGGGAGTATGGTAGCTTCTTTAAAAGAAAAACTAGGAAAGTTTTACACTATTATTAACTACTTATTTATACAAGATTTCTAATAGAGTATGGGATCAATTTCTAGACCTGAGGAGCCACACCCAAGGATGCCATAATCTCTTGGGAGCTCTACTGCAAAAGTGCCAGAGCTAGGATATACCTGTCTAAAACCTCTTCTTGGAAAAAGTCAACCTCCGTGTCTGTATGTAATTCATCCAGAGGTTGTTTTTATATGGTTCCCTCATGCATTTCCTTCAACAGTAGTCCAATATATTGCCTAAGAGTTTAATGAGCTCTTGAGTAGGAATCCGTAGTTGGTTTTAGAAGAATTTCTGAATTCCCTAAAAGTTATATTCAGAAATACATGTGCAAATAGGGGTGCCTGGGTGCCTCAGTCAGTTAAGCATCTGACTCTTGATTTCAGCTCAAATCATGATCTCAGGAGATCAACCCTCTCCCCGCCGCAGCTCAGCAAGGAGTCTGCTTGAGATTCTCCCTCTCTCCCTCTCCCTGTGCTCCTCCCCACCCCTCGCTTGCCTGTGTGGGAGAGGGAGTGAGCTCTTTCTCTCTAAAATAAATATATAAATCTTTTTTAAAAAATACACATGCAAATGAACACACTAGTTTAAAAAATTATCACATACTTTATTTTGGGGGGAGAGGGTCTATAGCTTTCAATAGATTATCAAAGCCCTACTCCCCCTGCTCCAAGATTAAGAGCCATTATTTTAGTGATGGAAGCTAATTTTGATACTGCTCTAAAACCAAGACACATTATAAAGAAACTCTATTACCTCCTTCCCAATACTACAACCACTATTTTCCCCTTCCCTATCATACCTACATTAAAGAATTTTATGTTCTCAACCACAGTTTGAATTTTCCACACCATTGTTGCCCAGATAATAGAGAGGTGCCTGGAAGAAAATATAGAAAGCACAGCAATTCATTTTTTACAACAGATTTTACATCCCATAAGAGTTTTAACTGGCATCATTTTAGTTTTTTTTTTAATTTTTAAGTAATCTCTAAGCCCAATGTGGGGCTCAAACTCATGACCCAGAGATCAACACTCACATGCTCTACATGCCCTTAACTGGCATCATTTTATTTTTTTAAGATTTTATTTATTTGTTTGAAAGAGAGAGAGAGCATGAGCGAGCAGGGTGAGGGGCAGAGGGAGAGGCAGACTCCCCACTGAACAGGCAGACCCCTTGCTGAGCAGGGAGCCCAACTGGACTGGACTTGGGGCTCAATCCCAGGAGCCTGGGATCATGATCTGAGCTGAAGGCAGACACTTAACTGAGCCACCCAGGTGCCCCAACTGGCATCATTTTAAAACTACATGTTTTGCCTGAACTAACAGCAACTGAAAGTATTTGGGGGGCTTGAAGAGAAGTCAACTAGGGATTGAAATGTAACTTTTGAGTAGAGCTGTATTATCTAGTAGGCAGATTAAGCATGTCCTTTAAGGCATGAGCAAAGCCTGAACGATCCATTTTTTGAAAATAATACATATTTTAAAATATATTAGCCACAGGAAAAAAGTAATAACCACAGGTAAAATTAGAACCATGCTGGATTTTCTTTTCCTTGTTATACCCTTAGTTCTGTTTAACTTTTCATTAAATATGAGGGCGGTGGAGGGTGTCCTTTATCTTTTCAGTGATTAAGGTCTTCTTGGCCTTCCCTTTCATATAATATTCATAATTCTATCCAAAGCCTTTTATTCTCTGTGACTCACAGCAAGATTTTAAGAGAATCCTCAAAATAGAAAATTTAAGAGCTAAGGTATTAGCTTAAGATGAGCCACACTGTTCTAAATGAACTTATGTTCATCAATTCATTTAAAACTCACAACAGTCCTATTAAGTAGGGACCACTCTTAGCCTCCCATTTTGTAACTAAGATAATTGTGAGGCTTTTCCAGTAGGAAGAAGAGATGGGGACAGGAGAGGAGCGGGAGTCTTTCCATCCAGGAGAGCGCTGTTCTGCTGTCTTCCCAAGGAGGCGCCCTTCGCTCTGAACTCGCTGTGAATGTGATAGACTCTGAATCACTAAGCAACTCTTTCTAGAGCTCTAAGCACTTTTTTTCTAGTCTAGGAGTAATTATTTTTTTTTTAAGATTTTATTTGTTTGACACACACAGCAAGAGAGGGAACACAAGCAGGGGGAGTGGGAGGGGGAAGCAGGCCTCCTGAGGAGCAGGGAGTCGGATGAGGCGCTCGATCCCAGGACGCTGGAATCATGACCTGAACCGAAGGCAGACGCTTAACGACTGAGCCACCCAGGCGCCCCTAGGAGTAATTATTTATTAAGAGCAAAGTCTATCAGCCCAATGATTCTCTTGCCAGTTTCCTATCTGCTCGTTGGCAGAAATCTCCATCATCCCTGTTAAATAGACCTCATCTTCTCGGAGCCAGCCCTTATCAGGGCACTCAGGCTTTGCACAAGTTTGGGAAAGCTTCGCCCTCGTCATCCATTTTACAGATTGTGTGTGTGTGTGTGTGTGTGTGTGTGTACAGGCTGCTGGCGGGTGGGCAGTGTGTGTGTGTGTGTGTGTGTGTGTGTGTGTGTGTGTGTGTGTGTGTACAGACTGCTGGCGGGTGGGCAGACTCTCCAAAACTAATGTTTGAGCAAGGATTTCTGGCATGGTGGACCCAGCACGCGAACCCAGGTGTTGAATGGTGGAAGAGGGAGAGTTATCTAAAAGTAGGTAAGCCTCGTGGTGGCACAGGTGACACCGATCCTCGTCAGGGCTCTGACTGCGAGGAAGAGTTAGCTGTTTCTTCTGATTAAAAGAGGAAGCAATACTTTGCCTACGACATCAAACACCCTGGTTCGAAATTGGCGGTTAGGAATCCTGTGCGGCTTTCAAATGCGAGGGTTTGTACCGGAGAGGCAGGAAACAGGAGAGCAAAGTCGCTTCAACCGAGTGAACTCGCTCTGAGACCGCGAGCGTCTCCGTTGGGGGCGGGGGGAGCGCAGCGGCGGGAGGAAGGCGGAGGGAGGGGGGAGCGGCGGCTGCGGAGGGGCTCAGGGCTCCCTCCCTGCCACGGCTTCGTTAGGCTCCCCGAGCCGCGGAACCGTGAGAGCAGAGGCCCCGCGTGGGGCGACTTCAGGGGGTGTCACGTTCACAGCGAGTTCAGAGCAAAGGGCGCCTCCTCGGGAAGACAGCAGAACGGCGCTCTCCTGGATGGAAAGACTCCCGCAGGAGGAGTCGAGGGGCAGAGTCGGGGGGTGGCTTCCGCCGGCCCCGGAGGAGGAGAGAGGAGGGGCGGGCTGGTCACGAGAGGCTGGGGCGGGCCACTGGCGCCCGACCTCGGCGGAGGTTGGGAGGGAGGGAGCCAGGGGGCAAGCGCTGGGGAGCAGCATGGAGCCCTCCGCAGACAGGCTGGCCACCGCAGCCGCCCAGGGCTTGGCGGACGAGGTGCGGGCGCTGCTCGCGGCTGGGGTGCCGCCCAACGCGCGGAACCGCCAAGGTCGGAGCCCGATTCAGGTGGGTGAGCCGGCCTGCCGCGGGAGGAGGGGGTGGCGGGCGACTTTGGAGCACAAGCTTTGTAAGGGAGTCGGAACCAGGCCAGCGTTTCGATTCTCGGTAAAGGGGAGACTTCTTGGCGAGTTCTCAGGTGGAGTTTGGAGCCGAGACCTCCCCGTGTCCACGTCCTGGGGGCTTAGGAAGCCACGAGGAATGAGGAGGCACGTGGGGTGCAGAGCCCTAGAGTGGTGTTGGAGATCGGGCGGGGGGGGTGAACCTATTCGTGTTCATACAGTTCGAGGTATGTTCTTTATCTGATACACGGTTGCGAAAGTTTGCGGTAAAAAGCAAGATTTTAAAGAAATGGGAGGTTTGTTGGGTCCACTAGCCGGGAACTCAGATCCCCGAAGGGAGCTGATCATCTTCCTTTCTGGGGCGTGGGGGGGGGGGATTGCAGTGGAAACCGTCTGTGTAAATTGAATAAATATCACTTGAAATTATTCAGAAGCAACTATATATTGTGTTTATTTTTACTTTAACCGAGTAAAGAAAATATATGCTTGTTCTAAGAATTTAGGTAATACAGACATATGAAGAAAAACATTTTGTGTGATCTTGCCTGAAATAATGTCGTCAGTTTAGTTACCATTTTGAAGGTATCTCTTATAATTTTTGTTATTTTTAACTTGCTTGCTATAGATTTATTTGGGGCAGAGTTTTCAATTCCTCACTGTTGAAAAATGTCGTTTCTCCCCTCCTCACTCCAGTTGTGTGTAGGGGTGGGGGTGGGGGGGTGTTCGGCATTTGTGGTTGTTGTTTGCCTTCACTAACTTCCTAAATCCAGGCTAAAAAAAACGATTTCTTCCTGGCAGTCACCACCCTAGTTTTATTCCCAATGTCCACAGTGATTTCTGATTCTGAAAAATAAAATCTATGTGAAACAAAAGCTTACTGCACAAATTCCAGCATAACAAGACAAAGGAAAGTAACTGTACCTGCCATTTCACAGATTTCACAAGTCAGTCTTCCTTTCTTGAAACTATGCTACATAGGATAAATTTTATACACTTTAAAATACAGATATAAAAGTAAAACCAAAAATGCCTTAAAACAAGATTATTTGGGATTTGAAGTGCGAAGAGATTTTGAGAGGAGAGAGGCTGTGTGATGGTAGAAGAAAAGCATGAGTCCTTTAAAAAGAATGCATGCATGATTCCTAATTTCTCTAAAATTTTGCTCGGAGACTGTGAGTTTGACCTTGAAATTCTGGAGTATGTTAGAAGAGGCTTTATTTGTTTAAATACAAAAAGAAAAAAGAAAGTTGAATAATTAGTTTTAACAATTTTTTTTTTAATAGGGAAGTAAGACCATAGAGAAAGGGGGGCATGATTTTGGTTTAGAATCCTAACCAAACTTGTGTTTAATATAAAACTAGTTTATAGAAAATTTTAATTAAAGATAATGTGTTATCGAATGGATTTAAGCACTCTACAAATATTCATTTAATGGATTTTTTCTTTTTGCTTTGGACTGCTATTTAATTTATTTAAATATTTATTAAATATTTAAATGTTAGGTTTCCTTCCATACTTTAATACTGCAAAATGTAATGAAAACCTTTAAAAACCAGTTAAATGATGAAGTACTTCATTGGATAAATACAATGTTTCATCTATTATATTTTCACCTGTATTATATATATATGTGGAAGGTGACTTCTTCTAAGAACGGGTTTTAGACATGTGTTTTCTAGCTCTGGCACTTTTGCAGTAGAGCTCCCAAAAGATTATGGTATCCTTGGGTGTGGCCCCTTTGTTCTAGAAATTGACACCATATTCTGTTAGAAGTCTTGCATAATTAAGTAAAGGTGGGAGAGCCTTCCCAGTTTTTCTTTTAAAACAGTGAATTGTTCTAATCCACTGCAGTAGTTTTTATTTTTGTAGCTGTAATTTGGTTCACTGATAGTCTCTCTCTCTTTGAAAAATAAATCAGTTTCACTTTCTCCAGACAAGAACCAACCACTATAGTATAACTTACTGTTTCCTTGGTTTCGAGAAATTAAAAAATTCATCTTCAATACAGAATGAAATGAAAAATAAGGAATTTCTCTTATACAGTCACTGTTGTCTAGCTAATATAATGAAATAATGGTTACCCTAAAAAAGAATTGTCTGCCTTCACTATCCACCATGCAACACTCCAATTTTAAGGTTGCTGTAACTGTGGATACTATTTAAAGATTCCTCTTTGGTAATGACTTTGTTTCAAAGATATTTATGAAACAAATGAGGGGAGCATCTCCTGTTTAATGAACTCTCAGAGTGTAAACTTGGGAAGTTTCTTAGTTTCCTATTTCTGCTGTAACAAATTACCATAACTTTCGTGTCTCAAACCAACCTAAATTCATTATCTTGTAGTTCTGGAGGTCAGCAGTCTAAAATGAGTCCACAGGGCTGCATTTCTTTTGGAAGTTTTAGAGGAAAATCTGTTTCCCTGTCTTTTCCAACTTCTAATGACCATCAACATTCCTTGGCTCATGGCCCCTGCATCTTCTCTCTGACCTCCATTCTTAGATCTTTCCTCTGTAACCTTCTTATAAGGAAACTTGTGATTACATTGGACTCCTCCTGACAATTCCCGTTAATCTCCCTCAAAATAATTTAATCACATCTGCCAAATCTCTCCTCCCATGTAAGGTAATATATTCACAGCTTTCAAGTGTGAGGTAGTAGACATCTTTGGGAGCATTATTTAGTTTACCACAAGAAGGAATTTAGGGGCTGGTTAGACAAAGCTCATTTTATACTTAAAGCGAATTTTAACATTCTGGGAGGCTAAGTGTAGATTAAAAGTTTTACAAAAATTAAAGGTTTGCTGTTTTCATTTTCACTTTTTAACAATTACCTCCTCCTGGGCTTGGATATACAGAAGAAAACCATACAAAATCTCTGGGCCTTACATAATTTTGCATCAAAATGAGGGGGGAAATACAGGAGGTCAGGCTGTAGTTCAAGCCATTTTGTCCCTCACCCTTTTGCTATTGTCTGTGCCTCTGGCAGTGTTCTGTGTGTGGCTGGAACTCCGCAAAAGTTTGGAGAATATAATGGAATTCAGTGTGTACAGAAAAATGAAATGAATAGGAGAACTGGCTAAGGGAGTTGGTAACTGAAAACAGAGAATAACTAGACACCTGTGGCTTGCACCAGCATCTGCACGGGGTGGGGGCTTCACAAAGAGTTTCTTTAGTCTTGCCCCTGCCACCGTCCCTGCCCTGACCACTCTGCTCTCTCCGGCAGGTCATGATGATGGGCAGCACCCGGGTGGCCGAGCTGCTGCTGTGCCACGGCGCGGAGCCCAACTGCGCCGACCCTACCACCCTCACCCGACCTGTGCACGACGCGGCCCGGGAGGGTTTCCTGGACACGCTCGTGGTGCTGCACCGAGCCGGCGCGCGGCTGGACGTGCGCGATGCCTGGGGCCGCCTGCCCGTGGACCTGGCTGAGGAGCGGGGCCACCGCGCTGTCGCCGGGTACCTGCGCGCAGCCTCAGGGGGCACCGAAGGTGGTAGCCACACCCTTACGGAAGTTGCGGAAGGTCCCGGCAGGTGAGGTGGCAGATTTAAGAGTTGAAACTCAAGAGAGCTTCTGCAGCCCAGTGCACTCTTTTTCAGAAGAGAACGCTGGCTCCAGGAGAGCAGGGTCTTGGGTCTTGCCTCAGCTCTCGCACTGCCACCCTGTAGGACAACCCCATTGTCCCAATCGCACCGCCTCGCTCGGGCTGCGGACAGGAAATAGCCTAGATGGATTTCCACACATTAAAGCCCATCCCACAAACCATACCCCTATTCCCGCAAACACTCACCCTCCCCAGAGCTCAAGCCCTAGACTGTGGAACAGCGAAGACTCCTGGAGGCTAGAGGTCTAGTGGCCCCTTTCCTCCAAACTAGCTGGCAGCAGCATCCATTCAGCTACCCTCAGTTTCCACATTAGCATACATAGGTAGCTGGACCAACCCGGCTATTTCCAAAAGCATTTGAGCATGGCATCGTCTGGAAGAAATCTGTCACCCCCAACTCTACTGCAAATTTTGACTAAATCCGACCCTCTGCTCTATGAGGTGTTGTTTTCCAGAGCTGCTCAAGGGAGAGAGGTCTCTCCAACGCTGGCAGTCCGCACCCAGAGATTTACTACACTCTCTGAGAAACGGAGACCCTCTCTTACGCTTTTTCTTCTCTGCGAGAGAGATCGCTGAGAGAGGGAGATGGCCATGTGATCCTCCTTGCCTTCTCCTTCTGCAACCACAAAGCCTTCTTCTCTTGCGGTCCCCTTTCTCCACTTCCACTCCTGCCTGCCAACTTTACTGATTTTTTCTGAAGGGAGAACTATATATATATATATGAAATTAACACGAATATTTCAGGTAAACCATGACTTCGAAGATACTAAGATCTATCCCATTTTGGCTCAGAATTGGGGCACTAGACCCTCTGGGATTTAATGGGGGATGAGAGGACAGAGGGGAGAGGCTTGCTCTGAGCCCTAGACCAGAGATGCAGCGAGTTTTGAGCCTTCGGCGTGGGAAGTTCGAAGATCTCCTTTAGCCTGCCCACCCTCTCTCTCTCCACGAACTGACGTTCGCATCCGGACACAGCGCAGGGCGAGGGACCAATCATACGGCGGGTTGCGCGGAGCAAAAACGGGGAGGAGCTGAAGAGAAGGATTAGATGACTGAATCCGGCCACCCGCAAATAAATAGAGTAACCCTTTATAAGCAAAACTACGAGATTTGACCCAAGCACACAAGTCCGTCCACTCCTTTCTTCCTCCCCTCCATCCCTCCCTCCTTCTTTCCCTTTATCCTCCTACATAATCAGCTCCATTGTACATGGGACTTAAAGTGAATGAGAGAAAACAGGAGTCCTGCCCTCATAGAGCTTACATTCTGGGAAACAGACTTTAAGCAATAAACAGCGTATTTTCAGACAGTTTGTGAAACCGATGTGAAGGATAAGAGTGAAGTCTGAATGGGAAGAGGGGCTTAGAGTGATCAGAGAGCCTGACCGATGAAAAGAGATTAGCTACTGGAGGCAGAAACACTCTGTACACTTTGTACAAGTGCAAAGACTGTGGCGGTTTAGGACAGAAAGGCCGGCTGGAGCATGCACACAGCGAGATCAGAGAGGAAGGTCAAAGAAAGGATGCTAGGTCGAAACGTGGGTTTTGTTCGAGAAACTTTCGAAAGCCATTAGCGGGTTTGGGAGAGAGAGCCTAGGGAGAAACAGCACAGCCTAGAACCGAACGTTCCTATACGCCCAGCCGCTCCAGCGCCTCAGGTGCCCTCAGCTTACGCGCGTCACCCAGTCGCTCTGCGTCAGGTGCAAGAGACGCCTGCAGATACGCGAAGAGCCTGGCGTTGTGTGTGGCATGCCCTCAGCACGCATTATATACCCGGGTTTTCCTGTCGCAAGCCCGCCGGCGGCATGCCTGCGCCCTCCCTGCCCTCGCCTGGCGGGCCTGGAGCTCGGCGAGCCCGAGCAGCCAGCCGCGTAGTGCAGGCGGTATCTGCGGGATTGGGGAGTCGGGCTGCTGACAGGGTCCAGCCTTGACGGAGAGACCCTGTGCTGAGGGGTGGGGGTATTGATAAGAGGCCAGCGAAGCCGTCTGAGAACCTTGCTCGTAAGTGTCTGAATACCGAGTGGGAGACTATGAGGGGAAGGAGGGATGGGTCGCACACCCTTCATTGCTAGTTGCTAATGTGTTTTTTCTTTCTGCCCTCTGCAGACAGCCCGGACTTAAAGAATGACTGAGATCTAAAGACACCTCAAACTAGTTTGATCTTCAGTCAACAAGTGAATTACCCCACCCCACCCAACTCTTGCCTGCCTTCTAAGTTGCCATTTATCAAATAGCGCTTTTTAACACTGTAGACTGCTTTATATAAATCTGCCTTCACCTTCCCCTAAATTTCCATTTGTATGTCCATTTATACATTGTTATAAAAGGTAAAAAAAAAAAACACTGTTTCTGCCTTTTTATTATTGGGTTGGAGTTTTCTGGAACTTTAGGCCTATGTGGGCACTTCCTCTTTTCAGCCTCACACCCCCCCCAGAGTGCTGTTGTTGTGACAGACATTTAATGAACTAAGGATACGAAACTTAAATGGGTTACATGGCCTTTCCTGTGTCATACGGCCATCAAGTGGTAGTGCCAAGGTTCAGTTAAAAAAAATGTTCTTTTGTTTACTCATTTGTTCAGTCAACATTTATTGAGCACCTATTATGGCACCTTGCCAGGGGGAGGGAGGAGAAAGACATCAACTCATGAACACACAAACACATGACTAGAAATTTTAACACCGATTTCATTGACTAGAAGAAGGTAGTATTTTTTTCCAAAAGATAAATGCATGCCATAGTAAGAGTACACAGCATGGATTTCAGATGATAAAATGTCAAGACCTGGGTCTTCAGATGGATGAAATGGGGTAAAAAGTGGTGAAGAGAAACTCCATGGAGACCTCAGATTGACAGACTCACGCTTGGCCTTCCATTACTCATCTGGCGGCAGGAGCTGAGCCTCTCAAGGTTTCAGATATTTTGCCCTAAGCTCCGCAGCAAGCATGTGAGAGGGCCAGCAGAGCGTGGTCCACAACCACAGAGCCAGCCTGGGGGGGTCCTGACTGAGCTACCCCCCAACTACACCCCACCCAGCTTTCTGAAACTCCCCCACAGTGGCTCCAGAGGGCTGTGAAGTAGCTACTGACCACCACCCAAACCAAAAACAGTACCAGCCTCTCTACCACAGCAGGGGGAGGAACATGGTTCCAACTTCAGCAGACACAGAGGCCATGCTGCCTCCTCTGCAGTATGGGTACCATACCTTCATGACTTTTTTTTTGAGGTGCAATTCATACAACATAAAATTAACAATTTTGAACTGCACAATTTGGTGGCATTTAATAAACTCACAATGTTGTGCAGCCATCACCATTTATTTAGTTCCAAAACATTTCGATCACCACCAAAGGAGACCCTACACCTAGTAAGCATACCCATTAAATCCTCCCTGTCCCCAGGCCCTGGCCACCACTAATCTTCTTTTGTCTATGGATTTACCTACTCTGGACATTCCATATAAGGGGATGCAGACAATATGTTGCCTTTTGTGTCTGGCTTCTTTCATTTAGCATAATGTGTTTGCTGTTCATCCATGTTGTAGCATGTACCAGGACTTCATTCCTTTTTATAGCTGAGTAGTATTCCATTACTTACTCCATCTCATAATGAATATTTGGGTTGTTTCCACCTTTTAGGTATTATGACCAGGGCTATATTCGCATACAAGCATTTGTTTGAATACTTGTTTTCAGTTCTTTGGGGTATATACCTAGGAGTGGAATGGCTGGGTCATGTAATAGTACTCTAACTTTTTGAGGAACTGTCAAACTGTTTTATACAAGACTACAAATGTTGAGCATCTTTTTGTGTGTTTATTGGTCATTCACATATTTTCTTAGGAGAAATGTCATTCAAATCCTTTGCCCATTTTTAAATTGAGTTGTTTTTCTTTTTGTTAAGTTGTAAGAGTTCTTTGTATATTATGGATATTAGACCTTTATCAAACATCTGATTTATAAATATTTTCTCTCATTCTATGTGCCATCATTTCACTTTCTTGATGGTGTCCTTTGATGCACAAGACTTTAATTTTGGTTGAGTTTGTTTTTCCCTATCGTATAAGGTAGGACTCTAACTTCATTCTTTTCCATGTGGATATCCAATTGTCCTTGTAATATGCAAGAGTGGAATAGCTGGGTCATATTATAGTACTCTGTTTAACTTTTTGAGGAACTGTCAAACTATTTTCCACAGTAGCTGCACCATTCAATATTCCCACAACAATATACAAGGGTTCCAATATCTCCACATCCTCAGTAACACTTGTTATTTTGTTTTTGTTTTTTTTTTTTTAGAAGCTATCCTAGTGGGTATAAAGTAGTATCTAATTGTGGGTTTGCTTTGCATTTTCTTAATGACTACAGATGTTGAGCATCTTTTCATGTGTTTATTGGTCATTTACATATTTTCTTAGGAGAAATGTCTATTCAAGTCCTTTGCCCATTTTTAAATTGAGTTGTTTTTCTTTTTGTTGTTAAGTTGTAAGAGTTCTTTGTATATTATGGATATTAGACCTTTATCAAACATCTGATTTATAAATATTTTCTCTCATTCTATGTGCTGTCATTTCACTTTCTTGATGGTGTCCTTTGATGCACAAGACTTTAATTTTGGTTGAGTTTGTTTTACCCTATTGTATAAGGTAGGACTCTAACTTCATTCTTTTTCATGTGGATATCCAGTTGTCCTAGCACCATTTGTTAAAGAGGCTATTCTTTGCCAATTGAATGGTCTAGGATCCTTGTCAAAAATCAATTGACTATAGAGGTACTGGTTTATTTCTAGACTCTCAGTTCTATTCCATGAAATATATGTCTGTCTTTACATCAGTTCTACACTATTTGATTACTGTAGCTTTGTAGTATGTTCTGTGAAAATGAGAACTGTGAGTACTCCAACTTTGTTCTTTTTCAAAATTATTTTAATCTGTTTTAAACTTTTATCTGGGGTCGCTTGCAATTCCATATGCATTTATGGATTAGCTTTCCCATTTCTACCAAAAAAAAAAAAAAAGGGCCACTGGGATTTTCATGGGGACTGCATTGTATATGTAGATCATTTTGGGCCCTACTGCCACCTTAAGTCTTCCAATTCATGAACACAGGATGTCTTTCCATTCATTTAGTCTTTAATTCCAGCAATGTTTCATATTTTCAGCACACAAGTATTGCACATATTTGGTTAAATTTATTCCTATTTTATTCTTTTTGATGCTACTGAAAACTGAATTGTTTTATTTTTTTTGGACTGTTCATCGTTAATGTATAAAAATACAACTGATTTTGGAGTGTTGTTCTTTTATCCTGCAGCTTCACTAAAATTGTTTATTAACCCTAATTGTTTTTTAGTGGATTCTTTAGGATTGTCTACATATAAGATCATGATATCTGCAGAGAAGGATAGTTTTACTTATTTCTTTCCAATTTGAATGTCTCATTTCTTTTTTTCTTGCCTAATTTCTCAGGTTAAAACTTTCAGGACAATGTTGCTTGTAAAACTTTGAATAGAAGAAACAAAAGCAGGCATTCTTTTCTTCTGCCTGATATTAGCAGGAAATCTCTTTCACCATTGATTATGATGTTAGCCTATAGTTTTTTCAAAAGTGCCCTTAATCAGATTGAAGAAATTCTGTTCATTCCTACTTTGTTGATTTTTCTTTTTATCATGAAAGAGTGTTGGATTTCCTCAAATTCTTTTTCTGCATTGACATGATGGTATGTTTTTTCCTTCATTCTATTAATATATTACATTGATTGACTTTTATATGTCAAACCCCTTGCATTCCTGGGATAAATTTCATTTGATCATGGTGTGTAATTATTTTAACATTCTGTTGGGTTTGGTTTGCAAAGACTTTGTTGAGGATTTTTTTTTTCATCTATATTCACAAGGGTATTGGTCCATAGTTTTCTTTTCTGGTAATGTCTTTGCCCGGTTTTGGTATCAGGGTAATGTTGGCCCCATCAAATGAGTTAGGAAGTGTTCAATATTCTATTTCTTAGGAGAGCTAGAGAAGGACTGGTGTTAATTTTTTTTAAACATTTGATACAAGTCACTAGTGAAGCCATTTGGTCCTGGACTTTGTCAGGAGGTTTTTGACGACTGATTGAATCTCTTTACTTGTTATAAGTCTGTTCACATTTCCTTTTTTTTTTTTCCTTGAGTCAGTTTTGGTAGTTTGTATGTTTCTAAGGAATTTGTCTATTTTATTTAGGTTTGTTAGCATACATTGTTCATAGTTTTCTCTTACGATCCCTTTTATTCCTTTAAGGTTGCTAGTGATGTCCCCATTATGCTGTGTTTAAGTCATCTTTTTCTTGATCAAGAGTTCACTCGGTTGCTGTAAACCTGTGACTACTTTCTAGAGTTCCCACAAAGTCAATTCTGACGCTAATCTTTTTGGTGTTTCTGTTTAGGGATGGGCTCTTGGAGCTTCCAACCCTGCTATTTGCACTGATGTCACTTCTGTTTTTTTGTTTTCTATTAGGGTATAATGGCCAACCGCCTCTGATGCGCCAAGTTCCTTCCCCCATACATCCCGCCTGACTGGGATTCAGTGCCCCACTACTGGCCTTCCCACCATCTAGGTATCTGTCCCCCACCATTTCTCTGAATTTATCTAGCTCTGATACTAAGCTATGTCCCTTCAAATGTTTTCCACCTTCCCTCCTCCTCCTCCCGCTCCTCCGGTTTGTAGGAGCTCACTCTTCTTTGCTCAACTTTCCTGAGCGCGCGCGCACCCCCTCCTCCCCCCCAGAGTCACTCTCATACCCTTGGCCAGCAGGCTCCGCTGTAGCGTGGGCGCCTCCGGAACAGCATTGGCGCCTGCTCGGAAGCCCCGGGGCCTCAGGCCAGGCGGCGCTTCCCTCCGAGGCCCGACGCTGCCGGGAGCTCGCGATGGCTCCACGTGCGCGTCTCCCCGCACGCCGAGCGCGCGCACGCCCGCGCGCCCACGCCCGCGCCTTCGCGGAGGGACCTGGGAGTGAAACGTGGGGCTGGGCCTGGGTCGCGCAGGTGGGCCTAGGTCGCACAGGTGCGCCTGAGAAACGCGAGGTCGACTTCCATGGTTAAGAAAGGAAGAGAGGGAGAAAGAGAGGAGGGTGCGAGAAAGGGAGAAGAAGAAGAGAGAGAGAGGCGCGGCTGCAGGACCGCAGCTCAGCTCTGAGACAGGGGCTTTCCCGTGGTAACCGACCAAATGTCCGAACCAACAAGCCGTGGGGTATGTACGGCTGGGGGGAGTGGGCAGGTGGGAGGGAATAAAGATAAAACATAGAAAAGGCAATGATGGACTGCAGCGTTTTAAAGCTTGGGTTGGAGCGCAGCCTGGCTCAGGCAAACTGAGAACCGGGAAACGGTCCTGGACGCGGCCACGCCTCTGCGACCTAAAGCGGCCGTGAGCTTCCCTGGGCCCCGCGCACCCCCAGGCGGCCGGGTGGGAAGGGCTGGCTCCCCAGCTCTTGCACCTCCTTTCAGGTCTCACAGAGCTGGTTTAAGCAGTAACACTCAAGTAAATAAGCAAATAAACCTATTTTTAAATGACTACATTATTATAAGCCACCTTTTTTCCGACTCAAACTTTTCTGTGAGTGAATTGTCCTGCAACGGTTTTCTGAATTCTCAGTTGTCTTTTCATCAAATAGCGTACGTAATACTTTGGTGTTGCCAGTCCTATCTGTAGATAGTTTGGTCTTAGAAAACTGTTTCTCTTGAGAGATTGCGGCCAAAGGACAAGTCTAAGAAAATCGCTCTTGGGGCGCCTGGGTGGCTCAGTCGGTGAAGTGTCTGCCTTCGGCTCAGGTCATGGGATCAGCCCCGCATCGGGCTCCCTGCTCTGCGGGAAGCCTGCTTCTCCCTCTCCCACTCCCCCTGCTTGTGTTCCCTCTCTCACTGTGTCTCTCTCTGTCAAATAAATAAAAAATAAAATAAAATAAAATCTTAAAAAGGAAAAGAAAATCGCTCTTACATGTTTTCTGTCTATGGACTACTCTTTGAGATTTCTTTACAGTTTTTCTGAACATATTGAGAATAATCAATCCCTAACTTCTGTCTCCATTTAGATGGATAATGTAGCTGCTCCAGATCGTACTTGCACTCTTGTTTACTAGGAAAAATGTATGTGAGATCTGAAGGAGAGATAGAGTGAGGAGTTCTGTGAGTAAATTTCCCACTCACTGATTCATTCCAGAAATAATCATTGAACACTTCTTGTATGCCATGCGCGGTGTTAGGAAATAGGAGTAGAAGGCTCATCATCTCAAAAGAAAGATTAAAACCAAAACAGGAGATATGTGTGGTGGTCATAATTCTTCCCATGTTCTGTTCTAGTTCCCTCCTGAAAGAGTCCTTCCTCCCCATCGCAGGGGAGAAAATTATTAACAGACTAAAACCATAACCTGTTCCCCAACCAAGCCGAGCCTTCTTGATTTGGTAAAGATTACCAAAGATAATTTTTAATGAGTAAGAGAACAAATCAGCATGTTCTACCCAGAAGAAGCTAGTGATAGTATTTTTTTTTCTTTCTTTTTTAAAGATTTTATTTATTTATTTGTCAGGGAGAGAGAAAGAGCACAAGTAGGAGGAGTAGAAGGCAGAGGGAGAAGCAGGCTCCCTGCTGAGCAAGGAGCCCTATGTGGACTTGATCCCAGGCCCCTGGGATCAGGACCTGAGCCCAAAGCAGACACTTAACTGGCTGAGCCACCCAAGCACCCAGTATTTTTTCTTTACTGGAGATGAGAAAAGAGAAAGAGAGAAATCGTGTTCCTGTCATTATAAATCATTTAATGGACTGATGTGGGGTGTGAAAACTGTTGTTACAGGTGAAATATGAAGTTAGCAACCCAGGAAGTAAATCTCAGGATCCTTCTAACTACCAATTTCTAAGTAATCAAGTCTGATAAATTGCTATACGATTTTAAAACTATTTTAACATGTAAAATGTTTTTATTAGTTGTCATACTCTCAAGCTTTAGATAGGAGCCGCAAGGCAAAATAAAATTTGGCCTTACACATCAAGGAATCTATATAGATGGGACACTGAGAAAACTACTTTGCATAAAGCTGAACAATAATCAAATAAAATGTTTTCCTAAGGATCCTTGAAATGAGATTGATGAAAGGAGGGAAGAGAGAAATGGGGAGACAGTGTATCTCTTTTTGCCAGGGAAAGTACCTCAGATAAATAGCTCTCAGAAAGGGGCAGGTGTCCCTTGGTCCACCATTGAACCAAAGATGGATACTTCTGCAAAGTGCAATCAGAAAGTGATCCAGGGTTGTGAGGGGCCAGTCAGCCCCAAAGCAGAGTTTTCTGCTATATGGAAGAATAGAATTAATAATTTCCATGCCCATCCTAAATGAAGTATATCAATCATGTATAAAGTTAAAGAAAAGGGACTCGATTTCACAGTTTCAGTTAGAAAGGTTCCAGGAAATGGGTCGTTGATGCAACTGTGTTACCAACCCCTGGGCAAGGTTAAAAATAACTAAGTGTGTCTATACACAAATAAGATCAATTTTTCTTTTCCTTTTCATTCTTTTCCTCTTGTGCAAAGTGTTTTCATAGTGTCAGATATAGTGTGGATAATATTGCTGAGGGGGATAAATTTATATAACATCCAGAGAGAAAAATTAGCAGTATTGATGAAAAATTTAAAGGGACATCCCTTTGGTTCAGTAATTCCACCTCTAGAAATTATTCTGCAGACACATTTACATATGTGCAAAATGGCCCATGTGTAAGAATAGTAACTGTAGTTTTGTAATAACAAAAGATATAAGAACATTTCATTGGCCATAAATGAGGAGAGATTAATGAAATTATGAGGCTTCCCTAAAATTAATAATATGTAGCTATTAAACAGAATGCAGCAGATCTAGCAAAAATATAGTGATTTTCAAGATACATCATGAGAGTAAAAAAAGAGAGTGGTACCGGATAATGTATGTAGAATACTTCAAATTAAATTTTATTTTATTTGTTTATTTTTTTAAAGATTTTATTTGTTTATTTGACAGAGAGAAAGCAAGAGAGGGAACACAAGCAGGGGGAGTGGGAGAGGGAGAAGCAGGCTTCCTGCAGTGCAGGGAGCCCGATGCAGGGCTCCATCCCAGGACCCTGGGATCAGGACCTGAGCCAAAGGCAGACGCTTAGTGACTGAGCCACCCAGGCACCCCGCAAATTAAATTTTAGAAATATTTGTATATGTGCTTGTACATACATAGAATATTTCTGGAAAGACATGCAAAATGTTGACTGTTGCCTCAGGGTAAGGACATGGATAGCTGGGGGCTGTGTGGAGGGTGTTTTATTTTGTACAGAATATAATTTGCTACCAGTTTTAAAAATAAGTGTTTGAGGGGAGGGGGGTGGGAGAATGGGTTAGTCTGGTGATGGGTATTAAAGAAGGCACGTTCTGCATGGAGCACTGGGTATTATACGCAAACAATGAATCATGGAACACTACATCAAAAACTAATGATGTATGGTGATTAACATAACATAATAAAAAAAAAAAAACCCAAGTGTTTGAACTACCTAATACAAAGAACTAATAAAGTAAGCCAAGCACTGGTAGCCGGAAGTTTTTCTAGAACTGACCACATTCTATTTCGTAAGAATTCTGCAACTGTCAATGTTGCATTAACAGGAAGATTAAAAAAAGAAGAGACATCAGGGTATTTCAGTTAGTTAGGCCTTATCTAAGCCTTAGTTTCCTCATTTGTAAAATGGGTACAAATGTGGCTATTTTGCAGAGTGGTTGCCTGGATTAGACATAAAGGGTATAAATTTATTATACATACTAGTACACACACACACACACACACACACACACACACACACACACACACATCCTCCTCTGGCTTTGGCCTTCAGTTTACCCAAAATAGTTCCCAGAGAAAGACCAAGCTGGACTTGAAGCAGGAAGAATTTAGGCATACCACCACATCTCAACGGCCCAGGACTTAGCATTAGCAGTTAAGTCCTACCCCCTTGGACTTCTGTTACTAAACAAACATTACCTTTGTAGTACTGAGCTGGGTGCTTGGATACAATGATGCACAAGACAAAACTCTGTGCTTTAAACTATGTTATGCAGTTTATACATGAGTGAATTTGTGTTCAAATCATATAGAACAAAACTAATGTTTCCTTTTGCTGCTACAGTTGTCCACAGAGGTAACTGCTGATATCCTCGTAAAGGTGGAGGAGATCTGTTATGACTTGTGGTTTTGTTTGGTGCATGCTGTTTTCCCCCCTTATATAATATGCATCATAAAGTATGCACTGTTCTGTAACTGGCTAAAATATCAATAAGTCTTGGAGATTTTTGCAGGTCATAAAGATTCTCCCCTGTTCTTTTAAACTGCTGCAGGTATCCTCTTATATGGATACATGTACCAGTTACTTAATCATTCCCCTACTGATGGACATTTAAGTTATCAATTTTTACTTGTATTGAATGCCCTAAAGAACATAGTTATACATACATCTGTTTCATACATCTTTTTCTTTCTTCCTTTTCCTCTGAGGCTATTAGCCTTGGTTATATACATTACAAATGTCTGCCAGCTTGTTGCTTGTATTATTACTTTGTATATGTTATTATTCAAACTACAGAATTTAAATTTTTAGATGGAAACAAATATACCAACCAATCTTTAAAAAAAGATGTCTTACAACTTTGTTGTCATGTTTAAGGTCTTTTATACACCCAGGATTATACACACACATTCTCCTATATATTCTGTTATTATTTGACATTTACATATTTTATCAACCTAGAATTTATTTTCAAAGTATGTCTTGTGGTAGGCAGTATAATGCTCCTCCCCACAAGATGTGTATGTATATCCTAATCTCTAGAACCTGTGAATATGTTAGGTTACAAGGCAAAATGAAATTAAGGTTGGAGATGGAATTAAGGTTGGTAATCAGCAGACTTTAAGATGATGTATTGGTTTCCTATTGCTGCTATGACGAATCACCACAAATTTAGTAGCTTATAACTCTCAATTTTATCCACTTATAGCTCTGGAGGTCAGAAGGCCGAATGAAGTAAGTTTCACTGGCTGGATTGAAAATGTAGGGCTGGCATCAGAAAGGATGAATACCCAACTATTACCTCAACATGGATGGGACTGGAGGAGATGATGCTAAGTGAAATAAGTCAAGCAGAAAAAGTCTATTATATGGTTTCACTTATTTGTGGAACATAAGGAATAGCAGGGAGGACATTAGGAGAAGGAAGGGAAAAATGAAGGGGGGTAAATCGGAGGGAGAGATGAACCATGAGAGGCTATGGACTCTGAGAAACAAACGGTTCTAGAGGGGAGGTGGTTGGGGGCATCAGTTAGCCCGGTGATGGGTATTAAGGAGGGCACATACTGCATGGACCACTGGGTGTTATATGCAAACAATGCATCATGGAACACTACATCAAAAACAAATGAAGTATTGCATGGTGACTAACATAACATAATAAAATTTTTTAAAAAAGAGAAAGAAAGGAAGAAAATGTAGGGCTGGTTCTTTCTGGAGGCTCTGAAGGGAAAGTCCCATCCCTTGCTTTTTTCAACAAGTGGCTACTTGTATTGCTTGACTTCCTCTGCCTTCAAAGCACATCTCTCTAATCTCTGCTTCTGTCATCATATCTCCTTCACCTTCCTGTTGTCAAATCTCCTTGGTCTCTCTCTTATAAGGACGCTTGTGATTATATTTAGAGCTCACCCAGATAATCCAGGATAATTTCCTCATTTCAGGATCCGTAACTTAATTACATAGGCAAAGTCCCTTTTTCCATAAAAGTAACAATCATAGGTTCCAGGAATTCAGGTCCAGGTATTTGGGGGGACATTATTCAGTCTGACACGTAGAGGAACATTATTCTGGATTATCCAGATGGGCCCAACATATCACAATTCTTATAAATAAAAGAGGGAGGCAGAACAAAGAGAACCAGAGAGATGGCAGAACCAGAAAGACGCAGCTTTCAAGATGGAGGATGCACTAAATCAAGGAATGTGGGTGACCTCTAGAGGGTCACCCACAAAGGCAAGAAACAAATTATCCCCTAGAGCCTCAAAAGGGAACACAATCATGTTAACACATTAATTCTAACCCAGTGAGACCCATCTTAGAATTCTTTTTAAAAACTTTAATTTTAGGGGGCACCTGGGTGGCTCAGTCAGTTGAGCATCCAGCTCTTGTTTTTGGCTCAGGTCATGATCTCAGGGTCTCATCTCAATCCACATCAGGCTCCTTTCTCAGCGGGAAGTCTGCTTGGGATTCTCTCTCCCTCTCCGTCTGCTCCCCCCTTTGTGTGTGCTCTCTCTCGCTCTAGAATAAATAAATCTTTTTTTAAAAAAGCTTTAATTTTAGTAAGAACACTTAACATGAGATTTACCCTCTTAACAATGTTTTTTAAAGATTTTTTTTATTGGGGTGCCTCAGATGGCTCAGTTGGGTAAGCAGTCCGACTTTGGCTTGGTCATGATCTTCCTCCGCTTGTGCTCGCACTCTCTTTCAAATAAATAAAATCCTTTTAAAAATTAATTTACAGACTTTACAGAGAGAGCTCGTGCGTTCAGTGTGTGTGGGGGGGAGAGGGGCAGAGAGAGAGGGTGAGCAAGAATATCAAGCAGACTCCCTGCTGAGTGTAGAGCCCCCTTTTTCCCACGACCTTGAGCTCATGACCTGAGCCAAAATCAAGAGTCGGATGCTTAACTGACTGAGCCACCCAGGCGCTCCTCTTAACAATTTTTCAAGTGTACAATACAGTATTACTGACTATAGGTATAATGTTGTAGAGCAAATCTCTAGAACTTATTCATCTTGAGATTACTGAAACTGTATGGCTGTTATTAATAATTCACATTTCCCCTTTCTCCAGTTCCTGGCAACCACAGTTACACATTTTGATTTTATGAATTTGACTATTTTAGATAACTCATGTAAATAAATCATACAGTATTTGTCTTTCTGCGACTGGTTTATTCCACTTAGCATAATGTCTTCAAGGTTCATCCATGTTGTTGCATATGGCAGAATTGTCTTCTTTTTTTTAAATTTTATTATGTTATGTTAATCACCATACATTACATCATTAGTTTTTGATGTAGTGTGTCATGATTCATTGTTTGCGTATAACACCCAGTGCTCCATGCAGCACATACTCTCTTTAATACCCATCACCAGGCTAACCCATCACCCTGCCCCCCTCCCCTCTAGAACCCTCAGTTTGTTTCTCAGAATCCATAGTCTCTCATGGTTCATCTCCCTCTCCAATTTCCCCCCCCTTCATTTTATCCTTCCTACTATCTTCTTCTTCTTTTAACATATAATGCATTATTTGTTTTAGAGGTACAGGTCTGTGATTCAACAGTCTTACACAATTCACAGCTCACCATAGCACATACCCTCCCCAATGTCTATCACCCAGCTGCCCCATCCCTCCCACCCCCCATGACTCCAGCAACTCTCAGTTTGTTTCCTGAAATTAAGAATTCCTCATATCAGTGAGATCATATGATACTTGTCTTTCTCTGATTGACTTATTTTGCTCAGCATAATTCTTTTTAAAGGCTTATTTTCCATTGTATGTGTATACCACAATTTCTTTATCCATTTATCTGTTGATGAGCATTTATGTTGTTTCCACATTTTGACTATTGTGCATGGTGCTGCAATGAATATGGGAATGCTAATATTTTTTAAGATCCTCCTTCAGTTCTTTTGGAAATATCCAGAAGTGGGATTGCTGGATCGTGTAGTAGTTTTATTTTTAATTTTAATCTCCATTCTATTTACCATAGTGGTTACACCAGTTTGCATTCCTATCAACAGTGCACAAGGGTTCCAAATTCCCTATATCCTCACCACACTTGTGGGGTTTTGTTTTTGTTTTGTTTTGTTTATAATAGCCATCCTGACAAACATGATACTTCATTGTGGTTTTGATTTGCATTCCCTAGTGATTATTGATGTTGGAGCATTTTTTCATAAAGCTGATAGCCATTTACATGTCTTCTTTAGAGAAATGTCTATTCAACTCCTTAGCTCATTTTTAAATCAAGTTTTGGGGTTTTTTTTGTTTGTTTGTTTATTTTTTTGCTGTTGAGTTGTAGGAGTTCCTTACCTATTTTGGATATTAACCCCTTACCAGATATATGGTTCACACATATTTTCTCCCATTCCATAAGCTGCCTTTTCACTCTGCTAATTGTTTTCATTGCTGTACAGAAGCTTTTTAGTTTGATGTAGTCCCACTTGATTGTGATGCCTTTAGCTTTGTTCTTCTTTCTCAAGATTGTTTGGCTGTCTCCTTTGTGGTTCTATTTGAATTTTAGGATTTTTTTTCTCCTTCTGAGTAAAAGCCAGTAGGATTTTGATAGAGAATGCTTTGGATTAGTAGATAACTTTGGGTAGCATGGACATTTTAACACTATCAATTATTCCAATCCATGAATACAGGATGTCTTTCCATTGATTTATGTCTTCTTTAATGTCATTTATCAATTTTTTTAAAGTAGGCTCTGTGCCCAATGTGGGGCTTGAACTCAAGAGCCTGAGATCAAGAGTCACATGCTCTACTGGCTGAGCCAGCCAGGCACTCCTCATTTATCAGTGTTTTGAAGTATTCGGTATACAAGTCTTTCACCTCATTAGCTAAGTTTGTTTCAAAGCATTTTCTTCTTTTTGAAGCTATTGCAAATGGGACTTTTTCTTTCTACATAGTTCATTGTTAGTGTATAGAAACACCCCTGATTTTTCTATATTGACTTTGTATCATTCCACATTACTGAATTAATAATTCTAATAGTCGGGTTATTTTTTTTTAGAGTTTTCTACATGTAAGATTATGCCATCTACAGAGATAATTTTACTTCTTCCTTTCCAATTTGGATGCCTTTTATTTTATTTTCTTGTCTAATTGCAGTGGCTAAAACTTCTAGTACTATGTTGAATTGAAGTAGAAAGAAGAGGCATCCTTGCCTTGTTGTTGATTTTTCAGTTTTAGAAACAGCTTTCCATTTTTCACTGCTCAATATGATGTTAATCATGGGTTTCTCATATATGACCTTTGTTAAGGTCATTTTCTTTAAATTCCTAGTTTATTGACAGTTTTATCATGAAAGGATGTTGAATTTTGTCAGATGTTTTTTCTGTATCTATTATTTAATCTCTTGTTATAGGCCTATTCAGATTGTCTTTTTATTCTCAAGTCAATTTGGAAATTTGTGTGTTTCCAGGACTTTGCCTGTTTTATCTGGGGTATCTAATTTGTTGGCATACAATTGCTCATAGTATTCTTTTATGATCCTCTTTATTTCTTTGAGAACAGTAGAAGGGTCTCATCTTTCATTTCTAATTCCAGCAATGTGAGTGCCATCTCTTTTGTCTTGGTTAATCAAGCTAAAGTTTTGCCAATTTTGTTGCTCTTTTCAGAGAATCAACTTTTTAATTTATTTTCTATATTTTTTCTATTCTCTGTTTTATTAATTTCCATTCTACTCTGTTTCCTTTCTTCTTGCTTTAAGTTTATTTTGCTCTGAAACTCTGTTCATTTTTCTTCATTCTTTTATCTCTGCTCTTCAGGTTGTATAATCTCTATTAAACTTTATTCAAATTTGTTAATTATCTCTTCTAAATCAAATCTACTGCTGCTGATCCTCTTTAGTGAATTTTTCACTTTAGTCATTATTTTTCTACTTTAGAATCTTCCATTTATTTTTTTAATAATTCCTATCTCTTTATTGATATCCTCTATTTGCTGCAACATGTTCATCATACCATTTTAACTCTTTAATTGTGTTCTCTTTAGTTCTTTGAACATGTTTATAATGGCTACTTTGAAAACTGTTAAACTTGACATCTGGTTGCTCTACAGGCAGTTTCTGTTGTCTGCTTTTTTCCAGGGTATGGGTCATACTTTCCTGTTTCCTTGCATGACTAATCATTTTTATTGGAATCCGGACACTTTAGATAATATATTGTAGCAAATCTGGGTACTGGTGCCTCCCCTTTGGTGCTCCTTATTGTTATTTGCTTATTTGTTTAGTAACAAATTATTTTATTAGAGTCTCTTTGTCTCTTGCACCATTACGCTTCTGATATTGTTCTTCAGAGAGCATATCCTTAGGTTATGCACACAGTCACCCTGGGTTAACAGTGTTTTCTTTTTCAAGGTTCTCTTCGGTTGTCCCTTTCCCTGATCATCCAGCTGTTAAACTATTGCTAGGTGATTTCTTTATTGCTTACAACAATATAAATGCTCATAAACTAACTCAGTGAAATTCAGATTCCTTCAAAGAGATAGTTCTGGAAGTCAGTTATTGATATTTGTTCTGATCCCAGACAGTCTTCTGTCAGCTATGTTTTTCCAGGTTCTCTCATGCACACTAGCTGGCCCAGTTTAGCTTATATATCACATGATTCTACCATTATCATCCCAATTGCCCTTCACTACTACCTTCACCGTTTTGGGGAGCACCCTTAGGCTTGAACTTCTCCATACTCTGCTGCAAATGAAGTCAGTTCCTTTAGGAAAAGAAATGGAGCTCTCTGGTTTATTGCCTACTCTCCCTCCAGGCAAAATCTCTGAGTTATGGCTATGGGGCTGGAAGGGAGGACAATGACAAGTTTCTCTCTGAATGACACTTTCAGTTTAGGAGCTGAGTGCTCAGTGGTGGTGGTTGGCTGTGGGGTGCGGGGGGCGGTACCTTCAGCTTTTTTTGCTTGACTCTCCTCATGTTACAGGCTGGGGGAAGGATGATTGGGGTCCCAGTATTCTTAGCAACACCACCTACAGGGTAGAGTTCCTTAAGGGCTGGGTAGAAGAAGAAAGACTCCACCCCTCACTGACACTTGCCTATAACTTAGCCTCAGTAGCAGATAGGTTGGGGGCAGTATGAGAAATACTGACATCCTGCCCCTCCTGGGATGATAGCTCTCCAACTGGGAACTAGGGGAGATGAAACTCTGTGTTCTTGGCTGCACCAGTGTAGAGTAAATTTTCCATCTTTCTGAATTGGGAGGGAGGAAGGGGAAAGCAGATCTTTCAGTTCAAATACCACAGACTGCCATGGTTCCTAACACATTTTAGTAAATTCTCTTGAATGTGTGTTTATTTTGTTACTAAATGTTCTTCAACCATACCCAGAGATTTTATCTGGTTGTTTCAAAATAATTTTCACTGGTTTTGCTGGTGAGCTTGTCCACAGAGTTCCTTATGCTGTTACGCTGAGAGTCAGAGAAATGCCACCCATCTTCTTTATTTCCTCTTTCTGGAACATGTGTTCTCTCCAGTAAGATTTATGTTGGGACTTCTGCTGTGTTTTACATTTCAAGGTGTCTGCCATGTTTTCCATCTCGATTTCTCTGTACATTCTGAGTTTTAGTTCATAATCCAGCTAACCAATTTTCTCTCCAACTCTGTCTAATGTTCTGAATTACTCTTTTGAGTTTTTAATTGTATTG
The DNA here is from genome assembly GCF_037043125.1 of Eumetopias jubatus. Lineage (NCBI taxonomy): Eukaryota > Metazoa > Chordata > Mammalia > Carnivora > Otariidae > Eumetopias > Eumetopias jubatus. The sequence continues at coordinate 47,612,854 of NW_028274821.1, read as the reverse complement.
ACTATATTTTAAATTTTCTTCAGTACTATCTAGTTTTTTTTTTTAATCTGCCTGGTATTTAAGATATAATCTCATTGTTTTCTCTTCCTATGGCTTTGTTTCTAACCATTTATCCAATATGTATTTCATAGTATATATCTGATCTGTTCCTAAAATCTAAGGAATTTCTATTTCTTGTTTACTAAACTTATTTGCCATGAATGACTTAAATTTTATGAAATACTCTGTATATTGAGACATATTTTTAAAATTTATTTATTTATTTGAGAGGGGGATAGGGGCAGAGGGAGATGGAGAGAATCTCAAGCAGGCTCCACACCCAGTACAGAGCCTGTCGAGGGCTCGATCTCATGACCCCGAGATCATGACCTGAGCCGAAATCAGGAGTCAGACGCTTAACTGACTGAGCCACCCTGGTGCCCCAAGATATTTGAACTTTTGAATATTCACTGCATAGTTGATGCCATGAAGGAAATTTTAATTTTCAAATGTGTGCGAATGGTATTGTGGCTCCCTTAAAAATACTTATCCTTTAGAAGTACCATAGAAATACTCATGGATGAAATTATATGATGTATGTGAAGTGCTTCAAATAACATGGGAGGAGTGTAGTGGGTGGGAATATAGAAGAAACGCATTGGCTATGAGATGATTATTCTTGAAGCTGGGTAATAAAAGTTCATTACTATTCTTTGTATTTTTGTATACATTTGGAATTGACTTTCCTATTCCTTACTGCTTTAACCTTGTAATCTTGATTCTTACGGGGAGAGAATTTGTAAACTAAAGTGAGGTCAAAAAGAGCAGTTAATGAACACATCATCACATTCCGATGTGTAGACTTTTTAAACCTGAATCATCTATAAAGCTGAGGGCATCGTTTGCAAACACTGACAATTTCCTGTTAATTTTCCCTAAATGAAATCATCAAATGCTTTTGTTTTTATTCTGGAAAAAAATGTGCTCTGCAACAAAATACCTATGAATTCAAGCACACATCTTTTTCAATTATATGCTGAATTCTACAACACTTGGGTATTCTGGTGTTTGTACTTTTTTCAAAAATCTTTTCCTCAAGATCCTATTGATGTGACCAGCTATTCGATTTCTGTGTGTGTTCAGTTTACTGAGTGAGGTAAAACCAACAACTTTTTGTTGATTGCTCATTTTTTTTAAAGATTTTATTTATTCATTTGAGAGACAGAGGCAGAGAGAACATGAGCAGGGGGAGAGGTAGAAGGAGAAGCAGACTCCCCGCTGAGCAGGGAGCCCGAAGCGGGGCTTGAGCCCAGGACCCTGGGCTCAGGTTAAGCAGTCGCTTAACCAACTGAGCCACCCAGGTGCCCCTCTTTCCTTTTTAAAATAGATTTTATTAAGTCCAGAGCAGAAACAACCTTTTTTTGTTTTTAATTTGACAGAGAGAGCACAAGCAGGGGGAGCAGGAGAGGGAGAAGCAGGCTTCCCCACTGAGCAGGGAGCCTGATGTGGGGCTGGATCCCAGGATGCTGGTATCATGACCTGAGCTGAAGGCAGACATTTAGCTGACTGAGCCACCCAGGTACCCCAGTTCCTGAATATATTTTGGATGGTAGAATAAATATCTTCCTGGTGTGTGGGTTTTGAAGAGTCAAGGATAACTCCATGTTTTCGGTTTGAGGAACTGGAAGGATGAAACTTCCAACGCCCGAGATGGGAGAGTACTGGGAGAGATTTAGGGGTGGAGGTGGGGACTGGAACCAGTCACTGAGGAATGAGTGGAGATAGAAAAGTCCAAGAGTTGACCCCTGGAGCAGGTAACATTAAAAGATCTGAGAGAACAGCAGGAACCAGAAGAGACTGAGTAGCAACCATTGAGGTAGAAGGAAAACTGAGTGTGGTGTCCTTGGAAGCCAAGTGAAGAATATTTATCAGGGAAGAGGGAGGGATTAAATGTATCAAATGCTGCTGATAGGAAAAGAAAGATTAAGTCTCAGAACTGACCAGTAGATTTAGTAAGGAGGTGACCTTGAGAATAGTGGTGGTGGTGTTAGAAGTGGGGTACTGGCAAAATCTGGATTGGAGTGAGCTGAAGAAATAAAAGGAATTGGGAGACAGAAGAGATCTTCGGGGGCTATATCCCAGTAAAAGGAAAAGCAGTAAGACAAACAGCACACTAATTGTGGCCAAGAATTTTTTTTTTAATGGGAGAAGTACCAGCATATTTGTGTGCTGGGAGAAATGATCCAATGAGGGAAAATTTGAGTATGGAGAGATGGGCAACCACTAAAGTGAGGTCTTTGACAGTTGAGAGTCACACAGGAAAGACAGAATTAGATTTTCATTTACACAAATATTCGTCGAACTTGTGCTAATTACAAGGAACTGAGGATCTCAAGTGAAAAGGACAAAGTTCCTGTTTTTATGGAGGTTTATCAAATAGTGAGGGAGATGGGGAAGTCCTTAACTGAATGACAGCCCTTTAAATATTTAAAGTTCTGTTTTTCCTTCAATGGTTAAAGATACTCAATTTCTTTAACCATTACTTATGTGGCATGGTCTTCCCAGTGCTCACACCCTTCTAAACTGGTGCTCTTTAGATGGTCAATGTTCTCCTCAAAGTGTTGTGCCCAGAACAGGACAGTGTTCCAGACATGATTTAACAAATTCAGTATCAAGAAAGATTATTTTCTTATTTTACATGAACTGCTACAAAGCCAGGTCTCCTCTAGTGTCCACTCCTTAAAGAGAGTAGATGATTATGGTAAAAATCTCAAACAGTGCAGAAAGGCATGAAGTAGACAGTAGGTCTCTTGATTCATACCTCAGAGATTATTACTAAACTTTTTTTTTTAAAGATTTGAGAGAGAGAGAACGAGGAGGGGAGGGGTGGAGGAAGAGGGAGAAGCAGAGTCCCCGCTGAGCAGGGAGCCCAACACTGGGCTTGATCCCAGCACCCTGGGATCATGACCTGAGCTGAAGGCAGATGCTTAACCAACTTAACCAACTGAGCCACTCAGGTGCCCCTATTACTAAGCTTCTTACCAGAAACTTCCTATGAACAGAAAGCATAAATATGCTATCCACACACCTGAACTGCATTATTTTACTTCATGTATTTTTCTGATTTCCACTTTAACCAGACATGATTCCGTACTGGCACATAAAAATAATGCATCATTTATTTGTATTATGTACCTTATTTAGATGCCACCATTGAGGATTTTAGCCGTTCCTAAGCTTGCCTATTATAAACAACTCCAGGATGCACTGGGGCTAATGTGCAAAACATTTCAGGTCTCAAATATAACCCTGGTATTCCAGCCTTCTCCATTTTTTTTTTGGTTAACACTCTACATATGAACTATTCTGGTTCATCCACAAAATTATGAAAAACAATGCATTACCAATAACGTTTTCTAAGTAGATGCAAATGCACTTATCAGTAACTTGGCACTCTTCCAAAGGGCTAAGTCACTAAGCTACAACTTTTCCATTATGCCCATAATCCACTGGGTTAACTCTGAAATACTCAAACTGATCACCGTGTTTACTTAATTTTATAGCTTAAAAAAAAAAAGTGAAAGATGATGTAAGTAAAAAGCAATCCAGGAAGAAATGGTCAGCAAAGTCCTCAAGAATGAGGTATCCGGAAGAATATATTGGCTTTGTATAAGGAGTGGCTGACGGGTAACAACAATAGAAGAGAAGTATATTCCACGTGAGAAATCTGAAAATGAGGTTGCTAGAAAAGGCTACTGAATCAAGAGACACCCCTGAATGCCACTGGGGGAGAACTGTACTTTTTGAAGGCAGGAAGAAAAATGCCCACGTTTTTGCCTTGACATCCTCAGACATGTACTAAGAACGAAGGAAAGAAGGTATATATAGTATTATGGAGTAGTGGATCAGGGCTTACAGAGACAGGGAGCTCTGGGTTCGGATTCATTATATCATCTGTGTATCTCTAACGTGCAGCCAGGGTTGGATCCCTGCACTGGGGAATTCAAGAGTCATGATCCCACATAACCCAAACAGCTCAATATTAATGCTGGGGGGGCGGTAACCGGTTTATTTTGTTGTTTACAATTAGCAGCTTATTATCTTGAAGACAGTCTCCTAGACACAAACACAGACTTTACAGATTCTCTAAAGACAAGCTACATGACTAAAGGACCCAGTAACAGACCACAGTGAATAGTAGTATCTCTGAGGGAAAAAAAGGATCTCCCTGCGAGAGAAAACAAAACACATTCCTATAAAATGAACAACAAAAAGCAGAGAAAGAAGCAAGCTTCTGTTTTATGAAAAATTCCAAACCATTAACTCATGTAAAATAATTCATCAACTCATAAAAAGTAGAAACAAAGGTCAAATATTAATTTTAAAAATACCTGACACACTAACAGGTGTGTCTGTAGTCTCTTACAGAGTTTCGGACTCTCTGAGGATTAAACACCCAGTTATTCTCAAGTTGTTGCAGGACTAAGTATTGTTCTCACTGTACAGTTATTAATGATCCTCTTTTTTAATACAATGAAGATGGAACCCAAACAGAACTCCTCTTAGAATTACCATCTTAAAGTTTGCGCTTCACATCAGTTATGTTTTCAAGAACTGGATCTTTTTATTTTTAAGACAACTTTATTACTTGATTATATTCATTGTAAAAAAATGTGAAGACACAGAAAAATAGAAAATTAAAATGATTCAGTGACCCAACCCCAAATACAGTAACAAAAGATTACATATCCATTTCTGGTCTTTTTGTACATTAATGTAGAACTTTAAAACAAAATTAGCAATGGAAAATGTGTGCACATATTCTTTTTTCCTTTCATATTATAGAGCAGCCATTTCTTTAGGACATTAAATGTTATGTGAAAACATGATCCTCAGTTAGCTGCTCCACAATCCAATTAGAGGTAGGCCGTAATTTACCTCCAACTGTTGGATATTCAGATTGTTCTGAATATTTACTATTATAACTAATGGTATATTAGACATCCTTCCGTATACATAATTCTTTGTATCTCTGATAATTTTTTAAAGATAAATTCCTAGGAGTAACCAGCACAAAGGGTCTAAGTATTTTTAAGCCTTTTGATACATTTTAGCAAACTGCCCTCCAAAAAGACTGTACAAATTTAGTCACACCAATCAACAGCCTAAGAATTCCCATTTCTTCCTCATATTTCCTTGGTAACATTAGGCAACTGGATGTTACCTCCCACCCTTTATTATTACAAATTTACTGGGGGAACGGTAGATGGGGTCTAATCTTTTTTTTCTTAAAGTGTCAGAATTTTTCCACATATTCACTGGTCATTTTCTGAAGCAGTCTAAGCCTTCTAGAAGGCATCTCTGATACGTGCATGTCTTCTTGTCTTATCATGTTCTTCTCCTTAACAGGCGAGGGCATGAGAGCTGCATCTTTTCCATATTTTTTCCAAGTTAAGCTGAAATTTCTCAAATGGCTGAAATTAGAAAGTCTTCTTGTCTCCTAGGCAGCCGTGCTTGTTTAATGTCTTGGTAATAAAACAGAAAACTGGGCCATATTCTAAAAGGAAGAAAACAGGCACAGTTAACCAAGCACTTGCTGTAGGTAGTGATTCTGAAGATCAGGATAATCACCAGGAGTACTTATTATAAAAAACCAGATTTTGATTTCAGAGACTGAGGACTCACGGTATACATTCTTTCAATAAACTCCCCAGGAATTCTCCTGTTCACCAAACCTTAAAACCAACCAACCAGATGTGGGACTTGTGACATAGCCCCTAACTCTTAGTTCCTCTCTCTCCTTTCTTTGTGCTTATCTCAAGAAGGCTGTTCAGATTCTCCCGGACCTCCAGCCCTTGCACATCCACTAGGATACATTTTATACACCAGCCTCCAGCCTGGATTAAGGTAAATCAACCTCTGTCATTCACCTTAACCCACTGAAAAAAAAAAATCCTTGAAATCTTAGTACGTTAGTATCTCTAAACCTAATAGGATCTTATTCATCACTGCAAGTCTTATCTATCTTTGTAAACCACAGCTGGCCACACAGTGCATGCTAAGTGTTTCTGGAATGAATGAGAGAATGGAAGACACACATTTCAGTGTAGAGGGGACTGAACACACTACCCCAGAATAAGGGATTATTAGTAGGGTGTTCCTTAATGTGACAGAATGGAGGCCATGATTCTCAGTATCATCTAGAGCAGCAATTCCTCATTTTCTTTCTTTAGATCATGTATCTTTTTGAGAATCTGAGGAAAGCTACACATATTAACCCTCTTTAAAAATGCATACATACAGAAGCACGCTATTTTTACATACTTGCAGAAACTTCACAGAAGGAAAGGAGAACATGGATTTCTACCATCCTAGCATTTTTTTTACTTAAAAATGAAGCTGAAATATACATTTATTGCTTGAGAAATTATCTTCAAATTCAAGACTATGGTCAAAATGGGGTCAGTTGGAAAACCTAAAGAAAACCCCAAAAACAACAAAAAAAACCCCAAAACCAAAGAACAACCCATCACATGTTGCAGGTGACATTAGCCTCTGCAGCAGCAGAAGTAGGAGTCATATTTCCCATAATCAATAGCGTGCTTATTTAGAGAAGCTAATGTCCTGCCATTCCTGTTGCCCTACATTCAAGGAAATATAACAGTTTCCACTTTAAACTGACTTTCCTCAATTCTTAGAAATTAATTTGTTTCCCCTTTCTTCACAATTATAATAAAGGCTTGCCTATATTTCAATTATGATGCAACACTTCATGGGGGAAAGAGGGGCTATCATTTACTCATTAAGGAACATTTAGCTCCTAGGTATAGAGGCTGAAACCAACACATGTGTTTCCTGTCCCTTATGGGCTTAAAGTCTGGTGAGGAAAAAATGGAATACAAGTTCCAATATACCTGACTTTGCCAGTGCACAGGGCTGAGAGACAACCTGTTACCTGCAAGAACAGGCCTTGTGTGTCTCTCAGGGGTTTTGTAATGATAGCTGGAAACCGGCTGGGTTGGAGCACTTCCACCATGCACATGGTATCCACTAAAATCACAGCTCCTCAATGCCCAGCAGCTATCAATCACTGACCACCACACAGTGTCTTCATCACACTAAAATTGTGGCTTTCATTCCAGAGCTCCTCAGTGGTAGCAGGTCAGGTAAGGGAGGGCTTTTATCAACTTTTCAAATCCTCTCTCAACTACTTGTCATAAGACCCAAGAGTATAGGTATGAGCTAGACCTTAGGACATGCTAGCCACCTTCTCTGGATACTAGGGGAATGTAATATCCAATCGATTTGAGGCAACTCCTTATCCAGTGTGGTTAATCAAGAGAGTCACAAAATGTCCAAATAAAAATCATGCGTCTCTGAGCTTATTAGCACTCAGTTTAAATTATATTCTGGGAATTAATACTAGAGTTGAAAAGCTACCAGTCTACAGCCCATCCCATGTTTATCATTAATCACTGTCTTTGATACAACATCAACACTAAGTCGACATTCCTTGGCACTGTTTTGGTATTGCTATTAGAGTTCTGGCTTTAAAGGCTGCCAACACTCTGCCTGGGTCTGCCAAAGAGCAAACCGCTTTGTCAGCAATGTAAGCCATGCACAGAACAAGCACTATCAACCTTCTGAAGTATGACTTAGGGATACCCTGCAAAGCATGACAATGTTAAGAGCCTGGCAGACGAGATACTAAAACTCTCACCACCTGAACTTTCAACGGTCTTACATTACTTGCCAAAATATATAACTACTCAATTTCACAATGGTTAGTATGGTAGTAAAGAGCATGAAAACTTGTAGAGAACTTCTAGACTAGTATAAAATACACGACGAGCTGGACCAAGGACGAAATGCAAGAAAGAGAAAAAGGCAGCTGATGGTCTGTGGAAGCGTCTGCTTGCAGATGGCTGAGGGTACCTACCTTCAGGTTATGGAGGGTTTCTGACCATTCCATGGACCCTATCTGAGGTATGGTAGTGAGGAGTAAACTTTTGGCTTTATTGGCATTTTCTTTCAGGGTCTTTAAGACCCGGTCCACCGAAACCTAGAAAAACAACAGCACACGATGTTACTAGCCATTTACAATCCCACTGCTCTCCGCAGAACATTTTCCTGAGCTCCTACCTGATCTGTAAAGTCGGTTTACTCCAATTTCAATCCCCTGAGCACCAGCTCTGCATTTTTCAAGGCAGGCTTGTTCCCGGGGTGGGGGTAGGGGGGTTGTGCCTTGGAGAAACCCAATGACATCTCTGAAAAGCACTGCTGTTTTCAATATAATGTCTGGGAAACTATCTCAGATGTATAATGTGTTAGCATGGTCTGGAAAGATGTGGCTAATTCTCCTCACATCCACAGTAAAATGGATTCCAGTCTTAAAATTGTTTCCACACTGGCTAACCAATCACAAGATAAGCACATTGCTCTTCAGAGAAGTCTTCGAGCTAATAGAGAAATGCTGGAATCATAGTACCATCATTTCTACAGCTCCCAATGAATTAATGGATGGGCGGCTAACATCACAGAACAACAACAAAAAAATCCCAAACCGAACAAACAATCCACTTTAATGAGCTTCCTGACAGGAAAACTAAACAGTGGTTTTGACATCTGAATTGGATCAACTCTCTGGAACCAGCTGTCAGTTTACAGAAAATACAGAGGACAGAGAAATCTGTCAAACTACCCCCAAGGAGATGATTTCAGTGATCCAGAAAATTTCCTATAGGAAACTCTACAAGACAGATGACCTAGTTTCTTTTCAGAACACTTGGAAGTAAAAAATTGTGATGTTTGAGATAGCTAGAAACATGAACTGTGCTTCAATATATTAAGGAATTACTGTTGGAATGTGACAGTGATAATGGGGTTAGGTTAGATGTTTATGGATAAAATCATCAATCAGAGTCCAGATGAAATATAATTGGTCCTAAGCTGATATGTTTATAGTTGAAGCTGGATGTTGATTTACAAAAGCTCATACTGTTGTCGACTTTTGTATATGACTGAAATTGCTCCATAAGGATGTTGAAAAAAAAGTTGTGAATGTAAAATGGATGATCAGAGGTGGAGTACTTGTCACACCTCACCTATACTTAGAGGGTATCTGAGGTTCAGGGACATAAAGATTACAACTTTCTTTCTATTTCCTGGAGTTTATATAAAGTCCAGATCCGTCCCACAAACACTGAGGTGTGTTTAGAAAAAACTGACGAGCACTGTAGCAGATGGGAGTCCCATTACTGTGGGAACACCCTGCAGTGACCAGCTGGGTGCTCGCAGGTACACGCAGAGGCATGCTTTAAGCAGTCTTCCAATGCAGGCTCATGAAGCATCCAAGAAATTTACCTTATATTTACTTTTTTTCCTTACACTTTTCCTTTGACTGATATTTCTTTTCTTTTTTTTAAAGATTTTATTTGAGAGCAAGAAAGAGCACGAGTGGGGGGGGAAGGGGTAGAAGGAGAGGAAGAAGCAGACTCCCCGCTGAGCAGGAAGCCCGATGTGGGACTCGATCCGGGGACCCTGAGATCATGACCCGAGCTGAAGGCAGACACTTAACCTTCCTTTGACTGATACTTCTATACAGACTCTGATTGCTCTTTTCTCGTCTTTGTTCCTGCTGTTGGGCTCCACCCAAAATGCCTGTTCTACTAACCTCCTCACAGTAAAATCTAACCCTCTGTTGAATGCCCAGTTCAAATGTCCAGTTTTCTTCCAAACATTTCTGCGCCACCCCCCTGCATTATAGCTGGCACGTGATGACCGCCTTCTCAGGAGCCAACTCTATAGGGGCTGCTCTACGTATCTAATTTGGTTTCATTCTCCCAGAAATCCCGCAAGCTCAGAACTGTAAGTAAACAACCACCACCCCTCACCTCTGGCTCCATCCCACAGAAGAGTAAATGGATCAATGAACTTGCCCAGTGTTACAAGTAAGTGGAGTAACAGGAACCTGAAGGTGGGTGTAGGCAACTCGAAAATCTTTGTACCGTGCCACACTGCACATCTGGTTTAAAGCACGGTGACACACACGGCTGGCTGAGGATGCGATTTTCGCCTGTGCTTTTCTTGTGGCATTTAGCATCATCTGCCTTCATGCCTTACCATTTACACACAGCTTAGCGTCTCTGCTTTGAACTCAAGGGGCTCTAAATGCCTGCTTTCCAAACCTCATGTAGTAAAGGAAAGCACCACATGCTCTGCAGGGGAGACAGATGTTACTAGACTGAGCAGAAAGCCACAGGCAGGAAGCAACCTGCTCTCAGGGAGCGGTAGAGACTGGAGCCTCCTGCTAACTGGAGGCTGCTTCTCACAACCATGAGGCTGAGCTGTTCCTTAGGTGACCAGAGCCTCCCGCTAACTGGAGGCTAACTGGAGGCTAACTGGAGCCTAACTGGAGGCTGCTGTCCCTTAGGTGACCAGAGCTGCCAAGTCAGAGATTATGCTGTGTCAGGATCTGGAAGTTTCTTGCACACAAAATATCCTAGTAGTTAGCAATGGTTTATTACACTGAGGAGTCGGGACAAGGTACTCACACAAAACAAAGAACCTGTGTTCAAGTACAACCCAAACTCCATATACACACATGGACTGACAGCAAGGGTACCTTACTGTTTTACATGAAAATGGACAGCACAACAAGCAGCTCTGAGATGGTGGGAAGGGTCATCTTGGAGAAGAGGTCACCTCCCATAAATGTGCTCACAACAGCCACCCCTGCACTTGTTCACTTTAAATCCCCTTGACTGTAATTTTGTCCCTTTCTCTATTTTAAAGATTTTTATTTATTTGAGAGAGAGAAAGAGAGAGAGTGTGCACACGAGCAGAGGTCAGGGCAGAGGGCGAGGGAGAGAGAGAATCTCTAGCAGACTCCATGCTGAACGGTGAGCCTGACATGGGGCTTGATCCCACGATCCTGAGATCATGACCTGAGCCGAAATTAAGAGTCAGACGCTCAACCAACTGAGTCACCCAGGTGCCCCCCTACCCTTTCTCTATTTTAAAATGAGACAGGATAAGACAAAGGATCCAGTTTCTTCAAGTGAAATGCCAGGAGTGAAAAGACGGGGGAATATTAGATTAAAAGAGATTTAAGAGGCAGATCATTTAAATGCAATATGTGGATTATAAGGGACCCTGATCTGAACGGTTATATGAGACAAGAAGGAAAATGTAAACAGTCTGGATATTTGGTTACATTAAGGAATTAATATTTTTTGGTACAATACTGGTATTGTAGTTATTTTGTTATTATTTTATTTTATTTATTTTTTATTAAATATATTTTATTTATTTATTTGACAGAGAGAGACACAGCGAGAGAGGGAACACAAGCAGGGGGAGAGGGAGAGGGAGAAGCAGGCTTCCTGCTGAGCAGGGAGCCCGATGCAGGGCTCAAGCCCAGGACCGTGGGATCATGACCTGAGCCGAAGGCATATGCTTAACAACTGAGCCACCCAGGCGCCTATTATTTTATTTTTTTCAAAAAAAGGCCTTCTGGAAAAATATTTACTTCAAGATAATGAGGGCAGGGGAGAGGGAAGTGAGTAGGAGCATACATAGGACACAAGACTGGCTGTGGCTGGTAAAGCTACATGATGGGTAACTGGGGGTTCATTATACTAGCCTCTCTCCTTTTGCCTATGTTCGAAGTTTTCCACAGTGAGCATATTTACGGCGGAAGCCTGACTGAATTTGTCCAGTGTCTTCCCATACCAGCTGGACCTCCCTATCCTTCCTGCCCAGAACCCCTCACTGACCTCCCCTCTGAAATACTTACATAGTCTACACGGTGCTGCCTCCCTCCCTCCCTCCACTTCCCCCCAAGCGTGCCTGTTTTTCCCACCACCCTTCCACTGGAAAGGCCTCCCAGACTTCAAATCTTGGGTTGAGCCAACTGGATATGTGCTTCTCACCACACTATCTCTTTATAACCCTGAGCTTTCTTACACTGGTTGACTTAATTTCTGCACTTCCCCCCTAACCCCCCCCAAAAGCCTCAGAATGTTCGCGCTCCTCACAGGCTCGTCTGTCGGCTGTCATATTCCTACACCAACAGCCTGCAGTCACGGTAGGTTCAAGGACAGGTATGAATGTAGAGGCCTCTTACCAGGCAGAGGTAACAGATCTTTCCCTTTGAAAACACATAATAACCCATAGCACAGGATAAGAAAATGAGAACCAAAACACACTTTCATCCTTAAAATAAGGCCCAAGTCTCAATATGATTCCCACCACACCTACATGTCCACAATGTACTGTTTATCCGTGGATAAAAGTGTCTTTTTCTTCTCTGTGGAGATCTTCGTATCTTCCAACAAGAACTATAAAGAAAATACCTGACCACATACAGAACTGACTTTAAAACCTGGCAGAAAGGCCCTTTCTGGAAGGAATACAGTAGAACAAATGGTGAAGACACTCTCTCAAAGGCTCCCACGGGGCCTTACATGTTGGGAAGAGAATTCCACCTACCGCTTCCTCATGCTCCTTCCAGCAGTCATAATCTGTTGCCATGGCGATACTTGCATAGCAAATCCCAGCCTCCTTAGCGAGAACCACCTCTGGAACCGTGGTCATGTTGATAACATCCGCCCCCCAAGTGCGGAACATAAAGCTTTCTGCCCGGGAGCTAAAACGAGGTCCCTCGATTGTGACCATTGTGCCTTTTGAGTGGCACCGGAGTCCTAACTTTTTAGCAGTCTCTATGAGGACCTAGAAAACAAAGAACCACACACTCAGAAAATACAAACATAAGTTAACAGCTTACTATTTTGTGTTTTTTTTTTCCCTGATGTTTGACAAGTTAATTACTTCAAGATTTTTACTACAAATGGCTAGTACCTGCAGGCCCTCAGACAGAGCCCGGAAGATCTAGATCCGAACCTCCTCACATAACCCTGTTCCCCCGGCCCCTTGCACACAGCTTACAGCTACCAGAGCGAACAGTGAGCTTTTTCTCTACACCAGGCATTTGTTTATATTAATTTCACTTATTTCTTAACAGCTTGAAGAAGACTAAGCTGAGTTGTGAACATGGACTTGAGTCTGAGCCCTTCACCAGGGTGAGCTAAGGTGCCCCAATCCTATTCACATCTCCTCAAAGACATGCTGAGAACGGTTTCCAAGCTCTTTCACACAAAATCTGAAGACTGTTAGAGAAGCTTTTTTTGGTTAGAAAATGATTTCTGGGGTACCTGGGTGGCTCAGCTGGTTAAGCATCTAACTCGTAATTTCGGCTCAGGTCATGATCTCAGGGTTATGAGATCGAGCCCTGTGGCTGGCTCCGAACTGGGTGTGGAGCCTGCTTAAGATTCTCTCTCCCTCTCCCCATCTCCAAAAAAAAGAAAGTGATTTCTTCATAACATAATCTCTTTTGCCTGTTGTCTCTCCCAAAAACAAAACCAGAACGGGGATGTGCTGGTTTTTTCTCTCTAGGGATAAACTTATCATGGCATCTTACTTTAATGGCAAGGCCACGCATGGGTTTTAAAAACATTATTTAAAAGTTTGATCACTTTTTCCAGTGACTAATAATACACATCTAATCCTCAAGTTATTAATTTCTAGCCTGTGTCTCAACATTCCTTTTTAATAAAAAAAAATTAACTGTTAACCCACTTAAGCACTGCCAAAACTTCACTTAATCTTTGTATGTTTTCATTTTCTCATCTGTAAAATGGGAATAATGAGATTGTATTGCAGAAGTACTGTGAGGATTAAATGAGCTAAGGAATAATACAGCACAGAATTGTGTCGGACACATTTTAAACATTGGATACAAGCTAAATCAGTCTTCTAACAATTACTAACACTGGCACCTTCTACCCTTGTTTGCCAAATAACTGGCACAGACTCCTGGGGTGCTTTATATATAAAATGGTGTGACTCAGTGTCAATAAAGGCTCCAATTCAGGCCAAAGTCTAGCCTGCACATGCTGGAACCACATAAGCAAATTAACCTGTTTCTTTAAAAATAATTTTCATTATGCTATAGCAATGGGAGAAAGAATTTTAATAAGAGCCTTGGCAACACCAAATTTAGAAGCGTGACAAGTCACAATGAATAGTTGATATTATATCATGTTTGTTTATAATATATATGTTGAAAATAAGATTATGCTTAATAAAAACTTTCCCCTCAAGTACAGGTTAAACATTCGAGGGCCTAAATCACTCTTCCTTCATCTCTACCTCCCCCACCCCCAAATTAAAATATAGCCAGCCCAGTCCCATCTTCATTAAATGTCTTTTAAAGTCCTGAATAACCAAGCTGTATATCTTGGCCAAACTTCAGTATTTCCAGAAATGACTGGAGGAATATCATAACTACCTTGTACACTGGACTGCGGCATGTTAAATTCTCATGTCACCCTGGGAGGGGGGTGCCATGATGGTGAGGAGGAGGAAGTGAAGGATTATGGATGTGGACCAGCCACAGAGACAGACCCTGGGGTCTCAGTCACTTGAACCAGCACTTTGCACCCCTACAACCACAAGAACGGACAACTCCAACATCATGTACCAGCAATACAAACCACAGGCTGAGAGATCTCTGGGTCTGAGGCAAAGATGCTTTCATTTGCATGTTCTGAGCAATGATAATGGAACTCCTGAATCTACCACCATCCTTCAAATGTATTAGCAATATTAGATCACCAAGCTAAATATATTTTATGTGCCTAGACTTTGAAAGACAGTGCTTCCGATTACCTCCTAAAATGACTAGAGGTGAAAATATTTTGGGGGTAGAAGTGACATGGGACAAAATATTAACCCCACATATGTGACAAATGTTTTCTCTACCCATGTTCTAGCGAACCAGTTCACCTCCCCAAGGGAGACCACCAGTTTCTTTGGGTCAATTTTCTAAAGATTTTATTTATTTTTATTTATTTGACACAGAGAGAGAGATAGTGAGAGAGAGAGCACAAGCAGGGGGAGCAGCAGGCAGAGGGAGAGGGAGAAGAAGGCTCTCCCCTGAGCAGGGAGCCTGATGCGGGGCTCGATCCCAGGATCCTGGGATCATGACCTGAGCCAAAGGCAGATGCTTAACTGACTGAGCCACCCGGGCGCCCCTCTTTGGGTCAATTTTTTAAAAACACTCTATCTGCAGATAAATATTGTCATATTTACCTCTTTATATGTAACACAAGTGGCAGAAATCTTGTTTGCCACTTGACAATTCACCTTGACAATCCTTCCACATCCATACATGAAAGGTCATGTGAATGTTTTAAGTTAAACTGATAATTGCCAAGGGGCAGCACCATCTACTCTACATTTCTGGACAATATTTACAAATCTCTTTCAGAGTATGTAGGAATAAAGTTATATTCTGAAGGCTTATTTTTCCCACTTTCCTTTTTTTTTTTTAATTATTTATTTATTTGACACAGAGGGAGGGAGAGAGAGAGAGAGCACAAGCAGGGGGAGCAGGAGAGGCAGAGCAAGAAGCAGGCTCCCCGCTGAGCAGGGAGCCAATGAGGGGCTCGATCCCAGGATCCTGAGATCATGACCCGAGCTGAAGGCAGATGCTTAATGACTGAGCCACCCAGGCGCCCCATTTCCCATTTTCTTAAACCGCCTTTCCTAGCATTCTTTTAGTCTTACATGGGGCAGGGAGGGGTTCACTGGCTTGGCTAGGCCAAGAATAGCTGAGTTAATGTTGGCTCAAGGGAGGCTAAACTCTGTTACGGCAAACAGTCTCCAACTGCTGATCGCCAAGCCACCACATTTGCATCTATTCTGTTTACATCATTAGTTCATTAGTATTTATTTCCCCTACCCTACCTCTGCTGCTAGCACCTGAATTCAGTGTTTTCTGTGAGACACAACCTCAGGCCTATTCTCTCCCTGGTCTATTTCTTCCCAAGCTCTCCCTATTTTGAAATGGACAAGAATCTTATACATACCTAATTACCCCTGGAAAGCAAATTTATTACGTGGACAGATCTGCATTTCAGAGAGAAGACTAGGAGCAACGTTTTGATATATTCTGCTGATAACTACTTGGAAACATACATATCCCAAATACCCAAATACACACTTAACCTGCCATTTTTTTAAACAAATAAAAAGTGTATTTTCACACAAATCAGAATCAACAAGCAGTGGTATATCTGAAATGGCTCCCCCTGACTCCTGGCTTCACATTCTAGACTTTTAAGACCACCGTGAGGTTAAGGAGCCCTTGCTGTAAACTATGAGGAAACTACTTTTATACAATTACACAGGGCTGAACATAAAAGCTGCAATAAATCTACTTTCCATATGTAGGCGTTAATATCTGAATGAGTAAAATGCTTATGTACTTCCACTAAAGGGCTACCCACTTAGTTCTAAGATTTTACTGTAATCCTGGAGAGGAGGCTGGACAGTAATAGCCAAACTCGCCTCAAAGGCCAATGATGCCAATCTGACAATTTACAGATGATCAAAAACTGAATTCATAAAAGCAGTTGTTGGATATCTCATAACTAATAGGCATAGCTCAAAGCACTTTATAAATAATGACTCACTCATTTATCCTTCACACAGTGCTGTGAGATACATGTACCATTACCTTCATTTTCCAAATGAGGAAACTGAGGCCCAAGGGCATTAGGTAACTTGTCCAACAAGACACAACTATTAAGCACGAGAGCAGAGATTTGATCCCAAGTAATCTTTTTCCAGACTGTACACTGTGGATTAATATGCTAAATGATTTAAAAGGTATTCTGACAGCAAAATCAAAACCTATAAAAAAGGTAGGTTGCAACTCTGAGTGACTCAGCTTATCGATGACTGAGAGTAGTGGAGGCAGTACTAACAAAGGGAAAGTCTTCTAGTAACCTTGCAGAAGAAGCACACTGGAGAGGGAAAGAGGGCCTACCTGCTTAGCCAATTAATCGAATTCTAAATGCCACCCCAAGCCCTTACGACTTATTTTGGCGCACCTTCCAGAAAGACTACGAACCTCTCTTGTTTTGGGGCAGAACGGCTCAGCCATGGGAATATGGCATACTCCTCTGGTACTGGAATGACTTCCATCATAGAAGGTCTGAGGCCTTTTGGTGGTCCTACAAAATAAAGTGAAAAGGTTTGTTTGTTTGTTTGTTTTTAAAAAAGCCCTCACTCCATCCTCTGGGGGCTGATGAATCCATGGTATCTAGGTCAACACCTTGGTTCTCACTCCAGAATCGATAGCTCTGGATAAGCTGAAGGCAACTGTTGGAAAAGCTGCTTCAGGACAGTATCTGGCTCTGGGCTGGTGTGTGTGGTCTGGTGACTGACAGAACAACCACAGCAGATTGTAGGTACAACTCAACTTTGGGCTCAGGAGGCTGGGTAAAACCCTTAAGAGCTCACTACAGAATTCTCAATCATGGTAGACATAGAGGGGTTGTACAGTGAACCCCATATATGTCCATTATCTAGATTCAACAATTCAAACTTTGTCAAACTTGCTTCATCTGTTAGTTTTTCCATGGTTGCAAATCTCAGACTTTGTCGTTTCACCCCAACTTCAGATGGACCAAAATATGTGGATTTTTCACTGTAATGTCATGATGACATTTGATAAATATCAATTCCTCCATACCAACTAATACACAGACCAGATGCAAATTTCCCTGATGTCCTCAAAAATGTCCTATTTTTTTTTACTTATCTTTTATTTTTTAACTAATGCTTTTTTAGCTTCAAGCTCCAAACAAGGTCCTAACCTTACATTTGATTGGCCTGTCTCTAAATGAGGCTAATTCCCGCCCTCCACCCCCGACCGTATTTTTTCATGCCTTTGGTCCACTGAAGAAAGCAGCCCTTTGTCCTGCCCCACTTGCGGGACTCTCACTGCCCCCTCATCTAGCTTGTTCCTCTACTCACCGTAATTAGTTCTGAAACCTTAGTTCAGCTCCTGGTAGAACATTTTTGAATCCACAAAAGAAAGGCTAAAATTAACCCAGAGCCAAGTCACCCTGCAATTTTTCACCCAAAGTTTTCAGAATAAAGTACTTTCTGTGTCCTTTATATTGTTCTCAACTTGAACTCATGAGTAATACAGGAAAGAGAGTCTTCATCTTTCCTATGGTGGGGAGGGCCGGTGAGGGACAGCCCAAGGGAAAGCAGGGGAAGGTGGGCCACTTCATGTCTGCTTTCGGGAGCGGGAGGGAAGGGAACACCATGGAGAGATACACTGGTTGGATTTATACAGCTGGCACGCCCACCTACCAAAATTCACCTGTTCCTTCCATCCTGTCACATACTAAACAGTGACACTTATCTGGCACCAAAGCCACCTGGCTTCATAATGAGGTCTCAGTGCCCTGCAGGGATGAAAACCTAGCCTGGACTCCTCCCAGCCCTCTGTCATATGTGTTTTGGGGGAAGGCCAAGTTAACCCCCAAGCAATTCCAGATGGGGTTGAAGAACAGGTCAAATGGCCGTCCTAGCCCACAGAAACAGAGGCTTTCCTCTGTTTGTAAAACTAACCAATAAAATGGGGCCACGTACTCCAGCTCTGGCTTAGTCTCAGCCTTCCATGAGTCATTTACCACCATGATGAAGTATACGAAACCAGGGTCACAAAAACCTCCAGCAGCTATACCTCCATAAATGTCCATGCAACACCCCCACCTTACCTAACTCCATCCCTCTCTCTTCTCTTTCTACCCCTTCTTTGCCTAATCGCTTCTCTTTGTTCTGAACGTCTACCTTAAGACAAAACATGTGTTATGCTTTATGTTATGTCACATACACTCAATACTTACTACTACAGTTCATCCCCTCTGTCAAGTGGAACATTTTACATTTTTCTCTTTAACTACTAACTACAGGGCTTAGAGCAAACTGCCATATCTGTTCGATTCTCTATTTCCAATCATAAAATGTAGTTCATCCACCCATTTGTACAGGCATCGGGAGGATGAAGCCAACCAAGATGTCCAGACGGCTGCCGGCAGCTCAGAAGCAAGGTCGGGAGCTAGCGACAAACAAGGACCCGGCACCAAGGAGAAGCTATGGCTGAGGCGGGGCCTCAGTGCACTCAGCCCTGTAGGGGCAAGTGAAGGGCGGAGCACTGAGGAAGAAATGAAGACTCTAATACCAACATTTTAATGGTTTCAGGGCTAAAATCACTATAAACAGCAATACTCCTGTCCAGCATAAAATGATAAGGCATGACTAATGCAGAATGAAATTCTGACCAAGAGCCATAGGATTTACAATAGGGGGGGGGAGATGGAGCACATTTTTTCCCGTAAATACAGTATAGTATGTAAATGTATTTTTCTCTTATGATTTTTTTTTAAGATTTTATTTATTTATTTGACAGAGAGAGACAGCAAGAGAGGGAACACAAGCAGGGGGAGTGGGCAAGGGAGAAGCAGGCTTCCCGCTGAGCAGGGAGCCCGACGCGGGGCTCGATCCCAGGACCCTGGGATCATGACCTGAGCCGAAGGCAGACATTTAACGACTGAGCCACCCAGGTGCCCCACTTATGATTTTCTTAATAACACCTTCTTTTCTGTAGCATACTTTATCATAAGAACATAGGACATAACGCATATAACAAGATAAAATATGTGTTAATCGACTACGTTATCAGTAAGGCTTCTGGTCAACAGTAGGCTATTAGTTAAGTTTTGGGGAGGTCAAAAGTTATACATGGATTTTCAACTGAACAGGGGTCAGCACCCCTAACCCCATGTTGTATAAGGGTCAACTGTAATTTGTTACAGCACCTACAGGACACTAATGCACGTGCTTATGTGGGTTAGGATATAGTCAACCCAGTTATGGCTCCCACAGTAATAAAGAAATGATCCTGAAGGTTGGCCCCAACTCTTGCTTCATTAGCAAACCCTCCCAGCTAGGCAAGGGGACTGCAAATTTCACCTCCCCATTAGCTTGGGACCCCAGTGGAAAACAGACTCTGGGACAGACTGACTTGGCTGGCTTTACCACTCACTCCATAACTGTGCCTCAGAGAAAAGTCAATCTGATCTCTCTGCAGCTCAGTTTGTATCCATTTTCTTATATTTAAAATGGGGAATAAATAATACCTACTTTCTAAGGTCGACGTGAAGACGGAATGAGACAATGGGAAGCAAGTGCTCAGCACGAGCAGCTACTATTTATGGAAAATCTGCTTCTGTACTTCTCATGTGCCCACCTCAGAGCCTGACGTGTATGGACCCTCAAGTCGAAGGTACACAAAAAACCGCCTGAGGCTATCAAACAGGGACACATACTAAGAGAAGTGAAGTGTGCATCCGAACAAAAAACTGCCCATGGGAGAGTGAAGGAGGCAAAACTGTGTTGTGCACCGGAAAGAGAGAAGTAAGTTCAAGACCGCTACGGAGAGAACACCGGGCACTTGCACACACAGGACAAAGAAAAGACCAGAAAAAGGCTGATGGACAGGTTGTTGAATCGGCTGGTAGACTGACTGGTAGACTCTTGAATCAGCTCTCAGACAGCCATTTGTTAATAATTTGCCTCTGAGGAAAAGCGGAGTTGCAAGCAACAAGGAGAACACTTGTCCTACAGCAGAAGCAAATGCAACTGCACATCTCTGAGGAAGCACATGTCCCCAACAAGCCACAGCATGCAGGAACATGAGTCAATTCATCTACCAGCAGAGCAGGCCCGACGGCTGCTCATAAGTAGCATGGTTTTGGGGAAATGACTCTACCCACGTCACTTAAAAGATATCTAAACAGTAATGCGCATGGACAAACTCAAACTGAGTCTCCAAGAAACCTAAATAAAACAAAAAATCCTCCCAATCTCTCTTTTCTTTCTTCTTTTTTTTAAAGATTTATTTATTTACCCCAAAGAGAAGGGCGGGGAGGGACCAAGAGAGAGAGAGAGAATGTGAGCAGGGAGAGGGAAAGAGAGAATCCTCAAGCAGGCTCCCCACTGAACTCGGAGTCTGATGTAGGGCTCGATCCCACGACCCTGAGATCATGACCTGAGCCAAAATCAAGAGTCGGACCCCCATGTGACTGAGCCACCCAGGTGCCCCAATCCCTCTTTTCATTAAAACCTGAGCTCTGAGGGCAAGTGGAAGTGTTCTCTGCAGCAAGTCATCACAGCCACCACAAATTCGTATTCACACAAATATAAAGGTAACTGGGCATACCAATGTTAACCGAACCACAGTTAATACAAACAGAAAGCTGAAAACAACCAATTTCCCACCTAGCAGGCAGCTTAAATAAACCACACTGCCAGCAATGGCAGAGGGTTATGTCCGTTAGGAAGAACACGGTGGTATCTGACTACACGTGTGGAAAGCTAAGAGAGATGGTTAGCTCATGTTGTGAGCTAGGAGAGAAGAAAAAGATAAACTGCTCTTTTTCTAGAATTCCTATAGAGTCACACAAACATATTTTTTGGGTGTGTTAAAAAATATATAAATGGTATGTAATATGGACTGTCTCACAATATGCTTGATTTAGTTAATGACGATAGATCTTGAAGACTTTTCTGTGTCAGCACATAGAAATTTACTTGTTTCAAGTTCTGAATAGAAGGCCATGGATATATCAGTATATTTAAATTATTATACAAAAAATGGGTAATTAAAAATGGTACAACCACCGGTATCTCTGCATGAGCTACCTTGTACATGTTCCTCAAAAAACCAAGAAAAGGAACTGTTGCAAAGGTTTCACATCTTCAAGTTTAATGGACAGATTTTACCAAATTTCCCTTCAAGTAACCAGAAACTTAGGAGGGTTTCACTTTTTACCATAAACCCTCCTATACTATTTTCATTTCATCTCATTACAAATATGTATTACTCTTTAAAAGCTCTAAAACACAGGTTATGTTGGACAGCATTTTAGTTTTAGCACACACTAGAACACCAAAGACAATTTAAGTTAAAAATTTTAAAAGTATACAAACAGAAGATGGCAAAAAACAAAATAAAACAAAACAAAAAAGGTCAGGTCACCAACTGGTTAGATCAAAAGGATATTTATATTCTAGGAAATAAGCCTAACTTTAAGATCAAGAGGATTAAGAATGAGCCCTCTAAATGTCTAGGTGTATATACATGTGTGGGTGCACAATTTATGGACAGCATGATGTGAGCATGCTTATTTATTTATTTAAAGATTTATTTATTTTAGAGAGAGAGAGAGAGAGAGAGAGCGCGCACAAGTGGAAGGGGCAGAGGGAGAAGGAAAGAGAGAATCTCAAGTAGACTCCGTACTGAGCACAGAGCCCGACACCGGGCTCGATCTCACAACCCTGAGATCATGACCCGAGCCAAAACCAAGAGTCAGATGCTCAGCCAACTACACCACCCAAGCACCCCTGTTGCGAGCATGTGAATAAGTGAAGGGTCAAATCCTAGAAGATGTGGGTCATGGAGTTAGGGTACAAAGGGTTCTCATCTGGAGGAGAAAGGTAGGGCGCTGAGGGGGGAGGCAGAGAATTTAAAACTGCAGTGGGGAGGGGCGCCTGGGTGGCTCAGTTGGTTAAGCATCTGACTCTTGGATTTCAGCTCAGGTCATGATCTCAGGGCCCTCAGATCTGAGCCTCACATCTGGGTTTTGAGGTGAGAGTAGAGTCTGTTTAAGATTCTCTGCATCCCTTTCCATCCACCCCTCGCCCCGCCCTGCCCCACTTATACTTTCAAAATTAAATGACACTTAATTATTACTTTCAAAAATTAAAATGACAGTCAGGAAAAGTAGAGGAAATTTTGACATGAATGACATGAATGGCAACCCATTATGACATGGAATGAATCTGTTCTCTTAACCAGAAGGAACTGAGAGCTTCCAAATTTGGATACATGTCATTAAGATCCCTCCATTGCTCTGATCTCATGAGTGCTTATGGTGCCACAAGAAAGGAGAAAAACGTATGATGTTTATATCCCAGCAAGGAGGCAACACTGTTTAATAAACATGTACAGTTTTCTCTTATTTTCTACTTTTCATGAGGTCTTGCTAAACAGAGCACGCAAAGCAACAGCACGGTAACAAAATCCTGGCTCTGACATAGGGGCTGAGTAACAATCTCAATGGGCCTCAGTTTTCTCAGCTGTACAAGGGGGACGTAAAAGGTATGTACATGATGTTTCCTAATGCTGTGATAATTAGCAGCACCAGGAACATAGTTAGGCCCACAGAAGCAGCTTTGTTTCACCGTAAAGTAGCAGGGACATGGCTCCAGGTCAATGTATGTAACTTTAACAAATCCCGTTTACAACTTCACCACATTCCACAGCTGTTCAACCACCGCCTTAGGCTGCTCTTAAGAAACAATATACACACATCCTGGTTCCATGTGTCTAGAAAAATACACCATTTGGTGCTTTTATTCTTAGGACTGCAAACCACAAAAGGGAAGGCTTGTTGGACAGGCATGCATATTTTAAAACTTACTGAGTCAGACTGCCTTTTAAAAAGAGTTCGAGGGGCATCTGGGTGGCTTGGTCAGTTAAGCGTCTGACTCTTGATTTTGGCTCAGGTCATGATCTCATGGGTGGTGAGATCGAGCCCGGCATCGGGCTTCGCGCTTAGCACAAACTCTGCTTGAAGATTTGCTCCCTCTGCTCTCTCTCTCTAAAACTAAATACATCTTTAAAAGAAAATAAAAATAAAAAATAAAAAGAGTTGTAACTATCTCTACCAGCAATAGGTATGTGAATGTGAATCATCCAGGACTTAACAGCATCTGACATGTGGGAAGAGCTTCATATTTTCTTTCACTTCAAAATTATCCAGAAAAAACAACTTCATGTTCAGAAGAATAGATGTAACCAGATAATAAACACTAATATTTCACTGAGAGGGAAGTGGGCAGGGATACTAAGTACAAAGGCAATGGAAGAAACCACCACAGAGGTGACAAGGTATTTTTAGGTACATGTCAAAGATCATTAGCATCGATGATAAAAGGAACTAGGAAAAAATGACATCATATTACCGGAAGAGCTGAAGTCTTCTACACATAGAGCTTGTTAGGAAATTCCTTCCCCCTGGACTGTGCTGTGAACTCTGAGCTGGTACTAATAATCACTGCCCACTAACAACTCCAATGAACAATGAGGTTCTGCGGCAGCCCCGCCCAGAAAGGAGTAGAAGCTCCATTTCCGGCACTTTCTTTTTTTTTTAAAGTAGGCTCCACAATGGGCATGGAGCTCAGTGCAGGGCTTGAACTCACAACCCTGAGATCAAGACCTGAGCTGAGATCAAGAGTCTGGACGCTCAACAGACTGAGCCACCCAGGTGCCCCTCCAGCACTTTTCTGATCATGTCTTTGTTTCTATTATATTTTTATTTATTTATTTTTAAAGATTTTACTTATTTATTTGACAGAGACAGCCAGAGAGGGAACACAAGCAGGGGGAGTGGGAGAGGGAGAAGCAGGCTTCCCGCAGAGCAGGGAGCCCGATGCGGGGCTCGGTCCCAGGACCCCGGGATCATGACCTGAGCCGAAGGCAGACGCTTAACCCACTGAGCCACACAGAGGATAATTAAATCTTGAATTATAAAGCGTGAGGTATCTTTGGGACCCTGTCCTGGATCTAGTGGCCAGAGTGAATGTGAAGGGGGAGGGGAGAGCTGGAAGTGTGCGTGTGAGGAAGGGCGGGTAAGGTCACAGACGCTGGACGCTAATGGAATTCAAACTCCACAGGTCCCACTTACTAGCAAATGACCAATATTTTTGAGTTTTAAGTTTCCTCAACTATAACCTGGGAAAACTACCCTTGAACGAGGTGAATAGGATTAAGTGATTTGTGGCACTTAGTAGTACCTCAAAAATTGGGAGCTTATCAACAATTTTATTAAGAGAAGGGACAGAAGGCGAGGCAGTAATAAGAGAGCTAGGTTGCGGAGCAGAACGTGGGAAATGCTGGGACCATGGCAGTAGCTACCCCGGCTCCCAGGACAGGTGTGGGCAGGAAGATGACCGAGGGCAGGCATAAGTGACTGGTGAGAGGGAGGGGGAAAGAACATGGTCAGTTTATGCCTCAGGAAGCCATGAGGACAGTAAGGGTTTCAAAGAGTTGCTAAGAATGGGAAAAGAGCCAAGGGAGGGCTTCCTGTGCAACTGTTTACCATAACCCCCCAAGAGTATGGATAAAAATCCATGCCCTGCCCCAGAGGTTCAAAGGCTAGTGATTAATGGGCATCAGAGCACACCTCAACCTCCAGGCAGGTCCTCAGCAGGGGCGGGGACCAACAATCTTACCTCATGATTGAGGCCGAGAGGGGAAGCCCAGGGCTTTGGGAAGGGGAAATAAACTGACATAATCCCTTACCACTTTGTGTACTGTGGGACTTTCCTGATGAATAAGCCAGCAAGTATTGCAGCCAAGCTCGCCAAAACTTTCCCTAATGTAGTGAACGCAGGACTCTCCGAGGAGGGAGGGCATCACAACTCAGACATCAGAACACAGCACCCTCATCTTGCAATGAGGACACTAAGTGACAGAAGAATTTGGGGGCAGAGCCAGGAAACAATTCTGGAGGTTCGCACTTCCAAGCTGGGGCTTCTCCCACAGCATTCTTCAAGCAGAACCTAACCGGGGGCCTCAGGCATACCAGGCCAACGTGGTAACAGCATTTCGCAGAAAACATCTGCCGCTGGGAATCACACCCTGCTGTTTTCCATCTTAATTTTTTGGTTGTATTTTTCTCATTGTCAAAAAAACAAATTAAAAAAAAAACAAAACCCAAAGTCCTTATCAATGTAAAACATTCCTGATAAAGACCACTATTAGGAAGTAAGAATCCTATCCTTGTCTTTAAAGGATATGCTTGCTGGGCACAGCTTGAGATAGTTCTGATAGCCCTAGCAGTTGAATGGGTCCTACTAATCTGCATCTTTTTAAAGATTTTATTTATTTATTTGACAGAGAGAGAGAGAGGGAACACAAGCAGGGGGAGTGGGAGAGGGGGAAGCAGGCTTCCCGCCGAGCAGGGAGCCCGATGTGGGGCTCGATCCCAGGACCCTGGGATCATGACCCGAGCCGAAGGCAGACGCTTAATGACGGAGCCACCCAGGCGCCCCTAATCTGCATCTTTTTACAAAAACAATTTAATAGAATGTGGGCATCTTTCCCAACAGCTTATAGATATATGGTGAATTCAGTTCCTTTCCACGGTAATGATCGGGGCTGATGGTGAAGAGGAGAGAGGTCATGTGTGGATCTGCTGCAATTCTCTACCCACGTGTACCGTGCACGGCACGGAGAGCAGTTTGCGGTGACAGGTACACGCTACACATACAAAGGTTTGTACCACAGAAGAACCCCCAAATTATGGATCTTGGAGCATCTCCCTTGAGAGAGCCTTTTAAAGTATAAATAGCCTCACAATGGTCTCTTGGGACAGACGGAAGGTCAGATTCTTTCCCGAGTCCAGATGGACTGTGGAATGACCATCCAGAAGTGAAACAAGTCCCATTCTCAACCAGGTTTGATCCTGGACTGTCAAACGACTCGTGGCTCTGACAACAAGGACCTCCATCGAGGTAGACGAAATGGATTCGTCAAACCCCATTCATCAGGAGGTATGAGGCACCGAAGACACCGACTGTGGACGAGCCTCCTCCAAGCTCTCGGTTATCAGCTGCTGTTTTTAACTTAACTTTGTGAGGAACATCGCCCATGGAGCCCCGGACCCAGGGCAAGGGCAGAGTCAAGTAACCTATCCCTCTACACTGAGAATAGGAAAATGACAAAACCAACAACAAAATTTCTGGTATTTAAATTCTAGATCGAGATCCATTTTGCATTTCCACAGCTACCCTAATCACAAACACAAGAGGATTACTTTCACTTTGAATATTAGCTAAGGCATCTCCTTGCATGTCTGAGGAAGAGAAGCCCAACTGCCCACACCCCAAAAATACCTGGAGCCCTTCCCTTCCCCACCTGTCTGTTGTCCTGCTCTCTCCGGGTCAGCCACACCCAAGATTCCCCTTCTCTCAGGCCCAGGCCTTCAACTTTTCACAGGCAGGAACATAGCAGAGAGAAAAAAAAAATTATTTTCAGAAGACAATGAGCTTATTTTCTTAAAAGAGCTTCCAACCCACCAGACTCCTTTAAAGGCATATTCCATTTTTAGAGTAGAAATCTAACGTTTTTAAAAACAACCCTAACGTCAAAGCCACCTGTCACTCTTCAACGTAAATGGCCTCTCAGGTATGTAGAGCCAGGCCAGTGGACCAGGTTGGTGGTGTTTTTCCCTACGCTGGGCACCGAGGGCAGAGAAAGTAACGTGCTTTAGTTCTGTCGTCTATTAAGTAAGAACAGCCACACTACTCCATCCCGATTCTTTTTTTTTTTTTTTTGAAGATTTTATTTATTTGAGAGAGAGTGAGAGACAGCACAAGCAAGGGGAGCTGCAGAGGGAGAGGGAGAAGCAGACTCCCCGCTGTGCAGGGAGCCCGATGCGGGCCTTGATCCCAGGACCCCGGGATCATGACCTGAGCCGAAGGCAGGAGCTTAACCGACCGAGACACCCAGGTGCCCCTCCATCCTGATTCTTTATCACAAATTTATGTTAGGGAGATTAAAAAGATCCCTCTCAACCTCTGAAGACCCCTTGAGGACGAGGATATTTTTTCCTAAGATAATGTGCCAGCAAAGTGGCAGCAATTAGCAAATGTGTGTTTCCGGATCAGTGCCTGGAGAGGTGACTGGGTAGGGAGAAGAAGCCTCAGCGATGGTGGAGCTCAAACTTGGACTTTGAAGAGAGAGGGCCGTGGGCCACAGACGTGCCTGAGGCTAAAGAGAGCCAAAACAAAACCTCCTGATCCAGGGCTCCTGTCCCCGTGGCTATAATCCACTGGGTGGCTTTGCAGAACGCTGCAGTTTCGTTCCCCAAGCTGAGGCTGGGTGCTTGGCTGCGGGAAGCTCAGGCTATGGGCAGCACAGCCTCTAGCTCAGCATTCTGGGCCTGAGGTCGGCACCGAGAGGACCCAGCAGGTGCCTCCCTGAACACACCAAGATTCACTTATGAGAATGTGTTATTAGTACAATGAAGGCCATTACTCATAAGGCGAAAAGTGCTCATTCTCTTCTCTTCTGAGACAAACATATGGTAAATCACGTATGCACCCAAGCTTGGTGAACTGACTGAGCCAACGGCAGTGTCATTCAGAAACACTGTCCAAAAGCAATAGAACACAAGCCACCTAATGTCATTTTAAATTTTCTAACAGTTATATTAAAAAAGGAAAAGAGGTAAAATTAGCTTTAATATCTTATCTAGCCCAATAAATCCAAAATGTTGCCATTGTAATATGTCACATCAATATAAAATTTGAGATTGCTTCTAAATGATATTCCCTTTGGGATCCTCCTTTTCAGAGAACTTTTCTTCTGTTGTTACCACATAGTGTTAACTGCAGACCCCTGCAGCCAACAGGCCACATTCACAATAATGGCACCCATGTACTAGGCAGGTAGCAGGTGCTAGATCCCATAAAAGGCATTTGATAGAGACTTTGAACTCCCAAGGCAAGAGTTAAGGAGTCAGGGGCGCCTGGGTGGCTCAGTCAGTTAAGCTTCTGCCTTCGGCTCAGGTCATGATCCCGGGGTCCTGGGATCGAGCCCCACATCGGGCTCCTTGCTCGGCGGGAGGCCTGCTTCTCCCTCTCCCACTCCCCCTGCTTGTGTTCCCTCTCTCGCTGTGCCTCTCTCTGTCAAATAAATAAGTAAAATCTTAAAAAAGAAAAAAAAAGAGTAAGGAGTCAGGTTATCCACACAGCACATAAAAGAACACAGATACCAAAAGATCTTAAGGTTACACGACTAAGGACTGCTACGACAGAATGAAACTAGATATGATGTAACACCTGTTTTCTTTTCTATTCTCCCTTTCTGCCCCAACTGCTTTCTTGAAAGAGCCAGTATGTGAAACACCTACATTTACTATATATGAGGAAAAGATTTGGCAAATATGAGCGTACAGTTACATCATTTAAGTAACAAATTAGTCCGAGGCTTAATACCCAGTTCAGACTTTTCTATCCAGGATCATCTACGATACTTTATAAATCTGGATCAGTCTGAATAGGGAGTTTTGTACTCTGCTTTATTTTTTTCAGTAGGCCCCATGCCCAATGTGGGGCTTGAACTCACAGCCCTGAGATCAACAGTCCCCTGCTCTACTGACTGAGCCAGCCAGGCGCCCCACATACCCTGCCTTATTGAACAAGCATATTACAACCATTTTCTTAAGTCATTACCTCCAAACTCATGGACTTTGACAACCACAGAAATCTTGGTTAAGAATGCCAGCCTCCCTCTTCCATCGAATGATCATGTTCATTCAATAGCTCTAAAAAGACTGAGCAACTACACGCCATGCACTGTTGTGTGTTGTTAGGGATAAAGTGGCAAATAAGGTCTTTGCCCTCACAGGGCCTATATTCTAGAGAGAAAGATGAACAATACATACGTAGTGTCAGGTGCTGAAAAAATAATAGGAAAAATGATGGGTGAAGGGCATGTAATGATTTTAGTCTACCCCCGTTATTTATTCGGCCGAGCCACATGAAACTGCTGATATTCAAGCATTTCTGACCTAGAAAATGGTCAGTTTCACACAGTCCCACCTAACAGTTTCACTCCACTGGGAAACAATCAAGAATGCTTCTGATGGACTCTAAATTAGAAGAGACCCCTGACAGACAGAAAACACAGAGAACTGGACTAAACAAACTTTCCTCCCATGGAAGAGGTGAGAAGGTGCTTGGGTGGAGTAAACTCAGTGACAGCAGATGGAGAGGGCGGGATGGACAGAGGTGACAGTCTGGGGACTTCAACAGGAGCCACCAAATGGCTTAAACTCTGTGCCACTTCTCCCCAGCACTGATTCAAGGCACTGAGTGTGGCCACCTGTCTCTATCTGGAAACCTGGGAGGTGGTTCCTTTCACCAGGAATTGTAGGGGCACAGGGGGCAGTGGGAAGGGATGCCCCGCAGACCACCCACTTTCCCTTGTGATTTCTTCAACTATTTCTTTAGTTTTTTTTTTTTTTTAAAGATCTTATTTATTTGTTTATTTTAGAAAGAGAGAGTGGGAGAAAGGGCAGAGGGAGAAGGAGAGACAGAATCTCAAGCAGACTCCCGGCTGAGGGTGGAGTCTGATGCAGGGCTTGCTCTCACCATCCTGAGATCATGAACTGAGCTAAAATCAAGAGTCGGATGCTTAACCAATGCGACCAACCCAGGTGCCCCTCTTCAACTATTTCTAAATTCAGAAAAAGCCCAGGATCTTGGCCATCTATTACTGCTGACTTTTTTTTTTTTTTTTGGCAAAGGAACATTAAATATTACTTGTACAATTAAATAACAAAAAAGTCCCCAGCTCCTGAACCAACTGGTCAATCTTAACACCATGTAAAGACAACTGGACATTACACGCCTGCCAATATGATGCAAGAAGGGAGGGTTCCTGCCAAGAATGTGAACCTGGTTCTCAGCAGGCCTCCAGAGCTACCGACTGGTTTACCGCAAACACAGGGGACAGGGGAGGACACCGACACTTAAGGAGGCAGTCAGTAACATCCGGACCGGGGACACTACAGGACAACAAGAAAAAGGGAAAAAGGAGGTGGATGAAACACTGTTAGTTCATACGTGTCATGCGTGGACCCCCTCTGGAATCTTCTTTGAAAAAACCAACTTCAAAAAAGTCCGCGAGGCACTAGGGAAAAAGGGAGCAGTGTCTAGAATGTTAAGGAAACCTGAAGCAACTCGCTTGTGCCTACGAGAGCGCTTATCTATTCACGTTACAGACCACAGCGAACTGCGAGATGGCAGAGCTGGGAACTGGTCAGTGGACAGTGGATTCTTACTCTGGTTTGCCCCTGTTTAAAAACTTCCCACAATGCAAAGTTTCGAGCAGATCTGTGGGCCTGCCCTCCACTCCTCTCCCAGGCCCCCACACAACCTCCACGTGAGCTGGGAATGATCTCACCCGAGCCTAAAGCATCTTAGAGGACCTGCTCACCTGTCGATGAACTGATCAATAATGACGATATCGCCGGGCTGAATCTCTTCCCTCAACGAGCCACAAGCTGTGGTCACGATGACGTGTGTACAGCCCTCCTCCTTCAGAGCCCAGACGTTCGCCTGGTAGTTGACTTTTGAAGGCATGATGGTATGCTGTCTCCCATGCCTGTGGGAAGGAGTGGATACAGTGGTGGGGGGGGGGGTGTGTGAGCAGGGTGCTCAGACGCTGTGAGGAGAGAAAACTTACATATAGCAGTGCCTTCCAGCCCTTTCCATCAGAGCACTTTTACAGGCAGCGGCCAGAGGATAAGTAGCCTACTGTAGATACAAACCACTGGGTCTTAAAGTGCAGGCCACCTTTACATGGTATGTATTTTTCTATCAGGAGCCAGTAAGGAAGATGTACTTGTCTACCCTGTGGCGCACGGACACATCAGAATCTGAGGCAGATGATTTCGCACGAGCCACAACACGGAAAATAAGAAGTGCCCGTGAAGAGAGATACAAAATAGAAGGAGAAACTCAAGTTTCCAGTTGACTCTCTCCATTCCTTTGTCTGATCCCCCAAGTAAGTTAGTGAAACTTTCAAAATAATTAAGAGTTCCCAGCTGTTATGACACTGGCAGGTTTTGTGCAAGAACCAGTCACCTCACTCATGACCACTGTTAGTGACTGAATTGTGCCCTCCCCCCATTACCCCAGAGTTCATATTTTGAAATCTAATCCCCAGTACACCAGAATGCAACCATATTTGCAGAGAGGGTCTTTAATATGGTAATGGAGTGAAAACGAGGTCATTAGGGTGGACCCTAATCCAGTGTCCTTACAAGAGGAGGAAATCTGGACACAGACTTGCACACTGGGAAGAACGTGTGAAGGCACAGGGGAAGATGGCCATCCACAAGCCAAAAAGAAAAAAAGAGGCCAGGAATAGGTCCTTCCCCCACAAGCCCTCAGAAGGAACCAATCCCGATGACACCCTGATCTTGGAATTCTAGCCTCCAGAGCTGTGAGCAAACAAATTTCTGTGTCCACCCAGTCTGTGCCAGTTCCAGCAAACTAATACAACCACCACCAACTTCCTACCATGCTTCAAATAAAATCCAAACACCTAACCACGGCCCTCATGTCACTCGGGCACCAGGGTCCTAATGCCACCTCAGCTCTTATCCCAAGTCAGCCTCGCTGGCCTTCTCGCTGCCCATCTCTGCCCATTCCTGCTCAGGTCTCCAGCCAACTGAGCTCTCCACTCCAAAGTCACCTCCGCAGAGAAGTGCTTTCCACGACCACTGAGTCACAGTCACATCGCTGTCCCCTTTTCTTTCTAACCTCTGTTGGTAGCTCAAACTACGGTTCCTTTCCCGTGTCTCTCTTTCCCACTGGAATCAGCCCCGAGGGGGTGAGGCCCTCGTGTGTGCTCCTCGCTGGGATGCAGAACACGACTAGGAGCACCAGCCAGTAAACAGCCAGTCAAGGCAACCCAATTTCTAAAATTACTTCGAAAAATTCACATGTTAGATGATGGACTTAAATAAGCGGGATTTCATAATGACTTAAAATCATTCTGGGCTGCTTGAAAAACTACCAATATAATGGTATAATGGTCTACCACGGAAAGGCCAAGTGTCAAGTCCAGCGTCCTTCACGTGTGATAATGCAGAAACAGGCTTTCAAGGAAGTAGGGTAAACACACAAAAATCTCACTTTCTACAATGACGATTAAGTTTGGGCTTTGAAGTGAAAGTGCCTGGGTTCAAATCCTAGCTTTGCCATTTCCTAGTGATGTGACCTCCTCATAGCCACTCAGCGCTCTCAGTCCAATTTTTTCCACCTGGAAAATGGTTAATAATATTACCTGCGCCACAGGGTTGTTATTAAATATCCCTTGTATCATCCCGTGTTACTATTAGAAGAAAAACTTGAGTGTCTTTTCTGTTCACCAACAGAACTGTGCTTTGCACATAATTTCAGACAGGCATAGCAAATCAGGGTTTTTACCCTGAGTGCACAGATGACCTCTCAGAAGGTGGGGGTCCATGAATGTACAGACAGTATATGCATTTTCCTAAGGCTGGTCTCCAAAACACTAATAAAACTTTTCAAAAGAAATTCAAAAACCCAAAGTCATTAAGAAACACCTGCATTCGCGGGACAAACCGTAGTCCAACACAATTCAGTTCAATGGGCAGGAGTATAATAAAAGCCTCCCCGGAGGACCACACCACCAGCTGCTTTCTCTTAGAGCCTGGAAAAAAATGAATCAGTCCTCCAGCAATGACACGGACCAACAAAGAGGGTTGCCTGAAATCCACCCCATGTGTCCATCTACAACTCAAACTTAGTTTTACTGGATTCAGCAAAGTCACTTCTGTTTCAAAAACGTAGTGTGGCAGACAGACTCTAGGCTGATCCCCCATTTTCATGTGCGGTGTGATTCCCTCCTCCCTCCACTGTAGGTGGACCTGAGATTTCCTTCTGGCCAATGGGCTCCACCAGAGATGCCGGGGGTCACTCCCACAATCAGGTGCCACCTCACCAGCCCGCCTCGGAGAGCCCCTCCTGCTGGCCTCGAGGAAGCAAGCCACTATCATGGAAACTCTGCCCTCGGAGGGTACCACGTGACAGGGACCGTGGACGAGCCTACAGGAGCTGAAGGCCTCAGGCCTACAACTGTGAGGAACCGAATTCCACCAACGCATGTGAGAACCTGGGGAGCCAGATGAGAACAAGTCCCTGAGTAAACCTTGTGTGATCTTGCATGACCTTGTGTAACCCTGAACAGAAGAGCCAGCTAAGCTGTGCCCACACTCCCAATGCTAAGAAACTGTGGGAAACTGTGTTTGAAGCGGCTCAACCTGTGGTAATTTGTTCACAGCATGAGAAAACTAATACATGTGGTCTGACTAATTTCCAACTGTGTGGTAACAATGATTTGCCTCCTCTGTAACAGTGGGATGGTTCTTGTCAAGAGACAGAGTGTGGATACCAAAGGGAACCCACTCCCTGCAAACCTATAACTATCACCACACACGGGGTCGCGAATGAAGCCATTCATCTTATTAATTAGAGGAAAAACAATAAATAAGGGAAAGCACCTCTCCTCTCACAGTTAGAAGTGAAACCAGAAGCTTCAATTTTAGACTCATTCTATTGCCTACTGATTATTCTAACCGCTTTCCCAGCCTAAGGGGAGTGGGGTGAGCTCTCTGACCTCCAAAATCTCCATAATTTATCCTAAAACTGTAAGTGGTAAATAAAGGTGCCTGAGATGCCCTGGCTCTACCAACTAAAAACTCACGCCCACACCATTACTCTCTCCAGGATTTAAGTTTAAACCCTCCTGCAGTGGCAACGTTCAAAAAGCTTAAAATATCTTACCTTGCAAGGAGGACGCAATCGACATTCTTGATCTTCCCCAAAATTAAGGCATCAGAAGGCTGAATGTAATGAAAAATGGTCACAACGCAATGACTTGAAAACATTCAACATACAAACAATTCAAAAACTGCCATTTCAATTGTTCAACCACAAAAGGATTCACGGAAAACTTGGAAGATGCACTTGAAGAGGGTCCAGATTTGACCAACGTAATCCCTCAGTCAACGCTGAGGCCTCTGCAGGACAGGGTTCATGGCAGCGGGAGGCCTGCCTCAGGAGCGTGGGCAGGTACCGCTTAGTAAGATCTATTTGTAGCAAGCACCCCAGGGGACTCCCATGTCACTCTGGTCAAATACAGATGTGTCAAGAATTTGGCAGGTCCAAGAGGTGTGAGAGTGAAATGCAATGAGGAGGCAAATGTCACAGAATTTAAGAACTCAGCCCCAGAACTGCTTGCCATGTTCATCAAGTCTAAGACGGCCACGGGAGGACCTGAGGTAAACGGAGGGGAAGATCCTCAGAGCCAGAGAGCGTTCAGAAAACATGAGGCCATGAGATGAGCCAAGCTGAGAGCAGCACTTAGAGAACATGAGGTCAGTCTAAGGACTTGGCTGGACAGGAGGATTGGGCGGGAACTGCCGGATGGATCCTCCAAGGAGGACCAGAAGAACCGTTGTGTTTGGAAATAGCACTATGGGATTGGGAGAAGGTAGACATCTCATCCTAGCTGGATGACACAGGAGCTGGAAGAAGTAGCTCCCCCACCTCTTTTTTTTTAAAGATTTTGTTTATTTTCAACAGAGAGAGACAGCGAGAAAGGGAACACAAGCAGGGGCAGAGGGAGAGGGGGAAGCAGGCTTCCTGCCGAGCAGGGAGCCCGATACGGGGCTCGATCCCAGGACCCTGGGATCATGACCTGAGCCGAAGGAAGACACTTAATGACTGAGCCACCTGGGCGTCCCGGTAGCACCCTTTTAACAGAAAAAGAGGAGTGTTTTATTTCTAGTTCAGTTATGCTTTGCTTTCTGGATCCTCAGGAAATCCCCCCCAAACCTTGGGTCAGGGCTTACTAAGAAAAGGCCACTTTGCATTATATGTTCCTGTTTGCCACCTATCTGCATAATTAATGTGGAAGACCTATAGGCCCCAAATTAGAAGCTAATTTGAATTCAGTGGTGTGAAGATGTACCACTGCTATCTCTGAAATGAGTATCTGGCTTCTAGAGATAAAAGCTGAGAAGTTATGTGTGCATGTTCTCAATCCTGTGAGGTCCAAGGCATTCTTAGGGACACTGTCTCAGCTGGTAGAACCCAACTGGGCCCTCTCAGCGCGGGGCAGACAGCCCTGTGCTGCCAAGACAAAAGCAATAAAAAATATATATATATGTATACGTATATACACACACACACACATATGTGTATATATATACATATATATACATATATATACACACACACACACATATATATAAGAATTTATTTTTGAGAGAGAGAGAGAGAGAGGAGAGCACGCATGCGTGCATGCACAAGCAGGGGGAACGGCAGGAAGAGGGAGAAGTGATGTGGACTCGATCCCAGGACCCTGAGATCATGACCTGAGCCGAAGGCAGATGCTTAACTGACTGAGCCACCCAGGCGTTCCCCCCACCCACCCAAAATATACACATATGTATATACATACATATATATTTTAACATAAAAACCAAACCAGCAAGAAGAAAGGAAAAAGCTGGTATGTCTCCACTAAATGGATGGATATTAACCTTGCCAAATGGAGTATCCACATATTTTTCAGTTCTTCCTTCTAAGATTTCTGGATCATCCAGGCCTGTTCCACCAATTATTCCAATCTAAAGGAGACAATAAAAAGACAACATATTTGGTCATTTTTCATTAGAAACAAAATCATTATTTCAAGCAAATTCATTTATTCATATACATACACTCTTCTCCATTTCTGCTAAGCCCTGGTCGCTTTTTTTTTTAAATTAGTTTCAGAGGTAGAATTTAGAGATTCATCAGTTGCATATAACACCCAGTGCTCAGTACATCACATGCCCTCCTTAATGCCCATCCCCCAGTTACCCCATCCCCCCACCTCCCCTCCAGCAGCCCTCAGATTGTTTCCTAGAATTCAGAGTCTCTTATGGTTTGTCTCCCTCTCTAGTTTCATCTTATATTATTTTTTCCTTCCCTTCCCCTATGTTCATCTGTTTTGTTTCTTAAATTCCACATATGAGTGAAATCATATGGTATTTGTCTTTCTCTGACTGACTTATCTTGCTTAGCATCATACCCTCTAGGTCCATTCACGTTATTGTAAATGGTAAGATTTCATGGGGTTTTTTTTTTTTTGATGGCGGAGTAATATTCCATTGTATATATATACCACATCTTTATCCATTCATCTGTCAGTGGACATCTGGGCTCTTTCTATAGTTTGGCTATTGTGGACATTGCTGCTATAAACATTGGGGTGCAGGTACCTCTTCGGATCACTATGTTTGTATCCTTTGGATAAATACTTAGTAGTGCAATTGCTGGGTTGTAGGGTAGTTCTATTTTTAACTTTTTGAGGAACTCCATACTGTTTTACAGAGTGGCTGCACCAGCCTGCATTCCCACCAACAGCGTAAGAGGGTTCCCCTTTCTCCGCATCCTCACCAACATCTGCTGTTTCCTAAGCTATTAATTTTAGCCATTCTGACTGGTGTGGGTGGTATCTCATCAGGTGGTATCTGATGAAATTTTGATTATTTCCCTGATGCCGAGCAATGTTGAGCACTTTTTCATGCGTCTCTTGGCTATTTGGATGTCTTCTTTGCAGAAATGTCTGTTCATGTCTTCTGCCCATTTCTTGATTAGATTATTTGTTCTCTGGCTGTTGAGTTTGGTAAGATGTTTATAGATTTTGGGTACTAGCCCTTTATCTGATATGTCATTTGCAAATATCTTCTCCTATTCTGTCGGTTGTCTTTGGTTTTGTTGACTGTTTCCTTCACTATGCAAAAGCTTTTTATCTTGATGAAGTCCCAAGAATTCATTTTTGCTTTTGTTTCCTTTGCCTCCGGTGACGTGTCTAGCAAGAAGCTGCTGCAGCCAAGGTGGAAAGGTTGCTGCCTGTGTTCTCCTCTAGGATTTTGATGGATTCCTGTCTCACATTTAGGTCTTTCATCCATTTTGAGTCTATTTTTGTGTGTGGTGTAAGGAAATGGTCCAGTTTCATTCTTCTGCATGTGGCTGTCCAGTTTTCCCAACACCATTTGTTGAAGAGACTGTCTTTTTTCCATTGAACATTCTTTCTTGCTTTGTCGAAGATTAGTTGACCATAGAGTTGAGGGTCCATTTCTGGGCTCTCTATTCTATTCCATTGATCTATGTGTCTGTTTTTGTGCCAGTACCATGCTGTCTTGATGATTACAGCTTTGTAACAGAGCTTGAAGTCCGGAATTGTGATGCCACCAGCTTTGCTTTTCTTTTTCAACATTCCTCTGGCTATTCGGGGTCTTTTCTGGTTCCAAACAAATTTTAGGATTATTTGTTCCAGCTCTGTGAAAAATGCTGACGGTATTTGATAGGGATTGCATTGACTGCAATGGTTTGGGTAGCCTAGACATTTTAACAATATTTGTTCTTCCATTCCATGAGCATGGAACGTTTTTCCATTTCTTTGTGTCTTCCTCAATTTCTTTCATAAGTGTTCTATGGTTTTCAGAATACAGATCCATGACCTCTTAGGTTTATTCCTAGGTATCTTATGGTTTTGGGTGCGATAGTAAATGGGATCGACTCCTTAATTTCTCTTTCTTCGGCCTCATTGTTAGTATGCAGAAATGGAACTGACTTCTGTGCACTGATTTTATATCCTGCCACTTGGCTGAATTCCTGTATGAGTTCTAGCGATTTTGGGGTGGAGTCTTTTGGGCTTTCTACACAGAGTATCATATTGTCTGCAAAGAGTGAGAGTTTGGCTTCTTCTTTGCCAGTTCGGATGCCCTTTATTTCTTTTTGTTGTCTGACTGCTGAGACTAGGACTTCCAGTGCTATGTTGAACAACAGTGGTGAGAATGGGCATCCCTGCTGTGTTCCTGACCTTAGGGGAAAGCTCTTTTTCCCCATTGAGGATGATGTTCGCTGTGGGTTTTTCATAGATGGCTTTGGTGACATTGAGGTATGTTCCCTCTGTCCCTACACTGCAGGGAGGGGGGTCTCACCAGTTCTGCTGCTTGCAGAGTGGTGGCCCGACTGCGCTGCGGTTCCATTTATGGCGACCCTAAGCGGAGAGCCCACTCCTGGCCTCGCTCATCGCAGCCGGCTTCCCTGCTCTGAGGCCTGGGAGCTCTGCTGCACTCAGGAGCCCCCGGTCTTCCTGTGAGCCCCGGGGATCCCGAGACCACACTGCCCCACCTAGGATTCCGCTCCGCTTCACCACCTGGGCACCTTTCAGGCGGGGATGTCCCCCCACCAGAATGGACTTCAAAAAGTTCTGGTTTTGCACTCCATATGGCAAGTTACATCACTTGCCAGTGGCCGGCTGGTGGAGGCTCCCTCATCCCGTGGTTTATCTTCCCATATATCGCCTCGGATTCACTTCTCCACACCTCCTACCTTCCAGAAAGTGGTCGCTTTTCTATTTGCAGAGCTGCAGCTGTTCTCTTCTTCAATCTCCAGTTGAGTTCACAGGTGTTCAGAATGGTCTGACAGCTGTCTAGCTGAACTCCTGGGACCAGACGGCCTTGGGGTCCCCTACTCCTCCCAGCCCCGGCCGTTTCTGAAAACTGCACATTACTGAAAAGCAATCACCCATTCAATAAATATTTGAGGGCCTTCCATATTGCAGAAACAACCAGAGCAGGGGTTATGTTTTTTACTGTATGACATTTATTGCTGACTATGAGAATAATAAATTAGCACAGAAAGATACTTTAGCTAGCTTAAGTTAGAAAAACCAAACCTAAAATATAGGCATGTGGTTGTAGACAATACTTTCTAACCAATTTTATTTTCTCTACTACATGGTTTATGGAATAAGGAATGTTCAAAAGACCTCTAGGACAGAAAATACTCTGTATACCCAGCTAGTAATGTTTCCTCCTCATTATACCATTTGGTAAAGAAACGAGAAAGATTTACTTTTCTATGCCACTAAAATCACAGAGTTGTAAGAGACCATGGATAGAAGAGTCTGGAAAAGCACGGAAAGTTAGTCCGATGTATATTTATAAAATCAAACTATGCTTCCTATATATGTAAATGTAAATAGGTAATGCAGAGGCAGCTCTAAATTTTTTTTAAGTTCAAGTACTGTATTGCATTTTCCAGAGATGAACTTATCAGCCCTTGTCTTTGGGGGCTAATCTGAGTTACAGGAACCTGGTCCTGCAACTCCAGAGTGAATCTAATTTGATGACTAAGAAACACAAACAAGAACAGTTACAAAAACAGCTAAATATTAACTGAACTGTTAACTAAAAATTAAACGACGGAAATCATTAAGGCTTCTCTGGGCTGATAATTCCTAAAGGAAAAATAATACTTAAATTATCAGTAATAGGTTAGAGAGAGGACTCTCTATTAGAAACGAAATGGAAAGTGACCTGAGCATTTTTTTTCTCCACGAAACACTTTAAGTCTACTGTCACTTGAGTAAAATTTCTACTTAGCTCCTTGAGAAAAAATTCCAGGTTAAGAAAGTCACTGAACACCTAAATAATTTTCAGATCCGTTTACACAAGTTGATTTTATATTATTGTGAATGGGCCATCTCTCCGGCCCTCAGTTTTCTGGAGACAAAAAAAAAACAAAGCAGGAGGGGCAATTTAGTGAGGTTTTACTGAAGCACTGCTAGGTGCGTTAAACCAGTTTTTGAAGTTGGTGCCACCTTGTGGTACGTTGTTGAAACCACAGCAGGCTACCTTCTGGGCCCACCCCACGTCTTGCTCCTACCTTGCCACCACAGATCATCCTAAGACTAACCAATATTACAGTTTTTAAATCAAGAGAAGTGTTCGTTTAAGTCAGTAGGCCCAAATCATGCCCACCCAGTAGAAAAAAAATTGTAAATCAGTTTTATATAATCTTAACCCTTCCTCCAGCTGGCTTCTCCATTTTATCCTTCATTTCATGTATCTCTGAGGCACCCCAGACCGTGGGGCGGGGGCAGGGGGAGGGGCTAATAAACTGCCCAGCCTGTGTCATCACTCTAGGTCACAAAACCAAACTGCTGACTAATCTTGGGGGATTCGGTTGCTCTTTAAAAAAAGGGAGGGCAGAAGTTTTCAAGGCTTATCACCACTTTGACTTGGCTGTTTCTGGATGTCCCCTGGGCCATCGCATCTCATATTCTGGATTCAGCACGAGACTCTCAGACTTGCACATACACGACAAAACTGTCTTTGTTGTGAAACCACCTCTTGGTTTGGGGCAAGTGAGCCCAGCATCGCGGCAGTGATTAAGAAATGCCAACCAGGGGTCCTGCCGAAGTTCATTGCCCTTGAGCCCACGGTCAGCAGCCTCAAGCTTCAGTCCACAGCACCCCGGCTGCATGACTGCATTAGGTAGCTGGTAACTCAGCCCTCCGAAAGGAACATGTACTGGGCATGAGAGCAAGAGCGTCTACTGCTCCCCAGAAAGGCTGGCCTGGGGTCTCTGGCACCAGAATTATCTGTAGGCGAGCGTGTCCACTCACCCAATCGGCTCCTACAGATATGACTACAGAAAGTCCTATCTTGCAAGGTGTCCAGGACGAGTGTAGCAACTGCATACTGCCAAATTGGGAAATGGACCTCTAACCATTTTCCAGCATCAGTGCCAGGATGGAGCAATGTCGCCACCTGCTGGCTCCACAGCAAAGTACAACTAGGATGGAACTCCCAAGCACCAGGGCCTAATTCTGCGTCACCTGGTGCCTCTAAAGTCAATAGTTGAATTTAAATTCAGTACCTGCCTTGGTAATAAAGTCACTGTGTCTGAGTACTCAGATGTCCCAGGCACTGTGCTAAGTGCTCCAGCCACCTTCCCCCATTTGATCTTCACAACCACCCCATAAGATACGCCCTACAGTATTATACCCATTTTCCCACAGACAAAAGAAAAGCATCAAATTAAGAAACTCGTCCAAGAACAAATCATAAGAAGGAAAGCCAGAATAGGAACCCAGGTCTTTCACATTCAACGGCTATGATGAACTGTCTCCCAATATCCCCTGGAGTCCTTTATTACATCACATCCCACCAGGAGAGTCCTCCTCTCTCCATGTACTGAGGAAACTGATGCTCAGAGAAGTTCTGGGCCAAGGTCACAGAGCAAGCATAGAAACAATGACTTTGGGGATCTAAGCAAACACCTCAAGAGGGAGGGGCCTCTCCATCAGTGACCTCCTCCACACTTGGGACATAACGACCAGACCTTACCAGGCCTCCTGGGCCAGAAGCATCAGGTAAGCCTAGACTGCATAGAAATGTATTTGAGGACTGGGATGGAATTCCTGGGCCAATCCTGCCCAGCCAGGACTTCTTTACAGGAGATAAAGTTCTGAAACAGAGAACCCCTTGGTCAATCACGGTCATTGCCAACTTTTAACAGCTACTGGTTCATCCCACACATTCCCACTGACAGACCACTGAGTCAATTTCCTTAAAAAGAGAAGACGGTTTGACTTCCTGAGAGTGCAGAAGCACTTTATCTAAATGTTAGCTTAACCTGGCCAGACTGGTGTTTTCCAGCAATGCCGAAAGGGCTCCTATGAACCCCTACCCTGTGTCTACTTCCCCTAGCACCTGGACCCAGGAGATTGCCCATATCCCACTTGGTTTCAAGAACCACTCACCATCACTTTGAGGCCTAGATACGCTACCTCAAAGGACCTAGCACTCCATGTTGGCACTCTCAAAACACAGAAGCCCAAGCAGTTGAGGCTAGCTCATGCCAGGGAGGTGGGCCACCTCTGAGTGCTTCAGCCTCCCGGTGAGGGGAGAGGACCAGAGCTCAAACTGGCGGCGATCCCTGATCTGAGCACGTCAGGCCTTCAGCTCTGGTTGCCACGGACGTATTTGGCAAGAGCAACAGACAAAAGTTCTCCTTTTATTGAGCCAACCTGCCTTCAAGCCCCCCAGGGCCTTGTAAAATCCCAGAAGCCAAGCTGTGTGGGGAGAGAGTGTCCAAATGTATCAGTCTGGGTGGTCCGTTCAAAACCTGCAATATGGTCCACAGAGATCGCTGGTGGCCTGATCTCGGACAAGACGCTCCTCTCTGGAAGCCGCCCTTGCAGGAGACGGTTATGGGCTGCATTGGTCACCATCCCCCCCCAATCCTATGTTGAAGATCCTGGAGTCCCGGGATCGAGTCCCGCATCGGGCTCCCTGCTCAGTGGGGAGTCTGCTTCTACCTCTGACCCTCTTCCCTCTCGTGCTCTCTATCTCTCATTCCCTCTCTCTCAAATAAATAAATAAATAAATAATCTAAGAAAAAAAAGAAAAAAAAGAAGATAGCAGGAGGGGAAGAATGAAGGGGGGGAAATCGGAGGGGGAGACGAACCACGAGAGACGATGGACTCTGAGAAACAAACTGAGGGTTCTAGAGGGGAGGGGGTGGGGGGATGGGTTAGCCTGGTGATGGGTATTAAGGAGGGCACGTTCTGCGTGGAGCACTGGGTGTTATACGTAAACAATGAATCACGGAACACTACATCAAAACTAATGATGTAATGTATGGTGATTAACATAATAAAAAATTTAAAAAAAACTAACGATGTAATGTATG
The DNA here is from genome assembly GCF_037043125.1 of Eumetopias jubatus. Lineage (NCBI taxonomy): Eukaryota > Metazoa > Chordata > Mammalia > Carnivora > Otariidae > Eumetopias > Eumetopias jubatus. The sequence continues at coordinate 47,569,738 of NW_028274821.1, read as the reverse complement.
GTAACATAACAATAAAAAATTTTAAAAAAAAGGATGTTATTCTAATGGGCAGACACCCTTTTTTTTTTTTTTAAGATTTTGTTTATTTATTTGACAGAGAGAGAGAGAGAGAACACAGGTAGACAGAGCAGCAGGCAGAGGGAGAAGGAGAAGCAGGCTTCCCGCTGAGCAGGGAGCCCGATGCGGGGCTCGATCCCAGGACCTGGGATCATGACCTGAGCTGAAGGCAGATGCTTAACCTATTGAGCCACCCAGGCGCCCCAGGCAGACACCCTTCTTGAAGACCTAGTTCGCCTCCTGAAATTGCCAATTTTTTTGAGAAGGCTTTTCCTCAACACTTACTGTATTCTGTAGAGCTCTCCACGTGCGGGACAGCAGCAGGAATCTTCCTCTAACCCTGGATCGGAGAGTCCCTCGGGGAGCTTTCCATACCAAAGCTCAGGTCCAAGGTTCTAGAGACTCGATTAAGTGGGCAGGGCAAGGTTTGTTTTCTTAAAGCTCCTCAGGTAGTTCAAACGTGCAGCCAGCATCGAGACCTTCACTCTAGGGCCTAGACCATGAACTTCCACAGTCTGGGCTAGTTGAGTGTCACAGGCTAAATAATGCTCCCGAAAGAGGTCCTGTCTGCTTCCTGCTTCCCAGAACCTGTGCATGTTACCTTACCTGAGTAAGTCAAAGACCTTGAGATAGGGAGATCATCCTGGATTATCTGAGTAGGCCCTAAAATGTAACCATAAGGTTCCTTATAAGACGGTCACATGAGGAAGAAGGCGAGATGATGCCAAAGAATGCTGGTGACTTGTAGAAGCTAGAAAAGCAAGGGAACGGACTCTCCCTTGGATCCTCCAAGAGAAGCTGCCCTAACACCCAGGTTTCAGTCCAGCAGGACTCATTCTGTGTTTCTAACCTCTAGAACTGGGCAGGGTTTTAAGACGTGTGGTCTGTGGTGACTGTCAGAGTAGCCACAGGAAACTCTTACACCAAGGATCACCTGAAGGCCTTGTTAAAAATGCAGATGCCAGCGCCTCTTCAAAGCCCTCTGGGTCAGCAGTTGTCACACGTTCGCGGGCATCTGAATATACTGAGGCTCTTCAAAACCCAGACTGCAGGGTTTCCCCCCACCCTCTCCCGTGCTTCTGATTCAGCAGGACTGGCATGGGGCCTGATAATGTGCATTTCTAACAAATCCCCAGGTGGGTGCGGATGCATCCCAGTTTGAGAACTATGGCCTTAGATGCTTCCGAGGCACAGACTAGAATACGGTGATCAGTCACAGTGGAGGATGAGGGTCCACTGCACACAAAAATTTATTATCCCGTTTGCTCATCTGTACCTAAAAGGTAAGATTCTTCCTTACTCTGTAGAATTATGAGAATCAGGTGACATAACGCATTAATATCTGTCACTGTTTCTGTCTTCCCACCTCCAGCAAAAACAAAATAAAAATAAATCTCCTCTCCAGGCAATGACAGAAGGCCCCTTATCTCCTGGTCTTTCTCTGCCAGCCGGGACACAAGCCAGGCTGCTCTTATATCTCCTCATCGGGCAGTCTCTGTCTCAGGGATCTGGCCCAGGTTCCCCATCCGGGTGTGTACCGGCTCTCCTGGGAGTGTCTGGAAACCCATGGGGACATTTCTGGCTCCATGATGACTCGGGGGAGGGCTACTGGCATTTTGTGGGGAGGGGTCCAGGATGCACTACAGGTCCTGCAATGCTCAGGATAGTCCTACAAAAGGAGGAACTGTCCAGCTCAAAATGCCACCGGGCCCTAAGCAAAAAAATGAAGGCTCGTGGTCCTCTGGCTTCCAATAGGGACCCGTGGGTCGGTTGTCCCCTGGTTTCTGAGGGTCACTCAAGAACTCTCAGTCTGAAGGCATCTGCCAGCCACACTCAGGCACCAAAAGGAGGGTTTAGAAGGCTCAGTCATCCCAGCCTAGACTCCATGACTTGTCTGTCTCTCTTAATACCATTTTGCTGATAGCCCACTACCCACTTATGATGGGACCATATGCCCTCCTTGTCATAACAACCATGATTGATAAGGCTTATTTTTAATCCCCCAGAGCAATGGCTGGGCAGCTGCCTGGGGGAGCCACAGCCCATTGAAAGAGCCCTTTAGAATGTTCTGTCGGGGCGCCAAAGACCTGTTCAGCCCTCCGCATGGTCACGTATACCACCTGCCCACAGCTGATGCTGGAGGATGCTGTCTCCCTAAGGTCCTCCCAGAAAACAGCCATCATTAATAATACCATGGGAGAGCGTCCAATGGGCATGGGGGGCGGGCTGCATGATCTCTCCACTCACACCATAAAACGGGGCCCAAAGACCACATGTCAGATTTCAGAACTGCCTCACAGCATCTGGCTGGTGGAAGGCCAGGCTCTATGCCCAATTCTATCACTATCTAGGTCCAGCTGTGTAGTTCTGGACACCTTAGTCGACCTCTCCGGGCCTCGGCTTTAGGTCCACAAAAGGGGGTTTGTGTGGCTATATGGTCTTCAGAACGTTCCAGCGCTTCAGTCTATGATCCGGGGAAAGGGTATGGTTTTATGAGCCTGGTTTGCTCTGCACACTAGCACCTGCTGTCTCCTGTACAGGATGTTGTGTCAGCAGGCTGGGGGATTTGGTGTTGCCATCGTGGATGCTCAGAGCAAAGCTGTCACCTTTCTAAGCTGCTTTCTAAGCAATCAGCAGGCAGGCCTAGCACTATTTGTCCCTCTTAATTTTACATGCAGCAACTCGCCAAGCCCAAAAATATACGTCATTCAATATTTACATCAGGGCCCTAATCAGCGCCCATTCTGCAGTTAAATGCACTGCGTTGATCTGCCTGGGAAGCTGCGTGGCTGGAGTGGGACAAACGAGCCTGTGGGGATGTGTTCAACATCATCCCTCTCTGTGAGAGACTCATAACTCTAGGGAACAAACGGAGGGTCACTGGAGGGGAAGCGGATGGGGGACGGGGTAACTGGGTGACGGGCATTAAGGAGGGTGCGTGATATGAGCAGCACTGGGTGTTGTATGCAAATGGTGACTCACGGAATTCTACCCCTGAAACTAATAACACAGTATGTGTTAAACTGAATTTAAATTAAAAAAAAAAAATCATCCCTCTCTGCTTTTAATGTCACTTGAAGGGTATTCCTGCAAGGGAGAGGTGATCACTTCCTGCTTACCCACTGAAAGCCGCAGCCTAATAAGACCCATGACAATAACTGCTGGAGAAAAGACATGCAAAATTAATTTCAGCTCCCCCTCCCCTGTAAGCACTAACATTTAATAAGTTTCAAGTGTGCCGGACAGGTAATTATAACCATCCCAGCAAACCCTGCAGGAAAATCCCGCCTTAGAGATGGACACCTAAGGCTCACCTACTCTGCACATAAGCTTCACGAAAGCGTTCTGCCTTGTTCTCTGTTACTGATAAGGGAGAGGCGTCCTACAAGTATTTGTTAAATCCAAGATTCTTTTCAAAACGGAAACACGAATTTCATGTCCCCAAATATGAACGCGACTCTCTCCACCCTACTACCCCTTCTCCTTCTAAGTGTCTCATTAAGAGCAACAAGAGCCTGATAAACTACTCATTCTGGCTGAATACACACCGCAGAGATCTGCCTTCTCCCAGAACCGAACACAAAGGCGGGAATCAGGAGATACTCGAAGAAAGATCCCAGACCTTCCTATCCCAACGACCAAGAATTTCTAAAGTAAAACAAATTAACCGAGTTCTTAGCCAATCATGAACAACCTAGAAGAGATCTTGAGTTCTAGCATCCATTTTTCCATTGCACTGTAATTCTACCCACTCTCTCTCCCAAGACACCAACCAGGATATAAGGATTTAAAAGCCCCAGGGGAGCTCGGGGCACCCTTCAGAACTCGTGCCCTCTTCCGGCCAAAGCTCCCACCGAACAATGATCCCTTGTACGGAGAACTGTGAGGTCTGAGGGCACAAGGAAACGGATCTCTAACTTCCAAGGTTGCAAACAAAAGCAGTTTAAACCCAGAGGCCTCCAAACCGGGAGCGGCCCTGCGCTCCCTGTCGGTGAGGTCAAAAAGTCTCAGAATTCCCCCAAGCATTGCGCTGCAGGGAAAACTTCAGGCCAGAAAAGCCCTACGTTGGGAAGAATAAGAAAAAAGCCGGAAGCCTGCAAAAACGCAAGCACCCAGTTCACGTGGGCTCAGCGAGCCGAGTCGGAGCGGAAGCCTGAGTCCGGCAGGCTACGAGGAGTTGGTCTCAGCAGCTGCAGACGCCCACCCTGCCGGCATCCCCGCTGGCCCCCGGAAAGGAATGGTGCCGGGGACGGCTGGGGGGCGGGCGCAGCCTCCGCCCCCTGCTCTTCTCCAAAGGGGCTTGTCCATTCCCGGCGCGGCACGGGTACGGCTGAGCCCAAGGTGGTGGCGGTGGCGGTGGCGGTGGCGATGAGGCGAGATTGCAAGCGTTCCCTCTCCCCCAACCCCCGCCCCTGGGCGAGTGACCCCGGGGCTGGGCCCCAGCCCCTGCCCACCGAGGCGGGGCGCACAAGCCGGGCGCGTGGCCCTGGGGCGCGGTCCCCCAGGGCGGAAGCGAGCGCACACAGCAGGGCGGACTGCAGCCGCCGGGACGGCTCCTCTCACCTTCACTGCCGTGGGGGTGGCACCCGAGGCCATGTCTGCGCGGAGTGGCGGCTGCGGTGGCGGCTTCGAGGGGCCCAGCAGCCGAGGCGGCTGGAACGGCAGCGCGGGACTAAGCGGTGCGGAGTCCCGGGGGCGGCCCTGGCTCCTCCTCTTCCTCCCCGGGACAGCTGGATTGGCTGCTAGCGTGGGATCGCCCCCGCCACCCCCTTCCTCAATTCGAGGTTCCCGCGTCCCGCCCCTTTTGCAGACCTTTCCGGTTCTCCGTGGTTTCTCTCTCCACCCCAGTGCTAAGTAACGGGCTCACGACTGGGCTAATTAACGGAGACCGTTGGTTGAGCCCTTGTATTGGCCCACACTCTGTGCTTTTTACTTTCACCAGCTCCGTTAACTTTTGCAAGATCCCTACGAGGAAGAGCGCCACGCCGTGCTCTGCCCACTAGTAGCAGCATTCTCGGCCTCCTCGGTAAAATCAGGTCGGTCCGCGTTCCAGAAGTTCTCGCGGGAGGGAGACTCTTCCTCCGGAGGGAACTGGCTGTTCGCCGACATTCCTTCCAGATGCTAACGCCCCGCGGCCGCGCTTTGCTCTTCCTACCGCCGCGACCAGGGGTTTTTGCTCCAGGCCCTTATTCCTGGGGGACGGAGCAGGGATTGGGTTACCCCAGACTCGGGGATGACAAAAAGGAAATAAACAGAGTAACCTGCTACGGGATAACCTTTCTGATGTGCAAGCTATAGCTTTATTCATCTTAAATTTGTGAGGAGGCTTTTAAGGGGGTGAGACACTGTCAGCCCCCAGTTGGGCTTGAAGCGGCCAAGGCCATCTTCAACCTCTCCCACCCCGGCCAATGTCCAGTACACCTAGATTCAGAATCCAGACCCATGGGTTCATCGTTCAACACTGGTCATTCTCACCCCCCGCCCCCCAAGCATGGCACCAGCTCTCCACTTGGATAATCCCTTCTTCTCAAAGTCCCCATCCCTCCCCTGCTAGGATAATCCAGTTTAACCTCCCTTGATGGATTAAACTCTCCAAAACTAAATGCTCGGTGGCAGTCATGTTCTGAGACACAAAAATACTGCACATTACCCCGGGGATGGGAGGAAGAATGTACTCTTTCCCTACAGCAGCAAAACACTGAAACAAGACATAAATACAATTTCATTTAAAATACCACCGTGGGGGGGGGGGCGCCCCTATAACCCGTTTACTGAAATAGTAAAGACTCTCAGCCTCTTATTTTTTTGCTCTAGGTCTTAACTTTTCTTACAATGTAAAGTTTGTTCTGTTTCTTTTAAGTTATAAAATGAAATGGCTAACGAATAGAAAGTAGAAGACTGGGGTGTTCTTTTGAAAGGGCAGAAGGCTGGGAGTCCCTCAAATGTGGTATTTCAGGAGTCTGTCTGCTGATTGCTCTACGGAGGAGCAGGAAGCCCACTGATCAGAAGGTAACTATTGGGGGGGACCCTGATACCCTGGGATTTATGGCTGCTTGGTAATTAGGAGACCTTGACCAACTTATGTGCTTTGATGTGACCAGCAAGTCCAGTTTCTACTCAGTATTGGGTCTCTGCCAAAAGTTAGGCCCTATAAACAGGTTAGATCCTGGAAGTGTTAGAAGACCCTCAGAGAAGGAGGTATTTGAAACTTGGAAAGGGTTAAACTGGACTTCTGGACTTTTCTACGGTAACTTGCAGGTCTGGGCTCAATCATTTGCTCTTGAACATGTGATGTCTGTGAAGGGAAAATTGTCCCAAATCTGGTCTGTTTTTTTGAGGGATGTAATTCACAAGCCATTAATAGGAGGATATTGGCAATTCTAGACAAAATTTAAGCAATTTTCTAACCTCTTGTAAGAAAACAGGCACCCAACCCCCAGCTGGTTGTTAGGCACTGTTTGTGTGTGTGTGTGTGTGTGTGTGTGTGTGTGTGTGTGTGACATGTAGTTCAAGGCAAATTCACCCACCTCCCAAGGGGATTCCACTCACCCAAGAAGCAGAGGACCCTAGGGGAGACTTGTTGGATAATGCCTTAATGTGTCTTTGGCTTATTTCCAAGTTTTAGATAATTTTTTCTTAACAAGCCCTAGAATCAATGGAAGACAAAATTTGTAATAGTGGTCTCTCTTTTTGATCGGTATGGGGAATTCTCAACAGGACAACAGGTATCTCAAGAGTCTATATATTACATATATACATATATAGGTATATACATCAATCATATAGGATTTTCAACTTTGAACAAATTCCTTAGTGTGTCTTCTTAAAATGGTGAAATTTTATTTCATACCTACTTGAAAAACCTGAAAGTTCTCTGATGTTTCTTAATTTTTCTATAAAGTGACATACATACATAGAGAGCACAAGCACAGGGAGGGGCAGAGAGAGAGGGAGAGAGAAAATCTCAAGCAGACCCCTGCGCTGAGTGCAGAGCCTGACACAGGGCTCGATGAGGACCCTGAGATCATGACCTGAGCCAAAGTCAGACGCTTAACCAACTGAGCCACCCAGGCGCCCCGTGACTATACTATTTTTGACAACATTTGTCAGATAACCAAATTTCCCAAGAAACAATCTCAAGTAGGATTAGCCATGATCAACTTTCTTCCTTGGACAAACTTACAAAATGCCATTATGAGCCTTTGTGATTGCTGGTTATAAATTAGAGAGAGCTCAATGGTCCTTGAAAGTATTCATGGTGCGAAAGTAATAATTTCTCTGATGGGATGCACAGACAAAGTTGGGAAATATCTGATTGTAAGCTGCTGCTTATTGAAATCTTTGCATTCCCTTCTGGTCTGACGACAGTAAGCTGTGGGTAACCCCCCCCAAACAAAAAAATTGATTTGCTGTATTTCTGAGTAATATAGGTAATTCTATAAGTATATAAATAATTCCATTTAAAAATATTTGAGTTCTTGGAAATGCTTTGCTTATAGGTGTTATAAATGTGTCCTGTCAGGAATGTGAAATGCTTCGACATGAAATAAAATATGTAAAATTTTTGAAAAATTTAAAATATTTAATTGAATATAATTGTAAAAGAGAACTGAGGAAAATTATTCTGTTCATCATGGAAATGTTAACCAATAATAGTTAATACAATCATCAGTGAAAAAGCAAAGATGATATTTCTCATTGTACCCAATATAGAAATAGAATAACAATTCGTAAATAGAACATAAATGTTTAAGAAATACTTAAGACTTGTTTTTGATTGTGTGGCCCTAATAAATTGAATATTAACTTTAAAACCAAATAAACACTTCCTTATACATACAAAGCTCTCAACCATCTGACTGTAGAATATTAAACATAAAGACAAAAGCCTCCCATTGATTATTCCACCAAGAGCGGAAACTGACCATATTGAAGAGAGTAAGGAATGGTCTAGAAGTGAGGAAAGGAGACAACAGATACCTCCCTTCATGAAGTTTGTATGAAAAAGGAGAGATATTGAAACATAAGAGGATAAGAAGTCAATGTTGGTTTTCTTCCCCTTTCCTTTCATGATGAGGGAGTTTTGAATATGTTTGTAAGCAGAGGGGAAGAAGTTCACACAGAAGGAGAAGAAGGAAAAATGGAAGATAGGAATGAGAGGGATGCCTAATGAGGCAGGGTCCCGGAGTATCCCAGAGGGATGGGATCAGAAGTACTGATGGGGAGCATGGTCCTGTATCAGAAGAAGGGGATACGGGTCTGGGAAAAGGAGGTAGGACGGGGGCTCTAGATAAATTTAAGAGAAGGTGTTGTGAACCTACAGGAGATCCCTCCTGGTGTCCTAATATTCTCAACAAAGTAAAAGATAGGGTTACAGAATGGCTTTGAAGAGAGATGGCATACTTTTGGCATGGTTGTGGGACCATGTCAGATTAGGGACCATAAATCTAAAATGGTACCAATCTACAGGGGCATATAATTTCCCCTGGTAGGCCCCTATTGTCTGACTTGATGGTCTCAAGGAATGGAGGGTATTGGGGGATGAGTTTATATTATCAACACTGGGAGTCCAGCCTTACACAGAGCAGAGGCCAAGAAGGAGCTGGGTGATGGTGAAGGCACTGGAGGGCTCAAAGAAGTCTCAGCTCAGTGGTGGTAGAATGAAGGGGTGTGAGAAATGGAAGGAGGGCAGGTCCTGAAGGGAGATATTGAAGCTCAAGTTTTTAGAATTGTAGCCCTAGGTTATGGCAAGATCCAAAAAGTGAACAACTGAATCAAGTCATCAGATAGGACAGAAGGCGCTTTTTGTGTGCATTGTCTGAGATCATTCTACATCTACTGGGACCGTGGCAGAACTTGGGGAAAGGGGAAGGCGGGGAGCCAGGATCCAGTTGCTGGGAAGGGCTGGCAAGGGAGAGCCCCAACGCTGGTCAGAGACCTCACAATAGTCCTAGTTTTATAGACATCAGGAAGCAAGCCAATCTGGAGTTGGCAGTGAGGAACCAGCAGTCCCATGATATATGGGGAACACTAGAACATTTGGCCTGCCCTGGAGAGAGTCGTGGAGGGAAATGGTTGACTAGGTTTCAATAAAGGCAAAGAGTTGGAAAGGGCCATCCAGAAGGAGGGTGAGGCTGTAGAGGAGCTTATTAATGATTAAACAATCATTTTACAGAGTGCAGTAGAAAATGTACTTATAAAGTGCTGAGGGAAAATGCAAGACAGGAGTTCTTAATCAGACTGGTAGCTCAGGAAGAATCAGGACAAACTATCCAGAGGAGGTGATGCGGGGATCCTGAAAGACAACCCGGAAGTAGCTAGGTAAAGTGGGGAGGGAGGAGGTAAGGGGGAGGGAGGCGCCAAGTTTCAAGCCAAAGGATAATATTTCACAGAGATACGGCACCTCTATGGTATCACCATATGTTCCAAGTGGCCGAATTGAAGAGTAGGTTATGATGTATCGGCCATCACTGACGTAGCTTCTGATCAAACTGAAAATATCTATTTTTGGCCAAATGGAGCGCAGGTGAGTGAAAGGAAACATGGTGTTGCTGAGAATTCCATAGGCCTCCCCACAGATCTTATACCAGATGCAATATTTTATTCTAGACCATCTGACCGTAACAGCCAGAATTAAATTAAAACATTAGACGCAAATCTTGCTCCAAAAGGAACAGGCTCTTGTTAAATTCATCCAGCTTTTTTAAAAAAAATTATTTGTATTTTTTAAAGGATTTTATTTATTTATTTAACAGAGAGAGACACGGCGAGAGAGGGAACACAAGCAGGGGGAGTGGGAGAGGGAGAAGCAGGCTCCCCTATGAGCAAGGAGCCCTATGAGGGGCTCGATCCCAGGACTCTGGGATCATGACCTGAGCCGAAGACAGACGCTTAACTGACTGAGCCACCCAGGCGTCCCTCATCCAGCTTTTTATTGAAAAGTTTTATGGTTTTAATGGACTTAAAGTAAAAAAAGAAGCAACTGGTTGTTCCCTAGGTGTTGCCGTGACTGGGTCACACCATGCTCACCGCACTGTGCCTGCCCTCTCCCACCCCCTACCCTTCCCTTTCCCTCTCTTCCTCAGACTATTATTAAGACAGGCATCACAGGTTTGATACCATTGAATTTATGGACTAGATCTAGGGACACTTTAAAACAGATTTTCATGTCATTTGCCTTGAAATTCTTCGTTTTTCTTTCCTTGTTTCATTGGTCAGGTTTGTGTCCCAGTCGTCTTGCACACAGCATGGTGCACAGGTGCAGAGTACGGCTTATAGTCATTCATTGAACGAATAACCGAGTGAACGACTATGTGAATAAATAAATAGAAGAACAAACACATTAATTACGCTTTTAGTTTTAACAAGAATGAAAGCTCAGAAATGCTGGCTCTTGACAGCAGGGGGCAGCAAAACAGTTTTTTTTTTTTTAATCTTTCAAGTCAGTATTGTCTAACGTTTGTCACATTGACTTTCTATGAGAAAGACACACATACACACAGGGGTGCTATAATTTAAAGGTCAGTTCTAAAGTGACAAGTGGACTCTACTTGGGTTGCTTCTAACAATGCACGTGCTTTTTCACAGTCTTTTCTTCAAGGACCCCAAACTGTTCATACTGCGTTATATACCGATGGCCAGCAGATGGCAGTACTTTTCACGGTCAGGATTACAGAACAAGATTTTGAGGAAAAAATAAAGCTTTTAGAGGGCATGAAGTTTTTTTTAAGATTTTATATATGTATGTATGTATTTGACACAGAGAGAGAGAGCAGGGAGAGGAGCAGAGGGGGAGGGAGAAAGAATCTCAAGCTGAGTCTGTGCCGAGAGGGGCAGGAATTCTTTATTTTAAAAACTATAGAAGTAAAATCAGTATGAAGTAGAGGATGAAATCTTCTAGGTCTCAAATGTCTTGATGAAAGAAAGGTAGAATTTTAACCATAGGCACATTGTTCATTTTGAAGCAAGGCGATAACGAAAACGTTTTTAAAATGTCAAGTTTGAGTCTTACAAAAGGTGAGTTGTAATTGATGGTAATCATTTGGATTTCACTGTGTACTTTTAGAATGTTCCTTTATCAGATTTTTCAATGATCAATTCACAGATGTTAGCCAAGGGAAAGACACTTAAACCACTACACAATGCTTCCAGATTACTGATTAATAACACAAAATGACTTCCTGCGTCGTCCCTGGCTACATTATTTAAGTGCCAACAGAGTACTCAGAGGCTTTTACATTTTATTGGGTCTTCACCTTTTTTTAAACATTTAACTACTTTAGTTGGCTTTTAATAATCAGGTTGAAAGTAGGAACAACGTCTGTAGTTGAAGTACTTGAACTGCAAGGGCAATTGCAGACCAGCTGGCTTGGAGAGGGACAGCACTTACCTGGACTCTGCACACAGGACGGGAGACTTCCATACGGTGAAGGAGCAGACACCGCTCTAGCACTTGGCTGCTTTTTAGATCTTCCATTCCTTAGATATGCAGAGAAACGATAATTGCTTGGATGGGAATAAAAAGCATTCTGTTGCATTTCTGCATGTAATGAAAAGTCCCCCTGTCTTCGGCTCTTTGATTTCCCACATGGAGCCCAATTTGGATTTTACTACAATAACAAAGGGCACTAGGAAAAACAGAAGGGCATATTTGCTTAAATTGCTGTTTGCACGAAAGAAACTCCCTAATGGGGTTATCACTGGGTCAGGCTGCACTCTGTTTTTCACCAAGGCTGAGTTGAGGGAAAACGGATTCAGAAAGTGAGGTGGGTTTAGATACTTCGAACACCACGATTTTAATAAAGTTTGGCCTTCTTGGCAAAACAGGCTCTGAGCTCTTCTATTTGATTAGTAACTGAAAGACATGTCGAAAGGGATTAGAAATCCTGAAGAATGGTCAACTACCAGGAAATGACCCTTAGATTTCATTTTGTTTCCAAAGAATAACACTGCTCCCTGTGGGAGGAAATATGGTCTGGAAGTGTGGCCTCTGACCCTACACTATTTTGGTATTGAATGTTGTCACATTCTCTGCTTCAATTTCCTCATCTGTAGAATGAGGAGGATAATAGCGGATTGGGGTGAAAGTTCAAGTTAACACTTGTAAAGCGCTAGGAATGCAGTAAGAACTATGTGCGTTAAAGGTGATAATGATCTACCAGGCACTGCTTGAGGTGCTGAGGAAACAGATGCATAAGACGGAAAACCAACCATCACTCCAGGACGCAGGCTGGTCTGGGCATCAGGGGCTGGAGAGAAAAAGCACACTGTGCTACTGAGCTATGCTTATCTCTGAAACCAAGTTGCAACCTCTGAGTTACATCTAATATTCGCTGAACAAATGTAGGAAGCCGGCTCTGTGGGAAGTTGTCGACAATTCTACTCTGCTTTTAGGGAGTCTCTTGCGATTGTAAGTACTTGGAGGAAGAGTACGCTTGAATGAATAAGACACCAATTTTGGCCCTCAAGGAGCTTATAACCTGGCGGAAGAAATCAGTCTGCAAATAAATAACTAATTCAGAGCAGAAGCACATGAGTGTACTGGGGTGGGGGGTGCCCAGAGTAAGCAGCTTCCCACCGAGAAGCAGCAGCAATGAATTCTGATTTGGGGGGAGGCTCAAACAAGCAGGTCTTTGGAAAGAAGGAAATGAGACTGTATTTTTCCCCCAAAATTTTCTGTGAGAATGCCCTAGGAATAATTCCTAGAAAAGAGATACTAAGGATCTTACAGCCAGACAGGACCAGCTAGAGGCAAATACATTCTAACCTTCCACTTTACATAGAAATTAAACCCTAGCAAAACTCCCGTAGCTTGAAGGAAGTAAATTTTCATTCCCATGCCAGGTAGCAGATGCTCATTCATTTCATTTCATGATCACTTTAAGGAAACCCAAACACACTGACTAAAGAAAATGTAGTTTAGGTTGTTAAAACTGAGAGTTATGAAATCCTTCCTATACCTTTGTTCAAATTAAGTTATAAATTTTACACCAAATCATACTTTAGTTACAAAACATCTTCCACCTCAATGAATCTTTATGCCCTTTCTAAACAGACTTTTTAAAAAAATAAATTTAAGACACTTTTTTTTAAGGGAAGTCTCAACCGGCATCAAATAATATATGTCATGTATATTATATATACATTTTCTCCCTCAGTATAGCAATGCCTCTTTAAATATACATATACATAAAAGTTTCCCCCTCAGTATAGCATTAAAGATAGTTAATGTAATTAAGTGTTTCACCCTTTGTAGGAAAAAAAACCCATAGGAGAATCTTAAAATGGTTTATAAATACGTCTAGGAGTAGATTTTAATCACTGTTCTCGTCCTCATCTGGCCACTAAGAGAAAGCAAGACTGACAGTTGAAATGACTTATGCAAAGTTGAGAACATCAGCAAAGCTTCGACTCTGGCTGCCAACATCATCTTGTCCCAGAGGCCACACTGTCTAACTGCTGGTCACTCATTCAGAAGGCATTTCTGGAGTCTCACCTCTAAATGGATTTGCTTGGTAGTTGGTAAAACAGGGAGGATAAATCAATGATTTCCTCCCACTTACTGAACAGCTTGCTGGACATTTTGTACACTATCCAGGTCACCGGGATGAGAATCTCAGGGGAAAAAAATCCGCCAAGTCTGAAGAGTTGCGAGCACTCCCAGAGAATAAAAGCAATTTCTAACCCAAAGGTATGAGGCTTATTTTAGCTGAAAATTAATCTTTATGTCTTCATTTTTTCCTTCTTCTTCTGTCTCAGATCTCTTTTATCATTGCCTAGGACTGGTAGGAAAAATCCCTGAAATATTTAAACCTTAATACATTAAAAGTAAAAAAAAAAATATTGATTCATAGGAATGAGCTAGAGAAAAGGGCTAGTTTGGAGTGATGAATCCATATTTTGGGTCTGCTGAAAATTCACCACATCCTGCAAGAGAAATCAGTGGATTACGCCACTAAGAAGGAATCTAAACTGTACTTATGCAGGATGGCACTCAGATTTATCTTTGGTTATTGAGTGAAAGTAAAAAGAGAATGCTATGGGCGCCTGGGTGGCTCAGTCGGTTAAGCATCTGCCTTTGGCTCAGGTCATGATCCCAGGGTCCTGGGATTGAGACCCGCATCGGGCTGGGCTTGGCGGGGAATCTGCTTCTCCCTCTCCCTCTCCCTCTCCCCTTCCCCCCCGGCTCATGCTCTCTCTCACTCTCTCTCAAATAAATAAATAAAATCTTAAGGAGAGAGAGAGAGAATGCTATGACATTGGCAAGAATGTTCAAGGCAGAATTTCCTGCAGGATTTTATTCATGATAAATGAAAAAAATACCCAATTGTTATCAGACCTTTTTTCTAGCCTGCTCCTCTGCATTTATCCACACAGGAAACATGATTTTCTATGATTTAATTGCTGTTCTTTCTCCAGCATGGAGCATTCACCTGTAATCGAATGCAGTGTTTGCCAAGTAAATGAGAACACATGAATATCATCTTTACGCCAGCATGGAGAGTGGAGCTGATTGTTCTAGAGAGCAGAGGGCAGAGAACTAGCTCTATTAACTCTCCCTGAATCAAGTTGTAGTGGAGACTAGTCTATTGTATCACATCTTCACTAGCGTATGGATTATTATTAATCCAGTTTGGCTCATTTGATAGAATTAAGCTAATATTTTGATTGTTATTTTTTGTTAATTTTCTTTATAATTTGTATCTCCTGTGTGAAGTCATTGCTTGTATCCTCTGAATACTTAATTATTAAGATTATTTTTCTTATATACTTGAATATGGGTATTAATCATTCTTCACATTTGATGAAAATATTTTTCCTTTCAATTATTGTTTTGTGATTTACGTATTTGTGATTTTATATATATTTCTGTATATTTGAATATTTTCCTTTGAATCTTTTTTATTGCATCTGGGTTGCATCAAGATAGAATTATCTTGTATTTTTTTAAAAGATTTTATTTATTCACTTGAGAGAGAGAATGAGAGAGAGAATAAAAGCGGTGGGGAGGGCCAGAGAAAGAGGGAGAAGCAGACACCCTGCTGAGCAGGGAGCCCGACTCAGGGCTCGATCCCAGGACCCTGAGATCATGACCTGAGCCAAAGTCAGATGCTTAACCAACTGAACCACCCAGGCGCCCCAGAATTATCTTGTTCTTTATTTTTCTTCTTTTTTATCCTCACACATATATTCTTAACTTTGGGGCTTATTTTGATATGCAGCATAAGAAAGATTTTTAGAAAAATAACGTACTAGCAAGCTACCATATTAAACAGGTGTTATTTGTGTTTTTGAGATAAGGTATTATAAATAAGGGAGAACTACAGCAGGATTCTACAAGAGGCTGAGAACAGATAGCTGATTCTTTAGTAGAGAGCCTCTTTGCTTTCATTTTGTGCTGGATTGTCCTGATTCCAAACAACGAACTCCAAACAAAGGGAGAAATCTATGTCCAGAATAGAGCAAAGAGTTTAGTACTGAAGACCATGTTGAGGTCTCACTGTCTCCTTGGCTTGGCTGATCTAATTTATCTTTTCTTTTCATGAAATTAATCTTAAGTGCACACACTGTTCATGCTCCTGAATTCAGGGATGCTTAATGTACTTAGTGCAAGCTAGAAATATTGATTTCTTAATGTAGTACTTAAACACATATATTATGGCGCCAATTCCTGGCATAAACTATTTTAATTTAATTCTTTTAATGAGTAAAAAATAAAAGTGCTGTTTGTGGTTAGATATGTAAGTATACTTAGCAATAGGTCCAGCCTGGTAACGTTACGGTCTAGAAATTCTAGCAAAATATTGTGTCTCACTCGGTTACTTCACTGTAGACACAGAAAGACCTTGTCTTTGGCTTTTGGTTTTTTAAGCGTTTCATTTCAGTACATCAAACATTTATTAAGTACCTCCTCTGTACCAGGCACTATGCTGGGGTGCTAGGGGTAAAAAGATAAATAAAAAGATTTTGCTGAGGCAACTGAAAGCCTACTTATAGACAGGCACATAAACAGATAATGGCAATATAGTTCAAGTCCTGAGATTCAAAGCACTTAAGTTTGTGTCCAAGATTTTAAGGGAAGCCCATACTTTACTCTTTGCAGGACTATTCTCCTACCCTCTGACACTGTCCCCAGTCCAACAGGAAAGGGCTTTAGAGATGCACAGGCTCCCCTCCCATTAGCCCACCCACCCGCTTCCTCCACCTGCTTCATCATCACCTACTACCTAAGCACCTTATCCCAGGAAGGAAGCTGTACTTAGAATTAATTTCCCCCTTTCCCTAAGAGGCCATGGGACTAATGATCATATCTCACACCCTCACTGGCCTTAGTCACCACAAGTGCAAACCTCTCAGATCAACACAGGGACTCTCATCCATACATTTCTGGACAGTCCTTTAACTGAGCCACTCTCCCGTTCCTTCCCAAACTTCTGTCCTTTCCAATGTGGCCTTTGGAGCTCAGAGCTTGAATAGCAACATCTGTCTTCCCTTCGAACCCTTCTTTCCACACTCTTCTTTGGATACCTTTGCCTTCTTGCTCTAAGACCTGGATCATCCCCCTGCATCCTGCCCACCTGCAGCCCTTTCAAATCGTGGCTGTGTTTGCTTCCATGCCCCATATTTCCAGGTCCTGGAGGTGGGAATGGGAAATAGGTATTCTTCTTGTTTCTCATCACCGCTTCTCTTTCAGAGACTCCGGCTCTCTGGAGGTGATATTAGATGGTTTTCATTTCCTCCCCACCCAGTTATTCTGCTTCATGCCTGGCGCATTTTAGCAACCGGCTCACCGCGTTTCCGTCCATTACTGCTTCAGACATCGTTTTCGGTGACTTTAGCGTCCATATAGATGGTTGGTCTTCAAATTTACTTGCGTATTTGAATCACCTGAGGATGTTTTTAAAGATTACCTGTGCTCAGGTCCTCCCCAAGCCCCAGAAATATGGATTTAATTGGTCAAGATAGGATTCAGGCATTAGGGTTTTTTGTTGTTGTTGTTGTTTTTGTTTTGCTTTTTTGGGTTTTTCTTCTTTTTTAATTCACAGGTTGATCTGAATGCGCAGGCAGGATTCAGAACCCCTTACGTAGGCGATCAATTCCAGTTCCTTAACCTCACTCCAACACCTCCCCTCCACTCACCTCCCTCCCACACTCACCTGCTCCCACAGTTACATCCTAGATCTTGTTATTATCAGCAGCCTCCAAAATCTGGTTTTCCATCACCCCACTTTGTGATATCCACAGCATCTCTTCTTCACCCAAAAGTAACACCATTCCAGTAATTCAGGGATCCACCCCATGACCTCTCCCTGCTCCAACTCTCCCCTCTTGACTTACTTCCTTACCCAGCTTAGATGCCACAGACTGTCACCACAACGTCCTTGGATGCACCCTCAACTCTTTTGCCTGGAGACCACCTCCACTTACTTCCCTGACAAAATGCAAACCCTAGCCATATGCAACTCTGTCTTCCCCACGTCTGCATCCAAGCAGCCAAATGGATGGGACGGGCGAAAAAGACATTTGCTCTGCATGCATTGCCACAAAGCTCAAGTGGGTTCTCGGAACTGTAGGATGACTCTGCTAGAATTCTCTGTTCCATTTCCTGCCCACGTGGTCAGACGACTGCTGCATACCTTCTCTCTTTTGAAACCTCTGGCACTCCCTCCCAGCCGTGGCCCTCAGCTTATTGCTAAGGAAATAATAGCAAGTGGAGGAGCACTGCTTCCTTTCCCCTTTACCAAGTCCACCACCTCCTTGCACCGCCCCCTCCTGTTCTGTCTTCTGTTTTGCCATCCTCCTGTCCCACCTTTTTTTCTGCTTCCCAGCCTCCAGAGCCGTCAACTTCGGACGGGTCCAGCCACCAGCCCCAGCTCTTGCCCTCCTCACAGGCTGTCCTCACTCCCTGGCTGAGCTCATCCAGGCACCTGGCTTGAAGTAGCATCGCTGGGCTCGTGAGAATCCCTTTCCCTCCTTCCCTCTAAGCTTCAGGCTTGAATATCTCACTACCTACTGGATAGTTCCACTTGTATGCTTGAAAAGCAAAACCTGTTAAAACCAAAATTATTCAATTTTTTCTTCTCCAATCTGCCCTTGACACGGATTCTCTTTTTCAGTAAATGGCATCACCATTGCCTGAGGTGCACAGTCAAATGTCTAGGTGTCACCCTGGGACACCTGGGTGGTTCAGTCAGTGGAGCTTCCGACTCCTGGTTTCTGCTCGGGTCATGATCTCAGGGTGGTGAGCTCGAGCCCCATGGCAGGCTCCATGCTCAGTGGGAAGTCTGCTTGAGATTCTCTCTCTCTCCTCTGTCCCTCTCCACACACTCTCTCTCTCTGAAATAAAGAAATAAATCTTTAAAAACAATGTCTAGGTGTCATCCTTTATTTTCTTAAACTTAACTTCTCTTCAGCCAAGTCTTGTCAGCAGTACCTGCAAAACATACCTTGAATCTGACAATTCTCACCACATCCACCTCCTATAATTTTGCTCCAAGTGACTATGACATCTGGCTGTGGCATTAATTAAGTTCCTAACTTGTCTTCCTATTTTTGCTCCTGCTTTTTTCCAATTGGTTCTACACGAAGCTGCAGATTATGTTTTCAAAATATAAATATAGTTCAGTAAGCCCACTTACACCTCTCCTGTGCTTGCTATTACACTCTGAGCATGGTAAATCCTTACCAGGTCTCACCAGGCCCTCTGCGACCTAGCTCCTGACTCACCTTCCTGACCTCGTTATGGCTCCCCTTGCCTGGTCTGCTGAAGTCAAGCAGGCTGGCTTTGCTCTCTGGAATGCACTAAACTTGCTCTTCCAGGTCTCTGTACGCGTGTTCATTTTGCAGAGAATGCTGCTCCCCTCTACCTTCATACCGCTCATTTCCTCATTTCATAGAAGGAAATGTGAGAAGAAATATCCAGGCCTCCTTGTCTTCCCTTCCCTTACTTTCCTTTATTTCCTCTGTATGACTCATCACTACCTGAACTCAAATATTTATGTTTACTTTTTTATTATTTGTTTCTCTGGCTAGAATATAAGCCTCCCGAGGGGAAAAAATCATACCTGTCTTGTTCAAAGTGGCATCCCCAGTGCTTAGAAACAGAGCCTAGGATCTGGGAGATGCTCAAGAAGTATTTGTTCAAAGAAGGAATGAAAGGCATAAATCATCACTAAAACTGACTTAAGTATTCATGCAAAGAGGATTGATGTTGATAGTACTATATTGCTCATTAAAAACAAACAGGGGCGCTTGGCTGGCTCACTCGGTTGTGCAGCCAACTTGATTTTGGTTCAAGTCATGATCTCAGGGTCCTGGGATCGAGCCCCGCATCGGGCTCCCTGCTCAGTGGGGAGTCTGCCTCTCCCTCTCCCACCGCCCCTCCCCCCACTCATGCTCTCCCTCAAATAAATAAATAAATCTTAAAAAAATACTCCAAAACAAAACCAAAACCAATGACTACTCATGTGTGTCAGTACCACCTAAAACCATCTTACCCGCCTTTGAATACCACCACAGTTGCTGCCCAGCTCCATTGTCTACCTTGTGAACACACCATCTCCGCTGACCCTGGCTGGTTCAACCGGGGTGGGGCCCTGGCCAAAGACCCACCACCCTATTGTCTGATTACGGACCACCTGGTTGGCCTGGGTTCCGAATCTGATCAAAAGGGGCATTACTACTCAGTTAGGTTGAAGCCTGCTGCTGGGTGGGATGAAGTGGCTGGCAGCAGAACATCATTACCGTCTGGTTTATAATCTTAGAAAATGTCCAATATTAGAGGACTTGGTAAATACATAGTATAGAATGTTATACTAAAGTCGCTAAAATGATATCAATAAAAACCTTTGAAAGTTGTTTACTATACACGGTGTATTGTTGAGTGCAAGAAGCGGAGAGCAAAGCTGCTAATGCTGTGTGACTTCAATTTTGCTAATTCTCCCCTGCCCCACCTCTCCTTCTTCCTCTCTCCCTCTCTCTCTCTCCATATATATATATATGTATATATATCTTCATATCTACTTATATCTTCTCAAGAAAAAAAAGAAATATACCAAAAATTTAATAGGGCTTCTTTTTTCCTGGATAGCGCCAATAAGGATTACAGGAATGTCCCCCTTATAAGTGATTTTATTTTTTCTTTACAGTTTTATGAACTTTTTCAAATTAAATTAATTATAATAAAAAGCCACATTACTTAGAGAGTTTTCCACGAAAAGAACACTCCAAGATTTAATGCATTGTTTGAAACTATATACTTCTGCATTACATATACATTACATATGGAACAATATGATTAAAATATTATATATAGCTACGTGTTACATATGTATTTATATAACCTAACAGATTAGAATATATTGCATATATCATGTTTACACACACACACATATAACTTCATAGATTAGTGAGTTCCTTGGAAGCCTTGAACTGCTACTACTTTAGTTCAAATTCTGAAGTATGATTTTATGATAACTCCTTTAAATGACTGCCAAGCATTTGCTTTTTTCTTCTAAAGAAAGTAGAATAAAGATAAATCAGTCCAAGGGCAATTATATAATTTAATGAGAATTAAAAAGTTAAAGTCCATTTGTTTAAAGATTGAACTATGGAATAATGGGAGCTTCCTTTTAACATTATTTTTCATTTTATAAATTCAAATATATCCTTGGTAGATTATAATGAGCTCCTCTTTAACCCCTAAATGCTGCATGCATGCAAAGTAGAAAATTAGGCTATTCCACGGTAAATCTCAAAGAGTAGGGTATTATAATTCAAATATTAAGGTCTAGGACTGACAGTGATTTGAAATAACAGTTTAAAGACAGTATGAAAAAGAGTAATAAAAATGCATTTGGAGTTGAGAATAAAATTAATGGGTTTAGTGTGTGTTTAATTAGGAAGTCCTTCTGTTTAAAATTCAGGTTTAGTCATTAATTCTTTTATTTGCTTATTTGATAAGTATTTATAGAGCATCTGCTGTGCCAAGTGCTAAGAATACAGTGGTGAAAAAGAGATGAACCATATCTTCTCGAAATAGACCATACGTTAGTCAACTGAGTGCACAGTTTATCAGGGAGTTGAAATGACAATGCATATTAGGAAGGTGAAGTGGGGTTGAACATTAAGTTGGAGGTGAAGTATAGGATCTCAAGGGGTCCTTTCTTCTAAAGGAATATTTAAAGCTTCTAAACCCTATTCACCTAAAGCACCCTGCCAGGGGGTGAAATCCGTTTTTCTCTGTGGCCTAGATGAAAACTGATTGTATAATTAGTCACTGACATGATTGAAATTCTGTACTTACATTCCCCCCTCCCCCAAGATACCCCACAGGAATGACAGCAAAGCCAGATATTTGCCAACCTCCAGATGGTGTGTTCCTGATACCCCCCCCCACACACACACAATGTTAGGGTCTCTAATTGTTATTTGTCTAGTGACAAATGGTCAAATGTCCACTGATCCTTCTGAACCAACAAACACATTTCTGTGGTAGATGCTGGATAATAGGACAGAGAGAAGGGGGAGAGGCTAAGGAAAAGATAAGAAAATCAGTTGCCCTTTTTAGATCCCTGCTATGGGCCAGAAAGCTTGCAGGTTTATGTCTAATCCTCCCAAGAACTCTGCAGCACAGGTATCGTCATAATTTAAAGATGACAAAACAGAGGTCAAGAAACACAGAAGGCTTCATTCAGGGATACTTCGCAAATCCACAGTAGATCTGTGATTCAAATTCAGATCTTTCAAACTCCAGAGCTAGGACTGCTTTAAAATACTTCAGTGCTAATAGCAGACTATCTATGCAGGGAAGAAACAGGAGAGTAACTGGAGAAGAAGGTGTGGGTGTATCGTAATTATCCTAAAAACGCAAGAATGAAGGATGCTAGCAAATACAGTTTATAACTTTATAACTGCCTAATCTGATTTATTGCCATTCTAACGGCAGTTTGCTTTTTTAACCCTCCTATACCCCAGTCCTGCCAGGAACTGTTTCACCAGGAG
Organism: Eumetopias jubatus; assembly: GCF_037043125.1. Lineage (NCBI taxonomy): Eukaryota > Metazoa > Chordata > Mammalia > Carnivora > Otariidae > Eumetopias > Eumetopias jubatus. Next base: position 47,547,679 of record NW_028274821.1, on the reverse strand, counting down.
GCTCAACCTGTCCTACACAGATGGGCCATTGGGATAGATTGAATTTGGGGTCTCAATTCTTCATTCTGCCATGACAGATTTATATCATTCCCTCCCTCGCCTTGCTCCCATACGAATGAAGTGTATTTTTCCTATTCTTCAACTTTGGCCTTGGACATGTAACCCACTTCGGTGATGGAATGATGGTGACAAAAGCAGACACTGGAAACATACCTGAATGGTTGTGCTTGCCCTCTGGGGCTCCAGTGTTCCACCATGAGTAGACCTGTGCCTGACCCGGATAGCTGTTTCCCTGCCGGCTCAGCCCCAGAACAAAGACACTTAGAACAGACTCCAACCTTTCCTGCAGCGGGGAGCCAAAGCCAGACCCACCCACAGCCTGAAATTAGCCTAGAGAAGCCAGCCCCTGTCTTGTAAAGATCCCCAAGTGTAAGTTGAATAAATGTTTATTGCTATAAGCCACTGAGTTTAGGGATCATTTGTTATGCAGCAATCTCATGCCTCTGGTTGACCAGTAGAGCCATCATACGCACATAAAATTCTGGAAGTGTGTAAGAAGAACAATATTCTTCCTGATCTTGATTCTTTCTGAGTCAACAAGACAGAAAGTCAGAAATGAAGGGCCATGACTTAGGGACTTGAATATATGGCCCAAACACATGTGAAAACAGTTCCTGCATATTTATTTGCCCGAGCAGAGGAGAGCTAGAAGGTGAGGGGTGAAGGGCAGCCCCTCCAGGGCAAAAGCTGTTCCCCAGCCAGCCTCCTAAATTTAGCCCCGGAAGTCAAACGCCTGCTGACTGTCAGAGGGAGAAACATGCTAAAGGAACAAAGGATTAAAGCAATTGTCTTGGTTCTCAGCTGGCAGCCTTACAAATGAAATTAACAAATGGCTAAACGTCGTTTTTATGTTACTAGCTGTCTTCACAATAGTAATCATATCTCATTTCCCTAGAGAATGACATCTTAAGCCAACTAGGGCTTAGGCCTCATTAGATATATTGGCGTATACTTCGCTCATGAAGTAAGCTATAGATTAAAGTCACTGGAACAAAGTACTAGAAATGGAGGTGCTTGAGGCAATTTTAGTCTCAGTATAGATCATTGTCCGCTGAAGGATTAACCACAGAAATATAGTATTCAGATTTATGTAGGTGAGGATTTATAGTAGTATTTAGTAAAAACAGGCATGGGGCTTATCATGAAATATGCTCATGTGATATGTCTGACATGCCTAAGGAATTTGGCACAAACACTAAAGCTCTGCTACATGATGCCAAAGACACTAATATGAGGTGGTTTACTTCCAGAGATACAACTATTTGATTTATACAGAGACCAAAAAAAAAAAAAAAGAAAAGAAAAAGAAAAAAAAAGGCACTTTAGCTCCATTAAAAACATCCAGATGCTGTTTCCAGTTTTAAGCCATTTTCTGATAGATTTAAACCATTTTCCGATGCATTTCTTACTTGGCTAATTTCTTTTTATTGCCTTTTTTTTTTTAAGTTCTTGGACTTCTTACGTGGAAAATAGTACTAGAACTAAGAGGATACTTTTGTCACTTGAGTTATATGAAAAATTTATCCCGTGACCGTGCGATGAAGATTTTCCAGAAAAACGCCTTTAATATGAGCAGGCCAATTTTCTAGTTTTTAAAGCCATGTGCTATATGACTCTCAAGCGCAGTCAACCAATGCTTCATATCCATTTTTAGGGAGGAGTGGCAGAGAGAATAATGTCATTAAAGAAGACAAACAGAAGTTTCCTTTCTTTTTTCTTTCTTTCTTTCTTTTTTCTTTTCTTCTTTTTTTTTTTTTTTTTTTTGTCTTTTTCATAGTCCAAATGATGAGACTATCTTACAACAAAGTATTTCTGTATTCAGGTAATTAGCTCCCCTTGGTTGGGACTCAAAATTTCTCATCTAAAACTCAGGGGAATAATAGGATCTCCTTGTATAGGTTTCCTGTTGCTACTGTAACAAAGTATCACAAACTCAGTGGCTACAAACAACACACATTCATTCTTCAGTTTTGTAGGTCTGAAGTCTGATGTGGGTCTCACTGGATTAAATGAGATATTGGAAGGGCTGCATTTTTTTCTGGAGATCCTAGGGGAGAACCCGTTTTTTGGGGGTTTTGTTGTTGTTGTTGTTTTGCCTTCTCCAGGTTCTAGAAGCTGCCACTCTTTGGCTTGTGGCCTCCTTCCTTTCTCAAAGCCAGCAAGAGCCAATTAAATCTTTCTCACATCGTATCACTCTGGCACTGACTCCTCTCCCTCTCTCTTCCATGTTCAAGAACTCTTGTGACTGGGGTACCTGGCTGGCTCTAGTCAATGGAGCCCACAACTCTTTTTTTTTTTTTTAAGATTTTATTTATTTATTTGTCAGAGAGAGAGGGAGAGCACAAGCAGGGGTGGGGCCAGGCAGAGGGAGAAGCAGGCTCCCCACTGCGCAGGGAGCCTGATGCGGGACTCGATCCCAGGACCTTGGGATCATGACCTGAGCCGAAGGCAGACCCTGAACCACCAGGCATCCTGGAGCCTACAACTCTTGTTCTCATGGTTGTGAGTTCGAGCCCCACGTTGGGTGTAGAGATTACTTAAAAAACAAAACAAAACAAAAAAAACCTCTTGTGATTACTTTAGGTCCATTTAGATAATCCAGGATAATCTCCCTATTTTTAAAGTCAGCTGATTAGCAACCTTAATTTCATCTGTTGTTTTGCTTCTCTTTTGCACTGTAACTTAACGTTCATGGGCTTGACGGATTAGGGTGAGGGCATCTTTCGGAAACCACTCTTCTGCCTTCCCCACTCCTTTTGTATGGTTGTTGTGAGGATTAAATCTGGCCCATAGAGAGTACTCGATACATGCTACCTGACATTACTATTGTTGCTTTATCAAGGTGAGGTTTCAGATGGGTTAACTCTGACTGAATGCTCACCAATCACAAATATTACCACCCTCAATATTCAGGTCAATATTCATGGGGATTCGATTTTGAAAACTCCAAAACCGTAAGCAGTCTTTGTTGTTAGGCATTTGGGACCTCAATATCTGCCTGGTGTGTAAAGGGTAGAATCAGGTAACCGGGAAATGCCAAGATTTTTAGGACGTGACCTTCATTGATAGGATGGGCATCATAGACATGCATCACAACCGATTTTTCAATGCCCCCAAGGACCAAAAAATAAACAGGTTTTCAAACTAGGTTGGTGTTTGATAGCCATGGGAGACAAGAGTAATTTTCCAAGTCATGAGTGTGGCTTTAAGCAGCCTATTTGGTTTCGATCAGGGCCCCAGCCAACGGATAAAGAGGGTACAGGATTTACTCATATTAAAAGGCATCTTGATGACTGGGGTCCAGCTAAGGGCAGCCTCAGGCCTAACTGGGCAAATGGTATACACAGTAGGAAACTAAAGTTCAAGTTCAGTACCGAACCATAGAGAAAACAAGCCAGTTGCTGAGCAAATAAAGCAGGCTGGTGGGATCATCTTAGTATGCTGATGACTCTGTTTAGGGAAACGGGACTACTTCTAGACTGGATCAGTGGATGAGTCTGAAGCTGCAATACTTAACTGTTTCGGCCAGTTTTGGATCAGGGTGTGGGCAGGGCTTTGCTTGCTGATTGCAGGCCCTAGCTGTACAAAGCTGGGGAATGACAGTGAGTGACATGTCATTAGATTATTCATAGAGTTTCACATTAGTCATTAATTTAGCAAATAGGGACTGAACTCTGTGTACCTATGTGTGTATGTTGAGGGGGCCTAAGGAAAAACTAGTGGAAAGAGTACAGGCTTCATCTATAGAGAAAATTGTATTTAAGTTCTGCTTCTGAAAGTTACATGGTTTAAGACTTAGAGCAAGTTGCAAACCTGAACCTTAGGTTCTTCATCCGTAAAGTCAAATACACGGTTGTGTGGATTAAATGACCTAACATGCTAAAGAATGGCCTAGCACATAGTAGAAATACAATAAATAATGATAAATGTACACCAATTTGACAGTTGAGGAGAAGTTTTTTTTTTTTTTTTTTTCCTTTTCCAACTACTTTAACCAGGAACCAAGACTTCATCCTCATGGAGAGGAGAACACCCTTTGTCAAGCTTTTGACAAGCTGGGTAATGTGAGGCTCTGATTCCAAGGGTTCTCTGCCCCTGTCTCCAAAGCAAACACAAAATATAACATTTGCATTTAACCTATTTGGAATTCCCTGAGTTTTCTGGATTTTTGGATTACAGTGTTTAATCAAACTTGGAAAAAATGTTGAGCTTATTATGTCTATGTAAATACAGACATAAACATTTAACCTATTGTTTTCTGCTGTAATTCTAATTATACATGTTAGACTCCTTGATACTGTCCTAAAGATTATTGAGGCTTTGCTCAATTTTTTCAACCTTTTTTCTCTCTGTGTGCTGAAATTTGTATGATTTTTTTCAGGCCGTGTTCACCATCATTGATCCTTTTTTGTGTTGTATGTAATCTACTGATAGTTCTAACAAACAAATTTTTTATTTCAGTTATTAAATTCAAATTCTAGAATTCCCATTTTTGCTTTTGTTCTTTTCAGTTTATGAATCTCTCCTGGAATTTCTCTTCTCTACACCCACTGAAACAATATTTGAAATATTTACTGATTACTTTAGTTGTTGTTTTATGAATCAGCATTGGAGGTCTTTCTTTCTTTTTTTTTTTTTGGTAAAGATTTTATTTATTTATTTGACAGAGAGAGAGAGAGAGCACAAGCAGGGGGAGCAGCAGAGGGAGAGAGAGAAGCAGCCTCCCCACTGAGCAGGGATTCCCAATGCGGGGCTCGATCCCAGGACCTGGGACCATGACCTGAGCTGAAGGCAGATGCTTAACAACTGAGCCACCCAGGTGCCCCAAGGAGGTCTTTCTATTAATAGATTTTTCTCTTGACTTTGAGATACACTTACCTGTTTTTTTTTTAAATTACTAGTAATTTTTAAAAAAGATTTATTTATGGGGCACCTGGGTGACTTAGTTGGTTAAGCGTCTGCCTTGGCTGGGGTCATGATCTCAGGGTCCTGGGATCGAGCCCTGCATCGGGCTCCCTGCTCCGCGGGGAGTCTTTTTTCCCTGTCTCTTTGCCTTCCCCTCTAGCTCGTGCTCGTTCTCTCTTGCTCTCTCTCTCTCTGTCTCAAATAAATCTTTTTAAAAAAGATTATTTATTTTAGAGAGAAAGAGTGGGGGGTGGGGGGGCGGGAGGGGCAAAGGGAGAGGGAAAGAGAGAGAATCTGAAGCAGACTCCACACCCGGCATGGAGCCAGATGCAGGTCTCCATCATACCATCCTGAGGTCATGGCCTGAGCTGAAACCAAGAGCTGGGTGCTCAGCTCACTTCAACACCCAGGTGCCCCACATTACTAGTTATTTTTAATGGCATATGGGACATTATGGATGATGCATTGTATAGACTCTGGATTATTATATATTCCTTTAAAGTATGAGTTTGGAAACCTTTGCTGTAAAGGGGTAGAGAGTAAGTGATTTAGAGTTTGTGGGTCACCTGTGGGTTTTGTTGTTTCCCCTTCTTCCTCTCCCTCTCTCCGCCTTCCTTTTCTCCCCCCCTCCTTCCCCCCTTCCTTTTCCTCTTCTTCTTCCCCCTCTTCCTTCTCTCCTCCCACCTCTGCTTCTGCCTCCTCTTCTTCAATGCTTTAAAAATACAAAATTATTCTTACCTTGAGGGTTATACAAAAACCACGCCGTAGGCCATGGTTTGCTAACCCTCACTCTAAACAGAGTTAGGTTTTCTTCAAACAGACAGTTAAATTACAGGCAGTCATTTTGAACTTGTGGGGTTTTTATTTTGCCATTTGCTAAATCAGGTCTATTTTAGTTTTGTCCTTAGTTCAAGAAAAAAAACCCTTAGTCTTGGAATATGGTCTTTACTTTCAACACCTTTCTGGAATTTCAATGAAAAACCCCAAATATTCACCAAGGCCTGCTAATTTAATTGGACTTGTACTCTAAACCGCTCCTCTGCAGCGGGTAGTACCTGAAATATCTGATTAGCATTTTTGGCCTTTCAGCTGTTCTTTTCCCTCTAGCTTTCTTGGAGTTTCTTCCCCGAGCACAAGCAGTTGAAGAGGGAGCCAAGGATTTGAGGGGAGATTTACATGCAACTTTTGAGGTCAAATCCTTAATTTGACTTCCCACACCAATAAGACTGCAGACTTTTTTGGAGCTCTACCTGCCAAACACCACTGAGACCACAGAGGCCTCATGGGAAACACTGTATAAAGCCAGTGAGTCCCTGATTTCAAAGGTCAAATCACCCCGTTTCTGCCTGCTTTTGGTCACTCTCCAGTATCTTTAAAATGTTGCTGTCTAAATATTTTGTGCAGGGTTTATAATTGTTTTCTGAGGAAGGGTTAGTCTGATACAAGATGCGCAAGGTCATTAAATTTCATTAAAACCTTTCAAAGAAAGAGTAAATGCTATATACTGAACAAAACAAAGGAAAGGTGATGAAGGAGCTTAGACAGAGGACAACCTGGTCGGATCTATTTTTAAATAGATCCCCCCGGTAGAAGTGTGGATGATGGGTTTGAAAGAAAAGCAAGACCTCAGTGCAGGGAATCCAGTTAGGAGAGGATTGCAATAAAGCAGGCGAAGAGATGTCAGTGGCTGGAGGTGGTTCTAGAGAATGAAAGATGGATTTGAGCAATATTTAGGAAACACATTTGGCTGAAATCAGAGACTGAGTAGATGTCAGGGGTGAGGTCGAGCATGCTTCCCAGATTTTTATTTTGGTCCTTAGTGGCAGGAGCCAACCATCACCGAGATCGGAAACATAGGGCATAGACAAATTCAGGGACAGGGGAGGTAAGGAGTTTTGTTATTTTTGTCACATGTACACATCCAGGATAGGCTTTCAAATCCTTACTCATTGTACGTTTGCTATAAATATTTCTTAGGAATAAAAGGCTCCTAGAAAGCTCAGTATTTCAAAATGATGTATTGATTACTAGAACTTCAAATTCACTATGTGTCCCTCTAGTAATGTTGGGTTTCTAGAATATAGTCCCAGCATATTGATACTGAGCAGGACAGAATTGCAACATTATTTTCAGTATTTTTTATTTCTTTCCATCTTCTACAACATTCATTATACTTCTGTTGGGAACTCTTGGTAGGTGGCTGTTTTCCAGTATCTGTTCTCATCAATAATTTCTGTAGATATAGAACACGTAATAAATATTTTAAAAGAATCACATATATATTGAAAATCCCCCATGCCGTGAGCAGATCAATATTCTGTATTCCTTTAGTAATCCTTTAAAATGGTATCTAATTATGGGATCCACTAAGATTTTGCTTGTTTTAACTATTTTACATAAAGAATATGTTAATTCTTTGTATCTCTTAGGAGACTAGATAATGTCGTACAGAAAATATGCTTTGTTGCTGTGTAATTCAAACTACTTTGCATCAAAATTTTCCCAATCTGTACTTTCTCAAATTATGCTAAGTAGATCAATATTTACACACATATATTTTATAGTGTTAAAAGTGTGAACATTGGATCTCTTCCCACATATAGGGGTAGCTAGCTGGTCTGAATGAAAATCATTGTTTCACAGATAGTAATGCGGATTTAACGTAGAGCTAGGGATGACTTGAAAAAAATTGCCTCTTAGCACTGAATGACTAAGAGATACTTACAGAACTGTTGAACAAGGCTGTGAATCAAATTACTTTTAGTCTTTGATGAAAACAGAGCTCTATGCTTAAATTCCTGGAATCATATTTTTGAGCTCAGTAACAGCCTCATTTTTCAAGCTATTATTTCGATTCTTTCTTATTCATTTCCCACCTTCCTTCCTTCTTCTCGTTCACCCTTCCCTTCCAATCAATCAATCTGACTTTCTAAAACTCTCCTGGGGCGCCTGGGTGGCTCAGTCGTTAAGCGTCTGCCTTCCACTCAGGTCATGATCCCAGGGTCCTGAAATCGAGCCCTGCATCGGGCTCTCTGCTCGGCGGGAAGCCTGCTTCTCCCTCTCCCACTTCCCCTGCTTGTGTTCCCTCTCTTGCTGTGTCTCTCTCTGTTAAATAAATAAATAAAATCTTAAAAAAAAAAAGAATTCAGTTCTGTACATACTAATAATGTTTCTATTTTTCTGAAAATTCCTTCCTTTTCTGTAATCTAAGAGACTAGATGAAAACTAGTAGAGCCCATAGTCGTTAAGCATCTGCCTTCGGTTCAGGTCATGATCCCAGGGTCCTGGGATTGAGCCCCACATCGGGCTCCCTGCTCCACGGGAAGCCTGCTTCTCCCTCTCCCACTCCCCCTGCTTGTGTTCCCTCTCTCGTTGTCTCTCTCTCTGTCAAATAAATAAATAAAATCTTTAAAAAAAAAAGGTCATAGCAACTTCTTGCGATAGAGACCTGGAGAAGAGCACTTCAGAACAGAAATAGAAATAGCAAGAACAATAGAAAAGTAGATGAAGTTCACATGGCTGGGATGGAAAGCCTGCATTTGCAGCCCTGAATTCAGAACAGTTACAAAAGTGCACAAAAACTCTGTGCCTTTGGAGGACTGTCCTGTTACCAGGAAGTGACTAGTCTGGCATATAGCAGGATGGGAATGTAGGAAAAAAAAAATCAAGAGGGGTTAAAAATACAAATTTAGGATGAGGGAGGCAAATCGAGCCTAGCACTGATGCAGATCTCTGCTCCCGCCACATCTGCTTAGGAACCTCACCTGTACCCTAGGGTATGCTGCAGTTATGTTTTTGTTATTTATCATTTGTTATGTATTTGTATGCTTGAAAGAACCTTAAAACAACTTAAAGACTCTATCAAAAGATCTCCAGTTACCTGGGAGAAAATTTGAAACTCCGGCCATTAAGTGATAGTGTTCAGCATCTAGATATTTCCAAAACCTTCTGAGATTGATGGGCTGTTCCAGTTTTCTTTCAAATGTTTGTATTTAAGTTGATAGTATTTCAAATATTTCACCTAAATGAAATAGGTTTAGCATCTGCATTCTGAACCAATTTCCAATAAAAATAAAAATGAAAACAGATCTTGAAACCTGGACATGGAAATAAAACCTCCAAGCAGTAGCCATATTCCTGCTTTCTCCTCTCTCTGCCACTATTCCCTTACTCCTGCACATCTCTCTAATATGTGGTGGAAAATGTTATCAAAGGTAAAATTGTAGGTTATTTCTGTTTTATTCACAGCCCTCCCACCCTCAAGAAAGTTGAATCTCTAAATAAGTTAAGGCAAATGTGTTATAATTTTTCCAACTGTTGGACAAAATTCAGTCTTTAGGGAGGAACAAAAGGTCTAAAGTATTTTGGGGAAATGCTCCATAAGCTATGTAAATAAATTGTCAGTAAGGCCCCACTTCTAGAAGTTTGTATGTTTCTTTTACCACATGTGCATAATACTGCTTTGTACAAGAAATGCTAGCCTATGTATAATACTGCTGTCGAAAACTCTTTAAGGCAGTGAAAAAGGTAATTATTGGCTTGGGAAAATGGAGCTTTGAGGAAACGATGTTTCTTTCTTTCTTTCTTTTTTTTTTTTTTGCTGTTGTTATACAGATTCTTGTTGTAGTGAGCTTTTCATGATCTTCGTAATGGTGAGGGCTGGTGCACAGCTTGATCAGGAGCAATTAGCCCTGGAAACTTCCTGGAGGTGACGTCCCAGCCTCCCCTCTGTGGAGTGCAAACAAGTTTCCTTCGGAGTTGGGAGACTAGTGCCGAAGGGGGTCCCAAGGCTAGAAATGAATGCACTCTGGCGGCCTGTCATATTTGGGGAATGTTTGTTCCTCTTTCTTGTTTTCAGCAAATTTCCTTTTACTTCAGAGTCTATTTATCTTAACAGGGAATCGCTGAAAGCATGTGAATTAATGGGAGAGAAACCTCTCACCTTGAAGTTCAAGTGAGCTTTTCATTCATTCATTCATTTTTGACAAATAAAAGTTGAATATATTTAAGGTATACAAGATGATGCTTTGATATATATATACATTGTGAAATAATGACCACGATTAAGCTAATTAACATATTCATCACCTCCCATAGTTACTTGTGTGTGTGTGGTGAGAACACTTGAGATCTACTTTCTTAGCAAATTTCAAGTGTATAATGAATGTGTTGCTATTAACTATAGTCCCCAAGTGATACGTTAGGTCTCCAGAACTCATTCATCTTATAACTGAAAGTTTGTACCCTTTGATCTGTATGTCTCTTCCTCCCCCACCCCCCAGGCTCTTGTAAGCACCATTCTACTCCGTTACTATGAATATGACTTTTTTTCCCCTTTTTTTTAGATTCCACATATAAATGAGATATTTGGCTTTTTGTGTCTGGCTTATTTCACTTAACATAATGTTTTCCAGGTTCATCGATGTTTCTGCAAATCACAGGATTTCCTTTTTTTAATCTTATTTATTTATTTTTAAATATTTTATCTATTTGAGAGAGTGAGGGACAGAGCAGGGACAAGCAAGGGCGAGGGACAGAGGGAGAAGCAGACTCCCTGCTGCAGAGGGCACTCGACAGGGGGCTTGATCCCGGGACCCCCAGATCATGACCTGAGCCGAAGGCAGACGCTTAACCGATTGAACCACCCAGGTGCCCCTGATTTCCTTCTTTCCAAAGGCTGAATAATATTACACTGTATTTACATATCACATTTTCTTTATCCATTCATCTGTCAACAGACACTTAGGTTGTTTCCATATCTTGGCTACTATAAATAATGAGGCAATGAACATGGGACTGCAGAGATCTTTGATATACTGACCGTTGCCTTCGTATAGATACTCAGCAGTGTGATTGCTGGATCATACGGTATTTCTATTTTTAATTTTTTAAGGAACCTCCATCTATTTTCCATACTGACTACCAATTTACAGTCCCACCAACAGTGCACAAGGGCTCACTTTTCTCCACATCACTTGTAATCTTTTGACTTTTTTTTTTTAAGATTTTACTTATTTATTTGAGAGAGAGAGAGGGAGCGAGCACGAGCAGGGGAAGGGGCAGAGGGAGAAGCTTACTCCCGGCTGAGCAGGGAGCCTGATGTGGGGCTCGATCCCAGGACTCCGGGATCATGACCTGAGCCAAAAGCCACCGATTAACTGACTAAGCCCCCCGGGTGCCCAATCTTTTGACTTTTTGATAAATGCCCTCATAACAGCTGTGCGGTATTATCTCACTGTGGTTTTTATTTGCATTTCCCTAATGATGAGTGATGTTGAGCATCTTTTCATATACCCATTAACCATTTGTATGTCTTTTTTGAAAAAAATATCTATTCAAGTCTTTTGCCCATTTAAAAAAAAGACTTTATTTTTTTATTTGACAGAGAGAGAGAAGAAGCAGGGGGAGCGGCAGAAGGAGAGGCAGGCTCCCCACTGAGCAGGGAACCTGATATGGGGCTTGAACCCAGGACCCTGGGATCATGACCCAACCCAAAGACAGGCGCTTAACTGACTGAGCCACCCAGGTGCCCCTCATTTCTAATTTTGAGTCTTCTCTGTTTTTTCTTAGTTCAGTTAAAGATTTATCAGTTTTGTTTATCTTTTCAAAAAAAAAACAGCTCTCAGTTTTATTGATCTTTTCTATTGTTTCTCTAGACTTTCTAAAATTTCTTTCTGTTTTGGGGCACTTGGGTGGTTCAGTCGGTTAAGGGTCTGCCTTTGGCTCAGGTCATGATCTCAGGGTCCTGGGATTGAGCCCCACATCTGGCTCCCTGCTCAGCAGGGAGTCTGCTTCTCCCTCTCCCTCTGTGCCCTTGCTCTTTCTCTTTCTCAAGTAAATAAATAAAATATTTGAAAAAATTTTATTTCTGTTTTGATGTTTATTACATCATCTTTCCACTATAGCTTAGTTTGTTCTTCCTTTTCTAGTTTCTTGAGGCATAAAATTAGGCTGTTTATTTAAAATCTTTATGTTTAAAGATTAGGTTTAAAATCTTTTTGTTTATTTAAAATCTTTCTTTTTCCTTAAAGTAGGCATTTATTGCTACAAACCTCCCTCTTAGTACTTTTTTGCTGTATTCCACAAGTTTTGCTACATAGCATTTCCATTTCAGTTTCTCTCAAGATATTTTTTGATTTCCCTTTTGATTTCTTCTTTGACCCATTGGTTGTTCAAGAATGTGTAGTTTAATCTCTGCATATTTGTTAACTTTCCAGTTTTCTTCCTGTTATTGATTTCTAGTTTCAGACATCGTGGTTGGAAAATGTACTTGAAACGATTTCAGTCTTCTTCACTTTGCAAAGAGTTATTTTGTTGTCCAATATATAATTTATCCCGGAGAAGTGTTTGCTTCAGAAGAATGTGTATTCTATTGCTGTTGGATGGAATGTGCTGTAGATTTTTGTTAGGCTCATTTGGTCTAAAGCTTAGGTTAGGTCCAGGGTTTCCTTATTGATTTTCTGTCTAGATGATCTATTCATTGTTGATACTGGGGTTTTGAAGTTGCTTTCTATTGTTGTATTGTTGTCTATGTCTCCCTTCAGATCTGCTTTGTGTAGTTTGTATATTTGCTCTGTATATTTATGTGCTTTAAGGTTGGGTGCATATATATTTACAATGTTATTTCCTCTTAAGGAATTGGCCCTCTTATCATTATATAATGACCTTCTTTGTCTTTTATTATAATTTTTGGCTTAAAACCTATCTGATATAAATACAGCTGCCTTTGCTCTCCATTTATATGGGGTATTTTTTTCCATCCCTTGATTAGAGAATTTTGATTGGAGAATTTTGTCCATTACATTTAAAGTAATTATTGGTAAGTGAAGCCTTACTCCTTCCCTCTCCAGTCATTTTATGTTTTGATGTCACAAGTTACATCTTTTTATATTGTGTATCTATTCACAAATTATTATAATTGTTTTGCTACTTTTTCCTTTAACCTTTATTCTATAGTTATATGTGATTTAAACACCACCATTACAATATTAGTGTATTTTGAATTTGACTATATTAAATAATTGCCTTTGTCAATGAGTTTTATACTTTCATATGATTTTATGGTACCAGTTAGAACCCTTTCCGTTTGAAGGGCTTTTTTTTTTTTTTACTAATTATGGATGCCAACTGCCTATGATGTCCCAGAAACTATTCCCTAACTCAGTCATTTACTCACTCATTCACTCACTAGTTCCTTGAGCAAACATTTATTGAGCACCTACTATGTATGAGGGATGGTACTGAGGGAAAGGGGCACAATGACTATAAAGATGAATAGTACCATGTAGTACAGAGAAAGAGGCATAAACCAATATTCACAGCATGTTGTGACAAGAGGAATATTTTGAGTGGTGATTGGCTATAGAATTGGAAGTGGAAAACTAAAATTTCTGATGGGTGGGAGTAGGGCAGGGGAACTGTGGTTGTTTCAAATTACACTCCTATCTTGGAAGTTTCAGCCCCACAGGAGAGATGCATTGTCCCCTACCCTTAACCCTGTCACTCCTTTCTCAGATAGAATTCCACTGAGCCACCATTACTAATAGGATCATGATAGCTCCCTGGGGTTCTGAAGCACAAAGAAGGTTGAGGGACATTGAATTAAAAGGATATACAAACTGCTAGGGGACACTGAGGGGATCCTGGAGGACTTCATTAGGAAGGTAGTATTTTTGCTGCATTTTTGAAGAAGAAATTTGCCAGTTCAAAGGAAGATATGCTGGGCAAAGGATACAATGTGTAAAAGGCCAGAGACAGAAGACAGAATTTTCTTCTATTTAGGAAACATCAATGATTTGTATAACTGCAGCATAGATGTGTGGTGTGTGTGTGTGTGTGTGTGTGTGTGTGTGTGTGTGTGTGTGTGTTTAAATGGGCTGGGCATAGTTGAAACTATATTTTGATGAGTGGGGTGTACTCCACTGGAAAGTTTTCACCCTGTGTTTTAGAGAATGAGCATTAATTGTCTCCACAATCAACACCTTCTCTACAGTCAAATTCAGATTTCAGGAAGAGCCTGCATTATAATTACATTTCTCTGGGCTCTCTTCTGCCCCTATCTCTTCTTTCCTAGACAACTGCATTTGCAGATTTGATATGAACCAGTGGCTAAAAAAAATTCCTTCTGTCAACTAGTTTATCTTGTTACTGACATGAATAATCAGATTCAATTGGATTAAACAAGCTGTAACACACTGTCAAAATCCATTAGCGATATAAGAGCTTCCAGCCATAAAGAACTCTTTCTGTATATCTTAGAGTTTTCCTCATGAAAGGAAAAACTCAAACTAAAGGAAACAATGTGTTTCATTTACAAGCTCAGAGTGTCCTAGGGTCTTCTCTAGGTTTGACTGACTCTCTGGTTTGATTTTTTTTTCTTTTCTTTTTTTCTGGAAATTAGGAGCAGTGTTATCTTCATGACAGTCTCGTGTGTGTGTGTGTGTTTGTGTGTGTGTGTGTGTGTGCGTGTGTGTGATGTTTTCTTGGCAGGATTGAAAACCTGGATACATCAAACTTTGCATGTTATCCAGATTTTCAAAAGGGAGAAAAATGAGGGGGTATAACCAAAACCAAGGTGGAGGAACCTCATATCCCCTTCTGCCTTTTGAGATATTATTTTACCCAATTCTGGAACTGCTGTTGTATTTTTCCTGACCCAATGGCACCACACATCTCCTAAATTCACCTGCCTACCAATTCCCTGTAGATACACAGGTAGAGAGGTCAGCTATTGTAATTGGCAAGATGACAACAACTCATGGGACAGTCAGAGGTGGAAACTTAACTGCGTTGCAAATGGACCCACCTTAAACAATCTTAGTGCCACTTCCAACTGATCATTATCCCTTAAAGAAAAGACAATTGCAGGCAAAAGCTATATCTGATGCCTTCTATGTAATAATTGTATTAAAATGCCAAGAGAATAGAGATTACTCATGCCTGCCTTTACAGGCATTTGCAATATACATATGGTCCCTGCTGAAAGGATCAAATCAAACCAGACATACAAGATGAGATATAAACGCACACCACTATTTCCCCCTTTCTTCTGGAAGCATCTCAGTCATATGATGATCCTGGGTGGAAGTAAACAAAATGAAAGAGAAAAGAAAAAATGGAGGCATTTTAATGCCTCCTGTCGATTCATTCTCACCAAGTCCTAGAGGGCAATATTATAAATAACAGTTTTGTGCACCAGGCACCCTTGCTCCCCAGTGCCTCAGACAGATTTTATCTTTTCTGAAGTTTAGGCGGGAGAGGCGAGCTCCAGTCTTAACTGAATCCTCTTGTATCGGAGATTTAGCTAAATCCTTCAAGCTTAATCTTGACCTTTGTTTAGAAAATAAATGGTTGATCTCCAGTGGCAAGCCCTGGGAATGCGGTTTGCAAGCCGTGCTGCCAAGGACCCTTAAACACTACTCACGCATTTCTTGTGAGAACATACCTTGAGGAAGCACTCAACGTACAGGGGAGTTAGGTTGCTGGTAGGCCTCCTTATTCCAAGCGGTGCATGGGAGCAGACCCACGCAGGAAATCAGCCTTGCTAAGAGGGCTCGGTTTATCTTCCCTGTCCCACTGGGCACCAGAATTTAATTGCAATGGTCATCCGGGAGCCCCTCGACCTGGTTTCCCACCTTCAATACCTAGAAGGGTCTTTTATTCTCTAGATTTAGGAAAAAAAAAAACGAATTCAAACTACACTTTGGAAACTAGAGAGACTTTACAATCCTTTAACTTAAGCATAATAGCTTATTATAAATTATGAGTAGAATATGTAGGTTTCTGCCAAAATTTCAAATCCTTTCTTTCGGAGACTTAGCCAGGTATGGGCTGGCTAATTGTCTTTGATTTGAACTCACTCTGGTTTCTTTTCCTTTGTTATCCAGATCTTGCTTGCTCTCATCTCTATGACCCTGGCTGTCCCCAGCTGACCTTCACTAAGATGGTCATCTCTTTGTATGTCAGTATTTAATAGTAACAGCAGAAACTTCCGGATAATTGAATCATTTCACTTATGGTCTTTATCGAGTGTATAGGTATTTCCCCCCACTGGTGGCCTCTGGGTATCCCTCTGGAACAATTTCTCGTTCTATTTGCCTGGATCTACTACCTTCTGGCCACTCCAGGGCACTGTCCAATTTCTACCTTTCATTCCATCTCTTCCTTCCACATTCTCCTTAACAGTACAACTGGAGGGAATTATAATATTTGCGCCTTTCAGAAAGAGTAACTTTCAGACTGAGTTTGAGTTAAACTCGAAAATTAACATGCCTTATTTTGTTTAATCCTCACAACAGCCCCTAAGGCTGGTATAATTGTTATTCACATTTTACACACAAAATTATTGAGGTCAAGTGAATTTGTGTGGTTTGAAAAGGTTAAACCTAACAGGTAGAAGAATGGATTTAGAACCGAGGCAATTTGATTTCAGAGCTAATTACTCTGCTGGGATGCTTCCATCAGGTATAAACAGTTTGTCCTTGACCTGCACTAATCCAACTTATGTTGATCCACGGTAAAAGTATTACCAGGTAAACCAAGTCAAAGTCATCACAGTATCCCGTGTCAGTCTTGCTAAAGGACACACCGTATGTCTTAAACTTTAGTCTCTTAGTGTTGACATGGAAGGATCCTATCAATCAACATCATTTGCCTATTAAACCTGTCCTCTGCGTTTATAGAAATTGAAGTTGATTATGCAGTAAGCCCCAGAAAGTTGTGCCTACTTTTATGTGCTTAGAGACTTTCCAGGTGTTCAAATGAGAAATGACAGACTGGTCTTAACTTTCCACTGAAATGTTTCGCCGGAACAGTCTTTGGGTCTGAGCCTTTCTCTTTGGGATTTGACAGAGGAAAGAGTAGACAGAATGTCTGCCTACTTGCCATTCCTCCAAACACCACTTTCATGTCCCTGGGCCCTTCCTCCAGCTGTTCCCTTCCCCCAAAAATTCCTTTTAACTTCCTTCCCTAGCTGCCCCAATCCTTTTAACCCTTAAGATTTGGGTTCAGACCTCACTTTCTCTGTGAAAACTCCCCATCCCTTTTCTTCTGCACAACCACTGACCATATTCTTTGAGAGAATGAATGACTTCTGCGTTCCCAATCCTAGAGTCTTCCATCATGTCTGGTAGGTATAGGTACTGCCCAAGTATATGCACATCCTCGACTGTTCGTTCTTTGACGGCAAGGACCATCTATTTTAATTATTCTTGAACTTCTTTTTCCTACCATAGTGTCTGGCACATACAAGTACCAGTGTTTAGATTGATATTTAAGAATTTGAGAATATTCGATGAACCACGAGAGACGATGGACTCTGAAAAACAAACTGAGGGGGGCGCCTGGGTGGCGCAGTCGTTACCAGTCGTCTGCCTTCGGCTCAGGTCATGATCCCAGGGTCCTGGGATCCAGTCCCGCATCGGGCTCCCTGCTCGGCGGGAAGCCTGCTTCTCCCTCTTCCACTCCCCCTGCTTGTGTTCCCTCTCTCGCTGTCTTCTCTGTCTGTCAAATAAATAAATAAAATCTTTAAACAAACAAACAAACAAACTGAGGGTTCTAGAGGGGAGGGGAGGGGAGGGGAGGGGAGGGGAGGGGAGTGGGGTGGGGTGGGGGGATGGGTTAGCCTGGTGATGGGTATTAAAGAGGGCACGTTCTGCATGGAGCAAGGGTGTTATCCGCAAACAATGAATCATGGAACACTACATCAAAAACTAATGATGTAATGTATGGTGATTAACATAACATAATAATAAAAAAAAATTAAAAAAAACAACCAAGGATAACAGCAATAAAAAACAACTTATAGTACAAAAAAGAAAAAAAAGAAAGAAAAAAGAATTTGAGAATATTCAAAGCATAAGAGGGGTATTAGTTTTCTAACCAGATTCTACTGGGCTGGAATTTCCAGTAGAGGTGTCAGGAACAACTCACTCATCCACAAATCAGTGAACAACCTTGTCTGCAACAGTGGAAGGCAGGGACCACATTCATCTTATTTCACGATAGAACGTCTGGCACGAGGCATGATGTCTTGCACATAGTAAGTGCTCCGTCAGAGACACAATGTATACTCCTACTGTATATTATTACTATGAATGAGCCCTGGGTGTTATACACAACTAATGAGTCGTTGAACACTACATCAAAAACTAAGGATGTACTCTATGCTGGCTAATTGAACATAATATAAAGAAGAAAGTGCCCTTATTTTAAAAACTGTGGTCCCATGCCAAAAATAGATGGGGGGCGGAGGGGGAGAGAAACCCTTAGTCAAAACAGGCAGTTGGTGACCTGTTCCATCAGTATACTCAAAAATGTCTTCTTTTTCCAGATTCCTATGACTTTCCCACAGTTTATTGGCTCATTTTATAACTAATGGCTAAGCAGGTCTCTGGTAAATCAAATCTTTTTTCTTTTTTTTGTAAATCACATCTTTATGTGAGAGTGAAGAACAGTCCAATGAGCTAATGGGCCAGGTGTACTGCACCTCACTCAAACGCCTCTCCTTTTTTTGGCAGAGCTTCAACCACTGCCTTTAAGTCTAACATGATTTGGCCAGCCCTTCCACACCTGGGGAGACCTTTAACGCTTCTGAACACAAATACAGCCCTTCACACCCACACCCACCCACCCACCCACTCACCCACACATCTTTTCCCAGCCTGAGCTTCATAAAGGACTTGATGTTTCATTTACAGTGACACTTTCATTGTCCCCCGAGGGTCCTCGTATATTCTTCAGTAAACGCAGTGCCATGCAGTTGTTGAACAAAGAGACTATGAGTCAGCCAGTGAGAGCCGATGATGATAGTGTGTTTAAAATAAGAACGATGGGAGGGCCAGAAGGAAAATAAGAAAGGTGGAAATTTGCCAGAAATCTCCTCAAGAAAACAGAAGTTTTTGCAACTATGTCCATTTAGAACAGGTTTTAGCCCTAATAAAACACAAGGTGTTTCCTTTCATAAAGAAATTTTCTACATGAATGTTTATAGTTGCCTTATTCATAATAGCCAAAAGGTGGGAAATGACCCAAATGTCCATCATGTGATAAATGGATAAACAAAATGTTTATATTGGTATGTTCATATAATAATAATTCCACATATATTCATATAATAGAATACCATTTGACCATAAAAAAGGGATGTATTACTGATAACATGCTTCAGTGATGAATCTTTAAAACATGCTAAGTGAAAAAAGCCAGTCACAAAACACCACACCTGTGATTCCATTGACATGAAATGTCCAGAATAGGTAAGTCTGTGGAGTATAGAGTAATACTAGGGGGACCAGGTGATAGGGTGTTGATAGCCAAAAGATACAGGGTGTCTTTTTGAGGTAATGAAAGCGTTTTAAAATTGCTGTGGTGGTGGTTGATGATTTAGTATATTTGGGAATAAACTAAAATCCACTGAATTGGACAATTTAAATGGATGAATTGTATGGTGCATTATTTTGCCAAGGCTACTGTAGCAAAGTACCACAGATGGGGTGGATTCAACATCAGAAATGTGTTTTCCTACGGTTCTGAAGTCTAGAACTCTGAGATCAAGGTGTTAATAAGGGTTGTGAAGGAAGGATCTGTCCCGGACGTCTCTCCTGGACTCGTGGATGACTCTGTCTTCCCTGTGTCCCCACATATTCTTCTTTCTGTATGTGTCTGTGTCCACATTTCCTCTTCTTATATGGACACTAGTCATAGGATTAAGGCCCACTCTAATGACCTCATTTTAACTTCATTACCTTGATAAAGACCCTATCTCCAAATATGGTCACATTCTGGGATATGAGAAACTCCGACTTCAATATACATATTTGAGGTAATACAATCTGGCCTATAATATATGATATGTGAATTTCATCTCAATAAAAGTGTTTACAAAAAAAGATTTCCCCCTAGATGTTGAGCCTGCTTCTTAGATAGAGTTCACCTGGATAGAGGAAGTTAAATGAAAAACACACCTGTTAGCCACAGAGTGGTCCTTTGCAGTTTCTGTGACTAGTCTGGGCTCACTCTATCCCCAAGTCCACAAGTGTTAAACTACAGCAATGTAGTAGGAAAAAACCAAAGTTCATAAAATAAAGCTCATAATTTGAATCCAACAACTGACATGTTTTACTTAGCCTGCATAGTGTTTTCACAATTTTCGAATTTGTATCTTTGAATTCTTTTTTTTTTAAAGATTTTATTTATTTATTTGGCACCGAAAGAGAGAGAGAGCACACAAGCAGGAGAAGCAGCAGAGGCAGAGGGAGAAGCAGGCTCCCTGCTGAGCAGACAGCCCGACTCAGGGCTGGATCCCATGCTCCTGGGATCCCCTGGGATCATGACCTGAGCCGAAGGCAGACACTTAACCGACTGAGCCACCCAGGCGCCCCAATTCGAGGCATGCCCATACTTGCTTCAGTCCTCACCATCCCCTATGGTCTGACACATGGCATGCTTCATTCATTTGCTAACCACCTGAACATTTCAGAGCTTGAGGCCTCAGGAAAAACATATCAACAAGTCACAGCATCTCTTGGCACATAGCATTATTGTAAAAAAAAAAATAGGTTTTATAATTTTCTGATTAAAAGTCCCGATGCAGAAGAACCCTTACATGACAGTTTGGATTCAAACTTACTGTGTGGACTGTGTTTTGCTGGACTATGCACAGCAGTTATAAAGATAGGCAAAATCTAAGTTTAACAAATTCTGATATCAAGGGAGCGTTGGGTAGGTGGAGGTCTCAGACATAAGCAAATAATTTTCACTTGAAATTTAAAATGTAGGTCCTTAAAATACATACACACTTTCAAGACATTTTCTTCTTAGCTTAGTAAATCATGTATGTAGGCAAGTAGTCTAGGACTGTGTTATGGTATAATTACATATATGTGGATATACCACACGTTCCATTATTTCCTCCTATTTCATATGATAAAGACTTATCTATCAGGGTTACTTTACACAAGTGTTTTTCAAAGCTAAGAGTGCATCCTCCAGAAGGCTTGTTATAACAGACTTCTGGACTCCATCCCCAGGGTTTCTGATTCAGTAGGTTTGGAGTGAGGTCCTAGAATCTGCATTTTTAAGAACTTTCCAGAGGATGCTGCTGGTCCAGGAACCACACTTTGAGAATCACTGGCCTCAAAGAATGTGAGCTTGTTTCTTAATTTCAGCTCAAACATGGCCTCACCCAGATTTTTAAAACCTTTGAGAAATTCTGGGAAGTGAGTCTAACTGACATGTAAGAGCCCAACCCTCCAATCAGTGAGGCGGGTAGAGTCTACTTGTAGGAAGACACGGGGAAGACATGCTGAGCAGGCTAACACAATCAGTGTCCATACTCTGGTTAGGGGAGAATGGAGTTTTAAAGGAAACATTCTCTTGAGTATTATAAAATCAGCTTATTTTCTTCATGATGTTGTATTCTGAGATTGTCAAATTCAAAGGCTTGAACAATTTGTGTTCGGTAGACTTTCATGTTTGGAATCACGAAGTAGCAAACAAAATGGAGACAAACTGAAATGTACAGTGCCTCACATGGGTCATAAAGATGAGGGAGAAAAGTGGGAAATATATAATAATGGGCATTCATTTTTTTTCCTAGAAGCTAGGCCTTATTTTATAATAGAGTAAAATATCTTTTTATCAACCTGAGCTAATCTCAGAATTAGATTTCTTCAAAAATCTGGCCACGTCCCCTGAGGTTTTATTTCCATACTTACGAAAATGTTGACAGTAATCATTGTTTCTGTTCAATCCATACTTTTCGAATAGGAGCTTTGTACATGTTAATTAATTTGCACCTTATCACAACCCTATCAGCTATTATTATCCATTAGAGAAATTGAGGCTTAGTGTTTTAATCACTTCCCTGTAGTCGTAATTCCACAGTCTGATTTGCTCTAGGGCCTTGTTTCCTGCTTTCAAAACTCCCTCCACATGATTTCAAAGGACCACACCAGACATTCACAGCAAGAAACTGATTGAGGGCATGAGCATAGTAAAGCAAAATGGTGATTCTTGAAGCTCCCAGAGATTTTACTCCCTTGAAAATCTAATTGAATATTGGACTTGTTTTTGGAAAGTTTCATCAAATGGTTGAAAAAAAATAGAATATAATTTATATATTTTGTTACATTTGCCCAGTGTTTTTAAGCCAATTTTTTGTTACCTTGCTCAAATTTTGAGAGCAAAAGAGTGCTCAGAACCATGGGGAAGAAAGAAAAATACACTCTGAAAGAAAAGATATTATGACCCAAATTTTACAACAGGATAAACTTACTTTGGTAGTAAGTCTTCAACTTCAGAGTACTCTGTATTATTTCATTTCTGCTCGTGCATCCAAGTTTACATTTTTCTCTTCCACAGCTCCTGGTTGTAGATTGGGTAAAAGCCCACATGATTTTCTTAAGGCTCAGAGAACTCAGTAGCAGTCTCCCTGCAAGACTCAACTCAACAGGGTGATGTCAACTCCTAATTAACAAGACAGGAATAGTATTTACTGTCATGAAACTTAAATGCGTGCAGACCATACCCTGTCCTTTAAATGGCACACCCCAGTAGTTAATTCATGGCAGATTTATGAAAGACATAAGAAAATAGCACCTATTGGTTTGCTTTTGCATGTGGGCATAAACGTATAGATCTATCTTCTCGTACCTGGCTTGATTTCTTCTCCAGGTGACTCTACTTACCTATTAGGAGTCCAGCCTTCCAGTTGCACAGTAAAAAAACATGAGGATCCAGCTTGACTCCTCTCATTCTCTCCCACTCCACATCCTACCCATCAGCATTTGCTGTCAGCATTAGCTGCCACATATATTCGAAATCTGGCCATTTCTCACCACTTCCCCTGCTTTTAACCCTGGCCCAACAACCAGCATCTCTCATTTGGATCACTGCAAGGAACTGCTCACTGGATTCTCTGCCTCTACCTTACTCCCCAGCAATCAATTCCAACAAAGCAGCCAGAGTGATCAAACAGGGTGATCATATAACATACATATTTTTTTAAAGATTTCATTTATTTATTTGAGAGAGAGAGAATGAGAGATAGAGAGCACGAGAGGGAAGAGGGTCAGTGGGAGAAGCAGACTCCCGCTGAGCAGGTAGCCCGACGTGGGACTTGATCCCAGGACTCCAGGATCATGACCTGAGCCGAAGGCAGTCGCTTAACCAACTGAGCCACCCAGGTGCCCACAACATATATTTTTAAAACACTCATTAGTGTGCTCAAAATCTAATGGTTTCTCATCACTGCCCAGGGTAAAAAGCCTTAGTGGTTTGCAATAGCCTGCACACTGGTTTCTCTTCCTCTGAGCTCATCTCTCTACTCCAGCCTCCCTGCCCCTCCCCCCATCTCCACATGGCCTACCCTCACCTTCTTCAGGTCCTCGCTCAAATGTTGACTTTCTTTGTAAAGTCTTTGACTGCCTTAGTTAAAATTGACACCTGCCTGCTTCCTCACACCCTCTTTCTAATTTATTTCTATTACTATCATTATTTTACATACTTTATACATTTAATGTATTTAATTTTTAGTATCTGTCTCCTTCCTTTCGAACGTAGGTTTCAGGAGGGCAGGGATTTTGTGAGTTTGTGTTCATTGTTGTATCTACAGTGCTTGCAATAGTGCTGGATATATAATAGGGTCTCAACAAAGACTTGTGAAATTGAACGCTTTCCAGACAAAAGTTACTTCCAACTGCAATTAAGACACCTCAAGTGAATGTTCATTTGGGGGCAAAGTCAGAGATGAGAACCTGTCTTCCTCCCTTCTGCTCCCCAGTAGCCAGGAATTTGACAGGATTCATCATGGTAAGGTATCGTCTGCTATGGTATAGCAGGGAATACTTTCTGAAGGAACTGTACCAGTCCACCTTCTGCCCCACCTCTGTAATTCACTTGTGAGTTGAAGAGTTGGGTTTGTGGCTCTCGTTAGGATCATGAAAGATAGAAAGTTGAAAATTTAAAAGGACTGAGTCATATCGTTGCCTTTGGAGAACTCTTTTTTTTTTTTTTCACTAAACAAGTCAACTGGCCACTTCTACCACTGATTTCTAGGTGGTGTTAAACCCTGGGTATCTAATCGAGATCTAGAGGAGCCAAGAAGGAGCAATGCCCGACAAGGCGATGGCATGTGAGTAAAAGTAGAGCTGTGATTTCCCTGGGTAGACGTCTGTGTGTCAGTTTCATGGGAACCCCTGGGCTGTGAAATCTCTACTCGCACCTTCCAAGGTCCTGAGCTACCAGCTGTGGCCAAGGACGGCTAAGTGCCAACCTTCTTGTCCTTTTAACTTGTGACGATCACTAAATAGGCTCTTTTTTTTCTTTTAAAAGAGACATGAGCTTTTGTGCTTCATAACCCCTGACAAACATGCCAAGCAGCTTAAGAAATTCTGCTGAATCAGAAGCAATACAGGCTGCCAATTCACACATGCCAAAGGTTTCTTAGCACCACTCAAAGTTTGCTTTGACTACCAAAGCCTATGATGGTAGGTCTGAGTTTCCAACAAGTCTGGAATGAAGGATCTGGCAGAAGGTTTTATGTTATTTTTTTTCCTTGACAAATTTCCCTCTACATTTTCCTGACTCTCCTGATACCCATTATGTCATGCCCCATCATGTTAGGCCAAGCAACATCCCACAATGTGGTGGAAAACAATTTTGAGAAAACAAGGGGGTTAGGTGTCTCTGTAGAGTGTGCTTTAGAGCCTCAACTAAATAGTTCCTGGGTACACAGTTTATATGGTCAAGCGTGCTAATACCTGAGACTTTTGGAGTGAGCACTCCATAGGGCTATTAATCTAGTAGTGAAGTGAGGTGGCTCAGTCAGTTAAGTGTCTAATTCTTGGTTTCAGCTCAGGTCATGATCTCAGGGTCCTGGGATAGAGCTCCACTTTGGGCTCCGCACTTGGTGTGGAGTCTGCTTGAGATTTTCTCTCCCTCTCCCTCTGCCCTTCCCCCTGCTCTCTCTCTCTCTCTCTCTCAAATAAATAAATAATCTGTATAAAAAATAAAAAAAATAAGAGAGACCAACTCAAGCCTAAAATATTAAGAACCATTGTTCAGTAAGAACCCATCAGAAAATAAGACAAGTAAACATGAAATTATACAAATGAAGATAGATAAATCATTAAAAAAATTGTTTCTTTCATTTTACCAGATAGGACGCTAAAACATTCATCTGCTCTGTTCAGTTCTGGAGACCTAGCAGAGTCTTTAAGTATAGCACACACCACAAACAATTCTCTGAAGGTCTAGGGCCACATGAAGAAAGGAAAAGATAGAGATGGGATGAAGTTGGGCAAAAGAAGGGGGAGACCTCTTGGCAGGCCTGTGATGTGCCAGAAGCCATCTGGATTTCAAGGCTTATTTAATCTTTTAGGTGCTCCAGGCATGGTGCTTGGCGGGGCGGGGGGCGGGGCGGGGGATCTTTCAATGCTCGTTATACCAGACACTATTTGTCCTGCCCAGATGCCCTCCTCCCCAATCCCTCTCATCAGCACTGTGCTCCTGTCCCCCAGCCCCTGTATTTTGTGCTGCTAAAGGCACCATTGTCTGTCAGAGGGCTGTCCTGGTGCACATCAGCTGCTTTATCAGTAAGGCAAGTGCCTGGGAATATTCCCATCCTCTGGCTGTCAGCCAATGACTGACTGATGTGAGGCTACAGAAGCCTGGCAAAAGTCAGAACAAACTCTGCTGTGTGATTTATGTTCCAGAGCTCACCACGGGATCACACTGAGGCAGGGACTTCATCTGAAATCACACCCCTGCTTGGCTTCTTCCTCTTCCGTGTCCTGCCCCTGCCCACTTCTCCCAACTCCTGGAAGCACTTCCATAATAAATCACCTGCACATGAATCCTCATCTCAGGTTCTGTTTCTTGGGGGTGTGAACCAAGACAACTAATAGAAATATTTGAGAGCTAAAACCAAATTGATACCAAAACAGGAAAACTACCAGATAGAAGTAAATAAATACATATTTATGTATAATATATATACACAAACACATACATAAAACTACCAAATGAGATAAATTCCCATAAAATTTGACAATGTATCAATGAGTCCATTGCAATTGAATTTAGTGGACATAATTACACATAGTGTAGTTAATCTATAATGTGAATATATTTTAATATATTAACTGTGTTCTTCTAATTTGTCATCTTCAAGAAAAGAGAGCCATGGCTATGCCTGATTTCAAAAGCTGGTGAGGAAGGGCACTGCCATTTAGCAACATCACTTATAGCATGAATTCTGCTCAGGAAGCAGGGGCCCATCTGGGTGGGGAAGCCCACAGGTTTTACTTGAAGAAAAGTCCCTCTCCTCTCGAATGAGATAAATCTAATATGACTTGCAGTTGTCTGAAGTCTACTGAATAGGAAAAAAAGAAAAAAAAGCCTTCCATCTTACAATTCTAGAACAAAGGCAGAGAGTAGAGATGCAAATACCCTCAAGTAGTATATAGACTGACAGTCACACTAAAGTATAAACTAAAGTTGAACCCATCAATTTGGGTAGATAACCCATGTCAGCTTCTTCCCATTTTGATTGGAATTGAGACCAAGTTTGGCAGGTGCATTGAAGGCAATTGATAGGTTGAGGAAGGGGTGGTGGTCAAGAGTGTGACACAAAAGTACTCACAAAGGGAGGCTTTGGGACATAAGACAAACTCAAGGCAATTATATTCAAGCACAATTTAGCCTTTCTTCAATTGAGTGGTGACAGAGGAACCATATTTTAGAAACCAACTCCAAGGAGATGCAACATGATGTCCAAAGTAGTTCAGTATGATGAAAAATCATTGCAGCTTTCTTCTGTTTCCTAATTTAGGTCTTATTTTGTTAGAGTAATGGTGTTAGGTTAGTTTTTAGAGATCCTTTCAGCAAGATGCTCAGCCAGAAACTTAATTAAATATTAATAGTAATAATATTCACCCACTTAATGCCAGAACAACTTTAGGCACCCCAGCTTGTGTGAGCTTTCTCTGGGGAACAGTACTCAATTTGTGGTTGTTCAAATGTGGTCTACAAATTCTTTTCATTGTTCTTGGACTGGAAAAGACTGAGTGAGACCCGATATTTTCTTCAGGTATTACAAAGTGTACGTGAGTGCTAATGGTTTGCTAGAGATTTTCTTCTCTTGCAAAGAACAGAAACAGATGGGACACATTGTACTGACTGCTGATGTAAGCTTTTTTAATGTTATGAAAAACATTCTTTTCAGTTTTTCTTGAAATAGAGCCATTCTCCAACCAATCCTCTTTACATCAGCCACTTCAGGATAATATTTCCTTTGATATGTCTTCTCCTTATCCAGTAGATCTCCTTATCCTGTAGATGGTTTAGGGCTTCTCACTCCATGAAACAATGGGTTTCAGTGCTTTGGGAGAAAGGTGTCAGAACATAGGCCCTAACAGAACACAGGGAGTCTATGCAGCTTTGTCAAATTAAATTTTAGTTTGCCTCTGCAACTTGAAAATAAGCTCAAAAGGTAGGCTTTGTCAAGAAAAGAAGATGTCATAAATTTCTTTAGCATATCCAAGCACAAGTCTGGTAGACTCACCTCATTTTTCTCCTGTAACACAGAGAGGATGCCCCTTCCATCTGGGATCCCAGGCATGAAGCTTGTTGAATAAAAAGTAGATATGATGAGGAGCAGGGCCTACCTGTGAGGAAGACCCATTTTTTAAAAGCTTCCAGGATATTTTGCACCTATAATTTTGTAAAGTATAATAAAAATGAATTCTGAGAAAAATCAAAGAGAAAAACAAAGACATACAGAATCAAAGCCCTACATTTTTATTAGATTCAACATATATAACATTACTCTGCCAAATTGCTATAAGTGAATCCACAAATTTACCCTCAATTTCTGCGTATTTTGTTGTGAGCCAGTAATAGCCCATGGTTTGGCATCAGTTTGAATAGCACTGGTGTAGAGGGATTGGAGAGCCAGAAATTTACTTTGTGACTGCATCCTCCAGCCCTAGAGATTTTAAGGAAGAGGAGAGAGAAACAGAGTGAGAAGTCTGAATACAAGGCTCTTGTGTTCTTCCTATTCCTCTATCCTCCACATTAGCTTTACAGAATTCTGTCCCACTGACATCTACTTCCATCATGGCCAAGGCCATGGCATGTCTCATTGGCAGAATGTAGCAAGGGAGGCAGATGAGGGACTCAAGAGGTGCCTGCATGACCATTGGCCGATGCTGAAGGAAGCTGAGTTGTGGGCAGGCAATCTACTCCAGGTCCCCGAGGCAAGGCATCAAGTAGCTCTATGTTAGAGGCTTTGGGTTGGGTAGCTTCTGCCAAGATATAAATGGGGCACATGCCAGGGTCTCACAGGGGTCTACAGCGTGACCCACAGCAGGGCCAAATCACTCAGGGATAGTAGGATGTGTAAACTGAGAAAGCCAGCTGCAAACTTTAGCAGCAGATGCCTGCAAGCTCAGGGCTGGGACCAGTCATACCTGGTGGTTCCTAAGAGCCACCAGACGGTAGCTCAAAGCAGCCACTCCCCAGTAAAGAAAGGAGAGGACAACACATGAATGTATGAATCCATACATCCGGGACCTTCTTGGAGAGGGGCTGGGTAGGGGCAGAACCTCTAGGCTTGAGCCTTTGACCTGGAAGAGATCAAGCATTTAACCTAATAGACTATTTATTGTATCAGACTACACTTATGAGGTTGAATTAAAGCCTCCCTGCTTCTAAGTATTAGGGAAAATCTGATAGATTATAGAGAAAATAAAGAAACTGTATTTTCTCTGCGCATCTGGGCTATAAGTTTTAAAACTGCAGTTACTACTCCTGAGGAATGTGCATATCTGTGGACAGGAAGAATGAGTCCCTGGTAAATGAACACCCTGTGCCTACTCTGACATCTGTCTTTAAAGAAATGTAGAGACAATAACTTTACCCACAGTTGTATCATTTCTGGGCTAGGCATGGTCAACAGAAAGAGCTCCAATTATCTAACCTCGCTATAATTCATTTTCTTTAGGAATGTCTGAACATGACTGCAAAATGGATCATCTGCCTCCAGTCAAGTCATTTGGTCTTTCTTCATGCCATTCATCCAGAGCTTTCCTACAGGTGGTGACTACACGTAATTGTGGTGAGCATCGCGTAATGTGTAGAATTGTTGAATCGCTGTGTTGTACACCTCACCTGAAACTAACAGAACATTGTATGTTAACTCTACTTTAAAATAAAAAGTTTTTAAAGAGGGAGTATATTGGCAAAAAGAAGAAAATGATGATTCAAATCCCCAAGGCTAGTAGGTTCTTCGATGCACAGTGAAAACTTCTCCTTGAGAGAGATAACAAAATTATTACTAAAGGGACCAATTTCCAGATTTAGTAAATGCAATTCCTAATTAATGGCATATCTCTCCCAACCTCCAGGGGACGAGAAGGGGACTCTTTCATCTGTCAATTTATCTCAAGATAATTTTTCTAACATAATCATGGAACAAAATAGTGTGGAAAAGAAAAACTGTATGAAAGACTTTCTAAAAAATTAGAGAAGTTATAATCCCTGAATAAATTATTAATGAAAAGATCGACAAACCAAAGGGAAAAAACATTTTCTGCTGTCTGGACTGACTTGAATATAGCAAAATAACTACCCAAACATCAAGACAGACAATATTTGAAAACACCTTCTAGCACAGTGTATCTCAAACTTTCATGTACAAAAGCACATGAATCAATAGTCCAAAATGGAGCCCAAGATTATGCTTTACTACAAGCTCCCAGTTGATGCTTATGCTGCTGGTCCAGGAGCTAGACTTTAAGTAGAGAAGTCTGAGCTTTCTATAATGCAGAGCTTTCTATAATACAGAACTTTCTATAATGCAGAGCTACTTCTCCTGTTTCTGAAATAAAAAATTGACCAATGGGGTCAGGGTCCTCAACACAAAGAAGTTCTTGAATGGAGGAGGGGAGACACGTTATTTCCTTATCTGTCAATGTTGGCATGTTGTGTGGAGACCTTTCTGAAGGAGGAAGGGTTGAACTTTCACTTCCCTGCTATATTTCCTCTGCGCCTGCATTCCTCATTGGCCTAAGACTGATTCTACTGATTTTCTCCATTGGCAGGAAAAACTCTTTCTCCATTTCTGATCTAGGTGATCACAGGAAAGCAGTTAATTAGTAGGTCCAATTCTATGGTCTCACTGCCTCTTCGTGCAGGAAGTTGGCTGTCCTAAGGATCTATGCCTCACTGACAGATCTTGGATAGAACAGTGACTCCTTTTGATTTTTCCAAATGCGTATTCTGGGACTCATGATGCCCACTAGTCTATTTTATTTATTTTTAAAGATTTTGTTTATTTATTTGACAGAGAGAGAGAGATCACAAGCAAGGGAAGTGGCAGAGGGAGAAGCAGGCTCCCTGTTGAGCATGATCCCAGCCAAAGGCAGCCGCTTAACCAACTGAGCCACCCAGGTGCCCCGCCCACTAGTCTATTTTAAATCGGGGTGATATTGCTTTCCATAGTGTTTGGTATTGTTTTTTGCACTTTCTAGGCATTTCAAATACATGTTGCCATGAATAGTAAAATGATTGTTTAGTATGATTTCATAGTTCATTCATTCATTTATTTATTCATTCATGCCTATTTTACTGAGAACACAGTATGTGTTAGGTGGTTGAAGGTAGAAATTGATTAGAAGTGGTTCATGTTCTTGAGGATTGAATTTCAGTCAAATGTTACCAAAAACCTTAAATTTTTTTGTTTAAAAAGCATGTTTATTTTTCTCACAGACATCTGAAGGTGTGCAATTGCTAACACTGGTTTCACACCTTGAGAGACCAGAACAGAGGTCTTCACAACTCCCTTGGCCTTCTCTTCAGGTTACCTGATATCTGTTGCAGCTATAGCTCTAATCACTGTGTTCATATTCCAGGGAGGTAGACAGAAAAAGAGTGTAATGTGTGTTCCAGAAAAACAAAATTGTGAGAAATTGGCACTTAACTTCAGCTTCCATTTCATTGACCAGACCTACATCACATGACCTATCCTTAGCTTCAAGAAAGACTATCTTTTTTGTTTGTTTAGTTTGTTTCATTTTAAGCTGAGCACATTGAAATCTCCCACAGAATCATGAATGTTAGGAAGAAGTGGAGAATGGATGTTAGTCATTTATTTATTTACTTATAAAGATTTTATTTATTCATTTGACAGAGACAGAGAGAGCACAAGCAGGGGGAATAGCAGAGAGAGAGGGAAAAGCAGGTTCAGTAAGGAGCCCATGGTGGGGCTCGATCCCAGGACCCTGGGAT
Organism: Eumetopias jubatus; assembly: GCF_037043125.1. NCBI lineage: Eukaryota > Metazoa > Chordata > Mammalia > Carnivora > Otariidae > Eumetopias > Eumetopias jubatus. The sequence goes on along the minus strand of NW_028274821.1, from coordinate 47,516,425 downwards.
CAGGACCTGAGCTGAAGGCAGATGCTTAAGCAACTGAGCCACCCAGGCGCCCCAAGATCGAATGTTCTTAAAGAACTTAAATCCTAATAGAAAAGATGATATAAACACACATTCCTGTTGTAAAAGAAAGAGATTATTGCAGTTTGGGTTGGAGTGTCAGGGATGGTTGGTTGTGTGACCAGAGAAGTCTTAAAAGGGATAGAGGCACTGACGTTCAAACCTGAAAGACCTGAACACAGAGAGATCGGGAAGTGAGGTGGAGAGGATGTTTGCATTTTAGTCTGAGAATAGCTTAAGCAAACATCCTAAGCAAAGAAACAGGATATGTATAAGAAAGTGGTCTATTGAATTTGTGAGGAGTAAAGAATTTATTAAGTGGAGTAATCAGAGATAATTTTTACCTGTTACAATCTCAGGAGAGCTTTTCTGTGTCCCCAAGGTGTCAGGATGCCTTTGCCTTGTTGTCTCGAAATGTCTTGTGCTTATCTTCGTCATAGCCAAACAACTAGAATAATGGCTCAAAAGTCTGATGGGGCAGGGTTTTTCAAACTGCAGGGTTTTTCACACTTTGAAATCATTTTATTTATTTTATCTATTTTTTATAGTTAATAATCATTTAGGTTTACTCATCTATTTATTCTTTCTTGTGCTCTTCATTTCTTCTTGAACGATTAACCTTCCATCTGGGATCACCTTTCTTTTGCCTGAAGAATTCATTGAGTATTGCCATAGTAGTAACAAAATGCTCTGTTTTTGCTTGTGTAAAAACTTTCACTTTGTCTTCATTTTAGAAGGCTATTTTCCTTTGACATAAAATGATAACTTGGAGGTTCTTTTGTTCAGCACTTTAAAGATATCATTTCCAAAAAAATAAGTAAAGATGTCATATCATTTTCTTCCAGTTTCCAACATCTCTGTTGACATTTTTGAAAAGTCAGCTGTTGATCTTTTGTTACCTCTTTGAAGGTAATGCGTCTTTTTCCTCTGAGTGCTTCTCAGATTTTCTCTTTCAGTAGTTTAATTATGATGTATATAAGCATAGTTTTCTATAGTTTCATAATTTGTATGCCTGCTTAGGGTACAAAGTGTTTCTTAACTTTCTGGTGTCTTTCATTAGTTTGGTAAAGTTTTTGGTCAGTTATTTCTTCTCCTCTACTCTAGGAAGTTCACTTACACATACGTGAGATCTTTTCTCTGAGTCCCTGGTGTCTCTTATGTTCTTTTTTGTATTTTTAAAATCTTTTTGTTTTGGTGGGTACCAGTTTGGATGTTTTCTCTTGAACACAATTCCAGGTCATGAATCTTGTATTCTGCTGTCTATGATATCAAACCCATTTATTGAATTTGACTTTTAAAATTATGGTTACGTATTTTTAAGTTCCATAATTTCAGTTGGATGCTTTTTGTAGTAGATTTCTAGTTCTCTGGTGAAATTCTCTTTTTTAAACCTCTTTTCTTGAAAATATTAATCATGGTTGTTTTAAAGTCTGTTTGAGGGGCACCTGGGTGGCTCAGTCGTTAAGCGTCTGCCTTTGGCTCAGGTGCTGGGATCAAGCCCCACATCAGGCTCTCTGCTCAGCAGGGAGCCTGCTTCTCCCTCTCCTGCTCCCCCTGCTTGTGTGCCCTCTCTTGCTGTGTCTCTCTCTGTCAAATAAATAAATACAATCTTTAAAAAAAATAAAGTCTGTGTTTGATAACTACAGTATCTCAATCATTTATTGATTTATTTTCATCGTTTATTTTTGCTCTTGGCTTTAAGTCATTTGATTCTTTGTATATGTATGCCTGTTAATTTTGGAATGAATGTTGGATATTGTCTATGAAAAATTTAACATTAGTAAATTTTAATTTACTCCAAAGAAATTTTAAGTTCCGGGCGCCTGGGTGGCTCAGATGGTTAAGCGTCTGCCTTCAGCTCAGGTCATGATCCTGGGGTCCTGGGATCGAGTCCCATATTGGGCTCTCTGCTCAGTGGGGAGCCTGCTTCTCCCTCTGCCTCTGCCGCTCTCTCTCTCTGTCTCTCATGAATAAATAAATAAAATATTTTTTAAAAAGAAATTTTAAGTTTCTTTTGGTAGAAAGATATAGTACTAGCAAGATACTCTGACTCAGTTAGGGACTGAAATGATTTGAAGTTATAATTCAGGGTTTCTGAAAATTAGTAGGTCCTAAGATTTTAAGGATATTAAATGAAATCTTGGAGTATTTACCAGGGTCTACCTCCTTAACAGGCTATGAACTCCAATTTCTGTCTATCACCAATGCACAGCTTGGGATCGGCAAATGTTTTAGGACTAAAATGCATGCAGAATGTTTTTCTTCAGAATATTGCCTTTCAAGCAATAACTGCTTTTGCTGTCCTGAACGCTAAAAAAAAAAATTTTTTTTTTAATCTCTCAGCCCAGTGAGACAGCCAGCCACGCACTTTGGAATACAACTTTCTCTGTCACTGGTGCCCTGAGCTGTGATTAGCAAATATCCAAGAGGAAAAAGTAGCAGCAAGTACAGGATCATCACAAAACATTTCTTCTCTCTGCATCTTATAGTCCTGGCTGCTTTGGCTCTTCTTTAATATTTTCAAACCCATAATGAAGGTTTGACTACCAGCTAATTGTAAACGTGAGTGAATGAGCTATGCATACTTCCTAGGGCTAGAGACACAGGAAATCTACTCTGTCTGCTGATTTAAGACCCCATGGCATTTGGCATCTTGTGCTTGTACACTCTGAGATGTTCTGATTAGGAAAATACTTCCTCCACCATATGACAACGTTTTTAATATATCTGGAGGTATTTCCCGTATAACCAAAAGGAAGTGAGTAAGAATTCCTTTCTTTGATGGTTTTCTACCACTTTTTCATTTTTGAAAAGTAATAAATATTATGAAATTCTATTAAAATAAAAATGAGGATAAAAAAGCATAATACAATTATGATAAATAAAGAAACAATTCTTCAATTTGGGAGTATACTTTTTCTTTTTCCCTTTTAAACGGATTCCTATTGCTTTTGGTGTCCTCGCTTGATGATAAGGGGTAAGAGTCCTTACTGATTTTCAAAGCTAGGATTTTACCAGAGTTACTTTATAAAAATTCTGGAGACTTCTGTCAACTTAGCTAGCACATTAAGTTTGTAATTTATTTTCAGAGTATGTTTTGCTATGGGCCGTTTAAACTTTTGCCCAATTTGGGAGGATCACTTTTCTATTTTAGTAGCATGTTGTTTTGATCCCAAGATTAGTACAATAGCTCCAAACATATAGGAACACAAATTTAGTTGGGCCCCGTTTAAAAGTCAGTGCTTTCTTGAAAGGGTTCTACGGTTTTTATAAACCATCCCCAAATGGAGATAACAACTCTTTCATTCAGCCTTGTCATTGCTATAAACGTGAGCTGCTATAATTGTAGGTATTCCCACATGGGGGGCTTTCACTAACTGTTAGAAAAATACTTTGAAAGGAGCACACAACAATCTGGAAGTACGAAACAAACACATACAATGCCTATAAAGTATAGAAATTCTAGACCATCTATAGCTCACAATTTATATTTGTTTCTGTCTGATAACCTTAGACTTTCAGTTTCTCTTTTATTATATTGAAGATATATTTAAAACCAGAAGAGCCAGGATAGTACACAGTAGCAGTTGAAGATTAGAAATAAAACATTTTTAGAAAAGGAGTAAAGAATGTTTTCAAATTTTACTAATTTATGTCAAAGGAATTCTCTACTATTATGTCCCCTACTGATATGTCACAATAATATGACAGTATAACATAGAGATAAATACAATTTCAATATACATTTCACATCTGGTTTATACAGAGTGCTAACTTAAGAAATATACTGGTCTCTTCTCAGCATATCTGTTAAATATTCTTATTTCCCTTCCTTTAAATCTTTTCCGGCTGAGTTCCTTATTCCATGGGTGATCCTACCCAGCTCATCCTTGACTTGCTTTGTTTCACCTCTCCCAACATACCAACCACCAAATCCTGTTCACTTCTGGAATGCTCTCTGCTTTTCCCTGTCCACGCTGCTATTCCCTTAGCATGGCTGTCATTACTTTTGCTGGGGTAATTGCAACTGCCTTCCACCTTATCTTGACCTCCAGTCTTGACTCCCTCTTATCAGTTCTCCATCTGCATCCCAGCCAGGCCTCTAAATGCAAATGCAAAACACTTCTTTAAGCACTTCAGTGGTTCTTCCATCTGTGTAATAACCAAGATGGGATTAATGTCCTTACAGGAGTTACTAGAGTTTACTTCCTCTCTCTCTCTCTCCATGCGCGGATACAACAAGAAGTGAGCAACCCAGAAGAGGGCTCTCACCAGAACCCTACCATGCTGACGTCATGATCTTGGACTTGCAGCCCCCAGAACTGTGAGAAATTAATTTCTGTTGTTGATAAGCTACCCAGTTTGTGGTATTTTGTTATAGCAGCCTGAACTAAGACAGAAATTGGTACCAAAAAGTGGGGTGCTGCTGTAAGAAATGCCTAGGAATGTGGAAGTGGTTTTTGAGCTGGGTAGATGAATAGAGGCTAGGGGGGCTTTAATGCCGGAAAAAACGTGCATTGCTGCAAGTGGACCATTCAGGCTGTTTCTGGTGAGAACTCATAAAAAAAAGAGAGAGAGAGAAGTGTTGTCAGCAAAGCCTCAATCTTCTTAGAGAATGCATATGTAATCATGGACAGAATGTTGGTAGAAATAGGGATGGTAATGATCATTCTGATGAGGTCTCAGATGGAAATGAGGAACTTTTTATTGGAAAATGAAGAAAAGGGATCGTCGTCATAAACTGGCAAAAAACTTGGCTAAATTGTGTTTGTGTTCTAGTGTTTTGTGGAAGTTAGAACTTGTGAGGGATGAAATTGGATATTTAGCTGAAGAGATTTCCAAGCAAAGTATTGAAGATGAGGCTTGGCTCTTTCTGACTTTGCTTATAATAAAACTTGAGAAGAGAGAAATTACTTGAATATGAAATGATTAAGCAAAAAGGAACTAGAACTTTAAGATTTGGAAAATTCTCACCCTATCCATATTGCAAAAAATGATGAAGTATGGTTTGGAAGGGGGCACGGAGGGAATGACCAAGCATCACTTTGATAAGGGATGAGGTGGTGGAGCCCAGACCGAATTAGCCACCCCAGCAGGAAAACTACCAGTTAAAAACTGAAGAGGAAAGAGGTGGGAAGTCATGAAGGCTGGGCATCAGATTTCTTGGATTTTATAGGACAGAACTATAGAGCTATTTGGCTGCAAACGTGTGGGCTATTCTTCAAGACAAGGGAAGAATGAATTCAGAGATCATGAGGGCTGCCTCCTTGGCTTCAAAACAGGGCATCGTTGTCCTGCTTTCAACAAGTCAGACAACCTCTGCCCAAAGAGGGACCTCCCAGAGCTCTGGGGCCAACCTCTGCCCAGCAGAGCTTTGGGGGCAAGACCACCACCTCAGAGAGTCTAGACGGTGGGACCCCTTTCTCAGTGGGTCCAGAAGGTGGGGTGCCTGTCCCAGTGGGGCCTGGAGAACAGAGCTCATGAAGTTTGCCTGGTTGGGCTTTCAACCTTCGTGGACCTGTCCCCCTTCTTTTTCCCCTCTTTCTCCCTTTTGGAATGGGAATGTCTATCTTACGCCTGTTCCACCACGGTATTTTGGAAGCACTTACCTTGTCTTGTCTTACAGGTTCACAGTTGGAGAGGAATTTTGCCTCGAAACAAAACTTTTTTTTTTTAAACAGTATTTGATCTTGTTTTTAAAACATTTTATTTATTTACTTGAAAGAGGGTGAGAGAGAGAAAGAGAGAGCACAGAGGGAGAGGGAGGAGCAGATTCCCCACTGAGCAAAGAGCCCAGCGTGGGGCCCTATCCCAGGACCCTGAGATCATGATGCCTCAGAACAAATCTTACCTTGAGTCTCACCCATGTCTGATTTACTAGTTATATATGGCCTATTGACTATTAGAACCAAGAAAAGCATGTAGGTAGACCCACACAAAGATATTGAAAACTTGAATGTGAGAGAAAGAACTCAAGTGATCTAGTCAACCATATATACCCTACCTATCTGTATCCTACGATTTATATCTGAGGGATTCTGGGCAAGCCACTGCTGCTTTCTAGAGCCGGTTTACCCCTTCCATAATATGAGGGTGGTATTAATTACCAAAGCATATTCCATGGAATACAGATCCCAAAGAGTGTTTAGGAAAAAAATTTCCACGAGCACATACATTTGGAAAACGCTGGACTCCTTAACCCTCTATGAAATAACAACTCTGTTAGCACGTTAAGGGCTCTCAGGATTCCCTACAGTAAAGCAATCTTTTTTCTGCCAAATGCCTAAAAATAACCTGTATAACATGCTTTTGAAAACACCAGACTGGGGAATCTTTAACATGAATTTAAATTTTCTATAGACGTAAGAGTCTGGGTACAGGGCTGTGGAACATGATGAGAAAATGCAAACATTTTCCCTCATGCTCCATTAGCATAAAAATGGGGGTTGGGGGAAATGTTAAGAGAGGCATTGCTACACATTTCACAAAGGGATCACTAGTGGTGAACGTGCATGAGAGATCATTAAAAACAGAGGAAAGTGCTGGTATTGGCAGGTGTGTGGCAAGATGGAGGAAGACGGGTGAGCAGTTTCCCAGAGTTAGTCATCAGTAAAGCTGTGAGCTAGAGTAAATGTCATAGGCTGGAACTTTGGGAGGTCCCCTGTGGTGTCTGAAACCTGAGCATAGGTGCCACTCCATGAGATATCTGGGTGAAGGAGAAGTGAAAAAAATGATTTTTATTGGAAGATACCCCAATAGAGGGCATGAGATGGAGAGAATGTCGATTCTTTCAGCCAGTGTAAAAAAGTTTTGAAGCTATGTAAACATGCAGACTTTTGCACAATGTGGTCATCATTAAATTTCAACTTCAAAATGGGCTGATAACTCTCTGTCCAAAGACCAAAGTTAGGGTGGACAAACACTGCTAAAAACAATTTTAACATATACTCTCTATGAAATAATATTTTGTTCTATTTCTTTCAATCTCTTTTATAAAGAAAACTTTTAGACATTACCAAAAAAGGAGAAAAGAGTATAATAACCCCCTGAGGTCCATTAATCTTCCTGAAGATAAATAAAAGCATGTAATGAAAGTATAATGTGTGGTTGGGGGGTGGAAAATGTATAATGTGAATCTGGCCAGTATCTGCAACTGATCAAACAATCTCTGAGGTCCCCTTCAGATCACACAGTCTAAGTTTACAAGTTTATTTTTTAATCTATAAGCTTCCTTTGTGGGTCCATATTATTGAATTTAAAATATGACTTCTTTAACTGGAAGAGAATATCAGACAGAAAAACTGACATGGCCTCATAAACTCAGCATATAAAAGAAATTTGAAAAAAGAAAAAAGAAAAAAATTGACTTAATCTGAAAGGGGATTGTATTAGTCAGGGTTCTCCAGAGAAACAGTAATATATAATATAATATAATTATGTATAATATGATTACATAATATAATATTATATATAATATTACATGGACATGATATGCATTATGAGGAATTTGCTCATGTTATTATGGAGACTGAGAAGTCCCATGATCTGCCATCAGCAAGCTGGGGACCCGGGAATTGGTATAATTCAGTGCAAGCCTGAAGGGCTGAGCCAGAGGAACTGATGGTATAAATCCCATTTCAAAGGGATAAAAAAGATGTCCCAGCTCAAGCAAGCAGGCAGGAAGGGAACAAATCCTTCTTTCCTCTGCTTTTTGTTCTATTCAGGCCATCAATGGATAGAATGATGCCTACTCACATTGGGGTGGGGAGGGGCTACTTTACTGGGTCTATTGATTCCAATGTACACCCCCGCAGACCCCCAGAAATAACCAGCTTTCGGGGCATCCCTTGGCCCAATCACATTGACACATAAATTTAACCGATGCAGAGGTTAACCCGAGAGAAAAATAGCATGTCTTTGGAGCCCCCAAAATAAATGACTTAAGAACAGCCAGTGTAAAATACCCTTTTTCAGAATATTGTTGCTCTTGGCCTTTCAAAGAGGGACAAAACAAAATGATTGAATATTTGCTACATAAAATAACTTTTGGGGAGGACTACACACTGTTCCATACAACTGTTACTAATGATATTCCCATCTATCTGCAACATTTCTGACCTTCACCTAACTGGCTCCTTCTAAACAGTCACTCCTACATATAACTAGTCTGACATGAATGTTGGGTGATACTCTCATTCACGTTAATGAACAAGATAAAAGTGAAGCAATGAAGACGTACATCAGAAACTTACTTGTTAATCATTAATGATGTTGGTGACTTCTTTGCTGAAGCAGTTGATAGATTGTGAATACTGAAAGAATATTTTCATAATTTTTTGTTATTGACAATGTATCCACTACAGACTCGACACGCTTTCGAGTATAATCTGTTATTAATACTTTCTCCATTGCATCCTTAAGTACAATCTACAAAATAATAAATCAAGCCCTCATTCATAGCATTTGTCCATTTCCATGGCATAAATACTCTTTTCATGGCTCATTTCAAGCTACCAACATGAGGTCACTGAACAGAATTGGAAATGTGTAGTACCACACCATTAAAATAGTATTGCTACCATACAGATAACAATAGATGTAATAACCTCAGGAGCATAGATACTAAAAAATACAGGAAATACTTAGAAAGGAATTACTTTTGAATACTTAGGGTCACTTAAATATTACAGATTTAATTGTAAGTTTATATAATTTATTTTTTAGCAATGGCTCTGTTTAGAGTAGAGAAGTGGTTGCCAGGGGCTGGGGGATGGAGAAATAGGAAGAAGTTGGTAAACGGGTATAGACTTTCAGTTTTATAACATGGTTAACTACAACTGACAACACTGTATTTTAAAATTGAAATTTGCTAATAGAACTTAAATGTTCTCACAAAAAAATAATAAAAGATAAGTATGAGAGGTAATGGATATATTAATAACTTGATGGGGAGAATCCTGCAATGGGTCCATACATCTAATCATCATGTTGTATACTTTAAATGCCATGCAATTTTGTTTGTCAATCACACCCCAGTAAGCTGAAAATAATTTTTTTATTTGTTGTTCTTTTTTTAGAAGAACTGTTTAAAAACTGGCTCTTAAAATTCCTGAAAATTTATCCCTTGACTCTCCAGTATGAGCTGGCTCCAGCACACTGCTGGGCCCTTCCCTTTACCAGTTCCTTCTGACCAGTTTCCAATCACTTTCCCAGTTCAAGCCCCACCCCCCCACACACTTTTTTTTTTTTACAATTGAGGCACACTTCATGTGCCTTTCAAGATCATCCCCCCCAACCCCAATCATTGTTTCTGAAACTTTGTTTCCTTTGACACTAAATCTTCAAGAGGTTGGTAAAATAATTGGGGGAAATAATGTGTTTCCCTTGGGGAACACATTATTAGTACACTAAATGCTCTGAGAAGTCCAGCAGTAACTGGACTATGGAATATAAATACAGCAGAGGGTAACCAAACACAGATACATTCACAGGACTTTGAATTAATTCCTCTCTACCAGCCAGGGAAGTTCATTTTTGCTATATCATGTTTCTCACCGTATGCCAGTGATAAGTGCTTTGTGGCATGGATAATAACAATCCTGACATCGTTTCACACTGTGCCAGGCCCTGTTGTAAGAGACTTACAAAGATTAACTCATTTAATCTTCACAGAACTCTTTAGGGTAGGAACTGTTGTTATTGTTATATTACATATGAGAAAATTGAAACAGAGGTAGATTAAGTAACTTACCCAAGGTCATTAAGCTAGCAAGGGTCAGAGTCTGGAATCAAACCTAATAAAATGGCTCCAGAGTTCACGTTCTGAAACAGCACCCTATATTGCTGTTCTAGGCAATTTCAACACAATTAGAATTTTAAAGCTCATTTGAAATTCTTCCTTTTGATGGAATTTCAAGGACTGCTTCTCTGTACGTCAAGGTTTTAGCCCCTTTACACAGGAACTGACTTCGAAAAGGCAGCACGTGGAAGCTGTTAACAATGAGCAAAGTACTTAGTTCAAAGTCTAAAGTATTTATTGCTGTGCATTTAAAATGTTTAATAGGAGGGCCGCGTGGGTGGCGCACTCAGTTGAGTTGCTGACTCTTGGTTTCTGCTCAGGTCATGATCTTGGGGTCTTGAGATGGAGCCCCCTGTAGGACTCCATGCTCAGTGTGGAGTCTGCTTAAAAGACTCTCCTTCTCCCTTTGCCCCTCCTCTGCCCCCAAATAAAAATAAATAAATCTTTAAAAAAATGTTTAATCGCATTTGTGGTTTATTATTTAATTTTGGATTAAATTAATATGTGTTTAATAATACAAACATCATCATTGATAGTTGAGTGATTACTAGGGGACAGGAGTTAACGACAGGCCACTAGAGTGTCATCTCAATGAAGGTGGTACGTGGCTTGTTTGGCTAGTTCCCTGCTAATATTGAGCACTTACGTCATGCCTGGCATATAGAGGACATGTAATCCATAATATACATGCATAATTTCCTTTAATTCTCAATATTCTCCTAAGGAAGGTATTATTAACATAACTGCAGATGAGAAAACTTAGAATATTTATCCGATGCTATCTAACTGGTAAGTCAGCCAGGATTCAAAACCAAGTCTGTCTGATTTCAGTATTTCTGCTCTTAATGAATATATCATGCAGCCATATATCTATAGAGCAAGACTCAAATATAGCAGGAAAGAGTATAACAAAGTCTTTTAGAAGCAGAGTACCTGGACAGCGGCTTAAGTGCAGCATTCAGGGAATGTTTAACAAGAATTCTTCAAAGTGTAAGTGGTCACTTAGGTTAAGTCTCTTTGCAGTTCTACAAGCATCTTGTCCTTCCACTCAACTTTGGAAAATGTTAGAGACTATGAAAATGAGGTGGTTTTTTTAGTCCTAATGGACTCAGCAAACGTAGACGAGATCAGTTCATTTTTTGATGGGCAGGAATATAAAGGAATTATCTGTCCGGGTTGCATGTTCTGGTGGTGCATTGAAACGTACATATTTGGTATTCACTAATGGTATTTGTTGAGTCCTCCCCACTAGAGGTGAAATCTTCGAGGCTCCTCCTTATTGTTTTGTTCCTGTGCATTTTGGATGAGCTCAGAGTGTAGTTAAATTAAATGGCTACTATTAAATTTCTCAAGTATGGCTCTTTATCCACACCCATTCATTTCACCTGTACCCACTTAAATAGATAATGAATGTGCATGATGTTCTCATTGTGACACGCTAATTATCCTAAAGACAAGCATGTTTTAAACTTATGGTGAAAGTAAATTTCTCTGATAAGAATGTTCTAAATCCATTTTGACTAGAAATAGTTATAAGGGAGAGGTGTACATGGGTAATTTCAAGGAGATGATGGATTAGAGGGGAAAAGAGATGAAAAAGTCAAGGGTGTAGAAACATAAGATGGTGATTACTATGATATATGTTGACTTGACAGAATAATGGAATCAAGGATTTCAGAGTTGGAAGGGATCGCAAAGGACAACTGGAGCAGTGCCCAGCCCTCGGGCGGGTAGGTTATCCTCATTTCATAGATGAGGCAAGGAGGCTCAGAAAGGTTACATAATCTGCCTAAGGCCAATAGCTAATAGGTGGCAGAGAAAGCACTAGAAGTAGGTATTGTAGCCTCTCTTGCATTGCCCTCTCTCCTACATGAGGCTGAAAGCCTTTGGTGCTACATTATGAATTTAAAATATATTTTGGAAGTAAAAAATGTCTTTCCCATGAAAGACCCCCAGGAATCAGCCAGAGAGAGGCTCCCAGATGGTTCTTTGGGGAAGGACTTTTCACACTCAAGATGTAGAAACCCCCCAATAATTGAATAGAGATATGGGAAGACAGGAAAAGCCAGTAAGATTAGCCCAGAGTTTTCCAGGTGTAAGGAGCCCATCCTTGGATGTCTCAGGAAGGCTAGGGTACTAATAGGTACCAGGGAAACCCACTAAGTACAACAAACCCAATAATCACGTGGCTATAGGTTTAGAGTTAAACATAAACAAAGCAGCAGATGGGTCAGAATATTGATACACAAAAGTGCAAAGCACTTTGGACGTCCAGGTTTAATTTGCATCACTATTACATAGAATATTATGAAGAGTTTGTATTCAAAGTCCCCACTAGATCTCAGGTAAGATCCCGGAAGTGTGTATTTGACAAACTGCCTAGGTGATTCTAATACAGGTAGTCACTGATTTCACTTGAAAGACTTCTGTGAACTAGAACAGTGTTTCTTAGACTCCAATATGATTACAAATCACCTGGGCATCAAGTTAAAAGCAGATTCTGATTCAATACATCCAAGAGTGAGTGAAGTCCAAGATTCTGCCTCTCTAACAAACTCCCAGGAGATAGAATCTTGCTGGTCCATGCAGCACATTTTGAATAGCAAAGAACACGAATACTGATATGTAATCAAGTAATGTAACTGTTTAATATAAGAAAGACAGGGGAGCCTGGGTGGCTCAGTTGTTAAGTGTCTGCCTTCCGCTCAGATCATGATTCCAGGGTCCTGGGATCAAGCCCCACATCGGGCTCCCTGCTCTGCGGGAAACCTGCTTCTCCCTCCCCCATTCCCCCTGCTTGTGTTCCCTCTCCACACTCTTAATGTCAAATAAATAAATAAAATCTTTAAAAAAAAAGAAGACAGATGGCTGTGTACTTGGCTGGCTTAGTTGGTAGAGCATGAGGCTTTTGATCTTGGGGTTGTGAGTTTAAGCCCTAAGTTGGGTGTAGAGCTTTTTTTTTAAAAAATAAAGATTTTATTTATCTATTAGAGAGAGAGGAGAGAGCACAAAGGGGGGAGGGGCAGAGGGAGAGGGAGAAGCAGACTCCCCAGCTGAGCAGGGAGCCCAATACGGGGCTCAATCCCAGGACCCCGAGTTCATGACCTGAGCCAAAGGCAGATGCCTAACCGACTGAGCCACCCAGGCGCCCCTGGGTGTAGAAATAATTTAAAAAAAATTGATGGCTATTTAACAGATCAATAAAAAATATTTGTCTACTACAAAAATTATTTTCCTTTAACATATCCATGTACCTGGTGAAAAAAAAAGATCATGAAAGAAATGTTGCTGGTACTAAGTTTTTGTTGATTTTTTTTTAATAGGCAGCAGTAGTATGGTGCATTCTACTAAAATTAAAAAAAAAAACTGAGTTCTAATCTGACTCTGATACCAGCTGTGTAAAACCTCCATCAGTAATATAAAACATGCAGGTAACATTTTAGAAAGATTGCAATGTATAAGCTCCAGTATACTTAAACTTGCACAGTAGCAAGACATCAGTACCAACTGCCTATCATGGATTGTATCATTTCTGGCAAGAGAGCTTTAACTTTATCTCAACCATATGAGTGCAACTGAATAAAAGTCATGTTACTTCAGTTTATTAAAAATATACACATTATTATTGTTAGTAATGTAACCTAAATAAAGCCAAGCCTCCCTGCGGCTTTCTCTGCGTGGAATCACGTTCAGAGAAACATCAGTCTGGCATTCAAAATAATTGAGGAGCAATTTAATTCTTCACTTCTCTTGAAAATGCCAAAAAAGCTACATTTATGAAGCACAGGAAATATCCTTAAAATAAATCCCTTTTCCTCATCTCTATTACTATCCGTTTTTCCAAAACATCCACAGATGCTCCTGTCTCCCCTCTCCTGTTGTCCTCAAAAGCTCTCGTAAACCCAGTCTGATTAACTTCTTATTTCTCTCCTCCCTGCTGCCTGGCTCAGTTCTTTATCATGTAGATTAACTTTGTTTCTCTTGCTTCTATTAATTTTTAAATTCCCTCTTTAGCTTCCTTGTATACAACAATGGGGCAGGGGTTCCAAAAGCTTGATAGCTTCCCAGTCTATCAATTTGCTCCTTACTCCCTCTCCCCCCTGACAAAATCTAATGACAACTTTCAAAACATGCCTTATTTTAATTCATTTTGAACAAAGACATGCCATATAAAGCTTTTGTTTTGTGAAAAATGCTCAATATTTCCAATATGTTTTTAGTCACTCAAGATAAAGAGTGATCTTTTTAGTTTAGAGCAGGCACTACATGTCAGTCTGGCAATAGGAGATGTTGGGACTTAGATCAGGATAGTATGATGAATTTTGTAGTCATTAATTATCTTTTGAACAAGTGGGATTATTACTAATGTGTTGTTAATGATTTAGCTCAATTATAAAGATAATGCACAGTTTAACATAAGAATACATAATTGTTCAAAGATTCCCGTAAAATTTCAAAGGACTAATCAATCTATAAACCAACCAACCGATCTAATCAATGATACAGACCCTCTTTGTGAAAGGTATAAAAACTGCCAACAGTCATGAGGGATTAACAAGAAACTGTTGACTGTTTTCAAATTCTGGTTCATTTTAAAGACTGTATTCCAGTTTGAGGTTTTGGTATGAAAGTTATCTTGGCTACAAAACTTGTTTGTCAGAATTTTGATACAAAGACTATTTTTCAATGCTTGGGAATGTCAAGTGAATTGAGTACATTTCCAATATTTCTGGAGATCTGGATCCTCTGACATTCTGACTACTCAATCTAGATCAACTAAAAGTCGGTGCTTAGCAATTGTTCTTTCTGAAATAATTTCAGTATTGGCATCGTAAGTAAGATTTTAAAGGAAATTTTATCCTGAAATATATTTTTATCTATCCAAGCTAGTAAAACACGCTTTATACCTTTACTTAAGCGCTCTGATCAGGTCCAAATTTTGGAATAATAATTTTTGGAAAGTGTGATTGTGTGCTGACACAGTTATTGTCTCTACATTCCAAGGAGAATCTGTTGGTTACACTGGCAGTTTTGATCTGGGCTGAATCTAGATTTCCCGGATATAATTCCCATAAGAACAGATGAATGTGTACATTCATTTGCCAAACAGAGTAGCCCAGTTTTCCAAGAGACATTCACAGGGAGACAAGTGGGAAACAAGAGAGTTCTGGCAGACAAAGGCAGGTGATGCAGAATCATCCCTGGGCTATTGAGAGAACTGTGCTTCTGAGTCAGATGTTAACCCTCCCACTTCAGGTTTGCTTCTCCTGCTTCTTCCAGAACAGCAGTCATAATCCCCACCATAAGGAAAGAGATTATTATAAACTCCCTGTTGAGGCATGTATGAAGCCACTGGACAACACTTAAATAGCAGAGGAAAGGGCAAAAATTAAGGTCCTAGATTCCTGTGATGGTTAATTTTGTGTCAACTTGGTGAGGCTATGGTACTCAGCTATTTAGTCAGACATCCTAGATGTTTCTGTGAAGGTATTTTTTATTTTATTTGTTTATTGTGAAAGTATTTTTGACATGAGATTAACATTTAAATCAGTAGACTTTGAGTAAACCGATTAACCTCCATAATGTGGGTGGGCCTCATCCAATCAGTTGAAGGCCTGAATAGAGGAAGACTGACCCCCTGGGAAGAAGAGGGGATTCTGTCAGCAAACCATCTTTGAACTCAGACTACAGCTCTTCCCTGGGTCTCCAGCCTAATGCCTGCCCTGCAGATTTTGGATTTGCCAGCCTCTATAATCACATGTGCTAACTCCTTAAATTGCCCACCCCCATGTACACACACACACACACACACACACGTGCGTGCGCACGCACACACACACACACACACACACACATCCTGTTGGTCTATTCTCTCGAGAACCCTAATACTGTGCCTAATAGAAAAATCTAAGTTACAAAAATGAAAGACACATATAGTTAATACATCATTGCAATACAACCGGATAGGCTGGAATAGAAGTTCTCAATCCTGGCTGCTACCCTGGGAAGTATTAAAAATATGTTAATGCCTGGGCCCCTGGCCCAAGATTGTAATTCAATAGATCTGGGTGGGATCCAGGCACATCAGTATATTTAAAGTGCTCCGAGCTCCCCCAAGGAATTCTAGTCTACAGCCACATGCTAGAACCATGGAATAAAAGAATGGTCATACCTTAGACTATTTGTAAAAAAGATATATACAAAAAATACACACCATTTGTATTTTTGTAAGGCAAACTAAATGTTCTACATAATACCATTCATTCATTTACCCATTTAAAAATAGTTATTAAGCAGAGATTAGGTGCTAGACTCTGGACAAGGGTCTGAATGATGAAAAGTTCAATAAAACTAGGTGCTTAAAGTCTAGTGGTGTAGACAGATATAATTAAATACAATGATGAGCTAAGTTTACTTTTTAAGCAAATAGTTATTGAGCACTTACAAGGTGCTGGAGCTATATATATGTGATTTAAAAAAGATCCTTACATAACTGCCTAAGGTAAATATCATCCCACAGTTAGTAAATGATGGAATGGAGATCTGAACCTAGGCAATCTGACTTTGGCATCTGTGCTTTTAATCAGTACACTAGAGTCCCAGAAACCAAGAAATCTCTAAGAAAGTTCAGCAGAGAAAACCATTAGTATGTTCCAGAAACAGCACAGGAGTAACTTTTAGAATGGTATCTTCATGCACTCCCACAATATTAGGACACTTAACAGGGTATCTGAGAATCCCCCAAAGTCCTGTACTATTCGGGGCATCTCTATGCTAAGTCACAAAAAATTCAAGGAAACCTTTATTTCACCCTGCAAGAGTTGAGATTCATGAAGGCGTAGTATGAAGCTTTGTGGGTTGTACAAAATTAAAGTTTCAGTTTGATATTAATGATCTCAGTCTGATATTAATTCATATCAAATGTCTCAGTTTGATAGGCAGAAACCGATGCCCAAAGTGGTTAAGTGAGTTGATTAAGACTACCCAATGAGTTAGCAGCAGAGTTGGAAGAAAGACTCAGATCTCAGTCTTGGTTTTATTCTTGTAACAAGCTCCCGTGCACGTGGCTGATCCCCCAGTGGCCATTTTGTACATGGTAACCCATCTCCCTTGTCAGAGTTGATTGCATCCAGGGTAGGAATTGAAATTAAGAGAAACAGAAAGAAGTTTTGTTCCCTTTGTGGGGGGAGGGGAGGTTGGTGGCAAAGTCTCTTTCTCATAGCTTAATGGAATAGGATAGAACTTTCTCAGTCACATCAAGTCCATGGTGGTTGGGGGAAGGGGTGGGTAGGAGAGAAGCATGCAGGTGCCCAGCTCTTTTTATCCCGTGGGCTCCCGCCTTCCTCCAGGGTCTCCATCTTCATTCTGCCAGTAGATGGAGAGAGAGAGAGAATAAATAGAGAATTGTATAGGTGCTTCTCATGGGCCAGCCTTTGAACGGGAAGCCAGAACTGAGCTACACGGTCATACCTCATGGGAGATAGAGTCTTGACGTGTCTCCAGAAGAAAAGGAAATGGATTTGCTGAACAACCAGTCAGTGTCTTTCATGCAGAGGAAACCAGTCAAGAGAGAACAAGAAGAATGAACAGATGGACTGAGGAAGAGAGATGAGGTAGAGAGAAATTTTTATGGCTCCAGATTTTGGTATCCGTCCCTTTCTGAGGCCCCACTGCATCTCTGCAGCTGGGTTGGTGAGATGTCCTGCATCCTCATAACTCCCAGATTCTGCTGAAGCTAGCTGTTGTTGGCTTCTGTGGTTTACAACCGAGACAACCTTAACAAATATCCGCACTCAGGAGGATTTTAACAGCTTGGAGAAAACATATGTCTTCAAAATCTCCCACCCCATCTCCAGCAATGTACTGTGAGCCTCGTTTCCTTATATCCATTTCCATAATGGCTTTAGCAGCCTGGAAATGAGTATTTACAATTGTACTAAGCCCCTTCATACAGATGCTGCAGCTGAAGTCAGCGTAAAAAAAAAAAAAAAAAAAAAAAGCAAACCAAGACAGTATACGCAAGCTGCACCGGAAAGAGTTGATTATTATATCACATGCATTGATTTATAGGTTCAGTTTGCCTTTACCTAAATGTCTAGTTATTTAACAGCTGTTATGAATCAGTCGGATAGAGGATTAAGAAGAGGTGGGGGCGGGGGAAAGTAGGTGAAAAAATGCTTTAATCTTATGCTACAATAGAGAAACAAGTTGAGTCAGGTCCCATCTAGTAATTTTGGTTCTCTGATGCTTCTCAAAGGGGAGCATTGTTTGGCTGGAAGGTGAACAGCGTAGCATAATGTGAACACTAACCCCCATTGGTGAGTGAGATAGCATTGCAGCGTATGGGTGAGAAAACAAGGGATCGATAAACATGGGGAGTAAGCTGGCTCAAGTCAAAACAGTACCGACTGGGCTTTGGCTTTAAATAGATAACTTACTCCAGACATTTGGATGAGACATTTGGATGAGGATCTAGTAAGATGTAATATAAGGGGACATAGGTCACCAAACAGAAATCAAGGCAGAATTCGGTCAGGGTGGTTCCTTAGCGGACTGTGTTCAATCTCGCCATCAGGCTTGGACGAGTCAGGACGGATTTGCCAAGTGGAGGTACCTCTTTGCAAGAATTTCTCTTACTCGGGAGTTTAGGAAGGCAGAAAGGGACATGCTGGGGATGTCTGAAACCCTCCTCTGAGATGAGACAGAGGTACAGTTTACTCTTTGTCTATGTTCTGCACGCCAGGGAGCACATAAGCTGCGGGGTTGCTCTCTCCTCTGGGGCACTAAAGATGATCCCTCCAGGTCCGCCCAGGGAAAAGAGATGCTATTTGAGGATCCTCTTCTGTGTCCTGACTTGCTCTCGCCTTACTCAATTTGGTCTGCGCTCAGATGTTTGTCTTGCTCGAGCCTTGGCCGAAGAATTAGATGTGCTCCAAGTACAGCGAACGTCTTGTTTCTTGTTTTCCAATAGGTTTTGCTTCTCTTTGAAATACTCTGCAAATTCCTAGGTCTAGTTCTTTTACCTGAACTTAGAGACAGCTCTCCCCTCCTCCTCCCTCCTAACACATGCGGTGGCAATAATTTTTTTCCATATGGAAGCCAAAAAAAAAAAAAAAAAGGATGCTTTCTGCACAGACTCATGTATCGCATAGCAGAAGCTCTGTGCCTGCCATTTTACACTTTATGGTAAACAGTGAGCAGGATAGGGTTCTAGAAAAGAACACTAGCACCACCGCTACTGAAATTATCACCACTGCCTACATCCACGACA
Source organism: Eumetopias jubatus (assembly GCF_037043125.1). NCBI lineage: Eukaryota > Metazoa > Chordata > Mammalia > Carnivora > Otariidae > Eumetopias > Eumetopias jubatus. The sequence goes on along the minus strand of NW_028274821.1, from coordinate 47,497,298 downwards.
GTTTATAAGTCTCTTTACAGCCACCTGACAGAGATATTTGCTAAAATGTTCCTATATGAATTATCCCAATGAAAACACCAAACACCAAGAGCTGAGAAGGGTGTGATTGCTTGATTTGCCCAGAAGCACACAGTGGGTAGTAGGCATCTCTTCTCGCACTGCCTCCACATCTAGACGCAGAAGGAGAGGAAAACTTTCGATCCTAGGGGCACCCCGGGGCCCTGAGTCTTTGACAAAGTATGTTGTTGCAAGAGCAATATGAACTACACCTGCACCTCCAATTAGTTTGTTCTCTGGCCCCAGGGCCTTTGTACGGGCTATTTGAGCAAGATACAAACATTGGAGCAAAGACCAAATTGATGCAAGTCGGGACACAGAAAAGGACACAGGCCTTCGTACAGGAATGCTTCTCTCCTCCTCCTCACTTCACCTGGTTAACTCTCGTTCTTTAAATCTCAGCACATTCAATCCCTTTTCTGACCTCCTGACTTGGCCAATATTGGAATTATGTCCTTTCGTAGCTCAATGTACCTGTCCCGCATAGCGCTAGGACTCTTGTATTGTGCTCTTCTCTTGGATTATGGTTTATCTCTTTCACTAGACTGTCAGCCCTATCAGGGCAGGGACAGTGAGTTCACTATTTGATGCCCCATAATAGCGCTGTGTTAAGCGTACAGGAGGAGCTCAGGAAGGACTTGTCAAATGCATGAATAGTTGCTTTTGGATCCATGATACAAGGCTATGACTAAGTCACAGAATCCAGAAAGCAAATTACCATGGAGAGATGCAGTCAAGCAAACCACATCTGCTAAGATTTTTCACAATGCGAACAGGAAGAAGAGGGCACCACCAAAAGATATTTCTCACCTGGTCAAAATTAGTCACCCCAGGTAAAGGAAGGATGGAGGCTGGAGTGAGTTGAGAACGATTTTCCAAGGCAAGCTCCAGCGGCAGGCAGTTCTGCTGAAACCAGAGGTATATACAGGCTGTCCTCCAGCCGCTGGCATCTAGGAAACCTGTTAAAAGGACTTTATTAGGCACCAAGGTGTCTCTTCTCTTCCAAAAGTATCTGTGTTTTTATAGAGCTAGCTGGTCAGGTTGTTGTGTGTTGTTCATGCCCCTAAAAAGTGATTTGGAAGTTGAATTTCTGACAGACTACCTTCTAAACCCCCCAGGAGAGTGCTGCTTAACTTGGGATTCATGAAAAAAAGTCATAGTCTATTTCATAAGATTATATCCAAAATGTGGTTTATGTGTAAATATGTGGTTTTGGGGTTATGTTTGTTTGTTTGTTTGTTTTTGGAAAGAGAAATTTGGAGCTTTTAATCAGATCTCAAGGGGGTTTATAAGTTCCAAGACTTTAAAAATCATACCCAAGGGAACATATGGAAAATCCTAGCAAGTTCCTTTGTAAAGCAAAGAATAATTTATCTATTATATCTATATCTATCCTGGTTATTGTTAGCATATTATTTTTGTATAAATTTATTTTTATCATATTTATCTATCAGTACATTATTTATTAGTATTTTATTTTGTACAAAGTCATTAGGATCATTTCTATATAGCATAATGTATCAGCATATTCATGACTCTGTGGAACTTATATGTACAGGGAAATAAAGTTAAGTCAGCATTTTTCACAGGGAAATTCTTAAAAATTTACATTTATTTTTATTAGCAACTATTCATTATTGTTATTATTATTACTATCATAACTTAGACCAAAGCTGATTCGGAATTGAAAACTAGACTAACCACTAAGTTTTTTTTTCGATGATTAATACATAAGAGCTTTTTCGATTGATTAAAAAATGGAGTGGAACAGTCATCCTGTGTGATAATGTCATAATACGTAAATTTGAACTTAAGATAATGAGAAAAAGTGACAATTTTAGTAAACTTCTTTGTTGTTTTTTGGTCTGACCTGAACACATTGACATATACCAAATCAAAGATTTTTAGCAGTGTGCCAGGAATAAGCGAGGAACATGGCATATCTTCCTAGACCAGCAATGTTTACTTCATATTAAGTAAAAGTATCCTCATATTAAAACATATAGCAATGTATTGATGAGTAAATTTTGCATTAATTTTTAATATAAACCATAACTTCAAAGCAATTTCAATCTTCCAGTGAGTCATTTCTGTTTTATTCTCCTCACTTCAGAACACTGAAGATCCTTTGGACAAAATATTGGATGTTAATAACACTCTATACAGAATATTTATTTATTTATTTATTATTTTTATTATTTTTTAAAGATTTTTATTTATTTATTTGAGAGAGAGAATGAGAAAGAGAGAGAGCATGAGAGGGGGGAGGGTCAGAGGGAGAAGCAGACTCCCTGCTCAGCAGGGAGCCCGATGCGGGACTCAATCCCGGGACTCCAGGATCATGACCTGAGCTTAAGGCAGTCACTTAACCAACTGAATATACAGAATATTTTTAAAAAGAAACACTTTGTCTTACGGCTTGCAACGCACAATTTTCTTTAAACAAATCATTTTATTTGTTTGTACATGGGATTTTAGATGGATGCCATTTTAATGCAACTTTATAGCAATAGGTATTTAGATGGTTGCCATTTTAATGCAATTTTATAGAAACAGATATTTCTAGATTCTTCAGAGTTCTTATATATACTGATGTCTTGTTATACACAATAAAATATTGATAAGGAAATGGGGTAGGGATTTTAATTTTAATCCACATTCATATGCATTGATATCCATTCTTTCCTATTTCTCTCCTCCCTAATTAGAAGAGGTAGAAGAGGTATTCCTCTTTCTCTCCAACACCTAACCATCGGACACCTTTCTCCTTTTCCACATTAAAAAACATAATCCATGTTCTTTAATTAATTCATAATCCAATAATAATAAAAATGACAATGGCTACCGTCTATTGAGAATTTACTATGTTTTATGTACTGAACTCCACTATATACATGTTTATGTATACTATGTTTATGTACTGAGCTCCACTATATACGTATTTCATTAAATCCTCACAACCATCTTTTATGGTGCATATAATTTTACTTGATGAATGAGGAAAATGAGACAATGAACTTAAGGGACTTTCCCCAAAAGACACAGTTATGGCCAAGAAATTGGATCTCAAATTCAGCTCTGACTCCAAACTCTTTTAACCACTACCATCTCGTTTGATCAACTGTGTATCTTCAATGCGTTAAAAGGAAATTTGTTATAGAAACCAGCCTGCATAGTGTTTTTACACATTATCTTCTTGTTGGTGACACCTGGAAGGCAAGAAGTGGGGAATTCTTTGACAAGGGGACAATATTTGTGTTGCATCTGGAATGAGGTAAGCTTGCCAGGGAGCATTGTAGAGGAAGTGGATGCTGGAAGGCAGTACCAGCATGTGTGAAAATACAGAAAAGAAAGTAGGCATGTGGTATGCCTGGAGTGCGGGGTATCTGGTACCAAGTGCGGGAGATGAGGCTCCAGAGATCTGGAGGACTGTTTCATAACAGGGCTTGGATGCCATGCCAAGGAGTTTGGGGTCTTATCCTAGGGATGGGAGGAGTTCTGAGGAACAATTACTAGAGGGCCACTTGACCAGGTTTTATTTGAGGAAGATCACTTTGGTAGTGATTCAGAGGATGATTATAAGAGGATCAGCCTACTGTGAAGTCAGACTACTTTTGTAAAAGCTGAGGTGAGGAATGATTGGGGATAATGAAAGAAGTGACTGAGGGACTAGAAGAACATTAGGAATGAAATTAGAGGGACATCCTGAAAGGAGCATGGGCATAGTTTGATGGCAGATAGACTGAGGGGTTTGAGAGAAAAGGAAGTACTGAGGATGAGATGAATATTTTACTGAGAGTTATAGTATCTCCAAAATCATTCTCTCATAAGCATGGATATAACTCTTAGCTTCCATTAAATTTAATTTGACTCTATTATTTGAAACCGATGACCTCGTTGAATTCAACATCCTATCATCCTAACATGTTAAAATATAAGGAAGCTAATTAAAAATGTATTACTCTGAAATTTCCAATCATCATAAAATCATAAAAAGATTGTGAAAATTGTCAAATGGAGTATTTTAAATAAGTTTATCTTATTTAATATACTATATTAAATATATTTCTCTGCAATAATATACCTAGAAGACAACTGACAATGGAATCAAATTTGTATTTGTTGTACCATCTACTGTATAGTGGTTAAATGTGAGACCAGCTGAGGGAAAAGGCTGACTCTGGATTTTGCAGAATTTTGTATCATAAACATTCATTAGTGATCAGGATGCCTAGGTGGCTCAGTCAGTTAAGTATCCAACTCTTGATTTCAGCCCAAGTCATGATCTCAGGTTTGTGAGATTGAGCCCCACATTGGGCTCCAAGCGGGTTTGTAGAGCCTGCTTAAGATTCTCTCCCTCTCCTTCTGCCCCTCCCCTTCTAAAAAAAATAAATAAAATTTAAAAATAAGAAGTGATCACATTGGGTTAATTTAGCATTAACTCGACTACAATCTTGTCTTGTATACACCATCTAGAATATGCCATATTTTATTCAAGTTTAAAGTCTAGCTGGTACCAAAAAGCTGAGGCAAAATAGTCAATTAAAAATAATGCCCCCAATTCAACATGATGGTGACATTATTGAATGAACAAACAAGTAGGAAACAAATTTGTCAAAAAATGATAACTTATATGTAGAGACACCGTAGAAAGGGAGAGGAACATCAACTGCAAATATGGCAGGAGACAGTAGTCCTCAATCCTGGCTGCATCTGGAAAGTTTTTCTACAAGCATTAAGAAAATGAAAAGTAAAGGCAAGCCTGGAAAAAATGTTTGCAACACAAAGGCCTTTTATCCAAAATATTAAAAAGCCCTGCAATAAATAAATAACAAAGAGATAAAAAACCCAGTCTTAAAAGAACGAGCAAAAAAGGAGATATTGCACGAGTAGATGCCTGAATAGTTAATAAGCACATGAAAAGATAAATTCAAATGAAAATCACAGTGAAACCATTTTATCCCAACTAAATGGCAGAAACTAAAGAGCAATGAATGACAGTCAATAGAGGAATTTAGAGCAACTGGATCCCTCATGCATTGCTGGTGAGACTATAGCATGACACAACTATTTGGAAAAGTGTTTGGCAGTTCCTTATGATGCTAAACTTTCATATAGTCTATGATCTAGCAATCCCGCTCCTGGATATACACCCAAGAGAACATATGCTCACAAAAAAGACATGTAGAAGAAAGTTTATAGCAATTTATGCATTCTAGCCTGAAACTGGAAACAAAAGTTCCCATGATTGGAGAAAGGATATACAAATAGTGATGTGTTCGTTCATACAATGGAATCCTACTTAATGAAAAAGAATGAGAATGCAACAATACAGGTGAATCTAAACTACCAAAATGAAAGACACAGACACAAGAGAGTCTATATATACTGCATGATGCCACTTACATGAAGTTCAAGGACAGGCAAAACTAATCTATGTTGAAAAAAAAGACCAGAACCATGGTTACTTATGGCGGAAGAAGTTTCACTGGAAGGGAAGTCCTAAAAATTTCTGTATTGATAAAAATATTTTATATCTTGGTTGGCATGGTACTTACGAGGATATATATATGTATACCCCAAACTCATTGATTTCTATTGATCTGTATATTTCATTCTGTGTAAATTTACTTCAATTAAAAAAATCTAGTAGGTGGCTTGATACATTTTAGATATAGATTATTGAAGACAGAGCATAAAGTCACTTGTTTTCCAATGGGCAGCTCCTCATCATCAACAACAAAAGCAGCAACAACAAAAATACTGACGCTCAGTTTTTATCTCAAATCAATTAAATCAGAATTCCTGGAAGTGGGACCCAGGCACTGAAAGCTCTCCTGATGGTTCTAATGTGCAGCAGGATTGAGAACCACTGGTATAAATGTAATGCATTTGAGAACAACTCAAATAGGCCAATAGCTAGATAAAATAGTAGAAAATATATGTAATTTAGTAAGTTAATACAATAGCTGTTATGGACTGAAAGTTTGTGTCCCCCCTAAAATTCATATGTTGAAGCCTTAACCTCCAGCATGACTGTATTTCGAGATACGGCCTATGAGAAGGGACTAAAGACTAAATGAGGTCATAAGAGTGGAGCCCTAATCTGACAGGGCTGGTGTCCTAACAGGAAGAGACACCAGAGTGTTCTCTCGCTACCATGTGAGGACACAGGGAGAAAGTGGCCTTCTACAAGCCAGGAATGAACTCTCATCAGAAACTGAATTACCAGACACTGGCATCTTGGTGTTGGACTTCTCAGCCTCCAGAATTGTGAAGCCATAAATTTCTGTTGTTTAAACCACCCAGTCTGTGGTATTTTATTATGGCAGCCTGAGCAGACTAATGCAATTGCCATGCTTGGGAATGAAGATTTAAATTGCCAAATCAGCAAACAAATTCATTGCTAACTACATTTAATTTCATATATCACATTAGAACACTCACATTTCTACTCACTAAATAAGTGAATTTGATTTTGCCTTGTAACCTAGGTTCTGATTCAACAACTTAACTCTAATTTCTAAGTAGTTGATGACTCAGAGGAGTTAAACTAAGTAATAAAGCACATTTTAAATGTGCTCATATGCAGCCAGCATTTAAAATTCAGCTGCATTCACAAGTGTTCTACTGAACTCAAATGGCCTTTCCTGAATTCAATAGAAACATATTCAGGATTATAAGACAACAGTGATTCAATAGTTAAATATAATTTCGATGGTAACCACACAAACCAAAGAGGTTTCCTCCTTGAAAGAAAATTAGTTTTTATGGAAGTGGAAAGCTTGGTTTCACTTTTCTTTTTAGTGTAGAATAAACTGCAATCTATTAAAACCTCATCCTTATTTTCCCTCAATAAATGAGATATTAATTAAAATTGGGCTTTGTAATATTCTTAGTTTCTTTGCTTTAATATTTTTTCAAGGTCAATAGAATCTTCCAATTCTTAGGACTGTGAGTCAATATAAATTAATGATACAGCCATAATTACTGGTAGGTACATTTCAACGGAAAAATTATGGTTTTGTATTATTGGCTCAGATGAAAAAAGTTTGCAATACTATCAACTTGCAGCTAGGGGAATCTCCCTAACATGCCATCGGTGTCAACACTGAGTTGAGAAGGGCGCCTAGGTGGCTCAGTCGGTTAAGCATCTGCCTTCGGCTCAGGTCATGATCCCGGGGTCCTGGGATCGAGTCCCGCATCGGGCTCCCCGCTCAGCGGGGAGTCTGCTTCTCCCTCTCCCTCGGCCCCTCCCCTCCACTTGTGCTCTCTTTCTCTCAAATAAATAAATAAGATCTTAAAAAAATCGAGTTGAGGAAAAAACAATACTATTTAAAAATTAGTATAATTTCATATTCTTTTCAGAAGGGCCTCAACTTTTCAAGGAACATAAAGAGCATTTAAAATACTGCATTTTGACAGAATAGAAACCTTAAAGTTGCTTTTCATCTGAAAGTTAAAAACTGTTCAGAGCTTTATATTTACTACATTAATTTGTTAATGTAGTCTCTATCTTTTATTTATTTATTTATTTATTTATTTATTTATAAAAGTTTTTTTTTAAAGGTTTTATTTATTTATTTGACAGAGAGAGAGAGACAGCTAGAGAGGGAACACAAGCAGGGGGAGTGGGAGAGGGAGAAGCAGGGAGCCCGATGCGGGGCTCGATCCCAGGACCCTGGGATCATGACCTGAGCCGAAGGCAGACACTTAACGACTGAGCCACCCAGGTGCCCCGGCCTCTTCTATTTAAAAGTGGTGTTATTGATAGTTCCCATATCACATGATATGGATATGGGAGAATATTCAAGTGGATAAAATATAAGAAGGTCATGCCACAGTACCTGGGTTAAATAACATTTAACCACGTGTTAACATTTTTATTACTATTTATCCCAGTGGCAGTGTGAAGGATTACCACATGTATTTTTTCAGCCCATTCCTCTTTTCTTGGCTAGACCATCTTTTCCACTGCTGATTCAACGTGTTCACCTTGCATTCCAACAATGGCTAGTATTCATTCAGTCAATCAACAGTAGGTATTGAGTATGGCTATGTACCATAAATCAAGGAGTAGACAGCCTAAGGGAGGTGCAGACATAGAAACAGGCAATATAATATCATAAGATACATGCTATAACAGGGTGAAGTCATGGGAGGGGGATAATTAACCCGTCTTGCGAATGGGGATCAGGGTCTTTAACTGCATTCCAGCCCCTAGCACCACACCTGGCACATATGAGGTGCTTAATACACATTGGTTGCCCTAAGAGGCATCAAAGCTGGAATTTAAGGATGAACATATATTACCAAGTGAAGGGATTCAGAGATACAGGAATTTTGTTCTAAGAAATATACAAAGTGTTTGAAGTCCTGAGGGACAATGGAGTACATGTGTGAGCAGATGGGATGCATGTCGTTCCTTGCCACCCCTGAGCATAAAACTCTGGTCTGGTATGTGTGGAAGTTCAAAGCAAGTACAAGGTAAGTTTGTTATATTTATGACTGAATAAGCTTTCTTTTCCAAACCAGAATTTTCTTCAAGTGAAAAAAAAAAAAAGGCAGTGGTGTTCAAAGAAACACAAAAAGCCAAGGCACTCTATCACATACTTCCACACTCATGTTAGCTCCCTGGACTAGCCAACCTGTAGCATGCTAACATAGAAGGAAAGGGAAAGAGAGGGAAACCCATGGTTGCTTTTCTTTAAAGTCATTTGTTATTCATCAGTAAGTTGAAGAGAGAGAGTGTTCGTAGAATCTGAGTGTTTCAAGAAGTAAAATAAAACAGCCGAGTTAGTTTTGGGCAACATTTACACTGTTCTGGTAAGAACGAAATACATAGGTGTGTGGACAAGTTAAACATTGTGTTCGCGCTTTAAGGAGGTATCGCTCAATAGGAGGATGAATAGCAAAATTCACGCTAATACTTTAAATTAAATTTTTCTTTGCTTAGAACAACAGTAAATACAAAATAAAAGCAGAGAGTTGAGAGAGAGACTGCCAAGGGGAAAAAAAAAAAGCTTTATATTTTAGTACCTCCAATGGCACTTTTCCCTTCCTTTTGAACGAGGGACTCTGCACTTCCTTTTTGCATCTGGCCCTGCAAATTATGTAGCTAACCCTGCCCTCAGCTAATAAATGGCCAAGCCACTATCTGATCCGAGGTTTTCTGCCTCTAAATGACGCACTGTACCACACACTTCCTTCTGTGATACTCACTGCATAGTGTTAAGTCAAGGAATTCTGTGTGTCATTCACCATTTCTAATGCCATGGCTTCTCCCGGCTTTGAGGGAAGAAACCACCAACATTCCCTGTTCATGACCGTGGCATTCATTGCCAGCTTACTGCTTCTTTGTTACAGAGCTCCCCACAGGACCTTTATTGCTACTAAATCACAGGTCAACTTCTTCTGCCCAAATCCTCCTTGCTTCACTATCTCACCGATGTCACTCCCAAGGAAACCTCCGATAAATGGCCAGCACAAAGAGTTCTGTCTCTGAGTCTCTTCCTTATGAAGGCCAACCTAGACATCAACATACTTGACACTGAATTTGAACAAATGTATCCTGCATTTTTCAAGTCAACATTTTATGGTGTGTGAATTCACTATATATTTAGTTCTCCGCCTTACTTTTACTGCAATCATAGCTGCATTACGTTTATTTCTCTCCGTGCCAAAGAGATTCTGTTATCTGAATGTTTTACTCTGTCGAGACCATTTCTGTATGCTTGCTGTTAGAGGCCCCGCTAAGCCAGAGAGACCGCAATTCCTAAGCAAGCCCCAAACTCCCGTCAGACCTCCTCTAGAGTGAAGTTCATTTTCCTCACTCAAGGGGAGAAGTTTCAAAGCCAGTGCTTTAGGGTTGGATCAGTTAACTTCCTGCATGATTTTCAAGAATTTACCAAATGGTCATGTCTCTTTTTCACCTGTTTTGGGGTTAGATTTACTTTGAAGTGCTTCACTTGAACGTTCTAAACTGTCACTTGAAAGACGTATTAGACTAATTAAGCACAGGCTAGCTATAAAAATCGTTCTTACTCATGTTCTTTTAATTAAAAAAAAAACAACAAAAATGCTAAATACCTAAATGTCCCAGGCATAAGCTGGTACTGCCCCAGAACGCGTTTGCTGTATACAACAGCATTTCTCGTGAGTAAGTGTACATTCTGTAACTCTTTTTGGGAGCATTTGGCTGACTCAGCCCTAACTTTTGGCTGGCAAAATTGGGAAGATAAAAATATAATAGCTTCTGAGTCCAGCCCATTGGTAGAAATATTTTATAATGAAGAGATAACTGTCCACATAGAGGCATTTTGATCATTTTTAAGCCTTACAGATTTCCCAGAGTCCAGATCAATTCCTTGGTACTGGTCATTAGCAGAGGACAAGTACAAGACACATACAAAGAGCCAGCATCCTGATAGCTATACTGGAATTTAAAAAAAAAAAAAAAAGGGACAAGACTTGAAATTTTAAAAAAATTATTAATTAAAAAAATAAAGAAAATAAAGAGTTGGCATCCTTTATTTTGATTTGATAATAGATGTCACTCTTTCTCCTCTCCTCTCCGGGCTCACCATCACACACCCGGATGCACAGCTAAACTCTATTCCTCAATGTTGTCTGTCAAAACAAATTAAAAGCAAACAAACAGAACCAAACTAGCTCACCTCCTATCAAAAGGCAGCTCTGAATGCCCAAAGTGAAACCAGAATGACTGTTGAGAGCATGCTGAGCCACACCCCCTGTCTTCCTGGGCGCAAGTTGGCAGACACGTGGACATTAGTTATTGTGCTGAGATGGTCATTCTGGTCACACATGAACACAGGTGGCTTGTGACCACTGATAGAGCAACATGGACGCTCAGCCAGGACAGGAGTCCCAAGGCCTGGAGTCATTCTATCCAGACTTGGCTAGGAAGAGACCAAGGCAGCTCCAAGGGGATTCCATCTGCTTTAGTAAGTCAACTACCAAGTTCACTTTTCAGTTACAGGGGTAAAACAAAAACCCGTTCAGGCCCAATGGAGCAGGCCAAGTGTGAGAAAAGGCGGGGGTTGGGGGGGACGGTGATATGGGCACCGCAGAGGTCTGGGACTGCATTGGGGGGTAGCTACTGCTCAGTGCTCATGTCAGAATGTGGTCATTAATGAACATCTAGTGTTGTCACATCTTATATATTTTCTAAAGTTATTAGAAATCAAAATGTTTATATAAAATATCCTACCTTTTCAATATTAGCAGCTACTTTTTTTTTTTTATACCCAATGGGCAGACTAACAGAACACATCTGCCAAGTCTTCACCATAACCACTAGCTCTCTGACCTCCTTCCCATAGCTTCCACTCTCCCGCTCCCTCCCTCCCACCAGCTCTCGCTCACTCCCTTTGGCTGTTCCTTGAATGTGCAATGCACTCTCCAGTCTCAAGGACTTTGCATTACCACTTCCCCCACATGGAAGGCCCTCTCCCTAAACAGCCCCAGAGCTCACACAAATCACCTCTTTCAGATCTTATTTTTTTAAATTATTTTTTAAAGATTTATTTATCTTAGAGAGAGAGAGAGCACGCACTCATGAATGGGAGGGACCAGAGGGAGAAGGAGAGAGAATCTCAAGCAGACTCCGTGCTCAGTGCAGAGCCCCACGTGGGGCTTGATCTCATGCCCTGAGATCGAAACCTGAGCTAAAACCAAGAGTGGGACGCTCAACTGACTGTGCCACCCAGGTGCCCCCAGATTTTGTTTTAAATGCTGGTACCTTCTCGGTGAGAGCTTCCCATTTGGGCCCACACTCTCTTCCCTGACACTCTCTATTTCTCTTTACTGTTATGATTTTACTAAAAAAGCACTATCATCATCTAACAGATATATATTTTACTTGACTTTTTTTCTGTTTCTTCTTACAGTGGGATGTAAACTTTTTGAAGACAGAGATTTTGGGTTATTTTGCTCATGGCTATATCCCCAGGGCTTAGAACAGAGTCGGGCACATAGTAGAAACTTAATAAATGTCTTTTGAATGAATTAATGAGTAGATGGATGAATCTGCAGACCAACTTTGGTCTGTGGTCCGGGCTTCCAATTTGTGACTTCTGATTTATACTGAAAATCTCATGACACAATGCAAAGGAAGGAGACATGATGAAGTTTGGGCAGTGAACATCTAAACTCTTACTTTCTAAGGAAGTCCAGTAATCAAATGGCATCATCCACAATCTCACAGAGCATTTCTGCCAGTTACAGTACCCTTCACACGCAAAAGTAAAGCGTATCTGACAATGCCAAACGTATTAATCCCATGATATTTTATTCACTTCACTTTGATTAGATTTTTATCCAACAATGGCAAAGTTTAGCGTTTAACCTATTCAAAATAGGTCCCCTTACCCACAGTGCTAGCCTTAAGTGAGTTGTCTCTAAAATTAAGCGTAGTTCCCTTGCTGTTTGGAAAATGAAAATGAAAATAACAACATAAATATAAAAGAGACAGGAGGGAACAAAGATGAAGCCTGGTCTTTGTGAAGGAAGGAAGTTAGCTCACAGAAATTATACTGTCTCATCTTGCTTCTTTCCTCCAGCCTATATGATTCAAAATTTGGATGCTATTCCTTATGTTTCACATATGATGTACTATATGCTGGCTAATTGAACATAATAATAATTTTAAAATTTGGATGCTATTGTTAAGAACTCACCTCATTCCTATCTTTCCCTCCTTTTACCTTCTGCTCAGAAAAAGTTTAGACAAAGCCAAGTAAATTTAAAAGTAAAAATTCACATTGTGTGTTTTGTTTATATTCTCTGATCCAAGAATAGAACGCTTCAGTTGAAGCATGATCAATATCCCTAATAGGATGAAAGGCATAGGGAGATGAATACACATTTAATTAATATACCAGAGATGCCCTGGACCTTGACATATTTTTTTAAGTAGGCTACACGGTGGGCGTGGAACCCCAAACATGGGGCTTGAACTCACAACCCTGAGCTGAGATCAAGAGTTGAATGCTTAACAAATTGAGCCACCCAGTGCCCCAGGACCTTGAAATATTTTTAATAAGAGCAAATAAATAAAATATACTTCATGACTGGGTAATAAATTTTGTAGTTCATTGCTATAAGAAGTAGTACACAATGAAAACACAAAGAACTTGAAAAGGTTGAGCTCTTAGATGGAAGTGCAAGGTTATCTGTGGTTATCTCAGTGGCCTGCAGGCCCACACGGGTGAATTGCAGGAGGGCCCTTAGAAGTCACTGGCAAAACCTCGGCTCCACTATCTGCCAAAGACTCTGGGCCTCTTGCTAATACCAGAGTAGTAACGGTGCCTTCTCTTCCACCTTCCAAATCTCATGCAAGTGTCTTCCAGTGGAGGACCTTAAACCAAAGCATGGGTCTAGGAAATTTAGTCTTCAGGCTTCTAGGCCCTGCTTCCAAGGAGACACAGATCCATTAAGACTGGGCCAGATGGATCCAACATGACCCAGGATTTGAATCTTCTGTTCTTATGCAAGAACCAGGCATTCCTGGAACCGTCAATGGGTTTAATCTTTACTTTATGGTACTTTCATCCGCTAAGTAAGACAATCACATAAATGCGTAAGAGTCCTCTTTTTCCTAAGATTAATTGATTCTTTTAAAAAGTTAATTCTTGGGATGCCTGGGTGGCTCAGGGGGTTAAGTGTCTGCCTTCGGCTCAGGTCATGATCCCAGGGTCCTGGGATTGAGCCCCACATCAAACTCCTTGCTGGGCAGGGAGCCTGCTTCTCCCTCTCCCACTCCCTCTGCTTGTACTCTCTCTCTCTCTCTCTCAAATAAATAAATAAAATCTTTAAAAGAAAAGTTAATTCTTGCCAAGGGCTTTGCCATATGTGAACACTTCTCAATTGGTGTTCTCCCACTAAGAATGGGGGCAGTGGGGAAAGGTTTTGGAAATAAGGAAAAAACTATTTTATTTACATAAAGCAAACTGAAATTTTACCAGACTCAAGACCAACTTCATCTTAGTAAAATTTATATTACAATATAGACCAACAATTTCCTCTCCCACAACTCTGAAGCCTTCCTGTCCTGTGACTCAGTTTCCTACTCTAAGGGGCTGTTGCCACAATAGTCAGGGGAAGGAAATGCTTGCTCACCTTTGCTGTTTGGAACAACCACTTCACATCAAAGAGGTGACTCATTCTGTCCACTTGCCAACCCTGAACTTGCTTCCTACCTCCCACCACCCTTGCTAGCTGTGCTGTTCTTGGCTGGAGAGACCTTCCACCAGCAAGTTCAGGTTTGTGGAGTCTGGCACACTCACCTCCCTCAATGACGAGGCTTCCTGAGGTGGGTTGTTCAGCAGGTTGGGACATGAAGGTGACCACCAATTTGCCTGACCTATGGTTCAAGGTGTATGACTCAAAGCCAAGAAGCTGGGCTTTCACCTCTGCCTTCTCAAACAGCACAAAGGGAAATGGAATCATTTTATTTCGCTACTCCTGTTAACAGTAAGCCGCTAACCTGAAAACATATAGGTACCTATTTTCATTGGTTTTAGAGAAACATGTTGCTGCTGGAAATTCCAGAAGCCATTGGGTTCATTTTGGTGAGTTCAACAGTGTTTATTATAGTGTGGGACAGATGGGGAGTGCTCAGAAAATATTTATTCCTGGTGCATGTGCCTCTATCTGGATAGAAGCCATATTGGGGTAAATAACCTTGCCTTGGAGATGGTTAGAGAGGAAGAAACTACATTTCCTTTAATAAAATGCACCACCAGATTCAATATTGAGGACAGCGTGGATATGGAAAAATAAAGGGTTTTATAATTAATAGAGATGGATTTGAGATTAGGAATTCTGGACAAATCCCTGAAGTTTTCTTTTTCCTTTAGAGAGAGAAAGAGAGTGTGCGTGTGTGTGCATAGGGAGGAAGCGGCAGAGGGGGAGGGGGAGAGAGAATTCTTAAGCAGGCTCCATGCCCAGTGTGGAGCCCAACACAGGGCTCGATCTCATGGCGCTTAACCGACTGAGCCACCCAGGTGCCCCAATTCCTTTAAGTTTTTATCAAATACATGTCACATGGTGCTAAAGGAGTTTAGAGTCAGATTGGCCTATGGTAAAATCTCAGCAGACCACTTACTGCTGGTGATAGACTTCTCTAATCTTCAGTTTCTTCATGTAATAAATAGAGTAACAATAAAATTTTCCTCTTAAACTTTTTGCAAGGATTAAATAAGACAATGCGAGCAATATTCTAAACACAGAGCCTGGGACACATTAGCATTCAATATATTCTTCTTATTCTCTGAAACTGCCTCCTCACTTGGAAAAGGGGAAGAACGAAACAAGCCATACTCTGTTGCAAAGGGATGTCACAGATCAGATGAAGTAATATGGAGAAAGTGCTTCCCAAGTATGATTTATCGCGTTATCTAACTCCCTCTTGACAATGAGCCCATTCCTTTTTTCCCAGCGTCTGAATATAGGCTTGCTGTTGTTATCTTCGGGCATAGTCCTTGGCAACTTGCACACAGATTTGACAGACCAGCACTCAGAATGCTTACAACACACAGTCACTTCCATTAATGAGTATGGCATTCTGCGCGTGTTCAAGGACCCTTATCCTCACATATTTTGCTATCGAATGTTCACATTACCAGCTTTCTCTCATGCTAGGATATTTAGGGGAACTGAGATTTACGTGGTGGGGCTCAATCATTGTTGGGATGGTCCCGGGACTAACACTTGCTAAAACCAGACCCTTCCAAGACTGGATTGTCAGTAGAATGACCTGCCTGCACGAGAGCAGAGCTCCTCCTGCCCCACCCCTTTTTTCAGGCAGCCAGCTAGCCTTTTCTGGCCTGCCCTGCTAAAGAAAATGCTCTGGGGGATTTGGAGGAGAGCTGGTGTGAATGGGTTTATGTATTACCCAGATTGCCTCCCCATTACTCATAGTCAGTTGGAAAATTTTCAACCTTTTCTACTTGATCCTCGCTACGAAAGGGATTTGAGCTGACATCTACTATCAAAGCCCATCTGGAAAGAGAATATATGAGTATTAGATTTCACTCAACAAACATGAAGGGGAACCATTAGTAACAAGGGTGTGGTGTGAAGTAGAAGAAAGTCCTAGCTTCAGAAAAAGACTGATTTAAATTCAAATCTGAGCTCAGCCACCACTGTCTGTCTGTCTGTATGCCCCTGACCATGTTAACTTCAGAGCATCACTTACTGATCTATAGAGTAAAATGTAATTATCTCCTTTTAAAATTTTTTATTTGAGTTCAATTTAATTAACATAGATAGAATTTAGTGATTCATCAGTTGCATTTAACACCCAGTGCTCATTACATCACGTGCCCTCCTTAATGCCCATCACCTATTACGCCATCCCCCACCTCCCCCCTCCAGCAACGCTCAGTTTGTTTCCTATGATTAAGAGTCTCTTATGGTTTGCCTCCCTCTCTGGTTTTCTCTTATTTTATTTTTCCTTCCCTTCCATTAAGTTCATCAGTTTTGTTTCTTTAATTCCACGTATGGTATTTGTCTTTCTCTGACTGGTTTATTTCACTTAGCATAATACCCTTCAGTTCCATCCACGTTGTTGCAAATGGCAAGATTTCATTCTTTTTGATGGCTGAGTAATATTCCATTGTGTGTGTGTGTGTGTATATATATATATATATATACATATATATATATACCACCTCTTCTTTATCCATTCATCTCCTGATGGACATCTGGAGATGCTTGGCTTTTGTGGACATTGTTTGGCTATTGTGAACATTACTGCTGTAAACATTGGGGTGCATGTGCACCTTTGAATCACTATGTTTGTATCCTTTGGGTAAATACCTAGTAGTGCAATTGCTGGGTCATAGGGTAGTTCTACTTATAACTTTTTGAGGAACTTCCATATCATTTTCCAGAGTGGCTGCACCAACAGTGTAAGACCAATAGTATAAGATCAAACATAATATCTCTTTACAATATTGTGAGGAATAATAAAGACTTCTATACATAAGACTCTCTAGTAGTAGTAAGTTCAATAAACAGCTATTATTAGTATTGTTTTCTTAATAGTCTGACTTTTCTGGTAAAAGGAAATGTTCAGAGACATTGATCAGTTCTTCTTTAAGTGTCCCTATCATATAAGGTTGTTGTAGTAGGAACATGTAGTAGGAACATGTTGTAGGAAAATGGGTGGGAACGTGCCTTGTAAAGCCACATAAATAAAGTTACTATGATTATTTAGAGAAAAGTCACTTGAGATCCAAGAAACACTGAAGGCTATACCAAATAGAGTGACCTCTTTTTCTTTTTTAAAATATAGGATGAGAAGACAAGAAAAGAATTGAGATTCATGACTGAGATTCATCTTTTACATACTTCTTAGATTGATCCATTTCTAATATGTGTAACATTTCTGTAAGAAATTTTGTTCGGTGTGTTTATGTGTACCTATGCATGTGTGTGTGTGTGTGTGTGTGTGTGTGTGTGTGCATATGAAAGATTTTTATCTGGCTGAACAATTTTCTTTTTATTGATCCTTTAAGAAGGATTAGGACAGGGTGCCTGGGTGGCTCAGTTGGTTAAGCGACTGCCTTCGGCTCAGGTCGTGATCCTGGAGTCCCGGGATCGAGTCCCGCATCGGGCTCCCTGCTCAGCGGGGAGTCTGCTTCTCCCTCTGACCCTCTTCCCTCTCATGTGCTCTCTCTCTCTCAAAATAAATAAATACATCTTAAAAAAGAAAAGAAGAAGGATTAAGACACAGGAGGGAAGAAGAATAAAAGTAGATTTTACTCTTAATATCTTACTAAAAATTTTTGAGGGAAATTGACCATAACAACAGGGGGAAAACTAAGCTAAAAATATCTTAACATAATTAGCCAGATGTATTTACACATGACACCCAAGATCTACAAGGCTTAGAAAATTGCTCACATTAATACCAAGTAATTCAGTCTATTCTTTATCTCAGAGTAATGATTAACCTTGGTAAAAATTTGATTTATTTACTAATCTGGAAAAACCCACACTTATTTGGAGGGCATTTATTCTCAGTAAGCTCTCTTAATTAAAATTCCAGCACTGGAATTGGCTAGGGCAACATAGGTGATATGATGAGAAGGTGAATAGATTACCTGGATAATTTGGTCAGTAAAGATAGCTGATGTAGGTATGTCCTCCAACTTTTGTGGTAAGTTTTATTTTCCTGCCTTGTCTGGGTAATTACATCAAATTTCCACATTACTTGGCTGTATAGACATGAAGATTTTTAGCAAATATGTAGAGGGTTGAGAAAGCCTGACTTGCATAATTGGTATTCTGTGTTTAAAACATCTTTCTATGAATGCTTAACTGGATAATCTGCTTGAACTTGCCTTTTGGAATTTCTTAATGTGGGTCAGTATTTGCCATCCATGACGATGGCACTCGATGAGCCTACATAGAAATATATATCCTTTCTTCTCTTCCTTTCTTATTTATTCCTTTCCTTTTTTTTTCTTTTTCTTCTTCCAATTCTTTTTCATAAAATCACATAATGCTGGAATTTGGTGGAACCACAGCAACTGTGATTACTCTATATTGCTCAAAATTCATTAATTCCCATACCACATTCATGGATTTTTCATGTCTAGTTATTTAATATTTTTTAAAAATAGATTTAAAAAACTCTTACTCACTTTTTCAGATACACTTTTAAAAATTTTTTTAATTAAAAAAATTTTTTAAAGATTTTATTTATTTATTTGAGAGAGTGAGAGAGAGAGAGAGAATGAGCAGTGGGGAGGGCCAGAGGAAGAGGGAGAGGGAGAGAGAGAAAGAAGCAGGCTCCCCACCGAGCAGGAAGCCCAACACAGGGTTCGATCCCAGGACATGGAGATTATGACCTAAGCCAAAGGCAGATGCTTACCCAACTGAGCTACCCAGATACACTTTTAAAGCCTATATTCAAGAATAATAGATTTACTATGCTGATTATTTTTTCCTGATAAAAAGTAAAAGAAATGTATAACAAATAGAGACATTTTGTACATGTACCACCTAAAATCATATCATTTAGCTTTGGGAAACACTGTTCTAGTCTGGCTTTCAAATGAGAGAATTAGAGTGATGTTTTCTAGAGGCACAGAGTCAATTAGGAGCGGAGCTAAGAGTTGAAACTGTGCTTTTGGACTCTTTAATACAGACCTTTCCTACTATATTACACTGACTTACAGTGTTAGTTACTTTAAAGCAGGGCTATAAGAATCACTAACTAACATGGTATAGAAAAGCCATCAGTAGCAAAACTATGGAAACAGTCCATCTTCTTATTTATTTATCTTTTAATAATTCTTAGATCACGAACGGACCACGGATGCTTTAAGACAGTAGTCCTTGTGGGGGCCCCTGGGTGGCTCAGTCTTTGAGCGTCTAACTTCGGCTCAGGTCATGATCCCAGGGTCCTGGGATCGAGCCCCGCGTCGGGCTCCCTGCTCAGCGGGAAGCCTGCTTCTCCCTCTCTCACTCCCCCTGCTTGTGTTCCCTCTCTCGCTGTGTCTCTCTCTGTCAAATAAATAAATAAAATCTTAAAAAAAAAAAAAAAAAGACAGTAGTCCTTGGGATGCCTGGGTGGCTCAGTCGATTAAGCATCTGCCTTCAGCTCAGGTCATGATCCCACGGTCCTGGGATTGAGTTCCACACCAGGCTCCTTGCTCAGTGGGGCGCTTCCTTCTCCCTCTGCCTGCCACTCTCCCTGCTTGTGCTCTCTCTCTGACAAACAAATAAATAAAATCTTAAAAAAAAAAAAGACAGTAGTCCTCAAACAAGAGTGCTCATGTAGGAGTTTACTAGGATTTCAAGGACGTGGATAGCTAAAGATCTTTTCAGAGCCACATTTCCTGGGAATTCTTCCCTAAAAAAGGGTCTGTGGTTAAGGCATCCCTGTTCATAACTGCCCCTTTGCCACCTTCCAGAAGAAAGTCACACTTTTCTTTCACTGCATTACCCTGGAGTGAAAGCACATCAGACTGACACCAAACACACGGACACCTGAAAATCCTGTAGTGTGCTGGTGTAGGTAGAGAAGGGCAAAAAAATTTCATGTCTGGGTGACAAATCACAGGTAGTCTTGGAATCTTTGCTTTCCTCAAGAAGGAAGGAGAGTTAAACAAATTTTCAGCTGATAGATCTTTAAAAATGATTTTGCATGGTAGACCAAGATATAAATTTTAACATAGAAGTTGTTTAAAGATCCAAGAATGAAGTGTTATAGCTATAATAAAAGTCCTTCCACCCTCATCTACAAATAACATGTTTTTAGCATTACCTTCAGTTAAATTGACAAATAAGAATAGAATTAATACTACACCCCTAACTCATTCTAGTAGTAAGTAATATCCATATACAGATCTATGGGGAAAACAACTTGACTTGATCCATCTTATTAAGAGATACATGTCCAAAATGAGGCATTTCTTTAAATATTACTTTTTATTACTTTCAATTTAATACTATTTATCAATATTTTAATATAATTATATTAAATATAATTCAATAATAGAATCTATTTTCTTTGCCTGTTTACTAGTAGGAATTATAATGACACTCAGAAGAAATTTTTTAATACTTAAAATCTATTAGGAAATTGGGGTGCCTGGGTGGCTCTGTTGTTAAGCGTCTGCCTTTGGCTCAGGTCATGATCCCAGCGTCCTGGGATTGAGCCCTGCATCGGGCTCCCTGCTCAGCGGGAAGCCTGCTTCTCCCTCTCCCACTCCCCTGCTTGTGTTCCCTCTCTCGCTGTGTCTCTCTCTGTCAAATAAATAAATAAAATCTCTTTAAAAAAAAACCTATTAGGAAATTAAAAACATAAATTTAGCTTATATTTTTGCTGCAGAGTATAATAAAGTCTTTAACAGTAGACTTTAATGAATAAAGTTATATAATTAGAAAAAACTCAGAAAGGGAAACAAAAAGAGAAGTTCGGTAAATAAAAGGAAGATTCAACATTTCTAATTGTTAAATAAGAACTATTTATGATTCCTATTTTTTAAAATGGGTGATGAGAGAGGACTGAGTCACTTTGGTATCTGGTATTCCACGGGCTGCATTTTAAAATTATGTAACAATTTTATTTTAAAAAGATTACTATTTAAAATAAGCTGGAGGTAACATAATTTGTATTATTTACATTTTGGGGAAACTTTAGATGTCACCTTAAAGTTTTGCAAAGGGTTGTAGAGATTTTCCAATTCCTTTATGAGTACACAAACAGGAAGTCTGAAGACCATTGCTTTCAGAGCTTGAATGGGTTTCCTGCCTGCGGAGTGCTTCCTGCAGTATCTTCTGCCTCAATTCCTGGATTCCCAGGGAATGAAAACAGTACCCGAAGTTTACCAAAGGAGTACACTTGCCCCTGCTTATCGCCAGGACTCCTGGGACCGATATCCAGGACCCAGGTGAGTGTGGATGCTCTCAACTTTTGTGCCTGTCAGACTAATACCTGCAGGAAACTCCAAAAGCTGACAGGAGAATTTCCACTGGTTATAAAGAAATCTTCTCCAGCCCTCCATACCACTATATTTACCAGATAAAATCAAATGACTCTTTTTCACATTCTTTGAAAAGTCTGAGATAGATAACAAGATTAGAAAGCATTTGAATAAAAAAAACAGCAGCATGCATGAAAATGTGTGCATATACGTAAAACAAATGTGCACTTTTTAAAAATGGTATGTAACCATGCTGTTGTTCAGTGATTAAAATTTTGAAGTTGAATCCAGGGTTGGACAACTGAAGTTGTCTTTAAAACGGGTTATGGCAGACCATAACTCTTCACTCTAGTAACATATGTATCTAGTTCTTCTACCCCAGGAAAATACAAATTATTTATGCTCTCTTCCAGCAACATCGCGTTTCATGTTTTTCATGTTACCAACAGCTTATACTTAGAGGATATACGTGAAGTTTCCTTTTCCAACCTTTATGCTTTTTTTTCTAAGAAATAAAAGAAAAAGAGAAGAAAGGCAAAAATTTCCCCATATATTTAAAATGACTGAACTTTTAAATAATTACAAAAGTATAGAAATCACTAAAAGTGATCTTGATCAAATTAATAATTTTCAGTCGAGACTTCATAAAAACTTTTCAACGTAATTTTAGCAGAGAGGCAGCTTTTGGCTTTAACTTCAGAGCCTTATGATATGTGGATTTTATTCTGTTCTATTAACTCTTGATTATATTTGAAAGTGGTTGACCTCTCTTTCCCCAATAGCATTTGTCTTCCTTTTGATAGAAACAAAACAAAAAATAATGAAATCTAGTACGTTTATACAGAGGCTTTATACAGAGCTGGGAATCTGGAAATAAATCCACTATCAATGTTAACAAATACACTGCTCTGTAATGTCCTCTTATCCTCAATAATCACAATTTTGAGGGCGCCTGGGTGGCTCAGTCTGTTAAGCATCTGCCTTCAGCTCCCGTCATGATCCCGGGCTCCTGGGATGTAGTCCCACCTCGGGCTCCCTGCTCAGCGAGAAGCCTGCTTCTCCCTCTCTCTCTGCAGTTCCCCCTGCTTGTGCTCTCTTTCACTCTGTCTGTCAAATAAATAAATAAATAAAATCTTAAAAAGAAATAATCACAGTTTTGCTGTATGCCACTCTTACTCTACTCCAGAATGCTGCAAAGGAGCCATGGAAACCATTATCCTTAGAGAAAAATACGTCCACTTAAGAAAATCTGCTTCTGTGCTAGACTTAGAAGGGATTTACTGTAAACACCACCTTACTCGGAAAATCAGAAACCTGAAAATCTTCCAAGCAATTAGGAGAAGGTATTATTCTTAAGTATGAATTGCTTTTTCAAACTGAAATAAGTCTTCAAATAATGTTGATAAAGAAAATTGCCAGTTTTCAGTTGTCTCACTTAAACGAACTACCCAGAGGATTTTTTAAAAAAATTCAATCCGACATTTGAACTGGCATCACAAAGATAAAATACCACAAGATTCGTTCTGACCCATTTTGGAAAAAAATAAAAAAAGCCCAGGGTTCATCCAAAGACTATAATAGGATGACTTGACAGAGAAGATGCATAAGTAGGATGACATATTTTGGACTTAATCTTAGGGCGGTGCAGCATGGTATTCAGGTCATTTCCTTAAGAGAAAGGAAATGATGAGTTACACCTTGCCTTTTTTATAAAAATCATGCAGCACTTCATGCTTCATTCCGTGTTTAGTAAATTTAGCTATGGTATTTACAATAACTGTGTTCCAAGTTGATTAAGGTTTAATCACAACTGACTAGGCAAGTGGGCATGAAACAGAGAATAAGTCGTAATTATTATTCTCAGGCATATTCTCACAATATTCAAGGATTTAGAGACTCAAATTTATACCCTCTACAGCTAATTTGACTTTACCTTTTCTGGAAGGTTAACTTGAGGCATATAGAGAAACTGAAAGTACAGAAAATCTTTAACAGCATTTCCGGTGTTATCTAGCACTCGGGTTAAGTTTTTCACAATGGTTCAGAAAGCGTATTCCCCAGTATGTCAGGGAGAGCAGCTTCCCCCCTCACACACATGTCCAGGACCTCAGTGCACCCAAGAATTTTGCTCTGAAGTTTTGGTCTGAGGTAAAAGCCCTAGATCGTCCCAGGTGACTGGGGAAGAAAAGGAAGAAAGCTGTGCCTGACCTGTCCCTCTCTCTCCACATTTGGCTGGAACAGAAGTGCCTGGCCCCCCTGTACGGCCAGGCAGAATCTTCTCACTTTCTGCAGGTTTAGGCAAGCCCAGTCTTCAGCTCACGGTTTGGCAGGCTGCAGGACAGGAGAATGTAACACATTAAGCTCTCATCCTTTGCAGCGGAATACTGTCTTTGAACACAAATAAGAATTAGTTGATAGTCCGGGCGCCTGGGTGGCTCAGTCGGTTAAGCGTCTGCCTTCGCCTCAGGTCATGATCCCAGGGCCCCCTACCCCCTGCCACCGCATTGGGCTCTCTGCTCAGTGGGGAGTCTGCTTCTCCCTCTCCCTCTGCACCTCCCCGCATGCTCTCTCTCTCTCAAATAAATAAAATCTTTAAAACAAAAAAGAATTGGTTGATAGTCATTCAAATGTTTTTAAGATGTAAACCAAGTATCTATTTCAATATTCTGTTTAAATTTCATCAATAATTTATAGTCTCTAGCCCACTGTGTGCAAAGAAAAGAACACAATATTTCCTCTTTGTGTTTTGACATTTCATGTTAGATTTCCAAGATCTTTGAGTAAAATGTTTTGTAGTTTCAAATATAATAAAATAAATGCCACTTAGCTCCACAAGGTAGGAGTAAATGAAAAGTGACCCTGAGATACATCCTGGGTACACAATGAAATGTTATGAGAACACTTACATGTAAAGCTTGTAACCCAGAGCGTACAGATAGGAGCATTTTCTGTCAAGTCACTTGATTAGTCCAAACTCCCAATAGAAATGGATTCACAAATAATAGCAAAAGGGGAAAGGAAAAAATATCACCTTTTATAAAACAATAACAATCACAACAATTCATAACAATCACAACAACTTTTATTGGTTTGGCCACAAGCTGTTTAAGTTACAAAGCCAAGATTCAACTAGTAACAAAGGAGAAAACCCATTCCTTTAGAAACTGAAGTCAGAGTTTGACCAAAAGTTGTTGTTGTTTTTTTTAATTAACTTATAATGTATTATTTGTTTCAGAGGTACAGGTCTGTGATTTATCACTCTTACACAATTCACAGCGCTCACCATAGCACATACCCTCCCCAGTGTCCATCACCCAGCCTCCCCATCCCTCCCACCCCCCACCACTCCAGCAACCCTCAGTTGGTTTCTTGAGATTAAAAGTCTCTTATGATTTATCTCCCTCTCTGGTTTCATCTTGTTTCATTTTTCCCTCCCTTCCCCTATGATCCTCTGTCCTGTTTCTCAAATTCCTCATATCAGTGAGATGATCTGATACTCGTCTTTCTCTGATTGACTTATTTCACTTAGCATAATACCCTCTAGTTCCATCCACATCATTGCAAATGGCAAGATTTCATGTTTTTTTTTGATGGCTGCATAATATTCCAGTGTGTGTGTGTGTGTGTGTGTGTGTGTGTGTGTGTGTGTGTGTGTACACCACATCTTCTTTATCCATTCATCTGTTGATGGGCATCTAGGCTCTTTCCATAGTTCGGTTATTGTGGACATTGATGCTGTAAACATTGGGGTGCACGTGCCCTTCGGATCACTACATTTGTATCTTTGGGGTAAATACCCAGTAGTGCAATTGCTGGGTCATAGAGTAGCTCTATTTTCAACTGTTTGAGGAACCTCCATACTGTTTTCCAGAGTGGTGCACCAGCTTGCATTCCCACCAACAGTGTAGGAGGGTTCCCCTTTTCCTGCATCCTCACCAACATCTGTTGTTTCCTGACTTGTTAATTTTACCCATTCTGACTGGTGTGAGGTGGTATCTCATTGAGGTTCTGATTTGGATTTCCCTGATGCTGAGCGATGTTGAGCACTTTTTCATGTGTCTGTTGGCCATTTGGATGTCTTCTTTGGAAAAATGTCTGTTCATGTCTTCTGCCCATTTCATGATTGGATTATTTGTTCCTTGGGTGTTGAGTTTGAGAAGTTCTTTATAGATTTTGGATAGTGGCCCTTTATCTGATAGTCATTTGCAGATATCTTCTCCCATTCTATCGGTTGTCTTTTGGTTTTGGTGACTGTTTTCTTTGCTGTGCAAAAGCTTTTTATCTTGAAGAAATCCCAATTGTTCATTTTCCCCCTGCTTCCCTTGCCTTTGGCAATGTTTCTGGGAAGAAGTTGCTGCGACTGAGGTCGAAGAGGTTGCTGCCTGTGTTCTCCTCTAGGATTTTGATGGATTCCTGTCTCACGTTTAGGTCTTTCATCCATTTGGAGTCTATTTTTGTGTGTGGTGTAAGGAAATGGTCCAGTTTCATTCTTCTGCATGGGGCTGTCCAATTTTCCCAACACCATTTGTTGAAGAGACTGTCTTTTTTCCATTGGACATTCTTTCCTGCTTTGTCGAAGATTAGTTGACCATAGAGTTGAGAGTCCATTTCTGGGCTCTCTATTCTGTTCCATTGATCTATGTGTCTGTTTTTGTGCCAGTACCATACTGTCTTGATGATTATAGCTTTGTAATAGAGCTGGAAGTCCGGA
Source organism: Eumetopias jubatus (assembly GCF_037043125.1). Lineage (NCBI taxonomy): Eukaryota > Metazoa > Chordata > Mammalia > Carnivora > Otariidae > Eumetopias > Eumetopias jubatus. The sequence continues at coordinate 47,471,066 of NW_028274821.1, read as the reverse complement.
ATTGTGATGCCAGCAGCTTTGCTTTTCTTTTTCAACATTCCTCTGGCTATTTGGGGTCTTTTCTGGATCCATACAAATTTTAGGATTATTTGTTCCATTTCTTTGAAAAAAGTGGATGGTATTTTGATAGGGATTGCATTAAATGTGTAGATTGCTCTAGATAGCATAGACATTTTCACAATATTTGTTCTTCCAATCCATGAGCATGGAACATTTTTCCATTTCTTTGTGTCTTCCTCCATTTCTGTCATGAGTATTCTATAGTTTCCTGAGTACAGATTCTTTGCCTCTTTGGTTATTATTCCTAGGTATCTTATGGTTTTGGGTGCAATTGTAAATGGGATCGACTCCTTAATTTCTCTTTCTTCTGTCTTGTCGTTGGTGTATAGAAATGCAACTGATTTCTGTGCATTGATTTTATATCCTGCCACTTTGCTGAATTCCTGTATGAGTTCTAGCAGTTTTGGGGTGGAGTCTTTTGGGTTTTCCATATAAAGTATATCATCTGCAAAAAGTGAGAGTTCGACTTCTTCTTTGCTTATTCAGAGGCTTTTTATTTCTTTTTGTTGTCTGATTGCTGAGGCTAGGACTTCTAATACTATGTTGAACAGCAGTGGTGATGGTGGACATCCCTGCCGTGTTCCTGACCTTAGGGGAAAAGCTCTCAGTTTTTCCCCATTGAGTATGATATTCGCTGTGGGTTTTTCATAGATGGCTTTTATGATATTGAGGGATGTACCCTCTATCTATACACTGTGAAGTTTTAATCAAGAAAGGATGCTGTACTTTGTCAAATGCTTTTTCTGCATCTATTGAGAGGATCATAAGGTTCTTGTTCTTTCTTTTATTAATGTATTGTATCACACTCATTGATTTGCGGATGTTGAATCAACTTTGCAGCCCAGGAATAAATCCCACTTGGTCGTGGTGAATAATCCGTTTAATGCACTGTTGGATCCTATTGGCTAGTATTTTGGTGAGAATTTTTGCATCCGTGTTCATCAGGGATATGGGTCTGTAATTCTCTTTTTTGATGGGGTTTTTGTCTGGTTTGGGGGTCAAGGTAATGCTGACTTCATAAAATGAGTTTGGAAGTTTTCCTTCCATTTCTATTTTTTGGAACAGTTTCAGAAGAATAGGTATTAATTCTTCTTTAAATGTTTGATAGAATTCCCCTGGGAAGCCAACTGGCCCTGGGCTCTTGTTTGTTGGGAGATTTTTGATTACTGTTTCAATTTCCTTGCTGGTTATGGGTCTGTTCAGGTTTTCTATTTCTTCCTGGTTCCATTTTAGTTGTTTATACGTCTCTAGGAATGCATCCATTACTTCTAGATTGTCTAATATGCTGGCATATAGTTGCTCATAATATGTTCTTATAATTGTTTTTATTTCTTTGGTGTTGGTTGTGATCTCCCCTCTTTCATTCATGATTTTATTTATTTGGGTCCTTTCTCTTTTCTTTTTGGTAAGTCTGGCTAGGGCTTTATCAATCTTATTGATTCTTTCAAAGAACCAGCCCCTAGTTTTTTATCTGTTCTACTGTTCTTTTGGTTTCTCTTTCATTGATTTCTGCTCTGATCTTTATTATTTCTCTTCTCCTGCTGGGTTTTGGCTTTATTTGTTATTCTTTCTCCAGCTCCTTTAAGTGTAGGCTTAGGTTGTGCATTTTGAGACCTTTCTTGTTTTTTGAAAAAGGCTTGTATTGCTATATACTTTCCTCTTAGGACCACCTTTGCTGCATCCCAAAGATTTTGAACAGTTGTGTTTTCATTTTCATTGGTTTCCATGAATTTTTTAATTTTTCTTTAATTTCCTGGTTGATCCATTCATTCTTTAGTAGGATGCTCTTTAGCCTCCATGTATGTGAGTTCTTTCCAACTTTCCTCTTGTGACTGAGTTCTAGTTTCAAAGCACTGTGCTCTGAAAATATGCAGGGAATGATCCCTATCTTTTGATACTGGTTGAGACCTGATTTGTGACCCAGGGTGTGATCCAGTTTGAAGAATGTTCCATGTGCACTAGAGAAGAATGTGTATTCTGTTGCTTTGGGATGGAATGTTCTGAATATATCTGTGAAGTCCATCGGGTCCAGTGTGTCATTTAAAGCCTTTATTTCCTTGTTGATCTTTTGCTTAGATGATCTGTCCATTTCAGTGAGGGGTGTGTTAAAGTCCCCCACTATTATTGTATTATTGTCGATGTGTTTCTTTGATTTTGTTTTTAATTGCCTTATATAATTGGCTGCTCCCATGTTAGGGGCATAGATATTTACAATTGTTAGATCTTCTTGTTGGATAGACCCTTTAAGTAGGATGTAGTGTCCTTCCTCATCTCTTATTATAGTCTTTGGTTTAAAATCTAATTTGTCTGATATAAAGATTGCCACCCCAGCTTTCTTTTGATGTCCATTAACATGGTAAATTGTTTTCCACCCCCTCACTTTAAATCTGGAGGTGCCTTTGGGTCTAAAATGAGTCTCTTGCAGACAGCATATTGATGGGTCTTGTTTTTTTATCCAATCTGATAGCCTGTGTCTTTTGACTGGGGCATTTAGCCCATTTACATTCAAGGTAACTATTGAAAGATATGAATTTAATGCCATTGTATTGCCTGTAAGGTGACTGTAACTGCATATTGTCTGTGTTCCTTTCTGGTCTATGTTACTTTTAGGCTCTCTCTTTGCTTAGAGGACCCCTTTCAATATTTTTTATAGGGCTGGTTCGGTGATTGCAAATTTTTTTAGTTTTGTTTGTCCTGGAAGTTTTTTATCTCTCCTTCTATTTTCAATGACAGCCTAGCCAGATATAGTATTCGTGGCTGCAAATTTTTCTCACTTAGTGCCCTGAATATATCATGCCAGGCCTTTCTGGCCTGCCAGGTCTCTGTGGATAGGTCTGCTGCCAATCTAATGTTTCTATTGTAGATTACAGACTTCTTGTCCCAAGCTGCTTTCAGGATTTTCTCTTTGTCTCTAAGACTAAGTTTTAGTTTTACTATTAGATGTTGGGGAGTTGACTTATTTTTACTGATTTTGAGGGGGCGTTTTCTGTGCCTCCTGGATTTTGATGCCTGTTTCCTTCCCCAGATTAGGGAAGTTCTCCACTGTTTGTTACAATATACCTTCTGCCCCTCTCTCTCTTCTTCTTCTGGGATCCTAATTATTCTCATATTGTTTCGTCTTATGGCCTCACTTATCTCTCAAATTCTCCCCTGGTGATCCAGTAGTTGTTTATCTCTTTTTTTCTCAGCTTCTTTATTCTCCATCATTTGGTCTTCTATATCACTAATTCTCTCTTCTGCCTCATTTATCCCACCAGTTAGAGCCTTCATTTTTGGTGAAGCACCTCATTAATAGCTTTTTTGATTTCAACTTGGTTAGATTTTATTTCTCCAGAAAGGGATTCTCTAGTATCTTCTATACTTTTTTTCAAGCCCAGCTAATATCTTCATAATCGTCATTTTGAACTCTAGTTCCAACATCTTACTAATGTCCATATTGATTAGGTCCCTGGCAGTCAGTACTGCCTCTTGTTTTTTTGTTTGTTTGTTTGTTTTTGTTTCTCTTGAGGTGAGTTTTTCTGTTTTGTCATTTTGTCCAGAGAAGACTAGATGAATGAGAGAATAAAATGCTAAAAGGGTAACAATGACCCCAGAAAAATATACACTAAACAAATCAGAAGAGACCAGAAACCAGGGGGAAAAGAAAGAAAGTATGATCAGGCTCATGAATAGAACAGAGCCACACACTAGATTTTGGATGTATTTTGGTCTGTTAGAAGAAACTGCCTCCCAAAATTTTAAAGAAAGAAAAACATATATATACAAAAATAAGGGTAAATGCAATGAAGGGATGGAATATGACTGTAAAAATGAAAATTAAAAAAGATTTTAAAAAAGGAATTGATAAGATGTTGGTTGAAAGAAGAAAGAAGAAAAATTTTTAAAAAAGAAATAAAAAAGAGAAAATAAAGGAAATACAAAAAATTAACTTTGAAAGACTAAAGAATCAGGGGGAAAAAAAGCCATGAATTCTATGTGCAGTATTCCCCTAGTGCTGGAGTTCTGCTGTTCTCATTGATCGGTAAACTTGGTCTTGGCTGGCTGTTCTTGCTGATCTTCTGGGGGAGGGGCCTGTTGCCATGGTTCCCAAATGTCCTTGCCAGAGGCAGAATTGCCCCGCCCTTGCCAGTCCATGCTAAGTAATCTGCTTGGGTTTGTTCTCGGGAGCTTTTGTTCCTTGCAAGCTTTCCTTCGGCTTTGCAGGACAAGAGTGAAAATGGCGACTTTCCAATCTCCACCCCAGGAGCCGATAACTTGGGGCCCCACTCCTCAGTGAGCCCCCAGAGAAAAGCAGTCAATCACTCCCGTCTTCCTGGTCTCCAGCCGCAATCCATACTCTCCCGGCCTGTGACCGAGTGTTTCTATCTCTGGCACCCGACTCAGTGTGGAGTCTCCAAACCCAGCAGATCCCTGCAGTGCGCTCCTGCGCTGCTCCTCCAGGGGGAGGAAGGGGAGTCTCCCCAGATCTGCCACTTGTTGGGTCCCTGCTGGAAGAGCAGAGGCCCGACTGTGCCTCGGATCACAGTTTATGGCAACCCCGAGCTGAGAGCCCGCTCCTTGGCTCTGTCTCTGCAGCCGGCTTCCCCGCTCCGATACCTGGGAGCTCTGCCGCACTCAGGCACGCCCTGGTCTTTCTGTGACCCCGAGGGTCCTGAGACCACACTGTCCCAGTGAGGGTTCCACCCCCCCTTAGCCACTGGAGCAACATCCCTCAGCGGAGCTGACTTTTTAAAAGTTCCAATTTTGTGCTCTGCGGCTCTATCACTTGCCGGCAGTGGCTGACGGAGGCCCCCTCCCCCGCCATCTATCCTCCCTAATATCACCTCGGATTCACTTCTTGCACGTCCAGAAAGTGGTCACTTTTCTGTTCAGAGAGTTGCTGCTATTCTTTTCTTCGATCTCCTGTTGAGATCGTAGGTGTTCAGAATGGTTTGATCCCTATCCAGCTGAATTCCTGGGCCCAGATGAAATTTAGGTCTCCTACTCCTCCACCATCTTGCTCCTCCTCCTCCTTTTTTTTTTTTTTAATTTATAAATATAAAGCTCACATCCCCCTTTTCCTCCATCGCATTTTTGGAGAGTACTATAATTGTCACATTAGTTTCTCATATATTGAAAATTTAAATGATAATAAGTATCCCATGATATTTTGCAAATGTCCATGTAAGGATTTTCCAAAAGGGTGATTGCTTCCCAAATTCAGTTAATTTTATTTTCAACATTCTGTTTAGAAACACTTTTTAGTGTATAAAGAATTGTCCATTTGCCTGGAATGTTGCTTGTGGTCACCCTCTTTGGAAATGGTTCATTCTTCCTGCCTTTTGTTCTGTCTTCCCACCCAGTGATCGTGTGAGAAATATTTGGACAAGTCTAATACTTTCAATCAACATACAAAGCACTATACTAAAAGCAATGCAGCAAAATAAAAAGAAGTCATTTCTAAAAGATTTGTTATTTGTCAGTTAGAGGAAGTGTGTTGGATTTGAAACCTCATGATGACTAAGCTTTTTACCTAGTAATTTTAATGACTGGTGTGTTTACTGTTATATTGTGTAATTTTTATTTTATTTTTAAGGACTTTTTTTTTTTTTTTTTTGGCAAAGTATAGGAAGCGTAAAGACCCGGTGTTCATATTGCCTTCTTGGTCTAAATCTGAAGTCGTATCTTCCTATAACTTTGAATTTGCACATTCATTCCTCTTATAATTAAGTTATAAGTGGTGTCATGAGGTAAGCCACATGGTGTAGTTCCATTACTCTCATCCCTTATGGCCATCAAGACCCTATGCATATAAAATACCAGTTCTGGAGACAAGAAACATCAGGAATCATCCGGTGGCACTCCTTCCCTTCACAGATGAGCAAATGGAAGCTCAAGGAGCCAGCATGATTTGGGACAAGGGCATGAGTTTTGGTCTCGAATGGAGCCAGGCTTGAATTCTGTCTTAGCAACTGTGCAAACTTGGAGATGTTATTTAAACTTTCTGTGCCTTGGTGTTCTCTTTGTGAAATGGGGATAATAATACTCAACTTCTAGAAATGGTATGGAGGAATAAATTAAAATCATGTATTTGAATGCCTGATTCACAGTAGACACTTAGTATTTCTTAGTCGTCTTCCCTCTTAAGGTAGTCAAGTAAATTAATGGCATAAACCTGCTTCTAGATTTCAAACAAAACAGACTTCTATTTTGTGCTATTTCTAACACAACTTGCTAATGATTTCCCAAGGAAGCTTCAGTTCTGGAATTGAAATCCCTCACCCTACCCCATTTGCTACTTTTGCCAGTGGACAAGACACCTTTATCCAAGGCTGTATCCACTATGGTTTGTCCTGGCAGTGACAGAAGATGCAGAAATCATTTCCCAATTACCCAATTACCAATGGACTAAACCAAGGGTGAGCATGATTAGATCATCAGTGACAGTTTATCAATCATTAAGTGATATGTTCTGGAGTTAATAGTCAAACCTTCATTATGGACCCTGTTATCCCAGAAGTCTTTAACTCATGCCCCCTTAAGGACATGTCCCCAGCAGATTCCCCTCACCCCTCTTTTCTGATTTCAGCTAACCCCCATTTCCCTTCTCCACCAACTAAATTGGAGGTTACTTTTTTTTTTTAAGATTTTATTTATTCATTTGAGACACAGAGATACAGTGAGAGAGAGAGAGAGCATGAGCAGGGGGAGAGGCAAAGGGAGAGGGAGAAGCAGGCTTCCCGCTCAGCAGGAAGCCCAATATGGGGCTTGATCCCAGGACCCTGGGATCATGACCTGAGCCAAAGGCAGACGCTTAACTGACTGAGCCACCCAGGTGCCCCAATTGGAGGCTACTTTTACTTAATTTTTTAAAATCATAATTTATTTGTAGATAATCTATTCCTGTCCGGTATTCTAATAGTTCTCGTTTTGGGTTTTTTTTTTTTTTGCTCTATTATTGGATTTATTTTAAGGATCATGGAGGCTACAAATACAAAATCTGCAGGGTAGGCCAGTGGACTGGAGATCCAGGAAAGAGTTGATGTCTAATAGCTCTTTTTACAGGCCTTTTGGAACTTAGTTTCCTTGGAATAAAAATCTATCTTTGAATGTTTTCTTGGTTCCCTTCCAGTGTCTCTGTGCATAGCAACACCTTTTATCTTTAGCCCAGAAGTCAGAAAACCATGGGCCTACAAGCTGAATCTGGCCCTTTGCTTATCTGTATATGGCTGATGAGAATGGTCTTAATATTCTTAAACAGTTTAAATTCTTTATCAGGCAGGAGGAACTGCATTTGGAGCTCACAGTTTTCAGGAGACATTAATTTGAATCTCATGAAATCCACTACTTCTCATTCAATGCAGTGGATATTATCCAAAGGTCACCTCTAATGCCTGTGCCAGGGGTTCAACCTATCATATTCTACAACAAAATAAAATTCACATTAGCTAAATTTAAGTCTAATTATCTAGTGGATAAAAAAGGAAATCCTTACTTTTAGTTATTGAATTTAATAAATACTCCACCTCTTCAATAAAAGTTATACACAATAGGAAGAAAAAATATAAATGGAAAATAAGCGGTAAAGCGCGCTTGGGTGGCTCAGTCGGTTAAGCAACCGACTCTTAAATTTGGCTGTGGTCATGATCTCAGGGTCATCAGATCGAGCCCCGCATTAGACTCTGTGCTGGGTATAGAGCCTGTTTAGGATTCTCTCCCTCCCCTTCCCCCCACCCCTCTCTCTCAAAAAAAAAAAAGAAAAGAAAAAAAGAAATGAGAAGAAACAGTAAGGAAAAGGAGAATGCAAATGTGATAACCACAAAAGTTAACATAATAGCCATGATTATCTTTAAAATTAGACCCTGATATCCTGGCAGCTAAGACAAAAAGAGAATTATTTAGAAGTTGCACTATATACCAAAATTCATTTGAGAGATACCAAAAAAGCTAACAATATAAATTTTACAGGAAGAAAAAAACATAAGAGAGTATCTTTGTGACTCAAAGATTTCTTACAAAGGACACAAAATATTAGCTATAAAAAATTAAATAGATTTCATCAAAATTATAAATTGCTCAAGATACCACTAAGAAAATGAAAAGGCACACACTTGCAGAAATACTCACATTACATATATCAAACAAAAGATTTATAATAATAATACATAAAGAACTCTACTACTTAATAATAAAAAGCCAAACAATCTAAAATGTTTGAAGTGGGTAAAAAACTTGAACAAAAGGCTGTGATATACATGAGAAAGTGCTCACCATTCTTGGTCATCAGGGAATATGAATTAAAATCACAATAAGATACCACTACATACCCACTAGGATGGCTGAAATTTTAAAAACTGTTAACATGAAATGTTGGAGAGGATTAGAAGCTCTCCTATGTGTGTAAAATGATACAACCACTTCGGAAAACACTGAAGATACCTACCCTTTGATCTTCCAAAAGGACTTTGAGAAGAATGTTCATATTAATTTTACTCAAATAACACAAAACTGGAATCGACCAAAATATTCATCAGTAGGAGAACTGATACACAAATTACAGTAGATTCATTCCCTAGAAAATCCCTCATAATAAAAAGAAGTGACAGTTAAACATGCAATAGCATGATAAATCTCAAAAACATTATGCCTAGCAAAGTAGAAGACACAAAAGAGCATATACTCTGTTTTTCTCTTTACATGAAGTTTTAGAACAAGAAAACTAATTTTCAATTAGTTAAATCAAAATAATATAATATTTTATATTATAGGGGCACCTGGGTGGCTCAGTCGTTAAGCATCTGCCTTCAATCCCAGTGTCCTGGGATCCAGCCCGGCCCCGGGCTCCCTGCTCAGTGGGGAATCTCCTTCTCCCTCTGCCTGCCACTCCCCCTGCTTGTGTTCCTGCTCTCACTGCCTCTCTCCATCAAATAAATAAAAAATCTTTTTTAAAAAATATTTTATATTATATTATAATATATATATAAATAATATTTTTTTCCCAGAGGGGTAGGAGATTAACTGGGAAGGAACATGTGGGAAATTTCTGAGGTGATGGGGGTATGGAGTATATGGGTGTGTGCACTTGTCAAAATCCATCAAACTGTACACTTAAGAGTCATGCGTTTCATGCTATGTAATTAGAAAAGAGACAAAGTTTGTCCTTAGTTACTTAATTGTTGAAATAATGTTCACAACTACAGTTTGAAAGCAAAGTATGGAGCCAATTTTATACGGCTAAGGCGTCACAGGGCTCTTACGCATCCCAACTAAGACATCTTTTTGTTCTCACCATCTGGAGACATGTGATCTCAACTAATTTCTCCCTCTTTGACGACTGGTAGGCTTTTCTGGCTGTGGACCAGCAGCACCTTCATCCCCTGGGAACTTGTTAGAAATGTAAACTCTCAGCACCCCCGGGGAATCCTCGGGCTGGGGTCCAGGAATCTGGGCTTCACCAGCCCTGGGAGTGACTATGACGCACGTTACAGTGTGAGAAGCTCCTCTGTCCTGTAATCGGAGGTGGTGAATGAGGAAAGAGATCTTTCGGGCAGCGGCAGACCACCAGGAAGGTGCTGCAGCCTAGAGGGCTGAGGGCTGAGGGCTGCACAAGCCCTTGATTGGGAAGAACCATTTGGGAGCCGGAGCGAGCACGGGTATTCTGGGCACAGCGACTCCACTGCGAGGCTACCAGGGCCTCTGTCTCCGAGAAGCACCAGGAACAGCCGAGAAACAAATGCCATTTCCCCCACTTCCTCTTTCTCCTCTTTCCTGACCCAGTGGCTCTGTTGACATGCCCGCCAGATTTAATTACAGCCTGGGAGAGAGAGGCTAGTGTTTGGGTTTGGTTCCCTAAGGAAACAAGGACTTATTTCAGCTGATGGGAGATCGGTGCTCAGAAGGGCAGGAGGTTGGGGCACCTGGGTGGCTCAGTCCGTTAAGTGTCTGCCTTCGGCTCAGGTCGTGATCCCAGGGTCCTGGGATCAAGTCCCACATCGGACTCCCTGCTCAGTGGGGAGCCTGCTTCTCCCTCTCTCCCTTCCTCTGCCCAAACCCTGCTTGTGATCTCTCTCTCTGTCAGATAAATAAAATCTTTTTAAAAAGTCAATAGACAAGCATATTTACCTAAAATAACTGACTACTTAATCAACATAAAAGGAAAATGACCAAGTTTCTGCTTTAAAGAGGTTTAAATGGAATGCAAATTTATTTATAAGTAAGCCTTTATTATTTGAATACTTTTCAGTATGCAATTCTGTGTGTTTATACAGTTTCACATCATAAAAGATACTGGAGAGACACTTGGAAAGATACTTGACTCCCCATGTTTATTGTAGCATTATTCACAATAGCCAACAGTTAAGTAACCCAAATGTCCACTGATGGATAAATGGATAAAGAAAAAAATGGCATATACATATTACAGAATATCATCCAGCCTTTTATTTATTTTTTTAAAGAGAATGTTATTTTTTTTTGTTTTTTTAAGATTTTATTTATTTATTTGACAGAGAGAGACACAACAAGGGAGGGAACACAAGCAGGGGGAGTGGGAGAGGGAGAAGCAAGCTTCCTGCTGAGCAGGGAGCCCAACGTGGGGCTCGACCCTAGGACCCTGGGATCATGACCTGAGCCAAAAACAGATACTTAACGACTGAGCTACCCAGCCACCCCTCATCCAGCCTTTTAAAAGAAGAAGGAAAATTTGCCATATGCTACAACATAGACAAAACTTGAAGACATTATACTAAGTGAAATAAGCCAGTCACAAAAAGACAACTATTGTTTGATTTCACTAACCTGAGGTACTTAAAGTAGTCAAACTCATAGAAACAGAAGGTAGAATGGTGGTTATCAGGTGCTGAATGTTAGGGAAAATGGAGTGTTGTTCGATGGGTACAGAGTCTGGGGTGCCTGGGTGGCTTAGTCAGTTAAGTAGCCGACTCTTGATTTCGGCTCAGGTCATGATCTCAGGGTTGTGAGATCGAGCCCAATGTCCAGCATTGTGCTGAGTGTAGTGCTTGTTTGAGATGCTTTCTCCCTCTCTCTCTGCCTCCTCCCACCCTGTTCTCACTCATGCGCTCTCTCTCTTTTCTCTCTCTCTCAAAAAAAAAAAATGGATACAGAGTTTGAACCTTGAGGTAGAAAATTCTAGAGATCTGTGGTGCAAAAATATGAATATACTTAACACTATTGAACTGTACACTTTAAAACGGTTAAGATGGTAAACTTTATGTTATGTGCTCTTAACCACAATTTTCAAAATGTGCCCATAAGAAATTCCATCTTTCTCTTCAATTTGGAGAAGGTTTCTGTTACAAAGAGAAGGAAAATGAAGCATGAAAAGTGAGTATTCATTTTTCCTAACATTTTAACATACTCTTCTCCATGTTTACAATGACAGAACTTAACTAAATGAAGTTAAGTTTTAAATGGAAAATTAATTAGAACCCAGAAATGCAAGTAGTAAAAACTCCTTGATGTTCAGTTTGGTCTTCGCAATTGCTAAGAAAGAAAATGTTCATTTCCCACAGTCTTGTACAGGCTGGAAACCAACTTGGCTGAGTGACCTATTATGATAAGAAGAAGTTTCTGGTTACACCTCTTTCAAAACGTCAATTTTCTTTCAACACAACAAACATCGCTTTTGACAGTCCTGCTCCACAGGAAACAGAAGCCCTTACAAATTTGCTATCACTCAATCAGCCCCATTCTCTGCATTAGATGTTAGAGGTCCAGAGGTTTTAAAGTTAATGTGAATCTTTTGATGATGTCCAGAGGACGAACCCAGCCTTACCTGGAAAGAAAAGCCATGAGAGAATTTATTGCTTTGGAATATTCTGGGTAATTAGTTATTGTTCCCTATAGAAGCACAATGGAACAACTGGTACAGTGGGAAATGCCTTGGATTTGACATTAGAAGTCATTAGTTCCAGATGTTCTCACTCATTTTTTGAGCCTGAATGAGGCACATAAAATGTTCGAGTTTTCATTTCCTCACTCTATAAAGTAGGTCATAGCAAGATCCAGCACCACCTTTAGATCCTGCACTTTGAAGACTTCACCTGAAGTTGTGTCCCTCCCCACACAGCTAAGAGTCAGAGGGAGCAAGGTAGTCTGGGCCTGTTCACACCCTATGCATCCCTCTTCTAGACTTCTAGACCATGGTCTCCTACACAGCTCTCCAGAGTCCTCTATCCCAAATGGGCCCAGCTCTACTCTAGGGCTATAGGAACATGCTCCCTGGTTTTCATGAAGGGGCACTGTGATGTATTGGACACTCTAGACCTAAGAAGTGACCAAGTGGGGTCTAACTGCATGGGGTATGGACAGACCTTAGACATACGGGCTGGAGTGTCCACATCCAAGTTTCAAGTGCTTGTGGTATAGGACTGAGTGGGGAATAAGAAAAGAAAGGGGACAGAACATGAACTGGGAATTTCACACTTTTGGCATATCTGCCTCTTGTTGTATGGTTCATTACAAAATCAGATACTGAGCAGCCATACTTTGTCATACATCGCGATAGACTCCATTAACAGAAAGATAAAGAAGATCATGCTTTAGAAAAATACAGAAATATAGAAAATATAGAAAAAATATAATCCAATGTTCAAAATTTCTTTTTATGCATAACCTTTTAGTAAAAAACCATTTGAATGACATATTTTGGGAATGTTAAGGATCAGATAATATCTTATTCCTTTTGTACCCAACTTGGTTTGGTATAAAACTTCTGGGTCTTTTATTTTCCTGGAGGGAAATGTAATTATCACTCTGTGATCTTTCAGAGTTGATGTTTACAAAGAAGAAATCTGAAAATAATCTGATTTTAGCTTTTTTTTTTTTTTGAGAGAGAGAGAGCACATAAGGGAGCAGGGTGGGGGCTGTGGGAGGGACAGAGGCAGAGAGAATCTCAAGTAGGCTCTACACTGAGTGTGGAGCCCAACATGGGGCTCAGTCTCACCACCCTGAGATCATGACCTGAGACAAAACCAAGAGTTGGACACTTAACCGACTGTATCACCCAGGCACCACCTGATTTGAGCCCTTTTGACAGTAACTTGTAATAGGTGGTTTTTTTCCTGCTTAGATGCTTGTAGATTTTACACAGTTTAAAAAATTTGTCACATTCTGTGCTGGTGTTGGTTTTTTGGGTGTGAATTTTCACTGGATTAGTCCGTGATATAAACAAATGTGAAGGGACCCTGCATCCAAGCTGGAGGCAAGACTATGTATGAGTAGAGGGGCAAGCTTGGAGGGGTGGAGCAAGGGCAGGGGAGGTATTCACTGTATATCATTTTGTATGGAGGCTTGTAGAGAGTAGTGGTGTAAGTTCCAAGCTATGACACGCTCTGGGATGAGAGGGAGAGCACCCCTGACAAGAAGAAAGTGACGGGGAATGGAGACCCACGGGAGAATCCCTCCACAGACAAGGGTCAGCAGGATGGAACCGCAGTGGAGCAGTGAATGTGAGTCTTAGGCCAGTGGGCACTGATGTGTAAGGGATCGGGAGACCTCACTGGGGGCTTCTCGGCCTCAGTAATAGTTGGAGTCTGAAGAGTACTTGATCATATGCCCTGGGAGGTCTGGGTGGATATAAGAAATATATGGAAGGTGGGGCAGATTTGTGTTAACACAAAAGTATAAGTTCACTAAAACTAATGCCCAAAAAATTTTAGGCTTGGAGCCCCAGAATAATACTGAACCCTATTGATTAGTAAGAAGGGGCTCAGACCTCAGTGGTGCAGTGTCAGCTGATGGCCAGCAAATGGGGTGAGCAGAAGCTGATGAAAATCTTAGTAGGAGCAGTGCACAGTGTGCCAATTCTAAGTGCTGGCTATAATATGGTGTGCTCTGCTTGCCTCTTTATGTGTCTTAATGTTTAATCCTCACCGCCCTTTCATGACATGAAGATCATCATCCCATCTGAGAGGTGGAAAACTGGTTTTTTTGAGGTTAAACACTTGTAAAGATGTCATAGCCTGGTACACATTTATTTTTTGTCATTTATGGCTCTTCATTTATTGCTCTTGGTAAGGATATTTTCAGTGCTCGATAGTTTCGTTCCATTTCAGTGGAATTTCTCTCAAGGAGATTCAGCGGTCTCCTTATTTTGCCATCTTCAGAGATGTCTCCAGTAGACTTATTTTTTGCTGTGTGTGTAGTGAAGTCAGTCTAGCCATCTAGAACAGTGGATCTTGAACTTTAGTGTGCATAAGGAACACCCGAGGAGGATGTTAAAATTGCAGACACCACAGAGTTTCCCTGAGTTCCAGTATGTCTGGGATGGAATCCAGGGGTCCACATTTTATACTTTGTTTGTTTTTAGAGATAGAGAGTGTGCATGAGTGCTGGCTGGGGGGGGGGGTGGTTAGAGGGAGAAGAAGAGAGAAATTCTATTTTAAAAAATATTTATTTATTTATTTCAGGGAAATGGGGGAGGAGGGGCAGAGAGAGTCCCTAAGCTGACTCCCCGCTGAGTGTGGAGCCAGAGGCCCCTCAGTCTCACAACCTTGAGCTCATGACCTGAGCCAAAATCAAGAGTTGGAGGCTCAACTGACTGAGCCACCCAGGCATCCCCAAGGGTCCACATTTTAAACAAACACCAGACGTGAATTCAGATGCAAACTGTCTACAGACTATGCATTGAGATAGACTATAATAAAGCAGTATAAATCTGGAGTAGCATTCATCTCCACATTTAACCCATGGTCCCTGTTCCTCCAGCACCATTTTATTACAAAATTAAAGAAGTAGTAAGTAGAAGAAGCTGCAGGTAGGGGAGGAAGTGAAGGAAGGGTAGACAAGCTGGTGAAATGTAGGTCAAGGAAGAGCCACGGGATGCTCTTACACAATGCAGCTCTGACTGGCAAATACTGGATTACAAGGTCAAAGCCAGAATGGTCTGGAACCTCTCCAAGCAGAACAGATAAATCACAGGCCAACTTTAACAGGAAATATCTGTAAACAAATTTAATATTTTATATTTTTAAAAATAATTCTAGGGCAAAGGCTAATCATTTTTAGCTTAAGTAAAAGCCTGGAGGTTTATTAGGGATTTCCCTACGTTAAAATAATGAGTAATATTGGGTTCATGCCAGAAATGAATATAGATTTACCATTAAATGTTTATTTACTCTCAAAGTGTTTTATTTGATAAGAGAAGTGAGTGGTTCAGGCTCATACATTTTCCAGTAGCAATTTCTTGTTTTCAGATACAAACCCCTAATTTTTTAGGTAGGATACTTTTGACTTTATGCAGCCACACATACTTTGGTTAATGTAAGATATTGATCCCTGAAATTTGCTAGAACACAGACTTCTAGAAAGGTGATCAGATCAAAAGCTTGCCATTTATAGGAATTCTATAATCAATTTTTCTGTGGAAAAGAAAAAAGTAACCACCCACTAATTAGTCCATCTTGGCAAATCTGGACTTAATTATGTCTCTATATTTTAATGCAAATTTTGGCAGCATTTGGAATAGTGCAAAATGAATAAAGGCAAGTAAAAAGGGCTTTTGAATAAAGAATTTGAAAGCAAGGGAAAAGATCATATAGAAAATTTTATTTGAATAAACAACCCTGAAAATAAGCAATCTTGACTTATTAAGCAAACTTAACTTATAAATCGATATTTACAGTAAGAAGAAAACTAATGTAAGTTATAACAGCAAAGTATAAAAATCAGTGCAATAACCAACTTTATAACATGTTTCTCATGACAGAGTATACTGTTATCTGAAGACCAGGACAGTTCCACCAAAAAGAAGACAGCTAAGAGTGCCAGGTGTCAAATTAATGAAGGACTTTATCAAAGAAGGTGGGTTTGGTGCATCTGACTTCTCTTTCATGGAAATTGGCAAAACATCACTAGTCCTAATCCTACAAATGTAGATGTTTAAAACAGGTTGAGGCAGCAACATTTTACAGGCCAGCATAAAAAGAAAAACAATCATAGGAATGATATAATTACAGGGTAATAAAACCATAAACACCATTATTGCATTAATTTTGTATTTGGGTTTTCTTCCATGGTTGGCCTACCAGCTTATAAGTGCAAGGTTTTGATTACAAAGTCAGTTAGATATTTTGCCATTTATCCATCTTAATATGCACACACATTGGATTTGATCATTTTGACAGGAGTTTGGTGTAATTGGCCATTGAAAAGAATAAAGGATTTAGAAGGATTTTTACCAAACCTAGAGAGAAAGAAAGAAGTAGCAACCACTTTTGACTTCTCAGATATTTACAAATTCGTACATTATCAGGAATAATTGTTCCTTTATATTGACCTCTCAAGGCCATCAATATGCTCTTTCTTCAACTTCTATTATTGAGAGACAACTGTGTTCTCTTGGCAAGCTACTTAAATCCTCCAAGATTCAGTTTCTTTGCTTATAAAATGAAGATATAATGTCACTTCAGAAGGTTGTTTTAAAGAGAAGAGGTAATGCCAAGGGGTCTTACACAGTGCAAAGCTCAATAAACAATGGCTATCATTTTAATGTTGGAAGAGAAAGCCAGAGTCAGAAAGAGGTGCTTCATTTTGATCCTCTTATGCAGCCCCTCGTTAATGTGGTTGAGAGCCAGCTCTTCATAGGAACGTTGGCTCACAGATTCATGACATCAAAAACAGTAACAAAATGAGCTCAATTGTTGGATACCAATTGAAAGTATGACTCCTACTGGGGAGGTATTGTGTGTATGTGTGTGTGTGTTGTGGTGTTACGCGTTTAAATAGAAGTAGGCATTTTAATAAAAATGAAATCAAATTCTTAAAAGAATTCATAGATCACACTTTTTGGAACTGAGGGGTACCAGTAAAGCTGGCGAGGTTGCTCAGCGGCCGCCACGTGCTTCTGGTGTACAAGTATGTCGGGGTTGGGGGATGGGCCTGCCATTCAAAGCCCCTTATCTGCAGGTCACAGGACAGTCCTAGCCTTCAGGCTCTGGCTCTGCTCTCCTACTTTCCAAAATCCACTTCATTTCATCTCAGATGGGTGAGCTGATTTGTTCTTACTGTGGTCGCTGAGATGCCACAGATGAATACAGATCAACTTTACTCCTGAAAAAAGGATACATTAAAAGATAATCACATGTTTTATATGTTTGGAAAAGGTGGCAGATTAGAACTTCACTTCTGGATATTCACACCCTATAGTAGCCTATGAAAGGCTTTGAGAGGTCTGGTTTCACTCAGTTTTCTCCTACTATTTGCTCACTTAAATTTTTCTTGTGACTTTATTTGATATCCTGTATAATTACTGTCCTGCAGAATATACTTTGGGAAACAACTAATTTAGACTTAACTGTCTTGCTATCACAGAGGTTACATTGTTTTTAGTGCAAATATATTACTATACCAACAGAGCATTTTAACAAATATCTTGCATTTTTACTCATTTGAGTATTTTCCATACATTCTTACTTTACCCAGTCATTTCTCTTTACATAAAGGCTCCAAGTTGCCTAAAGAAATGGACCGGGGTGAATTCCTTTTCTGGCTTCTGTCTGTTTTCCCCACGTTTTATGACCCATGCATTGAGTTTTAGTATCTCAAATCTCCTTGAGATTAGATCTGAGGGGGGAAAAAGGACAACATCTTAGAAACAAGAGAACAGAAACAGTACTGATATTTTGAAATTTACATATTTACAAACTTGAGTTTATCCATCAGACATAAAGAAGCATGAATCCTCCACGTACACAGCTCCCAACTACTATGCATCATACTCAAAGGTAACCTTGACTATGGGGAGGATGGATCCCCCACATACTCACCCTTTAGATTCTGAACGGGTAAAGAATCCATACACAGCAATGCTGTCTGAGGATTCACAATTCCACCCCGATAAAATCAAATTTTATAGTGAATGTGAAGAAGATATATATTATTGCTTCTCAGAAACAACATGCTGAACTTCGCCATTTACATTATAGTAGCCACTTACAGTGGCCAATGGATGTGGATCTAGCTGATGAAGACATTCTGTTTCCAGCTCCCTTCAAAATGGAATACTGTATTTATTGTTACAGTATAATAATAATTATATTATTATTGGGCTAGGGAGAGGCAAATGAATGTAAAGGACATTCTACAGAAGTTGGTATGTAGGATAAGAACCCCCAGCCTACATACCAATTTTCATATGGTGTCAATTATCTAAAATGGTCTCAGTAGAAAGCTAAAGAATTCTAATTGAGGGAAAAAATATCCAAAGGCAAATCTGAAGAGTAATAAACACAAGGAGATCAAAACAAACCTGACAGGAGATATTGTTTGAACTATTGGCAATTTTCCCCCTAGACCTCTGGTTTCCAACCACAGTCTCCCACATTAGAGCAAAGGGCAAAGAAATTCCAGTGGAATTAACTCATAATATTTCTGAGCACAAGAAGTGCATGAAGCAAATCTCCGATATAAGCTATGCGTTAGCTGAACAATATATTAATATATCTTTTATTATGTAGTTCAGGTATTTTCCAAACTGGTTCATTTAAAGAATAGTGTCCACAATCTATAACCTCATATCCCAATTTGGTGGTTGAATGAAAGAAACATTCAGTTGTAGAAAGATCAAATGCAAATATAGACACGACTTTTGTACTTGTATTAAGGAACAAATGTTTTCCTTTGAGCAAATAATTTCACTTCTCAATTTTTGCATCTGTGAGGTGAGAAAGCTATACTAGAGAGTGTTTAAAATTCTTTCCATCTTAATATTCATGGTGCAATTACTCTATTTTCTATTGTTTTTCTCTCTTTATTAGAAAAGTAGTTATTTCCAAACACCACTATATGGACTGGTCGTATTGAAATCTTCTAATGAGCCTTGTAAAAATAGAGAATCTTAGGCTTTGCCCCAGAAACTCTGATTTAGTACGTCTGGGGTGGGGTTCAAGGTTGTGCAGTTTTTCTGTTCTTTTTTTTTTTTTAAGATTTTTTTTATTTATTTGACAGAGAGAGACAGCAAGAGAGGGAACAGAAGCTGGGGGAGTGGGAGAGGGAGAAGCAGGCTTCCCGCAGAGCAGGGAGCCCGATGTGGGGCTCGATCCCAAGACCCTGAGATCATGACCTGAGCCGAAGGCAGACACTTAATGACTGAGCCACCCAGGTGCCCCTTGTGCGGTTTTTCAAAGTGATACTCACCCTAACATGTGGCCAGGCTTGAGAATCACCGACCTAGACCTACTGCAGCCAGGAGTAAAATGAGTATTTCCCATTTGGAGCAAATCATTTAGGATGTTTCAATTGCTAATAACAGAAAAATTGTCAATTTGATTTAGACAATAAAGGAAATTTACCATCTCAGATGACTGGAAGCTTAGAAGTTGGGCTACTTTAGTCTGATTTGGAAGCTCTGTCTGCCTCTGAGATATTTTCAGGCCCAGACTTTCAACAAGTCTCTTTGTCTCCTGTTTTTTTGTGGGGGGGGGGGGTGGGCAGGGGTGCAAGAACTCTTTTCCCAAGGCTTCCCTGGAGCCTTGCTTTGCATTTTGTTGGCCGGAATTGGATCACATGCTCATTCATAAACTGATTATTAGCAAAGATTATGCCATTTCTAAGATCAATGGTTCTCAATCTTGGCTGAACGTTGGAATCACTGGGAAAATTTAAAAATTAGTGTATCTAGATCCAACCTCCAGAGTTTCTGAATTAATTGGTCTGGGGTGTGGCCAGGGCACTTAGAGTTCAAAAAATTTCCCAGGTTATTCTAATGTACAGCCAAATTTGAAAACCACTGTCTTAGATTAATCATCTGGAGGTAGAATGCTGCTGGGGAGTCAACTACCATGACCACTAAAATCTTTTAAAATCCCTTAGACAAAAAGAGTTTCTACCTTATACCAGTGTTAAAATCGCTAGAAGCCTTGCAGACCTACCAAGGTAAAACCAACTAGAAAGTGCCAGAAACATGTTTTTTGACTCAGTCTAATGTGCTTTCTACCATGAGACACCCATTTCTGTGTCTAGAGTCAGTGTGGAAAGGAAGAGAGTCATGCAGAAAGCATTGCAACTCACCCTTGGTGACTCCAACATCTACATCTAAAGGATTTCAACTAGAACTTGCTATAGTCACTAATTGGGGACCGGTAAGCAAAGTAAATATATATGACAAAAAGGAGTCACACCATAGGATGGCAAAAGATAGATTAAAAATCATAGAAAATATTTATTTTTGCCATAATATACCATCATATCATCACAATAAGAGCATGTTCTTTGATATGTGCAAAGACAAATTCTCCTTCTTTTAGAAAATCCCTTCTATAGGGGCACCTGGGTGGCTCAGTCAATTAAGCATCTGACTCTTGATCTCAGGTCTGGTCTTGATCTCAGGGTCGTGAGTTCAAGCCCTGTGTTGGGCTCCACACTGGGCATGGAGCCTGCTTACAAAAAAATCTCTTCTATAAAAATCTCTTGTTGGTGAAATTTGACAGACTCTGTAAGAGAGCAAAGACCTCAGTAAGGAAGGAAGAAAAACAATAGTTTTTTTACATGGTCTTTAAAATATGTACTTTCCTGGGGCCCTGAGTGGCTCAGTCATCAAGCGTCTGCCTTTGGCTCAGGTCATGGTCCCAGGGTCCTGGGATCGAGCCCCGCGTTGGGCTCCCTGCTCGGCGGGGGAGCCTGCTTCTCCCTCTCCCACTCCTCCTGCTTGTGTTCCCTCCCTCGCTGTGTCTCTCTCTGTCAAATAAATCAATAAAATCTTTAAAAATATATATAATACAAATAATAATAAAAGATATACTTTCCCAACAGTAGACATAGAATTTAGGAAACTGGCTTTTAACCAAGAGAAAACCACCCTGAGTTATTTACAGACCTGAGATTACCAAGTGGATTTTCCTAACTATACATTCACTTTATGTTTACAACTTTGAATTTTTTTCACCTTGCATTTTATAACTATTCACGATTCATAAATGTAAATCAAAATGCCTTTCTTGGCCTATTAGTTGTCTTGGTCTCATTTTAGACGGTTATAATCAAAATGTTCAAAATTCTTCTCAGATTTCAAAGATGGAAAAAAACAAGATAAAAAGTTGTAATTCCTTAGGCTAGAATGATTTCAGCAAAGGAGCTATGATTAAAGTTTAACAAATCAGGAAGAAAAGAAGAAAGGTAGCTATAAACTAATTCACTTATTAATAAAACACTTCCATTAAATCTAGGAGGTATCCCCTTAAAACTTGAATGGAGATGATTTAGGGCCTTCAAATTAAATACTATTATGTAGCTGATATAAATGCTTGACTTTTTTAAAAAATTTAATTTAATTTTATTATGTTAGTCACTATACAATACATCATTAATTTTTGATGTAGTGATCCACGAATGCTTGACCTTTTGTTATCTTAAAGAGTAGGATACAGGTTGAATATATGGTTTTGAGAAGATGTTAGATAAATTCCTTAATGACTCTCATTCACATTAGCAGTCATTACGGATGATTAAAGACTTATCATTATAAGAGACTTTTATTCTTTCCAAAACATATACTGCTATTGCTGGAACCAAAAATCTTGCCTGGGATGGTATGATTTTCTTATCCTTATGTTCTAAGGTACTCGCTCTGGCTGCTACATTGGTAACATGGTTCCTTGCAGAGGAAACTATCCGCCTCATGTTCATTCGACAAGTTACAAACATTAAAGGACCACCAACCATGAGCTAAGGGCTGTATTAGACTTGGGCAATATTTAGATGAGAAACACAGATCCCAACATTAACGACTTTTTATCCAGTGGGAGAAACAGTGGAGAAACCCTGTATAGCAATTCAGCGTGTTATGCATCATAACAAAGGTAAGCATGGAATGCTGTGGACACACGGGCAGGGAACTACCCCCTTGAGCTGGAGGGTGGGGGTGGGGTGAAGAAGGCAGGGCTTTTTAGAGGATAGAGTGCCTACATAGGAACTAGCCAGGGATAGAAAGAAGAAAAGGACATATCAGTGTCATGGGAAAATATAGGTAGGGGGGATACAAGTAGCTATATGTAGCAGCCATGTAAGGTGGCCGTTAGGGAACGGCTAAGAGGGCTGAACAGAAGCTTAGACACGGGTCTCGCCCCAGAAGCCTGGGAGGTCCCAACATTTTAGCCTGAAGATAGTATCTCGAGTTTTTTTCCTCAGATTTTATGTTTCCCTACTTACTATGATAAAAGAACCAAATAGTTTGAAAGATGTTATAGTAAAGGGACAGAGGCCCCATTTGTGCAAAATCATAGCAATCTGCTCAATGTAGAAAGTAAGACAGAAGTGAATGAATAGACTCCTTTAACTGAGCACCTCCTGTGTGACAGGCAGTGTATTCGGTGCCTTGCATACATTATTCCTAATGCTCATAATAACGCTGCAAGTTAAGTATTATTCCTACTTTACAGATGAAACAGCTGAAGCTCAGAGACATTGAAGGGTTTATTTGACATGGACCTGGCTGCTTCTGGTGAGATGAAAAACAGGGCTTATCAAATTGTATCATAAAGAAATATGGCGGGACTTTTTTGTTCATGGTACATTTCTGAGATTAAAAAAAATAGCGTAGAAGACTATATTTCCTCCAGAATCAGTGACCAAAGCACAGCTTGAATACCTGTCATTCAGCAAATTAATAAATGAGTCATCTTTACTCCTTTTTCCCGGGCTTGAATCCAAAAAAATTCTCATCATTTTAAAATGAGGAGGGTGTCAACTTGAGATTAAACTCTGCCCACATCAGTTAACTGCATGTACATTCAGCGTCTGCTGACTCTTGAGTTGATTATAATCAGAATCTTCTAGTCACTACATAAGGGTCGAATACCTTTGTCATATAGTCATAAAGCTTTGTTCTTCTAACATCTTTATGACAGATGCATGGACAAGTGACCTAATGTGCCCCCAGGCCTTTTCTTACAAAATTATTGTTGATTAAAGGAGAAAATATGTTTAAAGCACTTAGCATTGTGTTTGAAACGTAACAAATCTGTGATCTATGGCAGATATCATTGCTGAGACCCAATCGAGACATCTCTCACTTCTGCTCCCTCCCTCCAGCCCCACCAACACACACAGATAGATGTTTAAGACTCAGCGTTCCATTTTAGGACAGAACCACACCGTATGTTCACTGGGGTATAGGTTGAAAGAATGAAGATATCACCCCCATAGTTTGGGTCCATCAAGATAGAAAAATCTTTCAATAACCAGATAATAAATTGTCAATCCTTCTTTTATAGACACAGCACTCACTGCACTCTCCAATTGTCAGTAAATCATCCCGTTGCTTAAGAAGAGTAGTTGAACCTTAGCTTTATTTCCAGATGAGGAATCTAAAACACACAGAGGTTATATAATTTACTCAAGGACTCACAGCCAGAAAAGGCTTGAATTGAATTCACACCTCTTGATTGTAGGTCATTGGCTAATCTTTCTAAAACACGGATCTGAGATGATCATTACTTGCTCACATTTTTCTTGATTCGCTATTACTTGTTGAATGTAATTCAAAATTGAATTACAATGCAGTCCCAAGCTCTCTCCAGACTGTCTACCACCAAGCTGTCAAGCAACCAGAACCCAGCCAAACTCAACTGTTGCAATTCTCTAGATAAGCCCCACATTGCGACACTTTGACGCTTTTGCTCATTCAGTTCTCTCCGCTGGAGGTACACTCAAATCTTCCTTGCCTATCCAACTCATACTTGTTTTCCAAGTGTCAGCTCAAATGTTACCTTCTACCTGAAAACATACTGGGTATACCTACCTGGAAGTGATCTTAATCAAGGGATCTAAATTCTCACATCTGACTTCTCTATACTGCTCTTTCTGTGTTAAGTCTAGTTTTATATACTTAAGTTGCCATGTATTTCTCTTTATTAATTTAATTGTAAGCTCCTTATGGTTAGAGGCTGTGTTTAAATCATCTCTGCATTCCCATAACCTGAAATAGTTCTGTACATTATAGATGATTTTAAAAAATGTGTTTTGAGTGAATGAAAGACTGAATGAATGCAGACTCAGATTTCCATTTGCTTATCTAAGTTAGTGATAAAAGTATAAGTAAGGATGATTTGCTCATGTAAAGAGACATGTTTCTATTTCATATTACATATTCAAATATCTCAACGCCACTGAACAGTGGAAGGACATTGTGCTATTTGTGTTCTGTCAAGAAGGATTTGAGCGCAGGAAGTTTATTAGGGATGCTCTTGGGAAAAGCAGCTGTGAGAAATGACGGGGATAGGATTGATTAGAAGGGGGAGTCGAAAGTATAGAGACTTGCCATATACCTTCTCACCCAGCTTCCCTATTATTAACATTTATGGTACATTTGTTACAATTAATAAACTAGCATTGATACATTATTACCTAAATCCATAGTTGATTCACATTTCCTTAGTTTTTATCAAATGTCTTTTCTACTTTTCTGCAAGTAATAGCCGCATTACACTTCATCATGCCTTCCTAAAATTAGTTAGGAAGTATTCCTTTTTTCCTTGTTTTCTGAAAGAATTTCCATGGAATTGGTATATTACTTATACTTTAAATATTTGGAAAAGTCAAAATGTGATTTGGGCCTGGAATTCTCTCTGTGAGAAGATTTTGAATTGTATATTCAGTTTCTTTAGTAGATACTAGACTCTTCAGATTTCTGGTTCTTCTTGTAAGAGGTTTTGTTTTGTTTTGTTTTAATAAAGATTTTATTTATTTGAGAGAGAGAGAGGGCGAGCACAAGCACGGGGCAGGGGCAGAGACACAGAGGGAGAAGCAGACTCCCCGCTGGGCAGGGAGCCTGATGCGGACTCAGGGCTCGATCCCAGGACCCTGAGATCATGACCTGAGCCGAAGGCAGACTCTTACCTGACTGAGCCACCCAAGGGCCCCAAGAGAGGTGTTTTGTTTTTTTTTTAACTGAGGTATAGTGGACATACAATGTTATATTAGTTTCAAGTGTACAACACAGTGATTCAACAATTCCATATATTACACAATGCTCACCAGCGTGGTCACCAATTGCACCATACAAAGTTATTACTCCATAATTGGCTATAATCTCTAAGCTGTCTTTTTCATCCCTGTGATTTATTTCATAACCAGAAATTTTTGCCTCTTAATCCTTTCTTCCTTTCTTTCTTTCTTCCCCCATGCCTGTTAGAGTTTTGATAAGTTGTACTTTTTCAGGAATTTG
Source organism: Eumetopias jubatus (assembly GCF_037043125.1). Classification (NCBI taxonomy): domain Eukaryota; kingdom Metazoa; phylum Chordata; class Mammalia; order Carnivora; family Otariidae; genus Eumetopias; species Eumetopias jubatus. The sequence continues at coordinate 47,445,847 of NW_028274821.1, read as the reverse complement.
CTCATTTCACCTACATTGTCAAATACTTTGGTATCATGTATGTAATATCCATTTGTGCTTTTCATGTGTCTTTATTTCTGTTGGAGCTAGCGTGACATCACTAGTTTATTTTTTCATTTACTAATTTGTATTTTCTTTCTCTCTCTCTCTCTCTCTCTCTCCTTTCTTGATCAGTCCTGCTAGGTATCAATTTTATTAACCTTTTTCAAAGAATCTACTTTAAAATTATTTTCTCTACAATACACTTTTTTCTATTCTTTGATTTTTTTTTCTCTGAACTTATTTCCTTGTACATGTTTGGTTTGATTTGTTATTCTTTCTTAGCTTCCTGAGTTGGAAATTTTCAGCCTTTCTTCTTCTCTTCTGATACGCATTTATGTTTATTAATTTACCTTTAGGCTGCTTAGCAAACCTGTAAGTTTTAATAAGCTGTGCCTTCATTATAATTACTTCAAAATATATCTCAGTATAGCTCACCCTTAACGCTGGTTTGAATGACGTGGATCCCCTTAAATATAGATTTTTTTTTCACTACAGTGTAATACTATAAATGCATTTTCTCTTCCTTATCATTTTCTTAATAATATTTTCTTTTCTCCAGCTGTCTTTATTGTAAAAACACAGGATATGATACATATAACATACTAAATACGTGTTAATCAACAGTTTACATTATCAGTAAGGCTTCCAGTCAAAGTAGGCTGTTAGTAGTTAACTTTTGGGGGAGTCAAAAGTTATGTTAAAATTTTCATCTGCATGCAGGGTTGGCACCCCTAACTCATAAGTGTTCAAGGGTCAACTGTATTTTGAAACACAGTAGTGTTTTTTAAAAATACATGAATTAAGAGATATGTTTCTTAAATGCCAAGTTACCTTCCAACATCCATTTTCTGACACCATTTGGGGTCCTTCAACTCAGTTCCATCCTGACATTAACTACACAGAGTTAGCATAGTCCTCACAAGTTAAGGGCTCAGTTCTGTAAGACTGCCCCACTTCAAGCCTTAAGTCTTGAGTGTCCTCAATTCACCTGCACTTCTGCTTGGCTAGCAACAAATTTCAGGGCTTCCCGTAATAGCCTCGGCTTTGATAGTTGGCTAGAATAACTCACAGAATTCTTGAAAGCGTTAAACTTACACTTACTATTTTATTATAAAGGATACACATGAAGAGCCATTCATAAAGCCACATGGGGCAAGATGGGAAGGGTCCCAAATGCAAGAGCTTCTGTCCTCATGGAGTCAAGATGCAGCCATCTTTTAGGAACGTCTATATATTCACCACCCAGGAAGCTTCCTTGAGCCTTGCGTTCAGAGTCTTCAATCAAAGTTTCATTATGCAGTCATGATGGGTGAGATCAGTGGTCATGCGATTGACCTCTACCCACAGCCCTTTTTCTGTCCCTAGAGGTCAGGGCCTGGGGCAGGCAGTTCTTCCTAATCAGGCACTTGATTTTCTGATATAGGGAGCTCCTCCCTTCATACTCTCTAAGGGTTCACTGTGAGTCACCTCACTAGCATAAACTTGGGAAGAGTAAAAAATGAGTCATTATGAAAAACAAAAGACACTCCTACCAGGAGATTCCAAGGGTTTTTGACTCTCTATGCCATAAGCCAGGAACCAAAAAGAGACCAGATACATCCTTTAGTATATTATACAAGTAGTTGGGGATTTTCTAGTTATCTTTTCTTAACATTTTTCCTAGCTTATTTCCAGTGTTTAGAGAACATGCTATGAATGATTTCAAGTATCTAAAACTTGCTGAGAAATGCTCTTTGAATCAGAATATGATTGATTTTGATACTCCATATGCACACGAAAAGAATGTGTTCTTTACAGTAGTTGGGTTTGCTCAATAAATGTCAGTAAGGTCAAGTTTGTTAACAATTGTTGGTTAATTTACTGATTTTTGTGCAGAAATTTGTAGTAGCTACTGGAAAAGACATTGAGACATTGATTCTCACTGATTGCGGAATTATCTATTTCTCCTTCTAGTTCTTAGAATTTTTGCTTTATACATATAGTGAAGCTATATTATTGGGACTTATGACTTTAGAATTCTAGCATTTCCCTGGCAGATTGACTCTTTCATCATAATGAAATGCTCTTTCTTTCTAGTGGTGCTTCTTGCCTGAAAGTCTACTTTGCTTGATGTCAATATAGTGACAAGATTTTTTCCTCTTTTTGCATTTTTTAAAATTTCAATTCAATTAATTAACATATGTATTAGTGGTTTCTGAGGTAAAAGTCAGTGATTGATCAGTCTTATATAATACCCAGTGCTCATTACATCACATGCCCTCCTTAATGTCCATCACCCAGTTACCCCATCCCCCCTCCTCCGGCAACCCTTGGTTTGTTTCTAAGATTAAGAGTCTTTCTCTCTCTCTCTCTCTCTCTTTTTTTTTTTAAGATTTTATTTATTTATTTGACAGAGAGACACAGCGAGAGAGGGAACACAAGCAGGGGGAGTGAGAGAGGGAGAAGCAGATTTCCCGCCGAGCAGGGAGCCCGGTGCAGGGCTCAATCCCAGGACCCTGAGATCATGACCTGAGCCAAAGGCAGATGCTTAACAACTGAGCCACCCACGTGCCCCAGATTAAGTCTCTTATGGTTTGTCTCCCTCTCTGGTTTTGTCTTATTTTCTCTTCCCCTATGATCCTCTGTTTTGTTCCTTAAATTCCTCATATAACTGAGATCATATGATAATTGTGTTTCTCTAATTATTATTAAGTAATTATTAACTTTTTACCCTTAGCATAATACCTTCTTGTTCCATCCACAAGGTTGCAAATGGCAAGATTTCACTTTTTTTTGATGGCTGAGTAGTATTCCACTGTGTATATATATATATATATATATATATATATATGTACCATATCTTCTTTATCCATTCATCTGTTGATGGACATCTTGGCTCTTTCCATAGTTTGGCTATTGTGGACATTGCTGCTCTAAACATCGGGGTGCACATACCCCTTCAGATCAGTACATTTTTATATTTGGGGTAAATACCCAGTAGTGCAATTGCTGGGTCGTAGGGTAGCTCTATTTTCAACTATTTGAGGAACCTCCATACTGTTTTCCAGAGTGGCTGCACCAGCTTGCACTCCCACCAACAGTGTAAGAGGGTTCCCCTTTCTCCACATCTTCACCAACATCTGTCATTTCCTGACCTGTTAATTTTAGCTCTTCCGACTGATGGGAGATGGTATCTCATTGAGGTTTTGATTTGGATTTCCCTGCTGCTGAGTGATGTGGGGCATTTTTTCATGTGTCTGTTGGCCATTTAGATGTCTTCTTTGGAGAAATGTCTGTTCATGCCTTCTGCTCATTTCTTGACTGGATTTTTTTGTTTCTTGGGTGTTGAGTTTAATAAGGTCTTTATAGATTTTGGATACTAGCACTTTATCTGACATGTCATTTTCAAACAAGATTTTTTTTTTCTTTTCCTCAGCTTTATTGAGGAAGCTGCCACCACTATCATAATGCAGAACAATTCAATTACCCTAAAAAGTTTCCTGGTGCCCATTTCAGTTCTCCCTCATCCCTTCAATCCCAACCCCTAACAACAACTGATGTGTTTCTGTCACTATAGTTTTCTCTTTCTGTTTTATCTAAGTGAAATAGTATGGTATGAAGTCTTAGTGTCTCCTTTTGTCTCATTAAGCATGCTTTGTTCTTAGGCTCAGATATAATTCTTCTTCCATTCTCTGCCATTGATTTAAAAGTGTGTATGTGTGTATGTTGTGTATGTATATGTTATTCTCATGCCCCACAGCACTAGATGTTTTGTACCTGGAGAATTTCAGGGTCTTTTGTCCGTCATATTACCAGAAATGGATACCTCTTATGGCTTTCTCATATGTTAATCCATCAAAATCCTAATCACATGTCTTGGGCAATAATTTTAATGGATTTTATTTACTAACTGAATGCATCATAATATCTGTCAAACATGTTTTGTTTCTTGTACATTAATAACTGCTTATTTAAGTAATAGAAAATATTTGCATTTAATATCATACTCAGAATAAAAGTGCTTCAAAATATCAACCATTATTATCCGTGAATGAATTTATTATGTATGTAATAAGATCCACATATTGTCTGAAAGAGTGTTTTTCAGACTTCCTCTTTGGAGCCCTGATAGTCCCATCAGTTTGTTTAAGGGACCCTGCAAGAGACAAAGAGGATTGAATGAGGGGTCTATTCCAGCTTCCAACTTGTATTAGATTTACACTATTGGACTTCAGTACAAGGTTTTGTTTAAAGACCAGGTCCATGGCTACTAAAGTTTGCAAAGCCCTTTCCATCTCATTTGCCAGCTCTAGAGGCTGAGAGATGTAGCTCCTAAAAGAAAGTAGGGCATATTATAAAGAAATTGAGTTCCTTAAGTGGGTCTGTGTTTATTCAAGCTGCATGTGCTCAGTTGTACAAACCCCATCCTACCAGAAAGTATCATAATAGGAAGAGCTGGTGAATATGTAGCTCATGTAGGAAAAATATTCCTGGGTCCTTAGAATACTTGATGCTTTTCTATGGCCCTTGCAGACAATTTGCTGCCCTACAGATCTTTTTAAAGTCAGCTGAGAAGCGTTTTGAACATCACACTTTCCATGTTGACCTTCTTTGGAGTCTCTATCAAACAGAGAACTCATCAAAGGGATGATAACATGAAAGGAATCCCTTAGCAGGAGAGAGGGGGAGAAAAGAAAAATCCACAAATAACTCGCTTGCTCTTAGAAAGTGAAGCCCTGACTAAGCTCTTTTCAAAGGCATAGGTAGCTATTTCTCTCTGAAGTACCCACAGGTTTTTTTTTTTTATTTTTTTTTTTTTTGCTTGTTTTCCAAAATTTCAGCATTTGATGCTTTAAATGCAGCCAAGTGCACAATTTAAAAATGGGACTTGGAGGTAGTGGGTCAAATAAGAGCCTGGCCATCTTGTCTCCCTCAGGACATCTGGGGGCCCACTGCAGTCTTGGCATAATTGGGACATGATTTAAAACCTCATAAGGTTATGGGGCACCTGGGTGGCTCAGTTGGTTAAGCGACCGACTCTTGGTTTCAGCTCAGGGCATGATCTCAGGGTTGTAAGATCGACCCCACAACCCCCCATTGGGCTCCAGGCTCTGTGTGGAGTCTGCTTGAGATCCTTTCCCCTTCCCTCTCCCTCCCCCTCTGCCCCTCCTCACTCATGCGCATGCGCTTTCTCTCTCTTGCTCTCTCCCTCTCTCTCAGATAAATGAACAAAATCTTTAAAACCTCATAAGGTTCTGTCACTGCTCAACCTCTCTACACTCTCTCTTGCTGATATCAACCGATCAGGATTTTACAGGGCTATTTTTTTTTTCAAATGTTTGGTACAGTTAATATGCTGCTTATATCAGAACTTAAGTTCCCTCAGTTATTCAGTCCACCTAGCTCAACAGAGTGAGGAAAGTTACACTTGGAGAAAGAGAACTAAATATACATGTATGTGATTTTGTAATAACTAGCTTTGATGAATTTATGCTTGCCAAAAAGGGGGGTGGGATGGGAAACTACTGTCATCATCTGTAAAGTTTTCTTCCCCTCGCAATGCTGCTGTTGGTCAATGGCTAACCTCCCCAACTCCTCTAAGTGCCCAGACCAGAGGCCTGGGCAGCATCATTGCCTTTGGTCTCTTCTCTTCCTCCAGCGTGTGTGTTAGTCAGGACTCTCCAGAGAAACAAAACCAATAGGAGATACAGATATATATGATAAAGAAGCCCTTGATCTAGTATAACTCTGTTGGCACAACCCTTCTTTGTTTAAAAGAAACAACTGGAGAAAGAGACAATTTTATTTATAAAATGAGTCATTGTTCATTAAAAAAGTAAAGACATTGAAAAATAGCATCCCTTGCAAGTATGTTTCTAAATAACTTCCTAGGCTCACTTTTAGAGGTTGTTCTGTGCTATTTTAAATTGCACAGGAGAATTGGAATAGAATCCACTTCACGTTAGAAACCCAGGTCTCACCTTGGTTTTATCTCTCATACCTTTGCATTTCCCAGATTTCCTTTGTGGATCTCTTAAGTCAAGGAAGGTTAAATGAATTAATTAGATGTAAAACCGTTAGAAGCCCTTGGGGCATGTCTGGTAGGTGCACAATATTAAGGCTTCTCCTACATTACCTTTTTAAATTACTGCAATAATCCTGTAAAGTAAGTATTAGTAAGATCGCCACTTTCCAGACAAGAAGACCAAGGCTCAGGAAGAGTAAGTGAGTTCCCAAGAGCACACAGATAGTAAATGAAAGAGGCAGTGATCAAACCCAGGTGGTCTGACCCCAAAGTCCACACTCGTCAACATCAGGCTCTACCTCCCTGGGCTCAGTAAACTTTTACACAGCTGTTTGCTTTGTAATAGTTCATGAAGCTGACATTTAAGTTTTCTCCACGTGTGTGATACTTCACAATAAAAATGTTTAGAAACCAAAGGCAGGAAACCGCTAGAGATAGTAAGCAGTGAAGAACTGTACAATAGTGATGAAATCACTACTCTACAGTGATGAATAATTTGAAAGTCTAAATGAGGGTTTCTCAGTTGTGGTTGGGTAGGAGGACCTCCTACAGCATAAGCACCAGGGGAACTTTTAAAGATACAAGTTCTCGTCATTCAAATTCTCGTCATTCCTCTGTCCTTCAATTCTCCTTCATTCATGCTACATTATTTCTTGGACACCTGCTATGTGCCAGGCTCTGTAGGTCTTGAGGGTATTGCAGGGAACAAAATTAACATATCCCTGCCTTGTTGGAGCTTATGGTCCAGGGCTTTAGAAGGATCCAGAAATCTGTATTCTCACAAGATTCCTAGTTGATTCTTAATGTGAAAACAACTGGTCTAGGTACTAACTTTTCTTTAAATCCTTCCAAGCCCATACTTACAGAAATACTCATTTGTTTTTTTAAATTTTTTATTGTTATGTTAATCACCATACATTAAATCATTAGTTTTTGATGTACTGTTCCATGATTCATTGTTTGCGTATAACACCCAGTGTTCCACACAGAACGTGCCCTCTTTAATACCCATCACCAGGCTAACCCATTCCCCACCCGCCATCCCTCTAGAACCCTCAGTTTGTTTTTCAGAGTCCATCATCTCTCATGGTTCATCTCCCCCTCCGATTTCCCCCCCTTCATTCTTCCCCTCCTGCTATCTTCTTCTTCTTCTTTTTTTTTTTAACATATATTGTATTATTTGTTTCAGAGGTACAGATCTGTGATTCAACAGTCTTACACAATTCATAGCACTCACCATAGCACATACCCTCCCCAATGTTTATCACCCAGCCACCCCATCCCTCCCACCCCCCCCACCACTCCAGCAACCCTCAGTTTGTTTCCTGAGATTAAGAATTCCTCATATCAGGGAGGTCATATGATACATGTCTTTCTCTGATTGACTTATTTCGCTCATCATAACACCCTCCAGTTCCATCCACGTCATTGCAAATGGCGAGATCTCATTCCTTTTGATGGCTGCATAATATTCCATTGTGTGTGTATATATATATATATATATATATATATATATATATATATATACCACATCTTTTTTATCCATTCATCTGTCAATGGACATCTTGGCTCTTTCCACAGTTTGGCTATTGTGGACATTACTGCTATAAACATCGGGGTGCATGTATCCCTTCAGATCAGTACATTTGTAAATTTGGGGTAAATACCCAGTAGTGCAATTGCTGGATCGTAGGGTAGCTCTATTTTCAACTGTTTGAGGAACCTCCATACTGTTTTCCAGAGTGGTTGCACCAGCTTGCATTCCACCAACAGTGTAGGAGGGTTCCCCTTTCTCCACATCCCTGCCAACATCTGTCGTTCCCTGACTTGTTAATTCTAGCCATTCTGACTGGTGTGAGGTGGCATCTCATTGAGGTCTTGATTTGGATTTCCCTGATGCCGAACGATGTCGAGCACTTTTTCATGTGTCTGTTGGCCAAGAAATACTCATTTGAATGAAGTTAGAATGTAAAGAAAATTAGTTCCTGTCACATCACAGAAAATCTGAAGCATTTTTACATGAACTGAAATTCTTCAGCTGATATGGGTCAAAAGAACATCCTGGCAATTATAATTTATTTTCTAATTGTCCTTCAAGCCTTCAGTTACCATCTCCTTCTGTCAATCTTTTGAGCTCTAAAATGATTCTACCCCCACCTATTCTCATCTTGTGTGTCTTTTTTCCCCCTTAGCATAAATGGGACATGTTAAGCCAGTGATTCTTTAAAGACATAGTAAAGAAACTTCCTTGGCTTTATTTTAATTCCTTCTCTATGACAGCTTGGGCAGCTGAAATTTCATTCGGGGAATCCAAGAGCTTCTTGAATGCCAAGCAGAACTCCTAATCTCTAACGAAGGAATCTAAATGACATTAAAGCAAATAAAACAACAATAAAATCAACAAAAGCCCACAAAGATATAAGGCACTTCATTTAAAAATCTCTTATTTCCTTTAAAGAACCAAAATGATAAAAATGAGAGAGCTGAGGGTATTATGCTAAGCAAAATAAGTCAGTCAAAGAAAGACAAATACCATATGATTTCACTCATATGTGGAATTTAAGAAACAAAACAGATGAACAGAGGGGAAGGGAAGAAAAAATATAATAAGAGAAAAACAGGGAGGGAGGCAAACCATAAGAGACTCTTAATCATAGGAAACAAACAGGGTTGCTGGAGGGGAGGGAGCAGGGAGAAGGGGTAACTGGGCGATGAACATTAAGGAGGGCACTTGGTGTAATGAGTACTAGGTGTTATGTGCAACTGATGAATCACTAAATTCTACCTGAGACTAACAATACGCTCTATGTTAACTAAATTGAATTTAAATAAAAAATTTTTTAAAAAATGGGAGAACTGAATGTATCCAAGCCCCAACTCCCATTAAAGAGAGAAAGGAACTAACAGAGAAAAGACAAGTGATCTCGCATGGGGTCGTCCTGCTAAGATAAATAAAACTTCATTCATTCATTCACTCACTCATTCATTCATTCATTCAGTGTATCAATACTCTTCTAGGTTCTCAGATTACTGCTGTAAACAAAAACCTCTGACCTGACGATGCTTACATTCTAGTGTGTATGTGTAGATCGGTAAAAGGTAAGCAGTTAATATATAAATTTAAAAGTAGTTATTTAGGTAATCTTAGCAACAAAAAACATGAGTGGTTGCCTGGGGGCAAGAGTTATGATGTGGGGGTGGGGAAGTTCCAAATGAGCAAGAAGGAACTTTTTGGAGTGATGGAAATATTCTATATCTTGATTATGGGGGTGATTACATGGGTGTGTACGTTTGTCAATACTCAAAACTTAATCAGAGCGTATAAAAATCTGATATTGGGACGCCTGGGTGGCTCAGTCGGTTAAGTGTCTGCGTCCAGCTCATGGGGTCCTGGGATCAAGTTCTGCATCAGGTTCCTTGCTCGGCGGGGAGCCTGCTTCTCCCTCTGTCCGTTGCTCCCCCTGCTTGTGCTCTCTCTCTCTCTCCCTCTCTTCCTCTCAGACAAATAAATAAATAAAATCTTAAAAAAATAAAATAAAAATCTGATATCATGCTGGTGCTCAATGAATGTTAGATAAATAAATTATAAGTAACATTTTTAAAAGTAGGTTATTTAGGAAATTAGGGTATAATAACTGCTATAGGGAAAAATAAAGCAGGCTGAGGGGATGGAAGCTGATGGGTAGAGAGAAGGTTTGAAATTTTACATAGGATGGTTAGAGAAACCCTCAAGGAGAAAGTGCCATTTAAGGGGCGCCTGGGTGGCTTAGTCCTTAAGTGTCTACCTTCGGCTCAGGTCATGATCCTGGAGTCCCGGAATCGAGTCCCGCATCGGGCTCCCTGCTCGGCAGGAAGACTGCTTCTCCCTCTCCCACTCCCCCAGCTTGTGCCCCCTGCTTGTGTTTCCTCTCTCGCTGTGTCTCTCTCTGTCAAATAAATAAATAAAATCTTAAAAAAAAAAAAAGAAAGTGTCATTTGAGTAAAAACTTGTAAGAAGTGAGAGTGAACTGTGATGGTATGAAGGGAAGAGCATTCCAGACCAGGTGTTTTTGGATGTGCACGCACCAAGCAAGGCTTGCAGGCAGAGCATGTACTTGGTCACTTTTCAGAATCAAAGTTATAAAATGGACATATTAATTCCCTCTTACCAGAATGACTTCAAAGGTTAGATGAGATCATGGGTTTAGTTACAGATGTGAAATTTGGCACGTAGAAATTTCAATCTCAAAATGACCAGACATTTGTTTAACATCTAAAATATACCAGATTCTGAGCGCATCACTATAAACAAGCATTGTTTAATGATAGGAAGGAATTTATAATAGTCTTATAGAGACAGTGGTAAGGGGATAATTTTAATATGTGGCATTTTCTATAATAAATGTAGGGTGCTAAAGGAAGTAGGTAGAGTAAATAATATGATCCATATTTTAAGGGTGAAGAAATTGGTGGTTGGTTTAACTTTTCAACATTGGCTTTCTGATAACAGATTCTATGCTTGCATTAAAACACTCCAAAATAAGGAATAAGTCACAAGGATGAAAGGTATAACATAAGGAAAATAGTCAATGGTACTGTAATAGCGTTGTATGGTGACAGTTGGGAGCTGCACTGGTGGTGAGCACAGCATAATGCATAGAGTTCTCCAATCACTATGCTGTAGACCTGAAACTAATGTAACATTATGTATCCACTATATTCAATTTAAGAGAAACTGGAAACACTTCAATATAGTGTTCTCCTAGAGGGGAGCGGGGTGGGGGGATGGGTTAGCCTGGTGCTGGGTATTAAGGAGGGCACATACTGCATGGAGCACTGGGTTTTATACGCAAACAATGAATCACGGAACACTACATCAAAAACTCATGATGTAATGTATGGTGATTAACATAACAATAATAAAATAAAATTAACAAAAAAAATACAGTGTTCTCCCAGGTTAACAACATGCATGAGTGGGACCTAGGGCCAAGCTCGTTGCTCTTCACTGTTGGTGCTGCCACTTTGCCCATTGCTCCAACACAGTGAGGCTGAGCAGGGAAGAAACAGAGCCAATCCTCTAGCACATGGGCCTGAGGGGGATGGATAGAGCTGTCAGGATGGGGAGGAAATAATCCCGGTTTTCAGTTGTCCTATCACACTTCTTTTCCCATCTGGTCCTTAAAACAGTCTTGCTAACCCAGCAGAAATTGTTAGTTCCATTTTACATATAAGAAAAAAAAGCTTAAAGAATGTAAGCACTTTTTGGCTGCGAAGGGGGAGAGACTAACATGAAGCCCAGATTTCTATCGCTAACTCCATTATTCTTTCAGCAATCTTATTTAGGTAAGATATTGAGGCTGCTGGGGCTTGGTTCTCCTGAAAATGAAATGGGGAGGGAGGAGGTGATTGGGCTGATGTCGGTGCCTTTGCGTGCGTGCATCTTCCCTACTCGTCTTCACTTTTCTGCGTGCATGCTTTTAAAAAGCCTACATAAGAAAATACTGTTATATTTAAGAGCAGTTTTAGATTTACAGAATTATTGCATAGATGGTACAAGAGTTCTCATAGACCCCAGACTCGATTTCCTTATTATTATTCTCATCTTACCTTGTGTGATACACTTGTCACAATTAGTGAGCTAGTATTTTTAATTCTTTTTTTTTAAGATTTTATTTATTTGAGAGAGAGAGAAAGAGAACAAGCAGGGTGAGTGGCAGGCAGAAGCAGAGGGAGAAGCAGACTCCTAGCTGAGCAGGGAGGCGGATGTAGGACTTGAACCCAGGACCCTGGGATCATGACCTAAGCTGAAGAGAAACGCTTAACAGACTGAGCCACCCAGGCACCCCAACGAGTTAGTATTGGCACGTTTTATTAGCTAAAGTCCATGTTTTATCTAAATGTCCTCCTTTTTTACATTAATATTTTTTCTGTTCCCAGTTCCCATGCAGGAAACCACATTGCTTTTAAATAATCATGTCTCTTTAGGCTACTCTTGGTTTTGACAGTTTCTCAGACTGTCCTTATTTTTGATGACCTTGGCAGTTTTGAAGAGTACCGGTCAAGCGTTTTGTAGAACTCCCTTCACTTGTGATTTGACTGATGTTTTTCTCATGATTAACTAGAGTTAAAGGTTTTGGAAATGAAGACCACAGAGGTAAAGTACCATCCTTACCACATCATGTCCAGGGTACATGCTATCCATATGACTCATCACTGCTGATGTTGACCTTGATCACAAACAAAAACAGAAAAAGCCAAAAATATATTTTTTTCTCTATCTCCCTTTCTCTTTTTCCTCTCTCTTCTCTGATGTCATTGGGAAGAGTAGGAAAAATGAAAATAGGATGAGAAATCGTGAAAAAAAATATTTCAGAAAGATTTAAAAAAAACTGCATCAGAAAATTGCAAAGAAGTATGTAATTTCTGTAGAATTATGACTAGGGAAAATAATTTCTATATTTTACCTTGTGTGTACTTTACATTTACTTTCTTGTTTCCCCCCAGATGACACTATGTCAAACAACCAAAGGTAAATTTAAAAGTTTAAGAAGTAAGAAGAAAATGACCTTTTTCATGTTGAAATCTAGAGACTATTTAGGATAACTACATGTCATTCAGTAAGATCAGAATGGAATTTATCCTTTCCTCAGAGTTAGCCCGGGGGTTTTCCACTCAACCTTGTAAATTTCGTTCTGTCAATTTGATGCACCAATTTCACTTTTCCATTAAAAATTTACTTCTAGGGCGCCTGGGTGGCTCAGTTGGTTAAGCGACTGCCTTCGGCTCAGGTCATGATCCTGGAGTCCCGGGATCGAGTCCCACTTCGGGCTCCCTGCTCGGCAGGGAGTCTGCTTCTCCCTCTGACCCTCTTCCCTCTCGTGCTCTCTATCTCTCATTCTCTCTCTCTCAAATAAATAAATAAAATCTTAAAAAAATAAAAATAAAAATAAAAATTTACTTCTATGGGGGTACCCGGGTGGCTGAGTCGGTTGAGCATCTGACTCTTGATTTTTGGCTCAGGTCATGATCTCAGGGTCGTGAGATCAAGCCCTGTGTTGGGCTCTGCGCTCAGCTGGGAGTCTGCTTGAGATGCTCTCCCTCTGCCCCTCCCCCACTCTAAAATAAATAAATAAATCTTTAAAAAGTACTTCTATGGAAATTCCAATTTAATACTGATTTTTTTATTTTAATGAAACTTGAGTGAGGCTTTCTAAATAAGGAAAAAAATGAGGCTTTAATTAAGCCTCTTTTGTACTATTTATGTGTCATTATCATGGATTTGGGAATCAGAGTGCTCCCCACATATTACAAATATCTATTTACATTGCCCTGTGACTTTTAAATGGTCATCACCCTAAAACAGTCACTTTGGCAGGAGTCAAGACAAATATATGGACATTAACATAAGAACACAGCTGTACCTAATTGAATTTAAGATTGTAACAAGCATTTATGCCATCCACACTTTTCTTCACAATGTTAAATTACTTCTTTCAAAACTCATGAACCTGATAGAGTTTGCTCAGTCATAGCATCCTAGAGTGGAAAGGAGCATGGCTTAACGCAAAGAGGGAGAACAGCCAAACCCGCCTCCGCCTCAGCTCTCAGATTTGCTTCCACCCAAGGGCGTCCTGGCCCTGGGCAGGGGCCTCTGGGCCGCAGATGCCAGGGGGGGTCCCGTCAACCCACCACACCTCTCCTTTTTGTGTGCTGCTTTCCCCAAACTCAATTTCTGTCACTTTTTTTTTTTTTTAAGAATTTCCTTTATTCTTTGGGGCCATAAACCTATTTAGTCTGGAGCCAAAGGGATGCCCTAAGTGGAGGAAAGGGGCCTGGGGTGGGTGGGGGATTCCAGTGATGTTCTTTGGTTTCGAGGAGGCTGGAGTGGAGGGCGTGGTTGATCCCCTGGAGCTGAGCTGGGAGGGAGAGACCTGGGCTCTTAGCTCTTAGACTCTTTATTCCCTACCAGATGGACTTCAGATTCACTCTTGCGCTTTACTCCAGAGGGTTGTATTCCTTGGAAAAAGAGGGAGAGACTTCGAATTTGATAGGAACTTTTTAAACCAGACTTGGCTGGATGTACCCCATGATGGGGGCACGGAGGTAATCGAGGAAACTCTCAACTGTCCCTCTCCCCAGCTTCCTTCTCAGCTCCAAGGATCAGAAATCCCCCCCTTGGCTGACTCATTCCCTCACTGGAGAAAGAAACTCCATTCACTGAAGCCACAGGGTAGCAAGGAAACCTAAACTTTTCTTTTAGGTTCAAAATGTCAAGGATCAAGTAGCCACTGTGGGGAAGGGGGTGGGGGAGGTGGGGACAGTGTTGGAACTTCTCCAGATGAACGGACCATAGTTGTGTTACTGGCTCTTTGCCCACAGCTCATTTTATTTTGACCTTCTGTGCCCCTGACGTAAGGAGGTCTGTGTACTGTACCCACTTCCCAGACGTCCTTGTATCTGCTACTTTCTCCGGAATTGTAGTTTCTAATAAATGACACTTGAGGAAAAAAAATTTTTTTTTGATATTTATTAACAAAAATGGTCCAGAAAAGGATTGAGTAAAAATTATAGCGATAAGGTTTAAAATAAGAGTTGTTTTTAGTTCTGTTGTTTCTAGGCGAGTGTAACCAGTCTAGAAAGCTGTTTAATCTCCTAAAACAGGACTCAGATCACACCACTCAAGTGTTAGATTTCAAAAGAAATTTTCCCTTTTCTCTCTTGTCAAAGCAAAACATAGTGGAGGTTTTTTTACCCACAAGCCTGCTTTCCAGGGGAGTGAATGATCTGGAGTCACTCATCTGGGAGCTATGGAATTCTGTCTATAAAATCAAAGCATTGTACTAGGTGGCCCTCAAGATTTATACCTGTTTCAATGTTCTTTGATTCTAGAGCATCATTGCTAACCATCCGCCCCCAGATCATAAACCAACCACACAACATCTTTCTACAAAGATTTCTATAAAGAAAATAGAAACTCCCTGTTAACTGCTGAATTATCTGCTTTCTGTTGGGAACTTAATCGTTCCAGGATACTTTGATTTTATTGTTACCAAAACAAAACTGACTTAAATTTGGCTTTTGCCTGTGAAGGTATTTATCTAGTCAGAGTGATGTTTTTAGAAGAAATGCTTTAATTAGCATATGGTTATTCCCATTCAAAATAAAAATCGAATGAGAAAAACCAATCTCGCTGTTTCTTTTTGTGAACTAGTTTGGTTGTTTGCATTATTTTTTTTAATAATTTTTTATTGTTATGTTAATCACCATACATTACATCATTAGTTTTTGATGTAGTGTTCCATGATTCATTGTTTGTGCATAACACCCAGTGCTCCATGCAGAATGTGCCCTCTTTAATACCCATCACCAGGCTAACCCATCCCCCACCCCCCTCCCCTCTAGAACCCTCAGTTTGTTTTTCAGAGTCCATCGTCTCTAATGGTCCGTCTCCCCCTCCGACTTACTCCCCTTCATTCTTCCCCTCCTGCTATCTTTTCTTCTTCTTCTTTTTTTTCTTAACATATATTGCATTATTTGTTTCAGAAGTACAGATCCGTGATTCATCAGTCTTATACAATTCACAGTGCTCACCATAGCACATACCCTCCCCAATGTCTATCACCCAGCCACCCAATCCCTCCCACCCCCCACTACTCCAGCAACCCTCAGTTTGTTTCCCGAGATTAAGAATTCCTCATATCAGTGAGGTCATATGATACATGTCTTTCTCTGATTGACTTATTTCACTCAGCATAACACCCTCCAGTTCCATCCACGTCGTTGCAAATGGCAAGATCTCATTCCTTTTGATGGCTGCATAATATTCCATTGTGCATATATACCACCTCTTCTTTATCCATTCATCTGTCGATGGACATCTTGGCTCTTTCCACAGTTTGGCTATTGTGGACATTGCTGCTATAAACATTGGGGTGCACGTACCCCTTCGGATCCCTACATTTGTATCTTTGTGGTAAATACTCAGTAGTGCAATTGCTGGATCATAGGGTAGCTCTATTTTCAACTGTTTGAGGAACCTCCATCCTGTTTTCCAGAGTGGCTGCACCAGCTTGCATTCCCACCAACAGTGTAGGAGGGTTCCCCTTTCTCCACATCCCCGCCAACATCTGTCATTTCCTGACTTGTTAATTTTAGCCATTCTGACGGGTGTGAGGTGGTATCTCATTGAGGTTTTGATTTGGATTTCCCTGATGCTGAGCAATGTTGAGCACTTTTTCATGTGTCTGTTGGCCATCTGGATGTCTTCTTTGGAAAAATGTCTGTTCATGTTTGAGCATTCATGCAAAATTACCTGTGAGTGTACAATTTCCCTTGTAACTAATAGAAATTCATAGACTGTTCCAAGATGGGCATACTCATAGTTAAGTCATTTGAGAGACTAGAGCTGTGCATACCTATGCATCATAGAAAAACACCCACACATACAAAGGCTACATTTTTTACCCAGACCTGAAATAAGAAAATAAAAGAACTAGAATGCCTTCTTACCACCTCCACCCTAACCACACCTTCCTGCCCTAAGCTTATTACCCAAACCTGGCTATGCCCCAATGTTTGCCTCTTTGAAATTTAAAAAAGATGTTGAGGGAAAACGTGAGAGAAATTCGTGAAAAACAGATGAAAAGCAGGAAATTCTGGTGGGTGTGGCTTTGTGAAATGAATTGCTGTCATTTGGAAATGTAAGAAAGCAATTAAGGCTATAAAAATAACTAGGATGTGGCTCATTCTCTTATTTCCTTTGTTATGCTCAGAAACTAGATGAACATTGAACATTTCAGTTGAATTAGCCAAATAGGGATTGCCTTAATGACTTCACATAAATTTTTATCTCTTCAGCAACCAATGGTAGTTCAAGAAATTCAGTCAAATTCTTGCTTTGATCATTTGGCTTGGACCCCTTAAAAGACATAACTGATTCAATTTAATTTGCTCGTCTTTGTACCCCCCAGATGGTGCTTGATCACTTCCACAGTGATTCTCTTGGAACTATCTCAATTCTTCCTTCTTTCCCTCTGTCTCTCCAGACTGTTTTTAGAGTGTAAGTTAGCTGATGGGGTACCTGGGTGGCTCAGTTGGTTAAGCGTCTGACTCTTGATTTCGGCTCAGGTCATGATCTCGGGGTCATGGGATCCAGTCCCGCATTGGGCTCCATACTCATCGGGAGAGTCTGCTTCTCTCCCTCTCCTTCTGCCACGCCCCCCCTCAAATAAATAGATAAATCTTAAAAAAAAAATTGAGAGTGTAAGTTAGCTGAGCCTTTTTAGCCCTTGCATCTACTCTGAAGCCAAGAAAAGCAGCCTGCTGAGTCCTTTAAAGGAGCAGGTAAGTTCAAAGACAGACCCCAGAAAAACTGATAGAAAGGAAGGGTAGATGGTTTCCAGAGATAAACACTTCTGACAGGATGTAGCCAATCAGGACTCCAAACATCTGATAAGCCTGTGTAGATAGGGCAGAGGGAGGTGCCCATGGGGCAGCTGGGAGGTGGGGAAAGGTGCTGAGACGCTAGTTCCTAAGGTGATCACGCTGGGTAAGAGCCAAGCCGGTTGCCACTGTGATAGTAACACCAAGATTTGTTGGTCTGGATGAGCCAACCTATTTTGCGTCTATAAAATATATGTGAAGCAGAAATTTGAGCCAATTATTTGACTTCAGTCACTTTTAAAGAGATTGACCATAGTAATTAAATTCTCAAAACTATTGCCTGTTCGTTACTGTATCTCTTGTTACAAATTTGGTTCATTTCTCCATTTTTCATTCTGAAAAGAAAAGAAAAGCTTAGACAAGGAAGAACTTGTAGCCTGCAGAAGGTACATAGTCCTAGGGCATTTATAATTAATAATCAAGCCGCAATTTGTGCAAGAAGAAAGGGGGCCATCTATTACATTAGCATGTACAAACAGTTTGGTTTATTAAATCTGAGCTGAGCCAAAATCTTTGTCATACAACAGCGGCATTGTCAGCATTGCAGAAGTAAAAAAGTGAAAATTTTACCAGCGTCAGCATTGATTCACTCACTTCTCATACAGTGACTAATTAATGAGGAGTATATCCCTCGCGAAGAGTTGGAGTTAAAGAGAGATGGTTGCATTTGAAAAATATCTTAGTTGAAAGTGGCTGGAAAGGAATTTGATTGAATTTATTATTATTATTTTTTAAGATTTTATTTATTCATTTGAGACAGAGAGAGAGAGTACATAAGCAGGGGGAGAGGCAGAGGGAGAGGGAGAAGCAGGCTTCCCACTGAGTGAGGAGCCTGATGCGGGACTCGGTCCCAGGACCCCGGGACCACGACCTGAGCAGAAGGCAGACACTCAACCATTTGAGCCACCCAGGTGCTCCCATTTTGATTGAATTTAATTACAACAAACATTTATTGAGCATTTACATATGTAACACATTGTAATGGCAACAGGCATCCAAGATAAATAATACTTTCCTTCAAGTAGTTTATGGAAGATATAGTCACATACATTACTACAATGTGAGGTATTGAAATAAAGGTTAGATGGAGGCCCATCATGGTAAGTCAGGAGATCACTAGCCCTGATCCACAAATAAACCTGAGTTTGAATCATTTCTCCACCAGCTATTGTCAATGTGATACTGGGCAAGTTACTTAATCTCTCTGAACCTCAATTTACTCATCTATAAAATGGGGACGATAGAATTGTTTTATATGGTTATAAAGATTAAACTGGATAGTGTACACACAACGTTAAACCAGGATGCATTATATTCCTTCCATTCTTCCCAGGATTAGGAAAGAATGAAACTAATTCCAGTAAGAAGAATCAGAGAAAGTATCACAGAGAAAGGCGTAGAACTTTAATAGAAGATGTGATCAGATGATTTCATATGCAGAATAGAATGAATGGAGGCATAGGGTTGTGGAAGTACAAACACCTCTGGGCAGTGTTGAATGGTCCAATAGGACCAAACCAGAGAGCACAGGGAGAAGGTGTGAAACCCAGAGCACAGATGAGTGATGAGTGATAAAACTAAAAACTCGGAAAAATCACTTTGTTACAAGGCAGTGTCGAAAAGATAAAGGAACTCGATTTCACATAAGTTTCGGATAGCTATTTTGAGTAGCTCTATGAAGGATGACCATCCGTGAACATGGAGGAGACTACTAAATAGCTTTGTAAATGATGATAATGACATAAATTCAGGTAAGAATAGATATGCGGAAATGAGTATAAGAAAGGATTCTATGGTAGAGTTTGCAAAACAAAGTAAAAGCTCCTTTCTTTGGGAACCAAAACTTGGAAGATTTAGATCTACCACATGAAAATTGTTTCCTTTTTTCAGGATTTGAAATTGATAACATTGCCCACTATAACTGTTGACTGTCATTTTTTTAATAAAATAAGTCATTATATCCTTTCTATTAAATATTTGCATATCTACACTGAAAGAGGTTTGATAATATATTGAAGTTCAATGCTTGAAGTTCTTTGGTTTTGCAAGTCAGTGATCTCAGTCTAGCGTGTGTCAGATTCACCTGGAGGGCTTGTTAAAACACATTGCTGTGTGTGTGCCCAGAGTTTCTGTCTGATTCAATAGGCCTGGGGCAGCACCCAAGATTTTGCTGATCTAGAGACTACACTTTGAAAACCACTAGTGTGCATACATAAAGACTTGTCCCTTTGATTAAGGCCCAGTGGGTTTCACCTACGTAAGGGCTAGTTGCCTCAGTCCATTGGGAATACCAGGAAAAGTATTTCCATCTCTGTTCTGAGACAATAATCAAGGAATTAGCCCACCCTTTTCTTCTTGCTGGAGCAGAATTCCCTTTAGAGTTTCAGTTTGTAGGTTTGGGTTACTGAGTTCTGTCATCTGCCCCGATCATGAATAAGCCATATTAAATTCAGGCTTAGGACCACTCGGACAGTTAGCAGTTTGCACACTGAAGCAAAATGCTAAAAGTCATGTGGGTAATATCCAATTCTTTGTGGGTATTGCATTTGGCAGGAGATAAAAGTTCATGTGAAGTTCTTTAACGGAACTCTGTTGGTACGCCGAAATTTCCATCTCGTTGCAAAGAATGTAAGAGAACGGTTTAGCCACACACATGTACACCAGGTGGAGTTGGCCCTCATTTGCCAGTATTTAAAGCAATTGAACATGGTGTGTGAGGTAGAAATATGTATAGAGATGACCACCGGGTTTTAACTTGAATGACCGGTGGACAGAGCCAATGACAAGATAGGAACCGCAGGAGAAACAGGAGGTTTTGGCAAAGGATGAGGTCGAATTGATACTGTCACAGAGGCTTCCAAGTGGAGACTTCCCACATACAGCATGGATTTGGTGCTCAGGTGTTTATCTGTATAAAAATAAGAGTTACACCTATGGGAATGATGAACTTGCCTAGGAGAAGATCATGGAGTAGAGAGAAGGCATAGGAGTCTTGTTCTTAATTTTTTAAGAAAAGCATAACTATTTAATTTTTTTCTGAAAATAACTGTAGGAAGTGTTTGGGTAACTCAAAGTACAAAAAACTTGATTGTTAAGGCAACACTATGGGCTTTGAAGGGCCATCTCTATGCTTTGGAATTCTTCAGTGTAAGTCAATGCATATGTTTCACCATAAAATGCCCTTGGAGTTAACATCAGCGAAAAAAAAAATTGGACTAGTAAACTGATCCATATTGGACTATTTCTTACCACATGTATTTTTATGTCCTCTGTAAACTAATAGAACATTAAACTTAAATCATTCACTTTCTGGTTAATTGACTATTTTTCAAACATTTAAAATTATTCATAAGACCTCAAACTGTTGGGTCAACTCTGTAGTGAAATCCAATCATGTTTTTAGGAACAATGACTTGCCTCTTTATATATCTGGGTCTTTTCTACATTTTCAACCTACACATCATGAAAAGAATCCTAGAATAACAAAAGCTGCAGGATACCGTAAGGATGATTCAATCTAGCATTTTACAGGTTAGAAAATGTAGAAGCCCAAGTGGTTAACTAACTTGCTAAAGATGATCTCTCAGAAAAGAAAAAGAAAGGAAAAGAAATAAAGATGATCTAAGTAAATAAAGGCAGAGTCAGGATAAGCATCTAGGTCTCCTGACTCCAATTCTGGGGCTCCTTTGCCCGATAGCATGCGGCCTACTTTCCAGAAGCACCCATTGCCCCACCCCAAAAGTATCTCACTACACGTAGGGATTAGTCTTTAAGCAGGCACACTTTCTTCCCTATTTCTCTTTAAAGCTTAAAAAAAAAAAAAAAAAACCCTAATCCAGAAACAATATAAATGAAACATCCTCAGAGCCACCTACATAAATAAGTGGGATGGGGTGGGCCTACCCCAATATTCTAAGTTGAAAATGGACAGAACACATTAAAACTGTGACAAAAGAACAATTTCTTTCTAGTCAGTACTTCATTTCCACCTTAAAAAAAACTTAGACTGTTCCTATACATAATGCCAATTTATAAACTGAAGCCAACGAAGGATTATTTTGCCAATAATGATGCCAGACTTATCTGACTCTATCATTTGGGCTTCATGTAGATGCAACTTTAGACTACACACACACACACACACACACACACACACACACACACACACTTTTTTCCTCTGTTCCTTCTAGAATGAGTTCCTGAAGAAGGCAAGGCAAGACAACAGAACCAAACCATTGTGTTGCTCACACATCCTGAAATACCTCACATGAGGAAAGAGAAATTAGTAGGAGGTTAAAAAAAAAAAAAAAAAGCTTAATTAAATGCCCCATTCAGTTCCAGAGCGCCAAGTGAGTCACCTTCGGATGGAGGCCCTCTGGCATCGTGGATGGGGGTTCGCTTCCTGTACTAGGCTTGGACTCTACTGATAAAAATTGCTTCTGTGAGCCATTCAACAGCGCTGCTAGCTTTTCCACAGCTCGGCTCTTCCTCTCTGGAGAGCCATGATCTCACAGGGCCACCACGAGTAGGGTGGGCGTGATGGACTTTACGTTAGACTATTGGAGGTCAGACAGCCCTTCCCGCCTTTCGCTGTCCATCACATCAGTTCTCTCTTAGGTATCTTCCAGTTTAATTTAATTGTAATTTGTCATAATGGGTTCAAAAGGCATCTCCTCCAACAATTGTGTCCCAGCCTCTCTCTCATTTTGGGGGAATAAACTGGTACATAAACAATGTAGGTGCTACCAGCAAATTCCTATAAAATGAATAACTCCAAAGATATTCCCATTCCAGGGTTTTTGATATGTAAACAAAACTATTCTTTTTTAAAGAATAATTTTTACAAACAGTTATGTCTTTTCTTTGAATCCAAGGATGACATATTCAAGGACATTTTATCTGTGGCTCCGCTCACAGGTGGCAAAACTGGCTCTGTCATCTGCATAAAATTTAAATGTTTTGTTCCCAAGTCAAATTCTTCAGGAATGTCCTTTTCCCAAGAGCCAGGCCATCATACACCTGGGGATCTTGCTCTTTTGAGCTCCTTGGATCAGCCCGTTTCTTCAGGTGTAACGACTTCTAGATTCACACACATGGAAAGAAGAGTATTCTAAGGACTAGTTTTATACTACATTTCAAGAGCAGGTGAGAAAATATAAACATGAGTCATCTCGACGTCCCTGCTTGTTCAAGGAAGCATCAACATCGATGTCAATTTGAGTGAAATAGAGAAAGGGCAGGATCATCCCACAGCCTGAATCTACTTTTCAAAGTGCTGACTCATTACCAGTTGCACTCTCTTAAGTCCTGTACAGTTGGTTGCTGGCTGGTGCCCCATCATGCTTGCTCAGCCCTGGACCCCTTAAGTCCTTCTGGAGACGACACACAGAAACCGGAGCCTCGGGTATCACAGGAGGCTCTCCAAGTGAGTCATTCTCTATAGGTGAACACAGCATTTTATTTTTCAACACAGAGACAGGGGAAAACCCACACAGGGCTGTGGGCACACCGTCAGCCGACTCCTCACTCCATCTGCGTGTGAAAACTTGTGTGTCAGTGTTGGCCGCAGAGCTTACGTGCAGACACTGCCTTTGAACCATGTGCTGAAGGCAGGAGGAAAGAGCTTCCTCTCTGTGATCCATCCGGTCTCCTCACTACATCTGGTCAAAAGCCAGCCAATTCATCTAAGTCAAAGACCAGGAGTTAACTCCTCTGTGTAAAACAATTTTCCCCGTGACTCATGGTTCTTGATGAGGTCTTACACATGCCAACTGTAACGTTAGAACAAGTCCCGAATTAGTGCGAGTCTGCTAAGTGTCCTAGGAGGCGAGAGGCAAACGCCTATGGAATTTTAAGTAATGCACTAACTTCTGCTCTTGATAGGTCATCTCTGCTTTTAGGACAATTGTAGAAGTGTTCCAAATAGAGGAACTAAGAAACTTTGAAAATGATTTCTGGAGAAATCAGGAGTGTAATTTTAACTGTAAAAGCAATATAAAGTGTATTTTTAGATTGAACAGATTTATTTCTTGGGACATCTATGTGGTTTATGTGCCTTTTAATTTCTTCCAGCTTCACTGCACTTAAGTTTCCTATTGTTTTCTGCGATCTGTGATCTGTGATAAACTCTTGTAGCTTACCTCTTAGTGGCTCTCATCTTACGCTTTTGATATTTTGCATTTGCAAAGCACTTCCAAGTTTACGAAAGAACTTTGCTCACGCATTCTTTTTCATTTTCAGTCCTATAACCTGTGAGGTCTGCAGCTCTCCATCCCCCTTGTCTTGTTGAAAAAGACCTCCAGTGATTTGTTATAGGTCACGCTGCCGGCAAATGACAGGACTATGACAGGAACCTTGGATTTCTAATGCCAAGTTCCCTTTTAACCGCAGCTGCTCCCTGGTGCCCGCCACGCCACAAGCTTTTCTGTCTCAAAGCCTTTGCATGCACCAATTTTACTCTTGCTTACTTGGCCTCTACTTCTTATGCTAGCCCCCAGATGCTCCAAGGTTCCACATCGTTTGGGAGAGGATTGTGCGGTGTCATGAAGCGAGTTGGAGCTCTTTAATTCTTCATAAATTAAAGCTGAGGTGGGGGCCATGTGGATCTCAGGAGAGATGTGGAGGTTGACCCGAACAGATTGACCTTGGTCCCTGCGAATTGTCTCAGCGTGGTGCAGTCTGAGCTAGAAGCCTTCTTTAAATCATCTCTGCAGTGTAGCCAGGCTATCTAATATGCCTAACAGCAAAGGGCACTCCTTAAAGGCATGACTTTTGTGAACATCTTTTTGTTTTCTCTTTTTTCTTTGTGTCTTTGTTTTTTTTTATTGCCCTTTTTTTCTTTCTTTTTTTTCTTCCTATCTTCCTTCCTTCTTCTCTCCCTCCCTTCCTTCCTTTCTTTTCTTCTTTCCCCAGTATAGGGATGCCTAGTGTGGTAGTTAATCTTTAGAGATGGCCCCAAAGAATGTTAATGTTTACTACCCACGAATGTAGGTGGGCCTATGAAGAAAGTGATGTGCTGAGACTTCTAAGCCCAGGCAGTAAGAAGACCTGGAAGCTTTTGCTTCCTTCTTTTTGGAGCCATAATCTACCATGTGTAAAGCCAGGTTACCCTGATGGAAAGAGAGGCCATATGGAGAGGTCCTGGAAGATGAGAGGTTTTTGGAGGAACAACAAGGAATCAACCACCAGGTCCTTTCTGCAGCCCAATGGCCTCATAAAAAACCTCAAGTAGGGGGGGCGCCAGGGTGGCTTTGTCTGTCAAGTACCCGACTCTTGATTTCAGCTCAGGTCATGATCTCTGGGTTGTGAGATCAAGCCTGGCATTGGGCTCTGCCCCGGGTGTAGAGCCTGCTTGAGATTCTCCCTCTCTCCCTCTCCCTCTGCCCCCTCCCTGCCCTCTCTCTCTCTAAACAAACAAACAAAACAAAAAACCAAAAACCTCAAGTGAGACCAGCAGAGGAACACCCCCAAAGCAGGACAGGACATGATTCTCACCCGGAGAATCATGAAATATAATGTTGTTTTGAGCCACTAAGTTCTTAAATGGTTTGTTACGTGGCATAATTGGTCACCGATCCCCTAGTCTGAATCTTCAATAACCTTCAGCAAGTCCTTGAAACCGCTGGGCTCACACAGGCCAGTTCAGAACAGATGTGGGCGACCTAAGGCAGATAGTAGATAGTAGATGGGGCTCAGTGGATAAGAGAAAGAGAATTTATGCCAAAGAGGGAATAAAAACCCAGAAAAGGGAAATACAGAGGAAGGAAAAGCACTGCTTCTTAGGATCTTGAATTTAGTTCTCCATGACTCTAAAGCAATCTTTTGTATCCCAGGCTTTGTTTAAGAGAAACAAAACTGTTGCTCATGGCACAGGTTGGCCTAGGCCTGACACTTCAAGAAGGGCATCTATTTCCTTTTTTTTTGTGGTCATTCCTGGGTGTAAGATTTAAAAACGAGACTCAATGGAGAAAACTCACCAAGTCATGCTTTTCGGGGGTTGGACCAAGCAAATAATTACCTTAAGCCAGGGGATTTTGTATTTCTAGAAAGGAGTACATTGTTTGGAACATTGGAAGCATTTGAGGCCTTTTTTTCCCCAATCGAAGTGACTAGGGGCTCTGCCAGACCCTTGAGTAGGTAAGATGCAGGTAAGAAATCTCGTTCTGGGCCCTGTCTTCCATCCACTGGAGAAAAACTGCATCGTTCCTTGTTCATCTAGTATTTATCCTTGGGGTGTCTGTCTACCTAGAATGCCCACAAAACCTTGGATAAAACTAAGAAATTTGGAAGAAACATGTAAGTTAAAACTAGCTCAAAGTCACTCGCTTCTTCTATTTATTTATTTGGTCTGAGATGATTCCCACATTCACTTACCATATGGCATTAAATCATTCTGGTCCTTGAGTTATTATTACATGATTCAAAGAGTATAATTTACAGAATTGCCAGCCCAGGCTGCACTCGGTCCCACACCAAAAAAAGACCACAAGGAGGGGAGAAGAAAAATGACTGTTTCCTGGTAGCCCATATTTACGCAATTTTCTCCCACCACAGATTGTTTTGGCAGTCTAGACAGAGTCTTGTAAAATCCTTCCCTGATGTCATCCACATCCTTCCTTGATAAGTTCAAAATGAGTCCGGAGCAAGCATGGTTCCTCTAGCAATGTCATACAAATAATGAGTGCAGTGCCACCCCAGAGAGGCCTTTGGACTCCGGCGGTTTCCACATGAAGGAACGGACTGATGAGCCGGCCACCAAATTATGTAAATATGTGGCCGAGAATGCAGCTGCTGAAGGAGAGAAAGAAACACACATATGGACATTTCGAGTTTTAAAAGAACTCTGTGGGAAACAAAACAGAGTCAAGGGAGAAGTAGGCTAGATTCAGGGAAAGAAAGACTGAGGGAATTATTTTCTTAGTCAAAACCAGAGAACACCCTGAAATGAATGATTCCTTACAAGGCAACTGAAAACTGTGTTTTAGGGGCGCCTGGGTGGCTCAGTCGGTTAAACGTCTGCCTTCGGCTCAGGTCATGATCCCAGGGTCGTGGGATCGAGCCCCGCATCGGGCTCCCTGCTCCGCGGGAAGTCTGCGTCTCCCTCTCCCGCTCCCCCTGCTTGTGTTCCCTCCTTCACTGTGTCTCTCTCTGTCAAATAAATAAATAACATCTTAAAAAAAATTGTGTTTCAAAAAGAATACACTGGGTCTCATTTCTATCATTTTTGTGGAGAGGAAAGATGGTTCCAGGTTAGGATCTGAAATTCAGGTTATAAGAGGGCATTTATTTTGTATCATTTTATTTCTTTATTAGCAGATTCCACACAACAACGCATGTATAAACAGGGTGGAAGATACAAATGTTATTCTTCTCTAATAGAAGATAAAATATAAAGGACACATTCAAACAATTATCAGACTTACAGCCTCAATGAAAATCGATTCCAGTTTGTTAGAAAAGAATTTCCGAATCAGAAGATGTAAGGACAGACACATCCCCCTATTTATTGTTTGAAAATTTTCTGTGTGCTAAATCTTTATTTTTATGCGATTATATTCTTCTGGCCTTCGGGCGGAATTGGAAGAAAAATGCTTCTCGCATTGCACTTTTATTTTTTTTCAAGTATTCTTTTTTTTTTAAACATTTTATTTATTTATTTGAGAGAGAGACAGAGAAAGTGAGAGAGAGCACAAGTGGGGTGAGGGGCAGAGGAAGAAGCAGACTTCCCGCTGAGCAGGGAGCCCGACGCGGGGCTCGATCCCAGGACCCTGCGATCATGACCTGAGCCGAAGGCAGACGCTTAACCGACTGAGCCACCCAGGCACCCCCACATTGCACTTTTAATATTCTCTTCAATCTGGTTAAATTCTCCAAAACAAATGAAGTAGTATAAAAAGGAGAAATGTTCAATTCCGTTCTCACATTTTCTCTGCAGTTTGTTATTCCAGAAGAGCAGGAAATACTTTGACATATGTTTTTTTCCCTTGCATCCTGACACGTTTACCAGCTCCTCAGCCGTTCCTCTCTCTGTCCATGTCTTGAGTGCTTTCCTTCAGGTGGTCTGTTTCTTTTCTTGCTGGGCTATTTTACTATCTTTCTAAGCATGCTTCTGTGTGGCCTCCCCCCAGGTAACGGAATCACAGACCTAATCATGGTCTCTCCTAACTCAAAGCCATCTGGTGGCCTCTCAACTTCCTATCATGCCTTGCCAGCAGCCTCTGCCTGCCGCATACGGCTACCTACTGTCTGCCACAGCCAGGTCTCTCGACATCGCCTAGACCTCTGGTCCTTGGAAGTTTCCAGTGCTTGGCCAGTTGCTGCCCCTCCTTCAGGAATGTACCACACTTCATCTGGTACTACTCATTCTTCAAGCAACAAACCCTGTGCCATTCTTTCTATCTGTCTGTGTGGGTCCCACTGGGGCACCTTTCACTGACCAACTCTAATTACACGTTCCAGAAAATAGGCCTTTGTCACCCTTCTACTGGTCACCACTTCTGACTGAACTCACTACTGGTATGTATTTCAAGCTTATCTCCCCCAGCTCTGTGCCTTCCCAGGCTCTGACCTCCACTCCATCCCTCAGAGACACTTGTCTCTCTGACTCTGACCTTTTTTAAGAATTTTATTTTTTATTGAAATATAATTGACATATAACGTTGTGTAAGTTTAAGGTGTACCCTGTGTTGATTTGATACATTTATATGTTGCAAAATGATTACCACTGTAGCATTAGCTAACATCTCTATCCCATTAGGGTCACAAAAGTATTGTTTCATTTTTGTGGTGGGAACATATTTATTGCAGCATTAGTCACAATAACCAATCTATGGAAACAACAGAAGTGTCTATCAATGGATGAATGGATAAACCTATTTATAAATATATACACACAATGGAATATTATTCAGCCATGAGAAAGAAGGAAATCGTGCCTTTTGTTGCAGCACGGATGGACCTTGAGGGGATCATGCTGAGTGAAATAAGTCAGACACAGAAAGCCAAATACAGTGTATTATATGATATCACTTGCATATGGAATCTAAAAAAGCCTAACCGGTGAAAACAGAATAGGATGGTGGTTACCAGGAGCTGGACAGTGGGATGAAAGGGCCTGGGGAGATGGTATTTAAGGGTACAAATTTGCACCTAGTACATACATAAGACCTGGAGATCTGAAGGAAAGAGTAGTGATTTTAGACAACACTGTATCGTAAACTTCAAAGTCCCTAAGAGACAAGATCTGACTCTGAGCTTTGGTGTTAGTCTCCAGCTACCATTTGTTGCCATCTGCTTTGATTACCCCACTCTCAGTTGTGGGGCTTAATATTTTATCAGACTTCCTAGGCTGGCACACTGGCTTAAATTTACCTCAGTCCCAGCCAACAAGGAATTCCCCAGTCTCCCTAAGGATACCATAAAATTGTCTGCTCTCTTCTTTTCCAGGAGATCATCTTGTATTACTTTTATGTTTTTACCCAGCAGGAAGCTCTTAAAAAGCAATCATGGTGTCTTTCCTCATTTTGGCATCCTTAGGGCATGACCTAATGCCTGATATAGGCAGTGTTTGTTGACTGGGTGAGTGTGATTCTCCAATTTCTTACCTGCACATTTCATTATATCCATTTGCTTTATCAAATTGCTTGGAATATACTGGACCCCTAACAAATATTTTTAGATTAATTGAATAAGGTTGTTAATTTCCCTCTATACTGCTTGACTTGTTACAATGAAGTGGGGGGAAAAAAAGAGAAAAATGAAGACATTTTCAAAAACAAAGAAATATTGTAGTTATGTCCTTTCTAAATTGAGCCTTGTGAACTTGGGAATAAATTAGGAATAAATAAATTGGGCAAACTTCCTTAACTAAAAATTTGTGACTATGTGGGAGAGAGTGCTGAAGTAATTTTCATGACAAAAATAAAAGAGGCTTTCCAAATAGTTGCAGCACAGAAACAATATTGAAAAGCAATTATTTTCAAACTCTTTAGGATAATCCATTTATTTAAATGTATTTTTAAGTGATTTAATAATAGTTTGGAGAAAAGTTAACAATAAATTATTTTTGTTTTCATTCTTTTTCTTGGAGGAAATTTCTTTAATCAAGATGTTGAACTATTTAGGGAGCAAGCTGTCTTGAGCTGTACAAGTCATGAGGAAGTGTAAGCCAAGGAAGCAATGGATGGCGGTCAGCAAGAACCCTGCACAATGCTGCCTCCAGGAAATGTGGCCACAGGCTGGCAGGAGGCAGATGGATGGGAAGGAGCCTGGTCTTCTGGTTCTGCCCTTATAAGCTGTGTGACCCTAGGCAATTTATTTCACCTTAATTCTTCCTTTGTGAACAAAGGGGGTGACCATCAAATACCTTGCCGAATTCTTATAAGAAATAATTTAGATACATAAAAAATGCCACGCACAAACTTGGCCTATGGTAGGTGCCATACACAACTATTATTTTAAATTCTATTTAACCATAAACTCTCCGACTCTGAAAAACGATTTGATGAACATACAGAAAAAAATTGAAAATGTGTTTATCTTATGGCCCAGCTGTTCCACTTGGGCATATTTCTTTAAAACCAAAACCAAAAAACTCTCAATCTATATATACAAAGAGACATGTTCATGAAAACATTTTTGCATCAGCAAAAAACAACAACAACAACAAAAACAGGTGTTTTGATAAATTGTGGTATGTTTATAAGATTGTGGTATGTTTATTTATAGACCAATTAAAATTATCATGGATGTATTTAAAAATAATGATGAGGGAAGATTAATTACAAAATTATATATTGAGTTGTGTAAATTTAAAAGCACAAATAAAATAACAGCATATGGATACTACTATATACATGTAAAAGGATTGAAACGGATTTGGAAGTGTGCATTCAAAACTTATTTTGTTAGCCTTTGGGAGAGGAGAAAGAGAGATGAGCCTCAACTAACATATTTAAGAGATATTTAGGGGCACCTGGCTGGCTCAGTCAGTGGAGCATGTGACTCAATCTGGCGGTTGTGAGTTCAATCCCCACACTCAGGGTAGGGCCTACTTTTTAAAAAAGAGAGACTTAGATTTATCAGTCAATTTTTATTTCTTAAAAAACACTGGCAGCAACTCCCGCCCACTAAAGGGGACACTTACCTCATCCATGGAAACTTCCATGACTGCCCAAGCAGAAATGATGGCTCCCTCCACCTTATAAAAACCCTATTGTAAAGAATTCTTTGCAGGTCTGTTTTCATGCTAGACTGATTTCTCCAAAGTCAGGGATTCCATATTATTAATTTCTGTACCCCTTGTGTAGTACAGGAAAAGACCCCAAATGGGCATTCACTAAATATTTGATGAATTAAAATAAAGGTTCATCTGCAAGAGGAAAGCCCAAGAAAGCACTGGTTTAAAGCCAAATAGAAATGATCTTCAGCATTAACTGTTGTTTTGGGTTATATGTGGTCCTTACTGTTGATTAATGTAGCTAATCAAGAGTCATCATTAACTATAAGACTTTCAATCAAAGAATGCAGGAAAATAGCTTTTCCAAGAGGAAATATTGAAAACATGAACATTATAGTAGTGGAAAGACCTCAGTGGCTGCAAACTATTATAAGAAATTATTCTAGGGGCGCCTGGGGTGGCTCAGTCATTAAGCGTCTGTCTTCAGCTCAGGTCGTGATCCCAGGGTCCTGGGATCGAGCCGGGCTCCCGGCTCCCTGCTGCGCGGGAAGCCTGCTTCTCCCTCTCCCTCTGCCTGCCACTCTGCCTACTTGTGCTCTCTCTCTGTCTCTCTGTCAAAAAAAAAAAAAGATGAAAAAAACCTTTAAAAAAAGGATAAATAAAATCCCCCACATAAAAGAAATAATGTACGAAGATGCCCTCTAAAGACTTATAGGTTCTTACAAAATTAGCTGACACATGCTATGTGCCAAATATTCTCCTGAGGACTTTGCTTCAGTTATCTCTCTCAATGCTCATTATAAGCATAGGAGGTATGCACCCATTTCACAGATGAAAAAACTGAGGCACAGAGGCTGAGGAACTTGTCAATGTCATATGACCAGGAAGCAATAATTTGAATCCAGTCAGTTGGGTTCCAGAGACTGAACCTCTAGTTTCTTTGTCATAGTACTTCTCATTACATCCTGTAACTAGTTTGTGTTGTCAAGATTTCATTGTTTTGTTTTTCAGAAAATTTACTGCTGGATATTCATTTGCTTTATACGAGTATCACTTCTTAAAATATTAAAATAGTTCCCTCGTGGTTGGTAGGCAGGCACTGCCCTGAGACTCCTGAGTACCATTTCGTTATTCTAGTCCTCTTGGCTCACCGCTGCGATATTGACATCCCCTTTGTGACACACACACACACACACACACACACACACACACACACACACACAGCCTGGAGTCACCCTGACCCCTGCTCCAGGTCTATGGTTCCCGTGGTGCTGATGGGTGAGTATCCATGTATTCAGGTTGTTAAACATTGTGACTACCATCCTTAAACATCAAGTCAATTTATAAGCCTCAGGCTGCAGAGAGTGGTAAGGTAGCCACAGAGAGGTTCGATGAGTTCCTTAACAAGAATTGGAAAAGAATCACAAATCCCTGTCTATCTTCCAGGGGTTGCTGCCTGTGGACAGGACATGGGCTCTGGATTTGGTACAAGTGAGTTTGCCTCTCAGCTCCATCACTCAATAATTATATGCTTTTGGGCAAATGACTTAACCTTGCAGAAACTTGGTTTTTCACTGAGGGATGATGCTCATCTTTCATGGGTTATATGAAAATTAAATAGTAAAAAGTACATGAAATGCTTAATTTACTGTTTGGCACATAGCTGTTGCTCGGAATATATTTATGTGCTAGACATTATTGTTATTACCTAAATTAGCCATGGTAGTAGGGTCCACTTCACAGTTAATAATCAGTTGATAAAAGCAAAACGATCAGAAACATGCCTGATCCATAATAAGCTCAAAATATGCATGCTAGTTATTACTACTTTGCTATAAGCCAATTCTATTTAAAGTTTGTAAGTTGTGAGCTATATATATGTATTTCTTCCCTTTTCTTTCTTTCTTTTTTTTTTTTTTGAGAATAGGCCTTCTATTTTAAACTTTTTTCTCTTAAAAGAATTCTTTCCAGGCTGAAACTCTGTGAAAAAAAAAATTCTGTAGAAATAAGAGTATTTTTGCCACCTTTGTATAAGGATTCAAATACTAATATAGCTGATATAGCAGCTTAATGATGTTTATGCCTTCAGTGTGTAAGGCTGATAAAACCATTTTCAGCTTAGGAAAAGCCACCTAAACATTTCACTTATGAGATCTGCCACAAACATGTTTTAATATTTTGAGGCACTGGTGAGTGGATTCTAATTTTGAGAGAAAATTACCCAAAAAGAAGAGGGGAAAAACCTCCCACATTAGTCTAAATTTTGTTTTCAATTGATTTTGACAAAAAGGAAATGAATGTCCAAATGGAAAGTCAGGATGGGAAGAATTTTTATTTCCCTTCTGGAACATCGAAGCAGAGAGTTTTAAGGAGTGGGCTGGAGAGATCAGGGAGGTAGCCCTGTGCACTGTCACAAACGAGATGAAATCCCATTGAAACCTTAGTTGCCAGGAGCAACCAACAGAAACACTAAGACTGAGAGAAAAGGTTTTCTGGTTTGAAAATGATGTTTTTATTACATATCATCTGAAAATACTGAATGAAGAGTCAGATCGTTGATACCAGCCCTACCTCCGCCATTGGTCAGAGCTGTGACCTTAGGTAATGTGCTTAACTTCCCTGCCTCCCAGAACTATTATGTGTAATGTTTGTGGGTTGGACATGGTGTTTTTTAATCTCCATTTTAAGCTCCTCTAAATTTAAGCGTTGAGTAAGCAAATGCAAAAGGTAACAAATGTCTAAAACATTTCAAACAACCGCACATGCTGGGCTTCAAGAAGAGCACACAGCTTAGTTCAATTAACTCACAATTATGAAACACCTATGTACTATATAGATATAAAAAATGTAGATATAAAATGCAAAGATGTAGATATCAAAGGCAATAGAGATATAAAAATACAAAGAGAAACGATGTCTTCTCCAGGAGCTCCCATTCTAGTAGAAGAGACAGTGGTGTCCGTGGATGATCTACAACACTGTGCAATTAAATGTGGCAAAAGATACTGCTAGAGATGAGGGTCCAGAGACCATTCCGAGATGGCCCTGAGAGGAATTTTAAGGACAAATGTTGAGCATTTTAGCCATTCTACAATCAATAAGCTTCACACATAAATGAACTAGCTGTCTCTCTCAGTTGATGGTCTGGTGTGGTCTGTGTGAAGGGGTTGAAAATAAGGCAACCCTTTGGGTGGGTAGTGGACATTTAAGTATTGTTGCTACTCGGCAAGGAGTTTAGCACTCTCTTCAGACATTTTGTGCAGGGCCATATTTATAATTTTTTGTAAACAGCAGGCCAAACCTCCCACTGGCACCATCGCCTAGCCTGCATAGCACTGAGTTCCTGTCCGATCCCACCAAGCAGGAACAGCGCGGACCCAGTGCTATTTTCTGCCAGTGGCACCTCTTAGAGGAGTTACCAAGCCAGCCAGAACATAAATTCCAAAGGAACACACTCAGGACAGCAGACAATTCTTATGTGGTATTCTGTAAAGAACCAAAATTGCTTCAAGGACCATACCAATGTCATTTGAAATTTCCAGGGGCCATTATTTCTTGTACCCCAGAAAGCAAATTGCCTCTTATAGAAGCTAGCTTTCCCCACCCAAACTCTGGCCATTAACACTTGTCTCAAGTAACTAAAAACAACAGATTGCTTAAAAGATGGATTTGCCTTTCACCCAGTTGTTTGTCTTATTCTGGCAGAATATTGGACCCCCAGAGGGATATGTTATAACCTGTCTCCTCCCAAGTAGGAGACAGTTAATAATAACAGTAACTACCACTTTGGGAGTCCTTTTCTGAGCCAGGCTCAAACACTGGTCAGCTAAATCCTCTGGTTATCTATGATGGCAGGTACTATTTTCCTGGGAACCTGAGGCCCAGAGACATTAAATGACCCAATGGCAAGAACATGGTAGTAAGACATTAAAATATTTGCCTAGCAAGGATGCATCCTAAATCCTGGTGGAGTGTTTTGGTTTCTTACAGTAAAATCTGTGGGAATGGGGGCTGGGGATGCAAATTCATCACAGAGACCCTCTCTTTCCTCTGCAGAGGAGTCATCTGTGATCCAGTTACCTTGGAGCTGCAGCTGGGGAGAAATGTAGGTCAGATGAGATCGATATTTTGACAAGGCAAGAAAATCTTTAGACATTTGTCATGTGTTTTGTTAATCTTATGTTTGTTTGTTACTATTCATATTTACCTATGAATCATGACCCTAAGAATACCCTCAAGCCATCAAGTACATTTTTCCATTGCTTTTAATGTTAAAATGGAAATGCATTCTGATAGAAGGGGGAAAAGTTTGGATTCTGGACGTAACCCAATGATACTTTTAGATTATAGCACACTTTTGAAGAGCTTTCTTAAAAATATTTTCTTGTTTAAAATGAAACACAATCTCAATACATAAATAAGAACCCAGAGGGATGTACAAAGATATTCACAAAATAAAATCAATGGTATTTAAACTATGAATACTGTATCAGAAGCTCTGATTTCCTATTACATTTTCTGCAGTGTCAGTAATAAAGACATAAACATTTCACCAGTCTCAAACATCTCAATGTTCTAAAATTTGTATGTATTCCTAATTAATTTTCTTAGTCTATTTCTTGAAATTACATCACTTGATCTCATTGGATATCTTTTCCCAAGAACACCTGTAAACTTTTATTTGTTTTCTTATATATATATATTTAATTATATTCTGCCTGTTTCCTAATACGTATCAGGAGGTTTGCAACAGGTATATAGAATATGATGAAGTGTCATAAGTCAAAAGTGGAATAAAGGAAATAAAATCTGAAACAAAGATTCAACAGAAATGGAATAAAAAATGCTTATGTTCATGACACACACATACACTGGAGTAGGGAATAAAGTAAGGAGGCAATTTGGCAAAAGCTCGCCAGCAACTAAGTGAAGAAAATGTGGTCAGTTATACAGTTCGGAGTCCGTAAGGTAAAAACAGACTGACTGCTCAGAAGAATTACTTCTATTTTTGGTGGTGAGATCAGGCAGGAATTTCTCCCAGGAGTGTTGAAAAGAGGACGATGTATGATGTGGAAAATACATTTTGATAACAAAGAGTCAGAGGCTCTTTCTTATAAAGACCCCCAATATAAACTGATTAGATCCCATTGAAGTTCAGCTTGCTAAAAAGATAATTTCAGAGACATTTAAATTAGTTACAGTTTTTCTGAGCAGAAGTGGAAAAAAAAAGCCCAGAAAATTGGGGTGGAAAGTTTTTTTTGTTTTCTTTTGTTTGTGTGTGTGTGTTTTTTTTTTAAGCTTTTATTTATTTGACAGAGAGAGACACAGCGAGAGAGGGAACACAAGCAGAGAGAGTGGGAGAGGGAGAAGCAGGCTTCCCGCGGAGCAGGGAGCCCGATGCAGGGCTCGATCCCAGGACCCTGGAGTCATGACCTGAGCCGAAGGCAGACGCCAAATGACTGAGCCAACGTTTTGATCCTTCCTTGGCAGTGAAGACTCATGCCAATGTTTTCTTTTTTTTTTTAAAGATTCTATTTATTTATTTGAGAGAGAGAGAATGAGAGATAGAGAGCACGAGAGGGAAGAGGGTCAGAGGGAGAAGCAGACTCCCTGCTGAGCAGGGAGCCCGAAGTGGGACTCGATCCCGGGACTCCAGGATCATGACCTGAGCCGAAGGCAATCGCTTATCCAACTGAGCCACCCAGGCACCCTCATGCCAATGTTTTCTAGGCAAACTCAAATCTGCAAGCTTTTAGGCACCATGTAACAGTTTGTTTGCAATCACCTATTGGTTCATGTGGTCAGTAGAAAGATGGTTTTTAATACAGGTAAAGTGATCCATCATCGGATGTCTGTAGCACTTTTACCTATAATGTTGTTAAATATAGCGTATCTGAAATGGTCACTCGTAGCTCATCGTTAGAGACAGGGCTGCTGGGAGGTCAGCATTTCTCCACACTTCTATATTCTGTTCACATCGCTGGCACTGGGCCCCTGCAAACCTCCATTCTCCTTCCCCAGCTCTGACAACAGAGAGCCCCACAGGGAGATGGAAAGCCTGGAGGAGGAGGGATAGGCTCCTTCCTATGTGTTTGCTGCTCCTGTCAGAGCTGATTCTCCACCTCAAAGCAGCTGCTTGGTCCATAGAAGCACTTTGCTCCGGTTTGCAATTTTCCCACCTCCCTAGACCCAGCCTTCACCCCTTCAGAGATACCAGCATGAGCACGCTGGTGCTGTCTCCTCAGACACCCGAGTCTCAGAGCTGCGAGGGTCCTCCTTGGACCCCTGAGACACCAGCACCAGTCACACAGTATCTTCTCAGAGATTTAGGTCTTAGAGGACCCTTCCTCTAAGCTGCTACCTTCTTTTTTTTTTAATTTCTTAATTTAAATTCAATTCAGTTAACACATAGAGTATTATTAGTTTCAGAGGTAGAATTTATTGATTCATCAGTTGCATACAACACCCAGTACTCATTACATCAAGTGCCCTCCTTAATGTCCATCACCCAGTTACCCCATCTCCCCAACCCCCTCCCCTCCAGCAACCCTCAGTTTGTTTCCTATGATGAAGAGTCTCTTATGGTTTGTCTCCTTCTCTGTTTTCATCTTATTTTACTTTTCCTTCCCTTCCCCTATGTTCATCTGTTTTGTTTCTTAAATTCCACCTATGAGTGAAATCATATGGTATTTGTCTTTCTCTGACTGACTTATTTCACTTAACATAATACCCTCTAGTTCCACCCACATAAGCTGCTAACTTCTAATAATCCCAACCTGTTCCTTCCTTCCCCAGCCTCAGTAAGTGGGAGCTTCTTCCGGCGGTCATCACTTTTGAAATACCCTAGCGCTCCTTGATTGCCTTTTCAATTCTCCAAACTAGAGTAATAATATTTTATTGGTCTGTTCTCTCTTTCCAGGACTCTGACTGACACAGTGGTAAATACAAGATGACTTCAGGAAACCCCCCCAAATTCCATAAATTGAGGAGATGATGTTCCCTTAGAGTAAATGTATAGTATAGTTCAATAATACCTTTAGTTCCTGATTTCTTTTGGGCACTGGCAGAGGCATTATCGAGAAAATAACCTGTCTTTGGCCATCTTTGAAGAAGTAGCAATTTCTATGATCAAGGTTATAATACCCACCAGGTGTGCACCAGATTGGTGGGTGCCCATTTTGTCCCCATTATTGCTAGATTTTTTTTTTAGATAGTCTCGGTGTCTATGGTTAAATTTTATTTTATTTTCCGATTATGTACTTTTGTAGGAAATTGCGAAAAAATGGAAAAGCATAATACAGAAAATTTTAATTATTTGTAGTCCCACAGTACTTGTTTATATTCTATTATCATTATATGTATATATGTTACGTATGTTTATATATATTTGATAGGTTTCTTATTACACACATTTTTATAACCTACTTTTTCATTCAATCAACACATTTATTAGGATTTCTTGAAATATTCTTAATTGACTGCATCTTCTTAGATGAAAGATTGATGTAAAATTAAGTCCACAAAAGAAAAAGACTCAAGCCTCATCTTGAAGATGTTGTATTGTTAACTTGCATTTATTTTTAATCCAGAGGTCTTTTAAAGAACAAGAAGAAGAAAGGGTGAAGGTCTGAGACGGGGATGGGAAATAAGCTCTAGCACGTGTGTGCAGAGCATTGGCTGCATAGACCCCTGCAATGACAGGAGATCAGGGGTGCTCTCCGTGGGACAAACTTCGGGGATCGATTAGCAAAGTCTTCAGTGGGTGTGGTGTCACATGAGCCATGTAACTGCTAGCCACGCTCTGAGGCATGTTAGTGGATCTTGCAAAGTGGAGTCTTTTGTATTCACCATTAACTGTCACAAGAGAACCCCCGAGGGAAGACTTTATTCATTCATCTAATAACAAACACAGTGTATTTTGGGGATCTGTTGCTACATAACGAATCACGTCAAGTCTTAATAACATAAAACAATCCCCACTTTATTTTTTTTTAAATATTTTATTTATATTTGACAGAGAGAGAGAGCGAGAGCAGGAACACAAGCAGGGGGAGTAGGAGAGGGAGACGCAGGCTTCCCCGCGGAGCAGGGAGCCCGATGCGGGCCTCGATCCCAGGACCCTGGGATCATGACCTGAGCCGATGGCAGACGCGAACGACTGAGCCACCCGGGCGCCCCACAATCCCCACTTTATTATGCTGGTAATTCTGCAGGTCAAATATTCAAGCAGGGCACAGAGAGAAGAGCTCATCTCTGCTCTGGGATTTGGGGGTCTCAGCTGGAGGAGCTGGACTGGCTCCACTGGACGTGTGTGCTGTCATCTGCATGCCTCAGTTCTCCACGTGGTGTCTCCGGGGTCGAATGTACAAGGTGCCACCTTTACTCATACACAGGGCTCCTGGCCTGAGATGGCAAGGACAAATGAGAATTGACTAAATCTCTTTCTCTCTCCCGGCAGCTTCTCGAGGTGGTGAGCTTGGGCTTCTTACAGAGTGGCAATCCCAGAGTAGGCAGACTTCTTTCATGGTGACTGGCTTCCCCTCATGAAGCATTCTAACAGTATGCCTCAAGGCTTCTCATGATCTAGCCTCAAAATTCACACAGTGCCCCCTCTGTCACATTCGACTGGTTACACAGGGCCAGTCCACATTCAATGAGGAGGATACGACATTGAGAGTTGAAGTTCTTCGAGAACCCACTGTTAAGGGATGGTTACCACATACCATCTTGCAGATCAGTAGGCTCTCCTACTTGAATTATCTTCACTGACACTCACGATGCTCCATATGGTGGAAGTTTGGGATTCTCATAATTGGAAGCAGAAGATGAAAAAGGGGATCCCATGGTTTTCTGAACTAAGAGGTCACCTACTGCTGGTAACTCCATGTTTGGGAGTATTTTTCTCAGAGAGTGTGAATAATACTTGGGAGTTCACGTCATAGGATAAAAAGCAGAGGCAAACATTTGGGTATTGAATATGGAAGGTACTGGAGAGGAAAGTTCAGGGAAGAGAGAGTGCAGTTAACTACCACATATTGTATAAAAGAATGCCAATTGTCCGAGGGAGAAGTAGGGCACTTTGGAACAAAATCTTTGAACACCACTCATAATAAGGTCCTTTTTCATAGACTTTTTACATGAGTCAGGGAGAAGGGACATTAAACAAAACCCACCAGAGCAGACATGTAGAAAAGGCTTTATTATTAGGCTTTATTATTTCTATGTTATAAATGAAGAAGGAAGCATATTAAGTGACTTGCTCAAAAATACATAGCTAGTTAAGTGTCAGAGCCCTGAGGAAAGCTCAGAGTATATAACAGGAACTTAGTGCTCTTTTTTGCTGTGTCACGTGATCTCCTATATCAGACATCATACATTGGCCAGTTAGAGTTCTTGGTTACAAACACAAAAACTTGCTTTGGCTAGCAGGCACAGAAAAGAGATTTATTGGAAAGCTATCGAGTAGCTTACTGTATGGACACGAATGCTGAAGGATTAATTTCAGAAAATATTAACCTGAGACAGTCATGGTCAAGGCAGAGGAAGAGATTGGCGAGGACAGTGACGTTGGCACTGTGGTGAGCAGAGGCTACTATCATGCTGCTCTAGTAATGTCACTGATCACAGCCCTGGGGAATATCTTGGAGTCTTTGTGTCATCCCTCAAGATCAAAAGTCCCAGGTGGGAGCATCTGATCAGTCAAACCTCAATCACACGCTCTAGCTGTCAGGTGGTTGTTTAAAAAAAGAAATATCTAGGAGCACCTGGGGGGCACAATCAGTTAGAGCCTGACTCTTGGTTTTGGCTCAGGTCCTGATCTCAGGGTCGTGAGATCGAGCCCTGCAAGGAGCTCTGTGCGCAGTGGAGTCTGCCTGAGACTCTCTCTCCCTTTCCCTCTGCTCCTCCCTGCACTGCTCTCTTTCTCTCTCTCAAATGAATAAATAAATCTAAATAAATAAATAAGGAACACCTTGGCCTGTGTGCCTACCTCTTATGAAGGCACATACAGTGGGGGAGGGGGTTCCCCAAAATGAAGTCGGGTTTTGATTGTTGGCTAGCCAGAAATAATAGCAAGCATTTGCTCTATGCACTTTTCCCTGCAGTGACCACAGTTTACCACTATATTT
The DNA here is from genome assembly GCF_037043125.1 of Eumetopias jubatus. Classification (NCBI taxonomy): domain Eukaryota; kingdom Metazoa; phylum Chordata; class Mammalia; order Carnivora; family Otariidae; genus Eumetopias; species Eumetopias jubatus. Next base: position 47,405,073 of record NW_028274821.1, on the reverse strand, counting down.
GAAGTTCCAAATGGAACACACCATTCTCATTAGAAACCTAAGGGTTTGAGGCAAGGACGCTAGGAGATGAGGGGCTCCTGGGTAGTTCAGTGGGTTAAGCAGCTGCCTTTGGCTCAGGTCATGATCTCAGGGTCCCTGCTCAGCGCGGTGTCTGCTTGTCCCTCTCCCTCTGCCCCTCCCCCTCGTTCGTGCTCTCTATCAAATAAAAAAAAAAAATCTCAAAAATAAAAAAGATGCGGGCGCCTGGGTGGCTCAGTTGGTTAAGCGACTGCCTTCGGTTCAGGTCATGATCCTGGAGTCCCTGGATCGAGTCCCACATCGGGCTCCCTGCTCAGCAGGGAGTCTGCTTCTCCCTCTGACCCTCTTCCCTCTCATGCTCTCTATCTCTCATTCTCTCTCTCTCAAATAAATAAATAAAATCTTTAAAAAAAATAAAAAAATAAAAAAGATGCTAGGAGATGAAAAGTGAGGTATGCTGGGCCAAGCCCAGGATATTTGTTAGTGCAGTCCACATTCTGAGACTTAGTCTCTGCCCTCTGCAGCTAGTAAATGAAATAAAGAAAAAAGAGGAGGGAAAAGCTGGATGTAGGCTCTGACTTGTTCCTGTGCCCACGATAGCAATGCCTGTGTTTAATTGTCTACTGATATAAACCAATCAGAAAAGATGGTGTTGTGAAAGTCAATACTACATCGACCCTTTTCGAGGCCAAGTTTACAACAGGATGATCTGAGTAAGAATTGTATTTCTTAGAATGACATGCAAGAAGGACTTTCAATGAATTCCCCGCATGACATCCTTAGCAGAATGAGTCTGATGTGTGCAGTCTAGCAAGGAATTCTTTGTAGACTACAAGAGAAGGCTCAGAATGGAATGGGGGCAGAGAGCAGGACAATAGTTTTAGGGGGCTTGGAATTAAATCAAAGGAAGGGAATAAGTATATATTGATTTGCTTTATAAATCCAACAGGGAAATTCAAGAAGGGAGTTTATAAGAAAGGGAATTCCAGGGTCCAGATTAAGTTGAAAGGAGAATTACTCAGAGGAGATCATGAGTGAATTTGGCTAAAATAGAGATAAATACAAACTCAGATGATGAAGGTTTTGTTAGCAGAGAGAAGTTAGATTTGGCATTGAACTAAAGGGATCTGATGAAAAGAATAGAAGGAAGTACTGGATCAGTTATCAAAGGAAGAGAAAGACTACAACTACGAGTCAGTTGTGGAATACACGCGAGAGGGTGAAATAGGAAAATAAATTCTTCCACATTGTATGAGATTGCCTAGCACATCCAGTCTGGGTGGGATTGAGTCCTTAAAAAGGCAAACCAGTCTGGGACACCTGGATGGCTCAGTTGGTTAAGCATCCAACTCCTGATTTTGGCTCAGGTCATGGTCTCAGGGTCATGAGGTCAAGCCCCGCATCAGGCTCCATGCTCAGTGGGGAGTCTGATTGAAATTCTCTCTCCCCACCTCCCCACCACCCTGCTCACTTGCACACTCTCTCTCTTTCTCTAAAATAAATAAATAAATATTTTTTTTAAAAAAGCAAACCAGTCTGAAACCAAGCATTTTAAATTTATTGTCTCATGCCAACCAAATGCTCATCCCTATTTTACAAATGGGCAAATTGAGGCTGAGAGATGTTGACTTATTTTTACCAAAAACACCTATTTAGCAGTGAGCTAGCTGAGATTTAAGCCCAAATCTGTGTGATTCAAAAGCCCAGGATCTTTTCACTTTATAATGATGACTCTTGAATTCAGAAAATTTAAAGTCAGACGTTATCTGCTCTTGCATTTATTTTCCATCTAAGCATTAAATAGAAGAAAGAGGCTATTGTGAGACTCTTGGTAAATTTTAGAGGAAATAAAACATGAGCACTTTTTTTGGTGAGAGAGAAGTAGAGTAGGGGATACCGGCAAGTATACCCCCTTCCAATTCCCCTGCCCTCCACATATATGTGATCTATTCCAATTTCAAGACATTTTTTTTATCACTCATCCAATGCTGATACGGGAGAGACAGATGGCTACCCCCCAAAGATTTATTTTGGGTTCTTTTCCTTGGTGTAAGGCTTCTGCTGGAACAAAGCTGCCCATCCAGGGACTACTCATTCTAGCCCCCCTTTCATCTAAACAGGACCATGTAATTAGTTAATTCCAGGCTAAGGCTCTTAGGAAGCCGGTGTGCCTTTTTTCACCATTCCCCTTTCCCTCTCTTCTAGCTAGATAGTATCACCCAGAATGACCTTGAAAGGCACTTGTCAAAGACAACAGAGCCTCTCTCAGCCTGGCTTCTGAATAACCACCACCACCTCCACCTTCCTCTTCTCTCCAAACGTGAAGATCAATATTAAACAATTACTTGAGTAAGAAAGGTTTATTTTGTGTTAAGCCATTGATATTTTGGGGTTTATGTCTTACAGCAGCTGGTGTTGACTGAACTAACACAATTGAATTGAGTTATTCAGTCTCTTTAGTGGTCTTGCTTCCTTTTCTTTCTTGTTTGAATTTTGATGCTCTCTGTTAGAACTTGCTTAATAATTTGAACTTAATTCGTAAATCTGAGATTCTGCAGCTCCTAGCTCACTTTTCCATGGCTGAGTTAGTTCATTTGTAGCTCACTGAGCAAATATTTAATAAACATGTATCTTGTGCTATATGTTAGGTGTCATATGGGACTAAAAGTAAAATTTTTAAAATGTCCTCTTAGATGTGACTAACACAGTGTTGCTAACTGTAAGGATATTAAGGCAGCATTGCTCATAATATCAAAAGAAAGGAAAATATATAAATGTTTAAAAGTAGAACAATAGATAGTTAAGTCTATGGTGTATTTGTCTAATAAAACACCAAGAACTATTTTTAAGGGGAACTGAGTTTGACCTTTATTCAGTAGATTTGGAGATTACTGAAACTTTTTTAGAAGATAAGTGAAATGAGCAAATTGTATTCAATGAGAATAATCAATATGAAGGGTCAATTGAATTAGCGAGAATCATGGATGAGATGATCAATTGCTCTCATATTTGCTCTCTCCTCCTTTTATTAGCAAGAGAACTCTAGAGTATTAGCTGATCAAATAGCAGCCCAGCCAATGTCAATATTTTCTAGTCTCCCTTGAGATAGATGTCACCAGGCAACTAAGTTCTGACCAAGAGTTGCTGTTACAGAAGAGAAGACTGGAATGTCACACTTATCTTGGCCAGATGGTGGAAGCCAACCCCTTGGCAGGGTGAACTGCCTTCATATCTAAGCCTGTTGTTTCAGTGACCATCAGATATTGAGAAAGACAGAGCAGAACAAGCAGAACACAGAGGCTAGTAATTGCTAGTTTTCAAGCACAAAATTTGTGCTTGAGCTGCAGCTAAGCTTCAGGGTCTTGACATGGTAGCGACTTTTCTCTGTCTGGATGCTCTTGATCTTCCCTTGGTCTCTTACAATGCCCTACAGGCATTCTCTCATGGACAGGATCCCTTTTCAAATGAACACAGAGCTAGGTCCCATTGAGGCTTGTTAGAAATTAAGAGCCGCCAATGTTAGAAGGTTGGAATGCCTGCAAAGAAAGCCTCTCACAAAATCTCTCTTGCTCTCTATTCTTTCAGCTTTTTTAGAACCTAATGTGAGTGAGGGCATTCAAAAGTTATGTCAAAAGTTTACAGACATGATAGGTTCCTCTCTCAACTAATATTGAAATATAGCATCTATTATCTTGCCTTGGCTGAAACAGAGACAGGACAAATTCCATTTTAACCCACAAAGAACAGAAAGCCAGAAGCTAGAGAAAGCACACAAAGAAATCAAGAGATTTTCTTAATGAAAAAATTCAGATGTGCAATGGAATGTTTGTGTCTCCCCCAAATTCATATGTTGAAATCTTAAACCGCAATTATAATTTTATTAAGAAACAGGATCTTTAGACTATGGACTCTGAAAAACAAACTGAGGGTTCTAGAGAGGAGGGGGGTGGGGGGGATGGGTTAGCCTGGTGATGGGTATTAAAGAGGGCACGTTCTGCATGGAGCACTGGGTGTTATGCACAAACAATGAATCATGGAACACTACATCAAAAACTAATGATGTAATGTATGGTGATTAACATAACAATAAAAAATTAAAAAAAAGAAGAAACAGGCTCTTTAAGAGGTGATTGGGTCATAAGGGTGGAGCCCTCAGGAGTGGAATTAGTGCTCTTATAAAAGAGAACACAGAAAGCTCCCTTGTCCCTTCCACCAAGTGATGACTCAGTGAAAAGACAGTGGTCTATGAACCAGGAAGCAGGTCCCCAACAGACATAGAATCTGTCAACACCCTGCTCTTGAACTTGCTAGCCTCCAGAACTGTGGGAAATACATGCTTGCTGTTTAAGCCACCACCTAGTCTGGTTTTGTTTGTTTGTTTGTTTGTTTTTCAATTATAGCAGCCCAAAAGGACTGAGATGATATGCATATGCCTAACGCCTAAGTGTATTTTTCTGGGAAAAAAGTCCCTGGATTTCAACAAAATCTCAAAGGGTACATGCCCCAGAGAAGGGAAGAATTATAGGTACAAAACTGTATTTAGGCATTAAAAGAAAATATATGGAAAGAACAGTTCAGTGTCTTGATGTTAATCAATGATGTTCATTAATGCTGACAATATGAGAGAATGCAGAAAAGCCAGAAAAGAAGCAGTAAAGACAGTCTAACAGAATAAGATTTTGCAACATTACCTAATGTATTGTATTTTTCCTTCTTGCCAATTCCTTTTATGCACAGTTGACTATAAACCCTGAGGCTGAGGCTTAATGTGTTAAGGAAACAAAGAATAAAGGAACAGGGAGGGGGGATCCTCAGCAAAAAAGAGATTTATTCTTTTTGAGTTCCAAAGGAATTTCTTCTTGAAAGCCAGTGATAGAGACACTAACTCTGAAAGAGAGAACTTGCTTTTTTCCACTCCCCACGCCCCAACACCCAGCTAAGAATCTGGTGGACTCAGAGTACTTTCTTCTTTAAACTATAGAATCTCTAAGAATTTATGATCATTGAAGAGCAGATTTGCACTATCGAAAGAGAAGTAGGAATGACTTCCGGGATAAAGAAAGAGGAGGCCTGGAGAGGAATAGGGAAGAGCAAGGGAGTTTGGATACTAGTGTGAGCTCTTCTCTCAGGGTCAAAATCTGGGTGAGAGATAAAAAAGCACAGATGGGTTTGGGGACTGAAAAACAAGGGGCCCTAAGCTCCTCTTTCAAACTCTGGAAGGAGATAGATTTCCCAAGTGTCTTCTGTCAATATGAAGTAGCCAGAAAAAGGTGGAAATGTTTTCTGGACAAGTCTAAGCAGAGCGTGGATTTAGATAGCCTCCCCCCAACTCTCTCCACCCAATCCCAGTTTCTTTGGATTTCTTTGAGACATAGAAGAAATCCCAAAACAATTTTGTGCGTCTTGTGAAGCATCAGAATAGCTAACAGCTGAGAAGTAGACTTCCTGAAAAGGGTTACCACGAAAGATAACAGGTCAAAGATCAACAGAACTGTTAGCAGAAGCTGAAGGGTGGTGAGCCAAAGCCCTGAATGAAAAGAAGATATGCGTAACTCTGAAAGGATCACAGTGCCAAGTATTGTGAGGTAAGGGTGAGTCGGCAGAGGCAGACCACTGAGTTTCCAGGAGCAGTCACCATGCACTTGCAGAACCAGAGAACAGGAGTGTCATCAATGGCAAATTCCAGCAAAAAACTCTCTCTTCTCTGATGAGAAGCAAAGATAAACCCCTGAGAGCTTAGATCAGTCTGGGGAGAAGGAAAAGAGAATGCAGAAAGCAGGAATCAACCAGATTTGTGCTTTAAAACAGAAAGCCCTAAAACAACAACAAAAACAAATAAACCAAAAATCCAGAGAACCCTCAATGATCCCAATTTGATAAATTTAAGTTTTTCACCATTAATGGACATGAAAGTGACTAAGTGTATTTGGAATGAAATAAAATTTCAACTTTGTTTAAGCTACATGGTATACAAAATTTATACCCATGCCATAAAAATTAAATTAGGAAAGTCAGGTATCAGAGGAGCCTGGCAGAAGAGGGTTTCAAGAGAGAGTACATGTTCAGCTCCATCAAATCCTGAGAAGGTTGAACAAAGTTTTGTATCTTGGGGAGAGCAGAAGGGAGATTGCTAGTAAGGACTGAGTGCATGGTGGACAGAGAAAGGGAGTATTTAAAAAAAGATTAGCAATTAAAGAAAGATGAACAGTAGCAAAGTTCTTGTAACTTCTGCTTTCTTATCTGGGAAGTAAAGGGAAGCAATACTTAAAAATGTAGAGTTGGTATTAGAATTAATGAAGTAATGTTAGAAAACATGCTTAAAATAGTGTCTGACAATAACAGATGCTTTATAAATATTAGTTTTCTACCTTACATTCTAACCTCCTTTCTTTCCCTTCTGGGAATGAAAGAAATCAGCATCCACATCTGTTTGAGCATTATTATTGTCACCCTCAGCCTAATTTATATGACAAAGTAATACATACTCACACGTGATATGGTAGGGCTAAGAGGAGTCTTAGATCACATCATCAGATCTTAAGAAATTAGAGGTTTAGGTAAATGAAGCAAGGTCTCCATAATAACATGAATAGGGAGTAGAGCCAGGACAAGAACCAGGGTAATTGTTTTCCAGTGCAATGTTCTTCCATTTAGTGTTTGATCATTTTCCGAATAGTCAAGCTTGTTGTATTAGTCCAGTTTCCAACCTGTGCAGGTTGGTTAGTGTACAGACACTAGCATGGCCTAGATCCCGGGTCTCTTCCACGTTGTTTAAAGTGTTGGATTTAATCAAAATTCAAAAAATGCCAAACTATGTCCCTCTATTAAGTCATCCTTCCTGCATGGCATAGCAGTCTGTGTGGCTTGGTTTGAGCAGTTCTTCATTAAACATTGATCACTATGCTGTGAGCAGTTCAATCTGGCATCAGGAAATGCTTTCAAGTGCAAAAGAGGGAACACCAGAGACCATCTTTAGTGCACATAAGATATTTGGCACCACCAAAAATTAAGGCAAACTGGGAAAGAAGAAAACTATGCTTTTGTCATACAACCACCTCCATGAGTCTCTTCCATTTTTTTCAAAAGAAGACTTTTGTAAGTAGAGCAACAGATGGAGTCTCCAGTTTCCACTGAGATGTCAAGTTTTCACAATTAGTCCTGGGCTTATGCTAAATTCCAGTCATTTATGATCCCTAGGCACTGGGCTATGGAGAAGCCCAAATGCTTCATCTCTTCCTGGGACAGGGAACTAGAGAGATTAGGCATGAGTATCTCTAAAAATAAATTAAGATAAAGACAAGCTAAGAAAAATCAGACTTCAGTTTTCTTCATTCTATTTATTTATTTATTTATCTATCTATTTATTTATTTATTTATTTTATTATGTTCTAACGACTGTCCATGATTGTTATTATTTAAGATAGCTGCATCTTCTTAACGTTTGGAATTTCCCCCCTCTTTAACTATGCTGACCTAACGGATTAGGTAGTAATAAAAACAGTTGTGTCTAGCTAATTGGAGGTGCTGGCTGCAGACTGGAAGGGGAGAGAGAGATCAGGGTATTTCTTCCCCAGTCTCCTTCTGTTTGGTGCTGCTGTTTGGGTGTGACTGCCGTGGGGGTATTTTGCTGAATATTCTTCACTTTACATAATTTAGTATCTTTTGAGTTTGGCTTATATCTCTTTGGAAATATTTCTACTCTTCTTTGCCCTGCTGTGGGCCCTAGAGGACTGACCTCTGTGGACTGTATCACTTGAATGCCGTTGCCCTTTGCCTTCTAGTTGGGTTCAGTTAGTACGGGGATACCAGGAAGGAGATCAAACCAAGGTGTTTCTTCCTTGCTCTCTCCCTTTGTTGCTATGGTTATAGCTTCCTTCCTCCATTGACTACAGTTCTAGTCAGACAGCCCCTCTTCTATGGCTCCAGTTCCCTTAGGCTCCCACAACATTATTTCCTCTCCATGGGAATGGCTTCCCGATGTTGCTTATTGAATTTCTTAGAACTATGTCTACTCCTCTGTAAATAATCCTTCTATTAAGTCATTTCGATTAAAACACCTGAGAGGAAATCTGTTTCCTACTGGAATCCTGACTGACACATCTGGGAATGGAAAACATGACCAAAAGTCAAAATACTACACCTCATTCCCCACAGATTTGAGAGAACAGAAGAGACAAGCAGATGGAAGAATTTTGAAGAGGCAACCTTTGGGGAAAATGGGATAGTCAATCCCCAAGACAGGGAGATGTGCTTGAAAAAAGAAAGTGATAAGTGTGAGCATATAAATCAACTAGACCAAGAAATATCTCTCAGGATATTACACTGGCAGGTCCTGACGTACTGATCATCTTCTACGGTTCCTAGAATCCAAAGTCTTATTGAATCCTTGGGACATGACATTTCCACATCCCATAACAAAACTCACTCTCTTGTATCCTTCCCGTTGCTATCCCCTGCTCAGCCTCGGGCCCAGGCTTTGATTATCACCCTCTAAGTGCTATCTTACTAGGTAACCCCTACCCCTCCTCATTGGTCTAGATTTCAGGTCACTGCTTGTGTCTTTTATAGGGTTTATATATAAGTTTACATTAGTTTATAACAACATGTAATTATTTTATGCATTAGTTTGTTTATTCTTTTTGTCTATTATTCCCACTAGAATATAAGTTTCATGAAGATAGGAACTATGTCTGACTTGTTCAAATTATATCCCTATAGTCTAGAATAGAGTCTAAAAGATGAAATATAACCAGCAAATATTCATTGAATGAATGAATGAACTAATGAATGAGAGTTTGATAGCATGCATACTACGTTTTTACCTTTATCCCTGCTAATTGTAGCAGGCTAGTTAAGCCATTACTTTATGAAACTATCACTATGTTCCAAAAAACTCATTCTGCAAATACAAGGAATAATAGCTGGAAATGCCTGAGCTAAGAAGAATGTTAGAAGAATGTCTGAAGGAGGCGCCTGGGTGGCTCAGTTGGTGAAGCGTCTCATGATTCTCATGATTTTGACTCAGGTCATGAACTCATGGGTCATGATCTTACGGGTCGTGAGATTGAGCCCTGAATTGAGCCCCAAGTCCGGCTCCTCTCTCTTCGGGAGGTCTGCTTGAAGATTCTTGTCCCTTTGCCCCTTGCCCTTCCCCCACCTCTCAAAATAAATAAATAAATAAATCTTTAAAAAAAAAGAAAGAAAAAGAATGTCTGAAGAGCAGTGAAACGAACGTAGACTTTGGAACCAATAGCCCTGGTGTAAATTGCAGGTCCCTCAATCAGTAGGTGTTTGGCCTTGGCCACGTCAATTATTATTTCTGAACCTCAGTTTCTTCATTTGTACATGGAGATAGTCATTCTAACTTGTGTGATTGATAGGCAATGTACTTGGCGACAATGTGCACTCAGTAGATGCTACTTTTAATGGCAACACAATTACTCTTTGATAAAGTAAGGTTGTTTACATTTCCATTGGTTAACAATCTTGTCTGTCTTCTCACAGCTCTATTTATCTGCCTATGATAGTGCCTGACACTTTCAGGTGCTTGCTAGATGTTTGCTGAATGCCTGTTGTATTTGTGCCTGACACTTTCAGGTGCTCGCTAGATGTTTGCTGAATGCCTGTTGTATTTGTGCCTGACACTTTCAGGTCCTCGCTAGATGTTTGCTGAATGCCTGTTGTATTTGTGCTTTAAGAACAATAATTAAAACAGGTAGGATTTATTCAGATATTCTGAAAAGCACTTTATATACATCATCTTGTTTTACATCTGCACAAAGTGCATACTATTATTTTTTCCCGTTTTATAAATAAAAAAGATGAATGTTAGAAAAAATAAGTTACTAAGTAAAGACTCTAAATGCCTCCCTGCCCCATCCCATCAGATCCCACCCCTGCTGAGAAGGACAGGTATCAGTAGCTTAGCACTCCCTTTTCCGAAGGTTGCCACAGTATGACCTTAGTGTTTTGAAACTGGATTATAACTTCTTTGGGGATTTTCAGAGTTCCTAAATCTAATCTGCTTTATATTGCATTTCCAAGGCCATTTAGTGCAATTATGCACCTTCATTTCAAACCTGCATAATAGGTAAGAGCTTTGAACAATAATGTAGCCACTGAAAGAGTACTTCTGCAGAATAAATAAATTATTAACTTTATAAAATTATTTACTTATAATGCATTAAAAATGTATTAAAATAAGATATTCCTGATACCTCACTTTGGTAGCTCAACTACATCTTGATACATAACCAGCATAATGAAAGAAGATGGAACATGGAGTTAGATAAAACTGGGTCTGCTTATTTAATGAGCGATCTTGTTCACAGATCTTGGGTTCCCTGAGCCCCAGTTCCTGATCTGTAAAATAGAGTTCATAATGCCAATGTCACCCAGTGGCTATAGGTATTAAAGAGAAAATCTATGTGAAAGCAATTTGCACGTAGTCCAGCGAATGGTAAGGTTCATGGAAACGTTCAATTGTCTTCACTCTCATGATTTTACCTGTGTTCTTAACAATTAAGTAAATATTCTGTATTTGGTATTTTTCACAGGTATTTTTATTTAGTCTTCAAGGTCAAGGTAAAGTACTTCCATGCAGCAGTTTTGGAGAAAGTTCCCCTGCCAGTTTTTATTCTGTCTTTTCCTCAACAAATTACAAAACCTAGCCTTCAGATATACACATCAGATTTCTGTGAAGAGAGCATTTACTAAAACATAAACATGGAACGATTAAAATCTTTGGAATTCGCTTTTCAGCATATTATGTGTAAAGAAAAACTCCTTGAATCTGCTAAAATCTTTCCAGAATTTGGAGGATTTGTTCTGGTTTTCTCTTTTAAGGCCAGAGGTGGAGGATTGCATTATCTAAAGCAACAGGAAATGATTCAGATCAGAGCAATCTCTGATCCCTCAGGTTCGGGACCTTTTATCAGAAGGTGTTTCCTTTGTTAATTCATTTGTTCAAATATATATATATATATATATATATATATATTAGATTTATTTATTTATTTGGCAGAGAGAGACACAGCGAGAGAGGGAACACAAGCAGGGGGTGTGGGAGAGGGAGAACCAGGCTTCCTGCTGAGCAGGGAGCCCGATGTGGGGCTCGATCCCAGCATCCTGGGATCACGACCTGAGCCGAAGGCAGACGCTTAACGACTGAGCCACCCAGGTGCCCCTGTTCAAATATATATTAGGTATCAGTTATGTTGGTGCTCTGTGCAAGGCACTGAGATGAGCAGTTCATATTCTCAGGGAATCTCTCATCTGGAAGGGAGACAACATGTATTTAAGCAGCCATAATGCAAGGTTAACTTTGGTAAACACCACAGGGATGTTGAGGTAAAGTATTACGGGATATAAAGGAAGGAGAAATTGTTTTCCATTGAGGAGAGATGGGGGAGCCTTTTAGTGTTTAGTAAATTATAAAGGAATTGCTCAGGAGATGATGCTATTAGGTCAGACTCTGGAAATGCATGAGTGATCTAGAATCTCAGTCATGAAGACAGAGAACTTTAAGAAAGTCTCAAAGGCTCTAGGACCCTATCAATCACCCTTGGTATGGGAGGTGCTTCTGTGCACCTGGGTCCATCCTCAGCTATGGCACAAGTACATCACGCTGCATTTCAGTCATTGACTTTTCTGACTTCCTGGCTAGCCAATGAACTGGAGAGTAGAGACCATGTCTTCCTCTTCCAAAGAAGCCAGAAATGAAGAATGGATTTCAATCTTGCCTGTGTAGTTTAAATTCGTCACAGTCAGATGTTTTGGGATTTGGCAGGGATTGTGCACTCAGGAAGGAGTCTGGGGCTGGACTGCTTCCAGAATAGGCCAGGATCGGCGGGGGAAGGTGGGACTGTGGCATCAGTCAACCTTGCTCAGCGAAGAAAGAAAACTCCATTCTTCTCTCCTAGTCTCTGGCTTGAGGTTAGTGGTAGTGACATGGGGCTTGAATTCAGGCATGTAGGTGTAAAAATGCCTGAATGGGTGATGGGTATTAAGGAGGGCATGTGATGTGATGAGCGGTGGGTGTTATATGTAACTAATGAATCATTGAACACCACACCAAAAACTAATGATGTACTTATATGTTGGCTAACTGAACATAATAATAAAAAAAAATTTTAAACCCACAAACCAAAAACAAAAATGAAAAACAGTGGAATAAAGAACACACTAAAGAGTAGTCACTTAGAGAATAGTTTCATTTTTCTCCCAAACCTTCTGACTGCATAGCCTTCTAAAATGGTAAGTGCTAATTCTGAAACTATCTGAAATTCTAGAGAGGTAACAATATAGAAGAGTAATTTGGGGAAAGTCTGGGCTCATTCCTGTCTTCTGACAGGTGAGATATTGCAAAAACATCACTGGCCACCTAACGGGGTGCTGTAAGAATTCAGTCGTGAAAAATTTCTAACCCTGGGGGAAATGCTATCTCTACACACTCCTCCTTTTCACTGTAAATTTATTTTTAAGCACAATTAGTTGACCCAATGCACAATGCTTGCCAGAGTACAAGAAAGTCGTTCATAGGAAGAGGTCAATACAACAGGCTATATATTCAATGGCAGAGATTTAGTCAGGTTAAGTGTCTCTCAAATGAATGTTCTTGGACTGCCCACATCAAAATCACCTAGCAAGTGGATTAAAATGCAGATTCATCATGTCCATTTCAGATTTAGTTAATCAGAATCTTTGGGAAAATGGTTCAGGAATCTGCATTTTTAAACACACCCACAAGGGGCGCCTGGGTGGCTCAGTCGTTAAGTGTCTGCCTTCGGCTCAGGTCATGATCCCAGGGTCCTGGGATCGAGCCCTGCATCGGGCTCCCTGCTCAGCGGGCAGCCTGGTTCTCCCTCTCCCACTCCCCCTGTTTGTGTTCCGTCTCTTATTCTTGCTGTCTCTCTTTCAAATAAATAAATAAAATATTATTTTTAAAAAATTTTTAAAAATAAACACACCCACATTTGATTCTGGTGTCCACTAAAATATATGAATCACTGCTACATTCTCTAGCCTTTATGAACCAAGGAGGGCCTCTCCTTATGTTTGAAGGTAAAGCTACTAAACTAATGTTTTCTAAGGCCTCCTTCTGCTATCAGCTTGGAGCAAGGAGCTCAAGGAAGTGGATGTGAGGCTGAAAGAGACAAAATAGGCATCAAAGTTCAAGCACACAGAGGTGTTGGAAGGGGCTAAATAGGAAGGTCAGAACAAGCTGGAAATCATAATTTTGGCAGACAAATAGTCAAAAAGAGGAGGATGCAGTTGCCAAATGGCTAATCAATGTATGTGTTGTTTAAAAATCCAAGTTAAAAATGAGGCATCGGCCTGCAAAAATTAAAGAGGGCCAAGCGAGTTGGGAAGCAGAAGACCAGATTGGGGACAGCAACAACATGCAGGATCCAACTACACAAGGCTAAAGTTTGCCTCAGCCAATGGCCTTTAAATGCTTTCTGTAATAATAGAAACCACGACCCAAACTGGGCTAGACTGAGACTCATAAACAATGAAGACATAGGTGAAGTAGAAAATTAGAATATATAGTGATAGGCAAACATTTCCCTGCCAAGAAACAACATCCACGTGTGTCAACTATACTCAGAAAAAAAGTTATATTAAAAAAAAAAAAACAGAAACAATATTCAGTTTGAGTTCCCAAGTGCTGCAGAATTGCTTGACCAACAATGATAGTTAACTTTTACTGGGGACGTCTATGTACCAGGCACAGTTTGAAACATCTTACAAGTATTAATTCCTTTAAACCTCACAACAATCCTCCGAAATTGTTACCCATGACAAGGGCTGTTCTACAGACAAGAGAACTGCGATGTGGAGAGGTAAACCACTTGCTCAATGCCATTTGGCCTCCAAGGGCCAGGTCAAGATTTAAACCCAAGCAGTGTAGATCTAGAATCTGAATTCTTAACCACTATTTCATGCTATCAGCTGCCAAGTAGATACTTCTATGGATTTTACACAAAATCAAACTCTCAGTTGCAATGAACTATTTATTGACTCAATCACTGCAGTCACTGTTACAGTGTCTATAAAATCAGGAAGGGAATTTAGAAGTTCTCTGTACAGCATGACATACCATTAATGCTTAAAATGCTTAAAAATGCATGCAGTGTCCTACGAATGCTCACATTTGACGTTGACATTACAGATAGCAGATCTGTGGTATGAGGTGGTTTTCACAAAAAGCAATGCCAACAGAATTTTCATGATAAGTAGGTAGCCAAAGAACCTCCGGAGACTCAGCTGTGTGTGTGTGTGTAATTAACCTCTCTTTTGTTCTTTTGCATTTTTCCTCATTCATTTTTGGCTCAGGTTATGTGGACTTGTTCGAACATTTTTTTTCAAATGTACTTGTGCACGTACACAGAAGAAGCTATTTCTTTTATCACGCATCCCTAGAGTTTGTCTTCCTGCTTGAGGCTCCCCATGGCCACAGGGAAAGGGAGAAATGAAGAAAGCAAGCCCAGGTTTATTAAGAAAGTCTTGTGATTGCAAAACAAAGTGGAGCTACCTTCAAACTGAATGAAAAATAAACGAAACCGAAGAACATTTCCTAAAGATTTTATCATGCTTTTATAACACCCAGAGTTTTCTTTACATTTATAGATCATTTTTTCTTCTGATTGTCTAACATTTAAGGATGTCCCTGGTAGTCTAATCTTTCAAAATGCACTGACAGTTGTTAATTACTGGTTTTTAGTTACCTGTAACTAAAAGCTATTTATTCTCTTATCCCCCATGCAGCGTTGAAGCCCCTTTTAAAATAGCAGCAACTGAGACCACATACACACACATACAGTCCCAAATACATTAATAAAATAAACTTCTGGCTTATTTGGTAAATTATAGGAAGTATAATAATGTGGTAAGAAGGAACCAAGATGTAATCCATTTGAACAAAGACATTCTTAGATATCTCTTCCTATAACCTTCCACAAAGCAAAAGAAAACAAAAAAAGAGTGCTCTGAACACCATGGGAAGTGTTCTCATAATGATATCGGATAAATAATGTGGACTGGCTTAGCTTTTTAAAATTTAATTCCTCCAACGGTTTTCAACCTTTCCTACCTTTCATTTTATTTTTTACTCTTTCTGTTAAAAACACCTGTCAATATTATGAATTACAAGTTGTCAGGGAAAGATGTGAATTAAAGGGAGGAATAGTCAGCACTACTTTTTATATTTTTCAGAATAAGCTGAAACTAAGAGAACAAAGTGAGAAAGGTCAAAATAAATATTTAATAAACCATAGAAAGCAAAAGTGTATATGTGAATCACATCACGGCTACTCTTTAGAATATGTTAGAATCGGTTTGAAATTACATAGCATTCTTTCTGGATCATTTGGAATCATTTTTCCCTCAGACGTAACCACTGTACTGAATTCTGATTGTATTATGCAATTCTGCTTACACATGTATGACACATTACATGTGTATATGTTGCAAGTCATATGAGGGCGCAAAATGGGTGAGGGTAGGAATTGATGGTGGTTCCTACCTTGATGTACAAAGAGGTTATTACCTTAAAGATGTGACCAGTGCTGTTAGTGATATCACTTGTGCAAGTGTTTACTTTGACTTTTATTTATAAAAGGACAAGGATCCAGCAAATGCCTCGCAAAGGGCATGAATGACCTATTCTCAGAAAATGCCAGGGCAAAAGATTTCTATCACTTTATGGGCTTCTCTTGCAAACGTCCTACAACCTGGCCTTGAGAGAAAATGCATTTGCTGGGGGCAGTGATGGAGTGCTTTGTGGAAGTTTTGGAAAATATGCAAATTAATCAAAACACATCTATATCATCCTAAGATTTTTTTCCTTTTTCTTTTCTTTGTTTTTCCTTTCTTTTCATCTCCTCCTCTCTTTTTCCTTTTCCTTTCCGTTCGTTACTTTTTTTTCTTTTTAATTTTCCTATTCTGCCTGACCTCTTAAATACCTGAGACTTGTAAACCAGACTTTTAATAATGATGTGCCTACCCATCAGACTGCACAAACAGCTCCCAGATGGTCATGTACACAGCTGAGTGAGAACCAGA
Organism: Eumetopias jubatus; assembly: GCF_037043125.1. Taxonomy (NCBI): domain Eukaryota; kingdom Metazoa; phylum Chordata; class Mammalia; order Carnivora; family Otariidae; genus Eumetopias; species Eumetopias jubatus. The sequence continues at coordinate 47,388,990 of NW_028274821.1, read as the reverse complement.
GGGTTTAAAGCACAATGGTAACAAAAGTACATTCTACAGTTCATTTAAGCTGTAGCTTTTAATTAAATATTGATAATACCATTTGGAAGCACCAAACACTCACCTGATGTTTAAGTGGTTAGTTTTCTTCAGGAAGAAGGAGCCTCCATTGAAATTATTTAATGCATCTGAGTCAGGTCTATTTTTGGAAATAATAAACAAAAATGTTCTGAAATCTAGTTGATCTGAGATTCTGAAAAAAAAAATAGGAATGCACAAACTAAGAGACACAAAAAGCAGACCTCTGTTTCTCTTGTAAGTATCCTTCAAATTAAACTTTTATCCTAGTTTAAGAAAATGATTCCCTCCCCCTTTTTAAAAAAAATTCAGTGACTCCTATGCTGGCAATTAGAATTTTGTAGGTCATAAAACATAAGTTCCTATTCTATTAAGTAAAACAAATCAAGTAGGTGAGAAATAATCTCCTCTCCTGCCATTCTTCTCTAAAACTTCCTTTTTCAGTTTTGCGAAGCCTTAAGAATACACATCTTGAAAATAAAAAGTAATTCTACAAGAAAAATGTGAATCATAAGTCCACTAAAACAAATTCATAAAAATTTATTTTACTTACCATTAAAAGCAGTGTCGTTCCAAGAAACTTGAATTTATGAATATTCCACAGAGAGTTATGTGGTCAGTAATCTGCCCTGTGCATGAAAGATGAATCAGCAATTCTTCTGGGACCAAATGGTTTACTCTTGTTATTTGAATTTTCTTTTTTGGAATATCTTGTCAGCATCACACACACACATAAACCATTTCTTCTGGCAATAAATGGGACCACGGTGTGCTGAGGACCCGTCTCTATACTCAGTTGACTTAATAAATACATATTTTCCCTGATTATCACATGGCACATTTGCAGAGCTGATCTCACCCATACCACAGTGCAAAGTGGTCACTGTGATTATTTCTTGTTTCCAGGGAAATCTAGGTTTGGCGCAGCAAAATAGCTGTAGACCTAATGGTAAATTTAAGTTTATGAGTATTTCTCCATGCTTATTCATGATGTTCCAGTACTGCTTTATCAATGCAGGAGGAGAGTTTTATTATTCTCTGTATGACCAATACTTTATACAACACTAGGCACACATTTGATTCTTGAGAATGTTTGGGGCGCCTGGGTGGCTCAGTTGGTTAAGCATCTCCCTTTGGCTCAGGTCATGATCCCAGGGTCCTGGGATCAAGCCCCCAGTAATTCTGGACTCCCTGTTCAACGGAGAGCCTGCTTTTCCCTCTCTCAGCTGATGCTCTCTCTCTCTCTCCCTCTGTCTCTCTCAAATAAATAAATAAAATCTTTTAAAAAAAAAAAGGAAAAGAAAAAGAGAAAGTTCGTTGCATAAATGAGTAATATGCAAAATTCAACCACCACTTATTTTTCCCTTCTGATATCAGCTTGGCATGCTATTGGGGTAAATGCCAATGTAGGATGCCTGCACTAAGAGGCACATAGGATTTTTTCTCAGGAACTACAGAGTCTTTCCTAGCTTGAGACAGGAGTGAGAAGCAGAGTAGAGAACAGCAACATTAACCCAGCATCTCCCAGGTGCTGGCTCTAGGCTCGATACTTTACATACACTAGAATGTGTAGTCCAACAGAAGCGCTGCGAAAAGAGCATTAGTATCCCCACTTTACAGATGAGAAAATAGGGTTAGAATGATGTGATTCCAAAATCCTTCCGAAGGAAAACTGGGTTAAGATTAGAATTTAAACAAAAGTTATAACATAAGTTAACCTCATCTGATGGTGACTAAGAGGTTACCACGTAACAGAAGAAAGAATTATATGAACCTTATTAATTTCTTTTGATTGGTGAAACACACGCGCATGCGTACACACACACACACACACACACACACACACACACTAAAATAGGAAGGCAAGTCCTGGAATCCAGTCTTTGCAGGTCCCAACTCACAACCTCAATTACATTTTTAAGTCCTTCGTTTTATTAGGGAAATAAGATTCTTTCTGACTTACTTCTAACTGCATTTGAAAGGATTTACATAAGATTTATTTAGCGTGAAGCCCATGAAAGCTTCTTTTTCACTTGACTTTTTAAGTCATGTCAAACTGAAAGAGAAAGTAAATCAGGTAAGAAAACTTCTGAATTTTTTACTATCGCAGCACTTAAATGATATGTGTACAGACAGAGCTGTATTTTTTAATCTGTATTTGTTTAATCACAAAACAATTTAAAGTTCCAAGTAGATTGGGATAAATACTTATAAAAGCTATAACAAATTGAGAATTTAAATTCTTATATAGAAAAGGAATACACAAGTTTATAAGAAAATCTGTAAGACCACCATGCACACACAAGAAAAAGATAACTACATTTTACACAAAAGGAAATATAAGTGGTTCAAACATTTTTGAATCTTTAACACTGCTGGTAATTAAAAATGAAAATTAAGAGAATAGCTTAATTCTATTTTCTTGTATCAATCAGCATGGTTTATTTCTTTAGAATTCACAATGCAAGTAGAATTGTAAATTTTAACTAGCCAAAAATTTTGTGGAAAATTTGTAAATAAGTATCGAAGAAGCTTTGAATATGCTTCTAGGGTTCTCTTCTGAGGAAATATTCTGAAATGCAAGCAAATATTTAAATATAAAGATATTCTTTATAGAGTAAAAAAACCGAAGACTTAAATGTCCTAGAACAAGAAATACATATGAAGACCATTTAATGACATTGGAAATTAAATTCTTATGACATAACAATAATGAGGAAAAATCAGGCTATACTATTACAGTACTTAAGCTCAAGCATAGGAATAGAAATAGAAAATTATATTTAATATTTATTATATTTAGATAATGGTGGTATCTCTGTTTGAATTATTATTTCTATTGGTTTTGCTATACTTTTTTGTATTTATAAGTTTATTTTTATAATCTGGAAAAAATAATAGAAGAAAGGAGGGAAAAACAGAATGAAAAGAAAACCCTTTGAACATATACACTGGGGGCACCTGGATGGCTCAGTCTATTAAATGTCTACCTTCGGCTCCGGTCGCGATCCCAGGGTCCTGGGATCGAGCCCCGCGTCGGGCTCCCTGCTCAGCAGAGAGCCTGCTTCTCCCTCTCCCTCTGCCTGCCGTTTCCCCTGCTTGTGCTCTCTCTCTTTCTCTATCCCTCTGTCAGAGAAATAAATAAAATCTTAAAAAAAACACAAAAAATATATATAGGCTGAATAAGATACAGAAAGAGCAGAGGAATTTAATCCTGGACATCCTGGACCTGAGGTTCCTTTGCAGGCCATCTAGGGTCAAAATTCCAACCCAAACCCGGTATTGGTTTAGTTGACCACAGGGTCTGTGCAATACAACACCATGACATAGTGACCATCCAAGAAATGCACTATTAGGATGCACTAGTCCACTGTCCAGAACAAAGGAGGCAGTTGGCTCAGTCCACTCTCAACTCACCAGACCCTGTCTGGAGTGCGTGGTTAGTGCTCTGCACCACATCTGAAGCAGAAGGGTAAATAACTGGAATCTGTCCAGAAGAGGGGGGCCACAATGGTAAAATGCCTGGAAAGCCTATGACTTCTCAGCTTAAAATCATCCCCTGGTTTCTTATTACTCCCAGAATAAAGCCATAAACCCTGTAAGACCCTGCCTCATCTTGTAAGATTTCCCCCTTTGCTCACAAAGTTCTAGTCACTCATGTTCCCATCCCTTGGATGCATCAAGCTCCTCCCCACTTCAGAACTATGGCAGGTGCTGTCTCCCCAGTCTGGACGTTCCCCCATGCCTCTACCCTCACCCCCTCTGCCCTGCCCTGTCTCCTCCACAAACACACTGTCTTGCCTGGCCAATTCTTGCCTTTTTTCAAGGCTCATATCAGATATTTCTTTCCTCGGGAATACTTTCTGACCACCCACCTAGGAAAAATGCCCATTACACACTCTTACTCTTACTTTACTCTGCAGTTGCCTTTGGTTAATTATCTTTCTTATGTCTGTATGTCTTGCAAAGTAGCAAACTCTGTGAGGACAGCATTGGGTGTCTTATGTGTCTTAGCCCCCATCTGGGCTGCTATAACAAAATACCATAGACTGGCTGGCTTTTAAACAACAGAAATTTATTTCTCACAGCTCTGGAGCCTGGGAAGTCCAAGATCAAGGTGCTTGCAGTTTCAGAGTCTGGTGAGAACCCTCTTCCTGTTAGCGGATGGCCAGTCTCCTTGCTGTCTCCACATGGCTGAAGTGCTGAGGGAGCCCTCAGGGGCACTAAAGCCATTCATGAGGGCTCCACTAATAACTTCCCCAAGGCCCCATCTCCTCATACTATCAACACCGGGGGTTAGGATTTCAACATATGAATTTTGGGGGAACATAAACGTTCAGTATATAACATAATATATACCCAGAATTTAGTGCAGTGCCTGGCCCATACTGTGGGCTATTTGTTGAATGAATGAATGAATTCTGTGAAGTCCATCTGTCTGTTTGTTTTTATAACTACCTTCTACTTTTACACCTTAGTGTCTCCTTCATGCTTAGAAAATGGGATTTTCTTTTTGAGAGAGAGAGAGAGTGCACACACGATGGCGGGGGTGGGGGGGTGGCGGGGAGCAGGGAGAGAGAGAGATAATCCTAAGCAGGGTCCACACTTAGCATGGAGTCCAACTCGGGGCTCGATCTCACGACCCTGAGATCATGACCCGAGCCGAAATCAAGAGCCAGATGCTTAACCGAGTCACCCAGGCGCCCCTAGAAAATAGGATTCTTAATCTGAAAAAAGAGAAGACAAGTAGGAGAGGGGGGAATATGATAGCTTCCTATCACATAGACATTCTGTGCAACTCGATAGTGAGAACTAAGCTGGTTACAGTTCCAAATTCATAAGGAAGAACTCAAAAATTAAATTAGCACCTTGTGTGGTAATGAATTCTCTTTTATGAAGTGTGTACAAGCCATATTTTAATATAAGCATGGGTTGGAGTTGTTGTAAAAGAGATTCCTATATTAGATAGTCAGATCTGATGATTTTTAGGATCACTTAAAAGTCTGTGATTCTGTGACCTAGCAATCTCTTCGGCTGCAGAGGCACTACATAAGGAAGAGAAGATTTAAGACAAAACAGGGCATGGAGCTAAACAAAGAAAAGCTCGGGGAAGAAAAGGAAATGTTACACTGTCTCAAAACATTTGATCTCAATCATTTCGAACCTTCTCTGAGGATGGGGTTGGCAGGCCTCCCAGAGAAACCAAAACAAAGCAACCTAACAGGGCATCACAAACGAAAGGGGACCTAAGCTGGGAGATGAGAAGATGAAAGCCCTGCCTTTAGACTCACTGAGGAGGAAGAGAGGGGGCATGAATGGCATGCTTTCTCTTCAGGGTCCTTTTCAATTCCCTTAAAGGCACACCTCTGAAAGGAGCATTCTCCTTAAAGAGAGAGAGAGAGCAGTTCCCTGAATCCAGAAGTCTGGGCATTATTCACTGCAGCTGAAGGAATGGGATGAAATGTCAGCACAACTACTTTCGTGTCTTCATTCTCCTTAACCCAAACGTGTGTCATCATTCTGGAATGAGCAAGGCCTGCTCCACAAACCCAGCTTTTATCATCTCCTTTGTATTTGCTTATTCACAGTTCGGAAATTGTCCAATGGCCTTCTTACTCTCGAATCAAAAGAATGAACATTGCTGTGGAAAGAAAAACCAACTTCCATTTGGTTTGAGAGAAAGACCCACAAGATGTCTCTGCTTGAAGGGTGAAAGAGGAAAATGAAGCTATACTGTGTAGCTTTGCCTTAAGGTGGTGACTTCTTCCAACTGCAGTGTGGAGAATCCTCATGAAGTTGAGCACAAATTTTTTTTTATTTTGACTGCTGCTAAAAATATTTAATACTTACTGTGTGCTACGTCTCAGGCAATGTGCTACGTGATTTGTACACATTATCTCCTGAGTCTTAAAAAACAGTCTGGAAGTATGGGGCGCCTGGGTGGCTCAGACAGTTAAGTGTCTGCCTTCGGCTCAGGTCATGATCCCAGAGTCCTGAGATCGAGCCCTGAGTTGGGCTCCCTGCTCAGCGGGGAGCCTGCTTCTCCCTCTGCCCCTCCCCTCAGCTCATGCTCTCTCTCTCTCTTGCTCTCAAATAAATAAATAAAATCTTTTCTTTTTTTTAAACCAGTTTGGAAGTAGATGTAATTATAGTCCCTATATCTGGAAACTGTGTGCTATTACTATAAGAATTGAAAAAGTGTGATAGTATCCAAGTCAGGAAACATAATATTACATTTATTTTAACTTTATTATTAAAAGTTTTAACATACTACAAAGAAGAGAGAATATTAAAGTCCTACCTATCCGTCACCTCACATTTTACCACATTTCCTTCATCTATTTTCTCTTTACCCCAGACACCAAGACCTTTAGCCTCTAAATGTTTCAGCACGCATCTCTAAAAATTAAACATTTTCTTACATACTATTATCATTCTTAAAATAATGAACAATTTCTTATCATCTCATACCTAGTCTATATTCAGATTTCCCATATTGTCCCCAATTTTACCATTAGTTTTTCATAATTATTAAATTAAGTTCTTCACAATAATGATGAGGGGTTGTAAGAAAACTTGCTTCTATAAACAAAGCAAATGTGGGGGGGGGTTGGAAGCAGAGTGAAGTGGGATCAATACTTACTTGCCCTGGGTTTACCCCAGACATTCTGGGAGCTCACCCTAAGTCAACAACACTACTCTCAGACCCCACCTGGATCTGACCTCAAGTAAAAATCATGGCACAAAGGTTAAGAGCATGGAATCTGGAACCAGAGTCCAAATTCATTACTTATTAGTTGGGCAACCTTGGACAAGCTCATCTCTCTGTGGCTTAGTTTCATTATGTGTAAAAGAGGAATATGAATAGTCTCTTCCTTAGAGAGTTATTAGAAGAACTAAATGAAATAATATGAGAATTAAATGACACTGAACAGTGTCAGGTATTTAAGTGCTCCATAATGTTAGCCATTTTCATCATCATCATCATCATCATCATCATCATAGTTACCCTGGTAGGCACTGGCTTTAGGTTAAAAAGTTTTTATCCTACAGTTGTTCAGGATACAAGGAATGATAGCAATTGAGAATTAGAATAATGGCTGGATTTCAATGGCTTTGTACAATTCTTTTTCCAAATTCCCTTTTTATATTGTCATACGATCCTTTCCACGAGAGGTTATTTTAAATCCCCCTGCTTAGAGCTGGTGAAAACAAACACCCAAGCAACCTACTGTCTTGAGCTAGTGTCCAGCCCCGTTGTGCAGCACCCTTCAACCCAGCATCCACCTCCAGCCTCTGCAGGGGTGGAAACTTTTGGCCCTTTCGAAGCCAAGGCCCTCATTTACCTCATAACTCCTACTTTGCTCCGTCAGCTCTCCTCACTTATCTAAACCACCAACCTCAAGTCTCACTTCCTTTCGCTTTCTGGCCTTGTCTCTTCACCCATCTATCAGTTCAGGTTCTCTTATTTGAACTTGCACCACCCTCTTCTTACTGCCTTATTTCCTTATTGTGTTTCAACAAAGGCAAGTTATTCTACAAGCCACAGAGAACAACCTCCTCTATGGTAGGCACTATGGTTAGCACTGAGAATACAAAAATGAATAACACAACATCTCCACTCCAAGGAGCTCGTGATCTAAGGATCCCAGAGAAGCCTTCCATGATCCACCAGCTTCCCATGTATTGCTCATATGCTACTGGCTAGAGAGCTACTTGCCTGGTCTGTTCTTGCTTTATAGGCGTGTCACGGGAAGAGGGACATACAGTCTATATTATCGATCTCCAGTGGATGAGTTACATTGCACTGAATTGTATATTTGGGCAGCTATTTAAAAATTTCTTCCCTTTAGTCTACTACTATTTGTCATTGAGGGCAATTCAAGATGAAGCTCCATAAAGAGAACGGAGTACCAAACCTTGGAGTGAGCCTCAGAGAAGATTCCTAGTGAATAAACAGCCAGCTCTTTGGATGTAACTGGTCTCCTCCATCTCCAGGCGCCTTCACTGAAGGTTTTGAGCTGCCACAGTCCAACGTCTCCTTCTTCCAGCTCAGAGGATGGTTCCATTGACCTCTACTCTGCACTTTTTAAAAAAATATTTGAGAGTAAAATACAAAACACTTTGAGATTTTACCTAAGAAACCTTAGTCAAGTCCTGATCTTTTGAGGCACAAGCCTCAAAATTAGAAAGGATGATTCAGTCATTAAGCAGGGAACTGGCAGAAGTACTAAGAATGAAGAGGGAACCCAAGTGCAGAACCTGAACAGTCTTATCGTGGGGCAGGCAGAAGGTGCAGGGAACAGGAGCCTGGCTAGGAACCCCAAAATTCTGACTTATAAAACCTACCTTGTTAGAGACGCAGGGCTATGCTTTAAGTAGATACTATATATTATGGTTCTCAAACGAGTCCAATATAGGCCAGGGAAGTGTAACTCAGAACTGTGCTCTGTTGTTAACCTACTAGAAAGGCAGCATACAGTAACAGTGAGAGGACACCCCAAAGACCGAGGAACGGGACTAAAACTCTGGACAGCCTGGAGCTACTCACTTAACCTCTAGGAGACTTCATTTCCTCATCTATAAAGAGGAGCTATTTATAGGCCCAAATTCATAGCATAATGTGAGCATTTAACCACCATTCCATGTAAAGCACTCAGCACATACTGAGAACTCTGTAAATATTAGCCATTTTTATCAAAGAGGCCTTTCCTAATACCCTTTAAAAAACTTTCTATCATTCTCTGACCCCTGAACCAGTTTTATTTTTCCTCTTAGATTCAGCCCACTAGATATCTTAAACGTTTATCTGTTTCTAGTTATTCTCCCTTAAACAGAATGTAAGCTTTTGTTTGCTACTTATCCCCAGTATGTAAAAAAAAAAAAAAAAAAGTAGCTGAGCTGTATAGTAAGTGCCCAGTAGCCATCTGGCAAGTGAATAGATGAACTTGTCAAGGTCCTATAACTAATGAGAGCTGAGCTAAACAGGATTCCAGCTCAAGGCTGTTTGGCTCCAAGTTAAGCACTTTCTATCATAACAGAAACTGAAATTTCCAAATCTGTAGATTATTACTCTGTGTGAATTGTATCATTTTAAGTAAGAAAATACCGCGACTAGAAACAGTACAGTGTACACCGAGCCTGGAGACTTGGGGTCTTATCAGATTTTAGCTATTTGACCCTGGGTAACTCAATGCGTCTCATCGGTCTTTATTTCCTCATTTGTAAAAGGAGAAAATTGAGTAAAATTATTTCTCTGATGCTATTCCAAAGAATTAAGTAAACCAAATTCATTAGCAAATAGTTTTATACCATGGTATATTTTTGTATTCAAAGCATCTCCCTCTGTACTTTTTCCTTCTACAATGAATAAAGAGGAAAGTTAGAAAAGAAATTACAAAGAGAATTTTGTAGCAGCTAGCAATCTAATTGTGCTATAACCTACATTGATTTTTCTCCTTGAAATCACCCTTTAAAATCTCAGCTATTCCAGAGAAATCACTCTTTGCATATTTGACTGCAATGACAAGGGCCCAAAGAGCAAATAAGTATTATCACTGGTGACAGAAAGAAGTGTCTGGGAACAAAGCCAAGTGGAAATCTAACCTGCTCCCAAAGGCCACCAGTGTTCTTTGATTGTTCACTTCACTAAACTCCTCTGACTCTTAAGATCTTTAACATAAAACTGTCAACCATTGTTTACCTAGGTTAAGTGTGTCCACTACCTAGAAGTGAAGTTATTGAAGGGTCCAACTTATATTTCTGTATTCTTAACCATTGCTTAGTATGGGGCAGCCATGTCAGATGCCCAGTGAGTAATGAATTACTCATGGATCATTCTCATCTGTGGGATTCCATTTGGTCTACCACCTGAGCACCCACTCTACTTCCCTCTGATCTTTTGTTCTGTTTCCTTCTCCTTTGCCTTTTACCTTATGTGTGGCACTAAAGAAAGTTGGTTCCTCTTTTTTTTTTTTTTTTAAAGATTTTATTTATTTATTTGACAGAGAGAGACACAGCGAGAGAGGGAACACAAGCAGGGGGAGTGGGAGAGGGACAAGCAGGCTTCCCGCTGAGCAGGGAGCCCGATGCGGGGCTCGATCCCAGGACCCCAGGATCATGTCCCGAGCCGAAGGCAGACGCCCAACATCTGAGCCACCCAGGCGCCCCGACCTTTTCTTTTTTTAAGATTCTATTTATTTACTTGAGAGAGAGAGAGTGCACAAGCTGGTGGGGGGAGGACAGAGGGAGAGGGGAAACAGGCTCCCCACTGAGCAGGGAGCCCGATGCGGGGCTCGATCCCAGGACCCTGGGATCATGACCTGGGCCGAAGGCAGACGCCCAACGACTGAGCCCCCCAGGCGCCCCGAAAGTTGGTTCCTCTTATCCTGACTCTCCTCTTCTATGTTCCTCAGGAATAACCCACCTCTGTGGATGGCAGTGCCATACTAGTTCCTGAGTTTCTAATTCTGTTTTTCTGAAGGAAAAAAGTGTTGTGTTCCAGATTTTGGGAGGAGAGGTGGCTTGAATGTTGCTAGTGGTAAAGAGATAAATGCTGAACAATGTAATGAGAAACACAGTACTCTAAGCAGATTTGCTTTTAAGTCCCATTCCCCGGTGCGCTCCTTGGGCTTCCTTCCGTTCTCTTACTTGGTCATTGAGAAGCTAGGCACTCCCCTCATTCCCTCCTCTCCTAGCTCAAAACAACAGCAGGAGAAGAAAGGACATACGCCACACAAATACGAAGTGATATTTTGACTGCATATGATAAAAGTTATACCTGAACAGCAGAAAAGAAAGTGGGAAAACATCTCAATTATGAGAGCTGTTAGAATCTTGGATAATTTCTAAAAGATTTCAGTACATGAAGAAATAGAGGCAAATAACATTCTCTATAGAGCAATCCCATTTTGGTAAGGGTATGGCGTTTGGATAGCTCGCTTGGGCCCTTTCCATCTCCAATTTTCCATGATTAGAGGATTCGAGCTCTTTAACTTTGAACTTCTACTGTAAGTGTGTCTTAAAAGATTTTATTTAAAATAAGCTGACAAGGCAAATTATGAGAACTGATTTCTGAAGAGGCACTTGGCTTAGCAAACCAGCCGTCGTACGCCAGCCCAGGAAAAGAATGATGTCATATCTCAACAAGCTGTACTTTCCTAAATGCCAAAGACAGCAATATCTTAACAAGTAAGGAATGTATTGAGTTGGTTAACTAATACTGTCGGTGATTTAATATGACTTGAGCAAACCTTTGACATACTAATTCCAAGATATTGAGGAAAGCTACCAAAAAAATCACTAATTCATTATGTATCAATAATTACTTTTTATTTTTTATTGCTCAGATGCACTTCAATAAAATGAGAAAATTAGAAATAATTTGGTTAGGAGGATTTGATTTCAGAAACTCACTTTTTCTTCACATCTTTAACTATGGGCCAAGGCAAAAAAATTGTTCCTATAAAAAATGTATATAATTTAATCAATATAACCAGCTTTCTCCTTAATCTTTTAGAAACATGATGAGTATTTATACATAATCAGAAATGTTACAAGGAGCTAGAGGATACTTTCAGGCTCTTTGCTTTGCCTCCCTTGGTGGTATCCTGTTGTTATTCCTAAAACTAGAAATCTCCCCCAAATATCTCTAGGTTCCATTATAGCCCACTTTACAATTATAAATCCAAGTAAATCACTTTTGAATCTACTTCATTTTTCAGGCTGCACCTACTGAAGTTTTTAAGCTTTCGAAAGTTTACAACCCTCCATATAAAGAAAAATATCTTTCCATCTTAAAGAACACAATAAAAGAGATTTCCCTAGTATTCAGCAACTTGCATTTATGTAGCATTCTGTTAACTAGAACTCATTAACAAACACTTATGGCCATGCAGGTTACCAAAACTTTCAATTGTCATAATGACACCCCATGGTGTTCAGCATTTGAAAAGAGAGAACAAACTATGGTTAAAATAAACACATCATTTTAATTTTTTTGAAAACTGGTGAGTCTTACATATTATAATTATTATTATCACACTTGTGTATTTATTCCTGACTTTATCCACAAATATTTCTTTGGTCCTTTCTCAAGTGTTATGAGTTCTGGGATTCAGAAAACAAGTCCATACCCCTTGTTGTTTTATAAATGTCACTCATCTTGCTGATCCTACTATTCTCTCCTCTTATCTTCTTAGATCTTTTTACACCAGAGTGAAAAGTGGATACCCGTTATACAAACTGTATGCATGCATACACACTCACACACTCACACGTACACAGACTTTAAAAATATTTTCTCATTCTCATAAAAATTTTCATTTTCCAGACGCCTGGGTGGCTCAGTCAGTTAAGGGTCTGCCTTCAGTTCAGGTCATGATCTCAGGGTCCTGGGATGGAGCCTGGATCAGGCTCCTTGCTCAGTGGAGAGTCTGCTTCTCCCTCTGCCCCTCCCCCTCCTCATGCTTGCCCTCTCTCTCTCTCTCTCAAATAAATAAATAAAATCTTTTTTAAAAAAGTTTTCATTTTCTATTTTTCCTCTATATCCTGCTTTTATTTCCTATTCTGTCTTATGTCACATTTCTCATGGGAAATAGTCTAAAGTGATCTGTGGAGGGAAAAGAGTGAACAGACTATTCATTGGAGAGAACAGAGGTTAAACCCACTCTGCACAGACGGTCCACTTTTTAACCCAAGAGCAAATACTTATATGCACATCCATAGATCACGCACTAGTTCTTAAGTAAAAGTAACAGCTGGCAAACAGAATGAAGTCTTGTGTTGGGGCTCTACATATATCTGTTTGGGGGGTGTATTGTTTTGGATGAGAAGGTCTAGATTGCTTTCAACTCCCATTAGACAATAAAGTTCATTCTGATGTTAGTAACGCAACATACAATGAGTCATACTAGCCCTGACATGTGTTTTATACATGTTAGAACCCATTTCAACTTTAAAATCAATTCAGGTGAATAGTGTCTAGTGACGGAATAGTTATATAGTGACTTGTTTCTGTGTATATGCCATCTCAACTTTTTTCTTATGTTGATTTGTTCAATTAGTAATGATGTAAGGTGGTGCTGAGTATTGATTTCAGAGACCTTAAGGAAATGGGGTTAATTTGTTAGCAAAGGTGAACTTGTCGGTCCTTCAGCCCAGAGCCTTATGAGCTCAAATGTTGACTTTGCCACTTTCCCTGTGTTATCTTAGCCGCGCTACCTAAGTTAGTTTCTCTTCAGCTTCTCCACTGCAATAGGGATTGTGATTCCAACTCGAGCATTATATTGTGAGGGTCAGTGGGATAAATTTCAATTTGTATTTCAGATGATAAAAACAGATTTTGAAAGGATTGTCATTTTATGTGCAAGTGATGAATCACTAAATTCTACAGCTGAAACCAATCTTACCATATATATTAACTGACTAGAATTGAAATAAATACTTGAAAAGAAAAAAAAAAGGGATCATCGTTATATTTTATATAAGCAATAACCATGTTTCTGTGACTTTGGAACAAACAGGATACAACAAATTCATTTCTTTTTTTCATTAGGAAAGAAAGGCACTCTCTTGTAGCATTAAATTTCTTTTAAGAATTCAAGACATACTCAAGAAACATTTCCCCCACACTTCCCATGCCTATATAAGTTGAATATTCAATGGAAACTCGCTAAGAAAAAGTGTTTAGGAGAGAAGTTTCCAAAAGTGAAGAAGTGCCTTCAGAAGACAAGGAAACCAAAACATTCCATGATGTCCCAGCAGAGCAGCTGGTCTTGCTGAGTGCAGTTTTGTTTTACTCCCACTCCCAAATTTAACCTCCTTTTCCCTTATTTTCCCCTTTTATCCATTGCCTAAAACCTAATTACAGACTGGGGTTGATGTTTAAGCTAGATAAAGGGAAATAATCATAAAGAGAAATAATCATTTTAATTCGCCTCTTGATCACTTTGTGTTCAATATGTTAGGGAATTAGATACTAGAATAAACATCTTTTTTAAAAAAAGATTTTATTTATTTATCTGACAGAGAGAGACACAGCGAGAGAGGGAACACAAGCAGGGGGAGTGGGCGAGGGAGAAGCAGGCTTCCCGCTGAGCAGGGAGCTCACCCCGGGATCATGACCTGAGCCGAAGGCAGAAGCTTAACAACTGAGCCACCCAGGCACCCTAGAATAAACATCTTGCTTCTGGCCCTATCTATGGGGCCCAGCAAGATGCCTAGTACATGGCAGGTACTCAGAAAAAAGTTACTAAGTGTAGGGCTGACATGCCTCTAGCGTGCACTGGTAGGACTAGGTTTGATATAGTTCTGTACTAGAGGTAGACCCCTCTGGTGCCCCTTCTACATTCCTGGCCTCTTTCCTCAGGACACCACCCCACCACCCCTTGATTCAGCAATTAGTGGGTTAAGTCCTGATAGGTAGGAGAGCTTTCTAGACCTCCAGAGCTCTGGCTACCTTCAGCTGCCGTTGGCCAGTGCCCACATTATACTAGTTGTGATATATTTCTTTTAAAGATTTATTTATTTTAGAGAGAGAGAGAGCACAAGCCATGGGGGGTGAGGCAGAGGGAGAAGGAGAGAGAATCTTCAGCAGACCCGCCCTGAGCACGGAGCCCCATGCGGGGCTCGATCCCCCGACCCTGAGAACATGACCTGAACCGAAACCAAGAGTTGGATGCTTAACCGACTGAGCTACCCAGGCGCCCCTAGTTGTGGTCTATTTTTAGTATTATCTTTGATCAAAGCAATATTCTATGTGTTGATTTAACAATGTCTATCAGCCCTGATGCAACAAAAGGCATACAAAATACAGTATTCTGAGGAGCATAAGATAGTAGAATGGAGGAGAGGTGGAAACCAACCACGGGAAGGTAGGCGGGGTAGGAAAGACGGAAAAGCGGCAGGAGAAAGACCTAGTGTAAGAGGATCATCACCTGCGGGGATCTGTTCCATAAAATCCCCTTTTTCGGTGCATTCCATCAATTCAAACTGTCTCCCCAGGAGTGAAAACTCTTCAACAAGTATATGGTATATGTCTAGAACCAGAGCTGTAATTACTGTGTTTGCTATGCTGACACCATTTTCTGACAAAATACCGTGCTGAACATTTTCTTTCTTTTGCCCTTTGTGCTGGCATACTTTGGGTAAAATAACATCAGTCAGGATTGTATCCACCCTAGGTGAAATCCTGTTAGGACGCACTCAAAGGCTGTTGTCTACATTGTTTCCTTGTGCCGGGATTCCATTGTATGAAATATTGTTGAAAATCGGGTACTTGTGAATCTTTTGGTGTTTTTGTTGAAAGGGTATTACACACTGTAATTTAGAAAGCATTAAAGAACCGTTGCTGAATGTATGAATTTCTTTTGTTTGGATTAGAGCTGAGTTTTGCAAATTGTGCCCTGCTAAACTCCAGAAGAGGGAAAGTGAGTTTGATAGCCAAAAATGTTTGGGAAATACTATGCACCTTAGAATATTAAAGGCCCTGAGAAGCCATGTGTTTAAAAAAATGTTTAACTTTTATAAACCCAGGATTTCTCAAATTTATTTGACTCTCTTCCTCTCTGTCTCTGTCTATGTGTCTCTCTCTCTGCCTCTCTTTCTTTCAATTTTTGTCATGAAATTCCTAATGTGGGATACCAAGTTTGAGAAATGGAAATGCTGGGTTAGGGTATTCATTCTTGCATTTATAGGGCACCTGCCATGTGTTTGGAAATGGGCCGGGCTGGCAAAGCAAAGACAAATAAGGCACAGTGCTCGCTCCTGAAAGACTAGCAGAGGAGATGCAATGCAAATGATATTACAGAGTTGTTTTGTTTTATTTTTTTAATTGTGGGAAAACAGGAAAAAAGGAACTGAACAGAAAAGAAGAGAGGTTAGGAACACACCTGGGAAAATTTCCCTGGTGAAGAAGTCTGATGTAAGAATACATTCATACAAATGTCAGGTACTAGAGATTTATAAAACAGCCAACAGGGGGAAAAAGATACTCTCAAACATCCTCTACTAAAACCATTCAAGATAAATCCTAACAACATAAATTCCTCCTACCTCAGGACATTGGGTATGTCAACATGTCTCCCTTAAGACAGCTAGCTCTCATTTCAGGTAGTTTCATGGAAGGTGAGTGGTGGCCACAAAGATAATCTGCATTTTGTTTTCTTTGACACAGATACACTAACCATTTCGGTCTTAATTGGACATCTGCTGAGATCTTAGCTCTCTTGCCATAGCTGGACAGGGATTTAAGGAATGTGCCAGGTTTCCCTGGCTGTGAACTTGTTTTTTCTTGTATCCAACATGCATACTGGCATGGCTCTTATTAACTAGTTATTCATTGGATGGGGAGTGGGAATGGGTTGGAATCCTTGATGTGGTTCCAAACATTGCTGGCTTTCTCGGCCTTAAAACCAATAGCCCAAAGACATCCAAATGTCTTTGATGTGTTCCATATAGTACCTAGCACAATATGCATGCAGCAGCACCCTTATGGACAAGTGGGATGGGAATGAATGGGTGTTGTTCTCTCTCTCTCTAATAAAGAAAGATGGTGTGCTCTCCACTCTGCCAATCAATCCACATACATTATTTTGTTTAATTTTTACAATGACCATATGAGGTAGATAGGACAGCATTTTTACCATTTTTACTGGGGCTAAGTGAGGAACAAAGATGTCGGGCATTTATCCAAGGTAAGAGGCAGAGTGAGGAGTAAAGCAGGAGATCCTATTCATTCCAAAGCCTAGATACATTTCCACTGCACCCACTGCAATGCCAGAATAAGGAGATGACTAAAACATATTTTTTACTACTCTAAAGTAATTCCAATTTAGTGTGCTAAGCTGATGACAATAGTCTTTACTTTTTTTTTTATTCTTTACTTTCGATAGAATGTACTGTGCTATCTTTTCCCAGTGGAAGTAATTTACCATTACTCACGTTGTTCAAAATGGTTCAAAACAGAGTCCATTATTCCTTCACTTCTTTCCCTTTCTCTAATAAATACATTCCTTGTAGGAATTGGCCCAATTGTTTTTAAGTAAGGAAAGGATGTCTAGAATTAAGGATGTACTCAGAACTCTTCAATAGCTGCCCTGTCACTCTTGGGAGAGACACACACAAGAAAAGACAGGATTTCCAGAAGTGTTAGCTAGTTTAAGATGATTCTTAAGTATTTCCTCCACTTTAGAAAGAGTTTCATGACTGAAACTATCTTCTCCAGAATTGAAAGGCAAAGCACTAGTCCCAAGGTTTTTTAAGGGTATCGACAACATGCTACAGATACTTGACAGAAAGAATGAAAGATAAGTTAAAAGAGGCAATGTTTTCAATTGAATATTTTTTAAAAACTTGGTATAAGAGGAATGACCCAGTGAAACAGGATTTAGAGGAAAGTAAGACATATCAGTTGTTCTTAAACAGAGGCAGACCCTCGTAAATCTGATGAACAGCAAGAACTCTCTTTTTATTTTTATTCATTTTTTTAAAGATTTTATTTATTTGAGAGAGAGAGAAAGAGGATGGGGGGTGGGGGGTTGGGGGGAGATAGTGAGGGGAGTAGGGAGGGGCAGAGGGAGAGGGAGAAACAGACTCCCAGCTGGGCTGAGCAAGGAGTCCCATGCGAGGCTCTATCCCAGGACCCTGAGATCATGACCTGAGCCCATGGCAGATACTTAACTGACTGAGCCACCTAGGTGCCCCAAGAACTCTCTTTTTAGATAAATAGAAACATGCAGTCACATTTTATATTTGGTGGGTTTGTCAGTCCCTGACACTCACCTACAGACCCCACTAGGAGGCTTTTATGTGGTCCTAAAGAGCTTGGAAAAAAAGAAAGAAGGAAGGAAAAAAAGAAAGAAAGAAAGAAAGAAAGAAAGAAAGAAAGAAAGAAAGAAAGAAAGAAAGAAAGAAAGAAAGAAAGAAAGAAAGAAAGAAAGAAAGAAAGAAAGAAAGAAAGAAAGAAGGAAAGGAAGGAAGGAAGGAAGGAAGGAAGGAAGGAAGGAAGGAAGGAAGAAAGAAAGAAAGAAAGAAAGAAAGAAAGAAAGAAAGAAAGAAAGAAAGAAAGAAAGAAAAGAAAGAAAGAAAGAAAAAGAAAGAAAGAAAGAAAGAAAGAAAGAAAGAAAAGAAAGAAAGAAAGAAAGAAGGAAGGAAGGAAGGAAGGAAGGAAGGAAGGAAGGAAGGAAGGAAGGAAGGAAGGAAGGAAGAAAGAAAGAAAGAAAGAAAGAAAGAAAGAAAGAAAGAAAGAAAGAAAGAAAGAAAGAAAGAAAGAAAGAAAGAAAAAAAAGAAAGAAAGAAAGAAAGAAAGAAAGAAAGAAAGAAAGAAAGAAAGAAAGAAAGAAAGAAAGAAAAGGAAGGAAGGAAGGAAGGAAGGAAATTGTCAGAATGAAGAAGGGCAAAAACCATATGATTTCTCAAGGTACCCTTGTGTCTCTATTAATCTATGATTCCAGTGGCCCACTTTTTAAATGTTGCTCTAAAACCCTTGCCCTGAAAATCTTGTTTCCTATATGAGGTCTTAATAAAAATTCCAGGAGTGTTAGTGACCTGAAGATTTCGGCCTTTCTCCAGCAAGAAAAGCCAGGCAACCAAAACCACAGAATAGGAAATGTTTATATCAACTATGCATCTCTCTAATATTAATGTTAAAGTGTTTCCCAAATGTTAATATGTACACGCATCAACTGAGGATCTTCTTAAAATGCAGATTCTAATTCAGGATATCTGGGGTGGGATCCAGAATTCTGCATTTCTAACAGATTTCCAGGGGATGTTGATAGTGTTAGTCTGTGGAGCATATTGAGTAGTAAGACTATAGTAGTAGATCCTTATATATCTCTACTGCAGAGCACTTTAGAACAGCCCCTCCCACTGTTTGCTCATATATGTCCTAGAGCTACTTCATCCCACCACTCAACTAGAGCCTAAATCTACACAAAGAGAAAGAGATCACCAGGGCATTTGGTAAGAGAGAGTAAACTGACTTTTTTCCTTAGAATAAGATTCAGTGATCTGAGTTTTGCATTATTTTGTTCTCTTTCTATTTCTGGGATACTTAAAACATTTTGGTGTGTGTCTGTAAGATCTGAGGTGGATTATGAGTAATGTCTATGAATGATTAATCTTTTCAAATTAGAGCAAATTTAAGATTATCCATTTAAAAACATTGCTCTCACTTGCTGAGAGGAGCAAGAGATAGAATCAGAGTTCGTAAGTACTGAGAATTACAGTCAGAACCTAATCATTGATGCCAAGCCCACAGATATACCCGGATCATCCATGAGTGGGTTGGAGTTGAGAACCACTGCTCTTTCTTATAGGTATCACGGCTATCTTCTGAGTCAAAGATGAATGAGGCCAAATATGGATGAGTCAAAGATGAATAAGGCCATTGATCAGAAAGACTTATTTCTGATCCAAAGATTAACATTCTTATTTTAAAAGATTTTATTTATTTATTTGACAGAGAGAGACACAGTGAGAGAGGGAACACAAGCGGGGGAGTGGAAGAGGGAGAAGCAGGCTCCCCGCGGAGCAGGGAGCCCCATATGGGGCTCGATCCCAGGACCCTGGGATCATGACCTGAGCCAAAGGCAGACGCTGAACCTACTGAGCCACCCAGGTGTCCCAAAGATTAACTTTCTATATGTTAATGACTCGTGAAATTTTTTTAGCTGCTGGTGTTATTGATTACATTTTCAATGAAAAAAAAAAATACCATGACAGTTCCTAAAATGGAGGTTGAACAAGCAATGTTGAAAATTTGTGAACACTGATTTAGCAGTTATTTATTTATTTTTAAGATGTTATTTATTTATTTGACAGAGAGAGAAAGAGAACAAGTAGGCAGAGAGGAAGGCAAAGGGAGAGGGAGAGGCAGGTTCCCCGCTGAGCAGGGAGCCCGTCGTGGGGCTCCATCCCAGTTCCCTGAGATCATGACCTGAGCCGAAGGCAGCCGCTTAATGGACTAAGCCACCCAGGCGCCCCCTGATGTAGCATTTAATAAATGTAATGTATACCTACCGAGAATTGTACAAGCCAAGAATATGTCATTTCATGTTTAAGGGGATGAAAACCATGGTTTTCCATAAATATTCTTATAAAACCCATATTAAGAACAAAATTGGACATGGTTAATTTTTTTCATATTCAGTTTATTTCAATAATATATATATATATTTCTTTTACTATTCCTACTTTATGGAAGTTAGGTAAAAGAAAATGTGTGTTTTTGACTACTTGTTCAGAGAGAATAACACTACCATGCAAAATAACATTCCAAACTCAGCATGGAACAAAAGATATAGTCACAAAACATGTTCAGCTTGCTCCTATTTTAACTACAAAATTTGCTTTAAAAATTGTGGCATGGTTTCTTTTAGAAATATTCATTTTGCCCTTTCTCTGTGCAGCAAAATGGTTCTTTCCCACCTCTCTCCCCAGTCAGAACTCTTAGTCAGAAAGTAGCAAGCATGAGATTGCAGCCAGCAAAAACATGCTTACAAATGAAAGATAACCAAACTGTTAAAAATTGTGTAAGGACAAATAGGACATCACAAGTCTTTTTTAAAATGACTTCAATGTTATATTTTCTTATTTATTTCAATTTTTATTCTTAATTATGAAACATTTCAAAACAATGTCAGATATTCATATACCCACCGTTTAGTTTTAACAGACTTTAACATTTTGTAGAGGTATCTGTTCTGTTGTCTTTTAGCAAGATTTTTTTCACTAAAAAGAAAACATTAAAAATACTTGTCAATGTCCTCGAAGAGGTGAATCACTTCAACTGAAATTATCTGCTATATTCCATATAAAACGCATCAGAATTTTAAAAGATGACAGAAAGGCCTCTAGCAGAAATCCTTTCCCATGCCCCTTGCACCACGTCCATGTTCAAAAATAATACCAACAATAATCGGAATTTGGGTTTGCTTACAGGGGAAATTTTTTTCTAAATAAATTAACTAAAAACTGAATAGAAAGTACATTTTGTAGACTTTCAAAGTCCACAATTGTAGCAATGATTTGTTTCATAATTATTGTAAAGACATATTTTGATAAACTTCCACTCCCGTAAGTCCTGTGCCTCATTTGTGTGCAAAGGCTGGGGGTAGGTGTGTGTGAAATATATTTATGTGTGTGTAACTCCAAGTGTTAACTTTTTAAACACTGAAAATGAGGTAAAGATTCTATTCCACTCTCCTCTGAAAGTCCTTGATGGTCAGTGGATATGGAAAGATGTGATCAGTAACACAGAACAGTTTTGAAATACAAAAATAATTAATAATTGAAACAATAAATTAACTTTTGTAAGTTATAATCTATTTAGAGATTATTTAGATGCTGGAAGAAAATACGGCCTTCGTACTCGTCCTTAGGTAAGATAGAAAGTAGTAGTTCATCTTTACCTTGCAGGTAAAGGTTAAAGAGGAAATTCTCAATTTCAGACAATGCCGTCATTATTACGGAGTAAAATGTGAACAAAGAGTTATATGTGAAGTGCCCTGGGCCAGCCCTTTTGATAAAGTTGAAAATGCCTACGTGATGTGCCCTGTGAGCCATTTATGGCTGTGTTCTATTAGCTCTGGATTTACTGTGATATTATGTGTATTTGTCTTGGGGCAAACAGCTTGTTTGCCTCAAATCAAAGTCTAAAAGAGAATTCCTTCTCTTTCTATGGGCTTAAAATAGTTTTTGTTTCGGTTGTTTTTACTGCTTGAGGTGAATTATCCCTTCATTGGCTCATTTTATTCATCATATTATGATATATAATTTTGGTTAAGCAATTGTATAATCTTTTCTATAATATTATTCTGGGTTTTGTATGAACGTTTAAAAATGTGTTCCACAAATGAAATGCTTATGCTTGCATATTCAGTATCTTTCCTATTGGACTCTGGATATAGTCTTGTATAATGGAACTCATAATGAAATCTTTTTCCTTTTTGCATATTATGTTTAAAACAGCTATTAGAGTTTGATAATACTATATTTTTTTCCATGATAAAGTTAGAGGAGTATTTTTTTTTACTTCAAAGAATGCTTTTAATTTTGTTTTCTACGAACAGGTTTTGCCAAATAAGTATATATTTATAAATATATTTATATATGTTTATATGTATATTTAAAAGCACTTAGCTCTAAGTTTCAGTCTTTTACATCTTAAAGCACATTTTTCATGATTTGCAAAATATTGGCTTTTTCCTTTATACTGTGACTATAAAATTTGAAAAATCATTTTCAAAAATATTGGGACTATTTTAATAGCAATAACCGTGTTAATTTTCGTTCTTTATTTCTCGGTCAAGATAGTCAAGATGGCTTGAGATTTCTCAGTTCTTTAGAAGAGAGTTCATGATTTCAACCTGTTTTAAGCTGAAGTGTAGATGAGTTTGATTCCTACCTAATACTAATAACCATTAAGTACAACTGACCTCGCAACTCAAAACATACACTCATATGTCCAAAATGACAAATGGTATATAAACATTTTATTCAACTGTATTTTATACAGAAAATTTTAATCTTTCATATAGTCCTTATCTCAAGTGCTCATGCAAAAATAATTTATGTAATACATCATCTGCATTGCATTGGATTTACATGGCTAAGGAAAGGAGCCTATAGGAAATACCAACTCATTAGCAAACTTATGAAGATTTTTCATTGTGATTGAAGAAAGGATTTTTTACACGGAGATATATTCCACCATCAATGAAATACCACTATGAACTTTGCTTCGCCGCTCCCCCTCTCCCCCGTGGAATTTTTTTTTTTTTTTGGTAGTTAGACCGACCTTTGCCAAAAACAAATTACATTCAAACGCAGAAACAGAACTACCCTGTACCCGCACCATCACCCCCTCCCCCATCCAGATGCTAGGCGCCAAGCTGGGCTCTCGGAGGATATAGATAAATAGGACTGCCAGAATTTCTGGCTAGGTCACGTGGTGCGACCACCCTGCCAACTACCGTTCAGTATTTACTCGAAAACTTCCAGAGATGAGCAACTTACTGTAGCCTCTGCCTTCAAAGAATTTCAATCCAAGTAGAAAGAATTAAGAATAAATCTCTCTGCTTGTATTCTATAGCACTGACTACTGAGTCCACACAGCACAATAAAAGTAACTAAGGCGTTTAGAGATGACCCATTGCATTTCACAAAGCGCCTTCATCCAAAGGAAGGGCCAGTAGGTAGGTTCAGGGAGCCCGGGCTATCCAAAAGAGGGCGAAATCAAGTCTGGGCCGCGGGTGAGAGCACCTGGAAAAAATTCGTGGTGGAGATGGCATCTGAGAAAGGCCTCGAAGCACCCACACGGTTGCGAAGGCATGCGCGGCCACTCCAGATGGAAGGACCCCCACCTTGCTGTAAAGCCAGTTATACCGCGGGGCCCACGCTACCAGGCACGGTTTTAGAAGACTCCTACAAATGCAAGGGTCAGACCTAAGAGGCACTTCCGCTGTGCGGTTCGCTAAGTTTGGATTCTGAGAGTGTACGGAGGAGCTGCGGTTCTCGCAGGTGGGAGCCTCTCCCCTCCTCAGCTCCGACTCCCTGCGAGACGCTCCCGCCCGCAAAAGGCTGCGGTGGCCAAAGGGGCTGTCGTGGCTGCCGCTTCCCCCACCAAATCCCGGCGTTCGGGAGCCGAGCTGCAGGGGAGAGACCTGAGTCCCGCCCCAGCCCGAGGGAGGAGGCGCAGCGCCTCGGCTCGCGCTGCCTGGCTGGGGAGCCTCTTTCCTCCCCCTTTTTCCCGCGCCGGCGGCGGAGGTAGTCAAGGCGGCGGCGGCAGCGGCAGCGGCAGCGGCGGCGGCGGCCGTGGGGCGGGGCGGGGCGCGGGGCGGGGCTGGGGAGGAGCCGCGGCCGAGGCGGCCCCGCGGCAGCAGGTGTGGATGGGGCGGAGGTGCGGCTGAGGCGGAGGTGAGGGGCTGTCCATTCCCGCCCGCGCCCGCCAGGAGCCGGGGCTCGGAGGCCCGGACCGCCTCCCCGGACGAGCTTCGAGAGCGGCTTCGATCTGCGCACAACTTGGGGCGCGCAGGTTCCACGTCCGGCGCAGAGAAAGGCGCGCGTCCCCGACCGCGGCGCCCGCGCGGACCCCAAAGGTGAGGCGGCGGCCGACTTGGGGTGGGGGGGGCGGCCGGAGCTGGAGGGTGGGTGGCGAGTCTGCAGACCGGCCCGTAAGCGAGGAACGCGCCGGCAGCGGGGCTGGGGCGCGTCCCTTCCCGAGTTAAGAGGGGGCCTCGGGCCCCCGCACTCGGCAGTCTGCGCCGCGGGCACCCGGGCGAGGATGCTGCGGCCGGCCACGGCGGCCCTGGCTTTGCGCAGAACCTTCTCCTCCTCTTGCCCAAATAGCAGGTTGTTTCCCTGGCCTGACCTCGGAAGTCGCAGGTCCCGCTCTTTTCCCCTAAACGGCGAAGGGAGGAACTGTGGGTGTCCGGGAGCGCGTTGGGGGCGAGCGCTCTCAACCAGCGATGTTTGAGGAGAGCCCGTTCGCTAGTTAAAATTCCTGTCACTTTGCAACTTACTCTGCTTGCTCCCCTCCTCGGGGGAGGGGAAGTCAGGCGAGTTTTAAATCCCCACCTGGTAGGATTAGAGTTTATTTTCACTGTATATGGGGCGGGGGCGGAGGGGAGAGAATGCTCTGTAAAATCGTGGTTTTTCCAACAGTGCCTCACTTAAAAGAGCCTCCCTGCAGCGAGACAATGGCAGTCGTGAAAAACACGACCGAAAAGTATT
This sequence comes from Eumetopias jubatus, assembly GCF_037043125.1. Lineage (NCBI taxonomy): Eukaryota > Metazoa > Chordata > Mammalia > Carnivora > Otariidae > Eumetopias > Eumetopias jubatus. The sequence goes on along the minus strand of NW_028274821.1, from coordinate 47,364,198 downwards.
CACCTAGCGCCGCGGTGGCAGGGGAGAAGTTAAGGAAAACTTAAGCGTAAGCGACCTCTGAAGAGGCTTCTTGCGGGGCCGTTTTTGCCCCTGCACAAGTGGTAATAGGACTGAGAATGACAGCTCAAGACCTACACTTGGGTCGGAGCTGAGGCTGTGGCCTGACACCCCTCACCGCCCCGCGACTCTCGGTTCTGGAATTGGGCCTCTCTGCTTCCTTCACTGCAATCAGGGCAGCTTGAAGTGAAATTAGGAAAGTGATCCTCTTTTTTCCTCTGGAGTTTATTACCTCTGCATTAAAATGTGTCTCTCGTGGACAGACAAAATTCTAGTTTATACTTTGTTTTAAAGAAATTGTGCTTGAATTGGTTTAAAAAAATGGATTTAAAATTGACAGCCGAGTTTAGGTTTATTTGTTGTGGAGTTTTGTGTTTGGTTGAGGCAAGGAGTGAGTTTTAAGTAAGTTTTTCAAGTCTAATATTGATTATTTTTTCATTGTTTGCAGATGTTAATCCTTCAGTGAAGGCCTTTTAAGGAATAAATGCAAAAATAACAGTGGTTTAAGCCCACCCATAAGACCTATAGGCTGGCCCGGGGCTTTTTTTCTTAACTTGTGAGCCTCATGAAAGAGCCTCATGAAAGTTGAGAAGTTTCCTTAATTTGGGGATGTAAAAAACATATTAAGTTGAATTTTAGGCCTCCCAATGAAAAATGTGTTTATCTTAATAGAATTATCAGACTTTATGGAATTATCAGCTTATGATGATGTTTATTTTTTATTTATATCACATTGGGACTTACCATGTGGATATTGCTTACCTCATTGGCAGATGTGGGGAAAAGTCAAGAACCTCCTTTAAAAGATACAGAGTTATTTTCTAGGTGAAATCTTATAGTTCTGAAAAGCATGTATCAGAGACAAAGCTCTTGAGTGGTAACATTAACTGTTGGCTCTTTCTGAAATTTTAAATAGACGATTTAGAAGGGAGGTATAAAAATGCTTCATACTTGAGTATAGTTTTTTAAAATGCAAGTGAAAAAGAAGTAAACGATATCATTTTTGTACAGTGTAATAACTAGATAGCTATTCAAGAAGCTATAAAAATGCTCGGGGAAGTAAAATAAAAAGGTAGCATAAAATCACGTATTGTACTGTTAGAATTTTAAGGAAAATGCGTACTTATAAATCTCAAATGCTCAAGAAAGCAATATTAAAATGCGTCAAATAGAAGAATTTTCCTGCATATGATTTTTTCCTAGAATAAAAAAATATGTATTTGTTTTGGTTTGTCTTAAAATCAAAGTTAAATTTTGTTGGTACCTATATGGGATAATTCAGAGGTTAGTAAGATGTCTTTTGCTTGGGACTTTGACATTTCGTGACAGGTGTCCTTAAAGTTTCATATAATTGCCATAGCTTTTCTTCACTTGATGTATCTAGGTATTTTTAACATATAAACACCATACGGTCTCTTAACAAACTTAAAACTATAAAAAAGCAATAGATTAAATCCCTGATTATTAACATTTCAGGGATGAAATCTAGTTTTAAGATAAAAATGGCTTTTTGAAGACATTTTAGAATACGTACAATGGTGTGATTCTAGAAGAATGTTTTTGATAGTTCTTTTCCCTATTCTTTGAAGTCAGAAGGTAAAATTACAAAAAATCAATAATTATGTTTTAACAGTTTCTTGGTATATTTAACAGACTGTTTCCTTAATTGCAATCTCCCAAGTGTTTCAAAAATTTTTGTAGGATCAAGGGTTTATTTTCTGTTAAGATATATTTCTGTAGACCAGAAAAAAAAACTTTTTGAATTTAGAGTAGGCCAGTCTTAAATAAGAAATAATGAAATTTGATCTTTGTATTGTAAAATGTGTTTTCACTAAGGACTTTTTAACTATGTCCTCTTTTTAAACACATAAGTGTATAGAAAGTAAATCAGATATTTTATTGGTAAAACAAAAGTGCCCTAATGTGCTTGCTTTGTTAATGACTACTGAGACTTTTTTCTCCACATCGATATGAGCAGTGGAGTCCAGAAAATTATCAAAATAATTTTGAAGAAGATTGAGATGAAGCGAAAAAATTCAAGCATGATTGTGGTATATACATGTGTTGGTTTGCAGCAGGGAAAGGGTGAAAAAGAAGAGTTTAGCATCAAAATTTATCCATAGTAGTCAGATTCCCTAGCACTTTTGACCCTATTGCATAATTGACTTTTTAGCTAGTATGTAGTTATTGAGTGTTTTAATATAGCAGACACCAGAAAAAAATAAATCTCACTTGAAAATCTTTACTCATGGCTTTATCAAATATACAGCCTACTCTGTATTGTCTAAATACCAACATTGAAGCAATTCAGTATTTGAGACCAATTTATAAATTAAATGTATTATAAAAGTTAATTAAGTAACTAGTTTTCATTTTAAGAGAACTGCCCCTTTTGAGGAACTATTTTTAACATTACAAATAGCACTCTCCTTTAAGTGAAATAAGAATGATTATATTAATTACAAATTATACTTTTAGCAAGGGGAAAATGCAATTTTTATTGGTCTGGGGGGCATTTATGCTAAGTAGTTTGTGGCCCAGTTTCCATTTCTGTATCTGTGCTGCCTCTGACAAAGGCTGGAGTACTGAGGGATGGAAAACCATGAGAAGAAAATTAGTAAAAGAAGCTACGTGGGTTGATCAAGTTCTGGTCAGAAGCCTGTGTGCACATGAATTCAGAACCAGAAGAGAAATTCTGACAGTCTGAGTCCCCACAGCCCTTTTACACTGAGTCCCATGAGTTAGGAGTGGCAGAAAAAAGAGGAGTCCTCCCTGCCATTGGCAAAGCCGACTACCCGATCCACAGCAAATCAAACCCAGGAAATCTTTTTAGTCTTGTCCAGTTCAGCTCCACTTCCTTGCCAGGGGCATAACAGCTGAAGTTAAAAGACCTATACCCAAATGGGAAAATTAGTGCCATTTGTGTAGAGGCAGTAGCCTTATTCAAACTGCTTTCAACCTAATTGGGGAAAAAAAAAAAAAGACAGAATATGACTTGATTATATGTCCTCCAGGGTGGATAGCACGTAGGATACTGTGGCTCAAGAATGCCTTTAGATTTTTCACTTATTTTAAAGTACTTATAGTTTGCATTGTATTCTCAGGCTCGTGTGTGTGTGTGTGTGTGTGTGTGTGTGTGTGTTTCAACTTCTACAATTTGGGATAGGTGAAAAGTACAAGAAAATGGTGAACTTTAAGGTGACCAAGATGGGATAGTGTTGGACATGTGAAAGTTCTTCCACTCCTGCCAGTACTTCATTACTAAGGTAATTCTCTGGTGGATTTTCTTCTGTGTATTGTAAATCTCAGTATTTTTTGCTTAGAAGTAACCCTAATTTTGAGAAGGGGAGCAGAAAAGGAAAAGAACTTTGTCTAAAAACCAATGCCATCTGCCAACCTACGTCTCAAGTTAGCTCTGTCAAATTTCAGGTGAACTTTGGCCCTATTAGTAAATTGGATATGTATTAAATAAGGTTAAAAAAATCAGCTCGGAAAGGGCTGCTCCAGAAACCTGCAGTATGTGTGCTTTCCTAACTGATCTAAATGTAACGTAATTACCAACCAAGACCAATATTCTTATGCATTTGAGGTGGAGCTATTCTGGAGTCCAAATGTTCATGCAGGAAAAGGATTGGCCCCCCAAAAAGTCAAACTGATAAGATCTTCCTAAAATAACCTGAGATTTTTGAATTACAGTCCATGCTCAAATGGAAATTCTAGTCATAAAGTCATTATTGAATAACTCCGTGGGGTAATTTTTTCCTTCTTTAAACCTGACCTTTTACCTATTATCTCAACTTCATTAACTTACTTTAAAAAAAAAGTCTCAAATAAGAAACAATAGGCTAAAGGAATAAAGTATGAGATCTCTGTGGTAAAATCTAATATAGTGCATGAAGTCTTCTAAATTAGGATTTAACTGGCTTTTAACTAGAGTGGGCTTTTAAGTAACTAACTGGTAATATTGTCACTTGACATGTCCTTTTCATGTTCTGTGCCATAACTCAAAACTGATTTCCTTTTTATGGGTAAGAGTGGGACTATATTAAATTAAAAAACAAAAACAACTTACAGTTTACAGCCTGACTTTAATATAGAACTCTGCTGCATGTTTACCAGCACCTGAAAAAGATTCCAGTTTGCTTCATTATTTATTTTTGTTTTTGGAATTGGGATTAGGTTGATTTTTTTTTAAATGAAAAGAATAGCTTTAATTTCCTTTTTAGATGACTATCTATATGTCTATTAACTATTAGTTATGACAGACAGTCATTTGAATTGTACTTCCAAGTAAAAAAATTACAAGTTAGTACCTGAACTGATGTCTGGTAAGTAACATTCTAATTGCTCTTAATAATTAAACACTTGAAATTTTATCATACCTTTTTTAACATCTGAAAAATTTTCTAGCTTCATATAAAAGGGGAAAATACAGTATGACATCTTAATCTTGTTAAATATTAAGTCAGATTAGCCAAAAGATATTTTCTTTCAGTGATTTGTGGTTTTTCAGCCAGAGGTACTGAAAATATCTTTATAGACAAAAGAAGAATATATGAACAGAAATATAAAATAGAAGACTAACAAACTGGTTTCTTTTTAAGAACTAATCTTTAGTATAATTTTTATCCTTGTGGCCTGTAGTTTTTAAAATTCGGAAAAATGGCAGTAAATCATATTTTATGACAAAGATGATCAAAAGATTTGACAAAATTCAGTTTCCCTTTAAAATGAATGTATTTAGTAGTTGGTAAAAGCTAATGTTCTATATTTCCTTTTATTAACACATTGTCACAAAGAAACCAGTGAAATTGGAAAGCTAATTATACATCAGTTAGGAATAATTTGAAAAACAGATTTGTTTGAAAAGTAGATCTTCCTTCTGAAGGTGGAGTTCACTGTGTCAGTGGAATTTTCTTTTGCAAAATTTATTAGAGGAGAAATGATAAGAGAACTGCATATTTCAGAATAGTAGACGAGTTACTATGTGTTAGATAGTTCCATTAGCTAACCTAAAACCATAACTCATACTAGGAATACTAAGATATAAATGGAACAGTGTAATTTATTACTGTCCACTTATATTCCAGAACACATGTCCAAATTATTATCTAGAACCAGCACAAAACCATTGTCCTAAATCTCTAGGGTTTCAATGTCTTGGAGATCTTTTTTCAAAAGCAAATATTAAAATAAAATGTATACAACTCTTCTAATTGCCAGAGCAATAATAATGAGAATTAGAACTCTATTGATTATTTTCTGTGTGCCCATGCTTAGTTCCACATGCTCTATCTGCATTACCTCCAGTAATCTTCACAGCAACCTTATAGTCTTGGCGCCATGATTACTCCTGTGGCCTGGTGAGATTAAAGAGGTCAGACAGCTAGTAAATGGTGTGGCTCCCAGACTCAAAGCTAAGTTTTTCCTATTCCCACCTCTCTATTCTTGCTTATTCTACTGTACTTCACAGTAGTTAAGCAGAGTATCTGTGGAACTCCTCCAAAAAGCTGTTTGGGAGTCCCTTGTCCTAGGTTATAGCATATCTTTGTCTTTGATTTTTAGAACCAGCTCAAAGTCTTGCATGCCCAAGTCTGACGAAAGACATAGATGGTATAGGTCGTAATGTTTGTGACAAAAAGGAATAAGCAGTGTCTTCAAAGTACCAAGCCCGATCATTCAGAACGGGTTGTAAATTTTCTCTGGAGATCATTCTGAAAGAATCATAGAGATTGTTTTGTTTTGTTTTTTGGAATCATAACACTGGAATTGAAATACAGTTAAAGCTTTTAGGGCACCCAGCCCATAAGAGGTGTTCAGTGAGCATTTTTTAAAACAATGAGGGAATGGATAAAAAGCATTTCTTTGCCTGTGAAAGTTCTAATACACATTGTGCATTCATGCATAGTACCAAGTGTGGGTCGATTACCACTGACTGTGCAGCCTTGGACAAGTTACTGCACCTTCGTGAACCTCAGTTTCCTCTTTTGTGAAACGAGAATAATTACATCTTCCTCACTTATTTGTGAAGATTAAATAAATGATAATTGCTTTTCCTTTGTTACCACACCTGACCTTTTGTGTGGGTATAAAGCCTGTTGGAGTAATGAGGATTGAGGGAAAACTGCTAGAGCCAGCCATAATGAGGTGATGAGTTGAGATAAGAGTTCATGTAACTGAACCCACCAGAGAAAGAGTCAAGACCAAGGAATAAGATGAAAATGGTGCTTTGCTGGTTTCGGAGTAAGGGTACGAGCCCAGGCAGAGAGTAGCAGATCCAGGGCTGGATCTCTAGTGTTGACTGTGGCTTTAGACAAGTTGCCTGGGCTGTTGATGTGTAAAACTGAGAGCACATTTCAGGGCTACCTAAGAGTCTCTCAAGCATGGTCCATCTTAAAGCTCTGCCTACAAGGTTTCAAGTGCCTGTGGTCCCTGTACCTCTTTTAGGGGATGTAAGGGAACTCCACCTAGGAGGACATTAGCATTCCAGACACACACCCTCAACTCCCGGATCCAGGTTAGCACTTCTGGGACCTGAACCTTCCCCTTATCACTATCTTCCCTTCCCCCCAGCCTCTCTCACTGCTCTCTCTGATAGCAAAGGAGGTAGGGAGTAGTTTTTATTTTGTAGAGGTTAAAGACTCGGTACAGCTGTGCAGGATAATTGCAAAGGCCCCTTTCTGGGCTACCATTCTGCAGTGTCTGAATTCTGCATAGGTACACAGTGAAAGAGCAAAAGCGGAAAGCTAAAGAGTGAACTGAGTCAGTTTGCAGGCTGGACAAAACAAAGATTAAAACACGGAGAAATTCAAGGAACTTTAATAGCAAAGAAATATATATGGAGGAGTGTTAAGATGAGTGCGAAGGTCAAAGCAAAACTGTTAAAGACAAAATTAGATTTACATGAGAAGAAAACTGTAAAAAACAAATTTCAGTAATGGAAAAATGACTTTTAAAAAGCAAAAGCAATGAAAGCTTAAGGCTTTTCTTCATCAGGGTCCCTCTTTTGAGGCCCACTGGAGCAGAGTGGTTATATTCCAGGAAAGCAAAGCTTTTATGTGCATGGGGAAAGAGAGGTTAGGAGGAAGATGATGTAGAACAACATTCTGGGACACCACCAAATCCAAATCTAAGCATTTTGAAAGGGAGATATTTGACAAAAGAATATTCTAAAGTTACTTGAAAATAGGAAGCCGTTCTTTTTGTGCCTGAAATGGAAAACAGGGACTACGCAGATTGAAAGGCACCTGAAATTTAAAGCATTTAAAGAAAAAGCCGAAAGAATTTGTCATCAGAAATGTTTCAGGGCACCTGGGTGGCTCAGTTGTTAAGCATCTGCCTTTGGCCCAGGTCATGATCCCAGGATCCTGGGATCGAGCCCCACATCAGACTCCCTGCTCAGCGGGAAGCCTGCTTGTCCCTCTCTCATTCCCCCTGCTTATGTTCCCTGTCTTGTGGTCTCTCTCTGTCAAATAAACAAATAAAATATTTTTAAAAAATGTTTCCAAAAAAATCATTGGAATCTGGGACCCCTGGGTGGCTCAGTCATTTAAGCGTCTGCCTTTGGCTCAGGTCATGATCCCAGGCTCCTAGGATCAGTACTGCACTGGGCTCTCAGCGGGGAGCCTGCTTCTCCCTCTGCCTGCTGGTCCCCCAGCTTGTGCACTCCCTCTCTCTCTCTGACAAATAAAATCTTTAAAACAAACAAAAATCATTAGAATAAAAAAGCTAATAAAATAGAGACAACATGATAAATAGAAACTTCCAGAAATAATACAAATTCTGCATTCTCTTTAGGTCAGAGGGATCTGATACAGTGCTGGAACCTGTGGCATTCTAGAAAATGACACTAGTTTATGCACAATCGTGTGTGAGAGTGAGCAGGGAGAAATGAGCTAACATTGCTTACCAGTTACCAGGGCCTGTTCAGTCTAGCAGTAACTAGGTTAAGTAAGTTGCTGTGGATAGAAGTCTTAACACTCACTTTTGTTGTCTCCCTCCCTGGTCCCAACATTATAGGTGCCACACGACAGTTATGGACTGGGTATGGACTTGAATGTTGGAAGCTCTGTGTCTGAGGCCCAGCTCAGCCCTTAACTTCTAACTTCTGGCCACGTGGCATGGACACACATCACTTTCTGGGGTTAATGCTAATCTAGTACCTTCCTCACAAGGCTGTTAGGAGAATCAAATGAGCTCAACATATGCAAGTATTTTGTAAGTGTACCTGAATGTTTTTACTGTGACAGATCATTTTGGAATTATTTCCAAAGAGAAGAGGAAAAATGTGATGAGTTCATTTTTTTGTTCTCTTCAATCACCAAAGCTCTTGAGCCTTTATGACCTCACCGAAATGTAGGGCTTTCTAATCTGGAGTCTGTGGATCACAAGGAGCCCGTGGTTAGAATTCAGGGGATCATGAACTTGGATGCAAAATAAAAATGTGTTTGCATTTTATTTGCACTCACCTCTAATTGAAATTTAGCATTTCCTTCAACTAGTGGAGTGGAGGCAACAAGTTGCAGTAATATTTTAGCAGGACCTGTGATTTTGTCACCAGTAAAAATCATAGGTAACTTATATCACATTACAGTTGTTGCTGACATCTAGAAATATTGTCTACATGTGACACAGCTTTGGCATGTTATTAGACATACTGCTAGATCTTGTTATTTAATATGTTGAGTCACATATATTAAAATGTGCATTTTAGTATTTAGATATTTCAGTGTAATGGTTTCCTTTGCAACCTAGTATACTTTATTTTGTGCATTTCATGTGAGAAGGGGTCCACAGATGCAAAAAACATTTTTTGGTTTTTTTTTTTTTTTTTGAAGTTATTCTTCTGACAGAGGGCCTACCGGCGTCCCCAGAGACTAATAATAAAAGAAGGATTACTGGTACAACGGCTACTCATTCAGCCATAGCTGCTATGTACTCCAGAGTGAGAAACTCCACTTATACAATGAAACAGTGCCCTGGACAATAGGAGGCACAGATCTCTTCATCCAATGCCACCTCTGTCATGCATGGTGGATTCAGGCCAGACTGTGTGGTGCACCCAGAGGGGTGAAGATCACAGTGCATGACAATCCACATACACACCCTCCAGTTTAGGTGCGTCCTAACACCTGAACGTCAGGCAGTGAGAACGTGCAGTTAGAAACCCAAAGAAGAAGATAGATGTTTACATTTTGTTTTTAAATTTTATTTTGTGTTTTTGCCATTGTACATTTGATTTCTTAAAAAAAAATGGCAACACCTAAGATTACTCTGCTTCCTTGGGTCTTTGTTTAAATGTCCGTCAGACACCCATGGGGTGCCTTATGTATTTACATCTTCCTCAGATGGAGTTTGAGTCCCTTGAGATAGCAATCCTGTCTTGTCATATCCTCTGCTGATTTTATTTAGCACCTAATAAGAGATAATAGAGTAAATTATACTGGTGTATACTTTGAGGGGTTGAGACCTTTTTTTATTGCATCCATAGTCTTCTTTGCCAGCTCTGCTTTCTGCTTAAAAAATTATACTGCATTCACCTATTCATCTTGATTCCTGTATTGGGTATTTGAGCTTCTTCAAAAACAAGGATTTGGTAGACACCGTTGTCCTGGGTTTTGTCACAGCTCTTGATTTGAACTGTGATGTCTTAGCCATCTGATAATGCATGACTTCGAGATCTACTAGTGATATTCATCATGCAGGCAATTCAGTGAATCAGAGCCTTTCACAACTGGAAGGGCCCAAATTCTCTTTTGTGTTGGTGATCACAGAGGCCAAGAAAGGTCAAGGGACTTACCCAAGCTTCACAGTGGGTACGTAGTAAACTCAAGAGCTAAGTCCTGTCTCAATCCACCACCCTTTCACCACACTGGCCTTTCCCTAAAGTGTGTTTGATCCTGCAAGATTCTGCGTAGGATTCTTTAGTTGGTTATGAAAATTCTGCATGCCATATATTTTTATCTATTAAAGATTCTGAGAAGTTCTGCAATAAAGAAACTTGTTTGATGTTAATCTACTATTTTTAAGTTTATTTGGCCACAGAATCCTTCCCCCCCCCCGCCCCCAGAATCCCCAGAATACTTTGGGAAATGCTGCCCTGCACAATGGTGAGCTCACTGTTCTAAGTGCTTTACATGGTAAGACTCACTTAATCCTCACAACCACCCAGTGAAGCAGGTACTATAGTCATCACCATTTTGTGGATGAGGAGACTGAGGCCAGAGAGGCAGCTGGAGTAGAGTTGTATCATCGAGGCAGTTGCATCACACTGTAAACCAGGGTTTCTCAGCTTTGTCACTGTTGACATTTTGGCCATTGAATTTGTCCTGTGCAGGGAGGCTGGCCTGTGCATCGTACAGTGTTTAGCCGCATCAGTGGCCTCTACCAAGTTGTGTCAACTAAAAATGTCTGCGGACATTGCCAAATGTCCTCTAAATTGTTCTTAGTTGAAAACAACTGCTGTAAACTTGCAGCAGAAATATACTTTCCCAGCCGACCTTCTTAGTAACTTTTACAGTGACTCATGATCATGAGTGGGCAAATTACACATTGCAGGTTCTGTGATTGTGTCAGGTTGCGTATACTTATATGGGGGTGGATGTGAGTTGAACTTGACCCATGCTGTTCTCTTCTACTCCATTTCCGTACACTGCTTCTGGTGAGAGAGAGAGCCAAGAGGCCAGTATTGTTGCTTTTCCTTGCAACTACTTATAACTGCCCCCTACACACACCCAATTCATCTATTGTTTCCATTTTATACTTCCCCTTGGACCTGACCCCCATAAACACATACACACACACAGAGTCTTTTTTTTTCTTCCGTGTAGTAGAGGACTTAACACATTTGAATTACTCTACAGTAAGAAGTTATGTCTGAGCCAAGATTAACTGCTGCCAAGGAAAACATACCCAACAGTGAATAACTCACAAAAATTTGGTGAAGAAAAAATAAAGTTATATGATGAAGTATAGTACTAAGGTATTGGGTTTTATTTTTCCAGTGTGATAACCTGTTAAATTCACACACTACAAATGGATTCAAAGCTTCTGACCATTGTTTCTCTGTAATTTAATATACCATTTTTGGGAGCAGCTGAAGTATAATAAAAACAACAGTGAAATACCTAGGTTTAAATCCTGGCTCTGCCAAACATTTACTAACTGAGTGACCTCACCTCTTTTTTTCTAAGGGTTTGGTTCCTCACCAATAAGATTGGGTAATGATATGAAACATTATATTGTTGAAAGGTTGAAAGGAAAAAATACATGCCCAATATCCAGCCCAGGTCCTTCCAGGACCAGTTTTTCAAGGAACTCTACCATGGTTTGAACTTCATAATCCTTTTCGGTAATTCTTTAAGTGTAAACCAATTGTCTTTGAAAGTAACAGAGATATTATCCAGTAGCCCAGTGCAGATAACTCTTATTACACGATGGGGTTTGGAAGGCAGGGAGGGTACATACAGTACTCACAGCCATTGAATCTTGAAAGCTTTACATTTAAAGACAGCCACAAAATGAAGGGAGGGAGAGAAAGGATTCAGAGAGGAACTTTTGGAGCCAGAGTTTATCCTCTACTCTTGTTGGCCATTTAGTGAGTCAACCTTTCAGTGGATATGTGAGTGCCTACTGTGTGCTAGACCCTAAGCAAGCACTAGGGACAGAAAGAGAGTAAATAGAAAAATAGCTACTCTAGCTCTCCATCTGTCCCCTTGGAACTTAGATAGTGACTGTGTCATGTCTTTGTCCCAATTCCAACTGATAGTTGCTGCCTAGAATGCTGTTTGACAAGGGTGCTCAGGGTTGGCCAAACTCATCAGAAAGAACGCCGTGATATATTAATATTGTCTGCCTTGGACAACAGATAAAGGCAGTGACTGCACAGGATTTGAGTCCTCAGTGTGGGTCTCACCCATTAGTGTATCATGAAACCATTTTGTAGATCACCATGAGCATTATTTAAGAAAGGAAATAGAAAAACAACAGAGTGCATTGCACATAGTGATAAGTATTGCTTTATGAAACTTTTGTTTTAGTTATATACGTATTGTGTAATAGGTCATGATGTAAAATGGATTTCCTACAATGTGTCCTGTAAGAAATGTGATTCTGGTGGTTACATGAACTCCTACTCCTTTTTCTCTGTGTCCATACTGTTTCTGTTTTTCTGAAAGAGCACCATGTGTTTGGTAGTTTGTGCCTGATTAATGAAAAACAGAACAACTCATACATTCTAAGAGTCATTCTTCAATACATGATGTGTTTATTCTTTGAGTCTATTTCCACTAGAGTCTTTGTATTTTCTGTGGGGTCATTAACAATTTTATTTATAGTCTGTTCTGAGGGGAGAAGTAGAAGTACCAAGTAGTTAGAAGGCACTTGAGTGAAGCTGGCTTTATAATATAGACCATGCCACTTTAGAGCTGTGTGACCTAGAGAAGCTACTTAAAACTTGGATTTTGTGACAATCACACGTGTTTACTTTTACGCACACGCACGGAAGATCTTGATTCAGAATTCTTTGGTTACTCCTTACAGCAACATAGATACATGCTCTCCTGTTGCATTGGCAGATCATATCATATTGCAAGATTGTGTAGAAACAACATCCAAGTTAAACATGGGACATAAATGGGGCACCAGGGTGGCTCAGTCGTTAAGCGTCTGCCTTCGGCTCAGGTCATGATCTCAGGGTACTGGGATTGGGTTTCTTGCTCAGCGGGCAGCCTGCTTCTCCCTCTCCCTCTGCCTGCCGCTCCCCCTGCTTGTGTGCTTGCTCTCTCTCTCTCTCTGACAAATAAATAAAATCTTAAAAAAAAAAAAACCAAAACCATGGGACATAAAAATGTTGCTACATATCACATATTGAGAGCATGTCCACCAGGAATGATTAGGAGAAACCAACACCATTTTAGTACTTGACTCAACATCTGCTGGTTCTATTTAATTGCCAAAGTATTGGGAGAGAAATGAAGCTGTAATAAGAGAAGTGTCCATAGAAAGAGAAGAGTATTTGGAAACCATGAGGAAAGAGAGTAGGGAACAAGAAGGTAAGAAGCAGGATAATATGAAACATCACACTTAGCCTCTATTCTGGTGGTGGTTTCAAGCATAAAATGGTCATTCAAAAGTCCTACAGTGATGCTGTATAATTAGGGAAAATCCTGCTGCGTGGCTTGCCTGACTGTTCTTTAGATAAGAATTACATATTTTAAACATGCTTTTAAAACATGATAATGGCATGCCTGGGTGGCTCAGTTGATTAAGCGTCTGACTCTTGATTTTGGCTCAGATCATGATCTCAGGGTTGTGAGGTTAGGCTCCACGCTGGGCACGGAGTCTGCTTGAGATTCTCTCTCTCCCTTTCCCTCTCCTTCCTTTTCCCCCCCACCACCACTCATGCACACACCATCTCTCTCTCTCTCTCTCTCTCTCTCTCTCTCTCTCTCTCCAAAAAAAAAAAAAAAAGAAGAAGATAAAATGAAAGCACCTTGAGTTTGGAGTAAGACAGAACTGGGTTGGAATCCTTGGCAGATTACTTGACCTCTTGGAACCTCAGTGGTCTCTCAGGCAAAATGGATGTAATATCATATTTCACAGGGCAGTGATCAAGATGAACTGAGAGCTTGTGTGTAAAATCCGTAGCACATGATGAATGACCATGTTCTCCCCAATCTCCTACCCTATTGGAGAAAGATTTGGAGTTTATTTTGAAAACATAAGCAATTTCCACATGAACACATGTGAATAAGTGTTTTGAGAGCATAAAATAAAACTTTCTCAAAGGACCTTTGATTGAAAAAAGTAAGTCTTTCACACCCTACCTGAATACCTGTGGCTGCCTGCTCTGCCTGGGTGCCAGAAACAGAGGGAAAAGAGTAGACCAAGGCCACCCCTTACACCAACTGGCTTACTTGCCATTGCATTTCATACCGCAGACCGGGTAAAAAAAATGATGTGTCATACACACTTAATGTGAACTTGGTATTCCTTGTAGGTTAAGAGATCTCACAGACAACGTGTTTTTATGTCTCTGAATTGAGTAAGTAAAGCAATTAGACTATCCAGTCTAGTGTAATAAGGTTCCACTCAAGCCCTCACATCTTAAGATTCTATGGTTCTTCATCCATTTGAATTGTGATCCACAGTATCTCTGCTATTTTTTCTTCTAGGTTAATATCTTGAAGACTTTTCAGCTTTCACTTGGCTTGGGCAGTATCTATACCTATGATTAGAACATTAGCAAAAGTGACTGCTATATCCTGACTTTTGCAACACCTACCTCCTAAAAGTCCTTGTTTGGACTATTTGCTGAAAGCAGAACTCCCTTTTCAAGAAGTAATTCACAAAGTGCCAAGTGACAAGCCATACTTGCATATGAGCACAAACAGATTTGTCAAAAGAGGTACCTGTTATGCCTGCATTTTATAAAAATTCCTGGAAAAATGCACCTCAGTGCTCAGAACGGCCACTTTTAAAAGTGAGCATTCACTTGGCTTACTGAGAAGGACCAACCCAGAGCTGCCCTTGCTCGCCCAGGCAAAATATGCAGCACCGTGATTTCTCCCACTGTTCTGAGAGTTTTCTGACCTCTATCCATGCATGACCTTGGTGTGTATTTTCTACTGGCTCCTCTGTAGATGGGCATTAATGTATCCGATCACTCATGGCTTTGTTGGACTTCTTATATGGAAATGTTTTGCTTCATTAGTTAGGGGTTTAAAAGACATAGGAATACTGACTTTATGGGAAGGTTTTAAAAACATCATCTCTTGGGGTGCCTGGGTGGCTCAGTGGATTAAGTGTCGGACTCTTGATCTTAGCTCAGATCATGATCTCAGGGTCATGGGATCGAGCCCTGAGTGGGGCTCCACACTCAGAGTGGACAAGTCTGTTTGTCCCTCTCTATCTCTGCTCCTCCCCCCCACTCATGTGCTCGCTCTCTCTCTCTAAAAAAAAAAAAAAAAAGTCTTTTAAAGAGTTAATAATTATAGAATTGATCAAATTCCCACACTCATGGTGTTTGATGATTTGATACTTAGAATAATTTGGCTAATTTCCTATGCTAGGTTATCTGGGGTAGGACAGATGCAGTGCCGAGGCTGAGCGGGGGTGTCTGTCTGCAGAGAGGATATAAACCACCTCTCCTGGTTTGGCGGTTATGGGAATTGTGGCACAATCACAGGCCCTTCAGAGTCAGAGTTGGGACTTAAAGCTGGTCATTTTCCTTCTCATGACTTTTGGATGCAGTGCTTCTTTCACACTCAGAATAGTGCTTTTAAGTGTGCCTGGTGTCTAAAAGTTGTGGGGAGCAAAATGTGGTATGAAAAGTACATTTTTTTCTGGCCTGACTTTGCATTAACTTGAAAGAAAATACAGACTATATTCTTATATCTGCACTGCCTCCTGACTTTGGGGGATATTGAAGTGTGGATTAAAAAAAAATGAGAAAATTTATGGAAGGATAGCTCCCTATGATTTTATTTTTTTAAATAATTATTACTCTTGACACATTTTATCTTCAAAGTGCTTGGCAAATATTAACTTTTTAAAACTTTAAAGGAACTCAAGTCAACTTGCTTTTTCATAGAGAATATCGCATTGAAGTCAGGTGGTCTAAGATTGAGCTATAATAGAATTATTAGAAGATTCTTAATAGGGATGCCTGGGCTTCAAAGAACAGAAATCTAAGTGGAGTAAAGTGACACCTAAGAAATTAATTTGGTTCATGTTGAAGAAAAACTGAATTTATTGTCTTGGCCAAATAAATTCATGCCCAAATAAAATCCCTTCATAGTGAGAAATGGACTGGATTTAATTTGATTTCTGCACTATCCAGGAACCTAGAGAGTGACACTTGGTCTGATATCTATGTTAAACATTTATAGAATTTGGTCCATTAGGCATATTATTAAAGAATTACTATTTCCATATTGACAAGTAGCAAAAAATCAATAAGCCCAGAATTAATCCATTCTAATAAAAATAAGTGGTGTAAAATAGCATTGAAAAATATTTTCAAAACAATGAATTTGTCTCTTTATCAATAGTTTTTTTTTAAGATTTTATTTATTTATTTGACAGAGAGACACAGCGAGAGAGGGAACACAAGCAGAGGGAGTGGGAGAGGGAGAAGCAGACTTCCCACGGAGCAGGGAGCCCGACGTGGGGCTCGACGTGGGGCTCGATCCCAGGTCTCTGGGATCATGACCCGAGCCGAAGGTAGACGCTTAACGACTGAGCCACCCAGGCACCCCTCTTTATCAATAGTTTTGACAAATTCTACCAGGTCTAGAGTTCATAACATCATGTAGTTTTAAAATAATTTAATTCCCATATTGGACTTAAAGATTTGCTTTCTTTGAAGGTTTCACCTAAATTTAAGGTGATTATTCCAATATGGCACACATTATTTCCTGACTAGTAGCTCCCCAAACTGCTTACATTTATGACATGTTCCATTACTGCCTGCCCCCTACATACACACACCACAGACAGGTATCAGCAGAGAGTTAATATTTAACTCTTGTGGTGATGAGGAAGTGCTGTGGTGGGTAAATCCAAAACCCTGCACACCAGCAGTTCTTCATAATCCTTTCCATGTAAGGAGAACAACTGATAGAATACAATATATATCTTTAAAGATTCATATAAACAGAAGAATAATATAAACAAAGTAATTAAGGTATAGTTCTGGGATATCTAAAATAGCTCTTACCTACCTGAGACTCCGGTTTCTTATTTGTAATATAGTTGCAGTTTAAAAAACAAAACCAAAAACTAGCTCAGTCCTTGTCATATAGTATGTTTTTCATAAATGCATACTCCCTGTCCTCAAAGTCAACGTCCTTGCAAGTTTCTATTTTAGGAGAAGGAGAGCGGAGCTAATTCTGTTTAGTTCCTGGCTGCTTCATGCCTGAGATCATTTGCGTGAACTGTTTCTCTCCTAGCAAAGTTCCATCCTGCTTTATCTGGTTTTTGAACTTCTGCTTAGTCTTCAAAGTCCTGCTCAGTCTTTAGTTCCTCTCTGAAGCTTTCTATGACTTCCTTCCAGACAAAATTCATCTATCTTTTCCCTGAATTTTTGAATCTTTAGATATTTCTGTTCTTGCCTGTATCATAATGATGTGTTACTTTTTCATCTTTCCACCTTCTCCACTTGGTTGTTAGCCCATCAGTGTTGAACTGCATTGGGTTTCTGTTTTTTATTCCCTGGTATATAAAGATTAAGCAGTAAATCTTTGTTGAGATGAAGTGAAAATGCTCACTATAAACATGTAAAGGTCTTTAAGATTCAGTTTAAATAAAACAACTTTTTTTACTGTGCTCCATTTAAAAAAAAGTTCTTATTTTTGCAATAAAAATTAAATCCATTCCATTGCAGAAATTTTGGAAAACACATACATTTTTAAAGAAGAAAATTGCAATAATTTATTATTTCACTAAGAGATTAAACATTATTAACATTTTGATATACTTCTTCATTCTTTTCACTTAAAGTTATAAATACATGTATACATATGTATTTAAACAAAATCAGGATGCTATGCTTTGTAACTGCTTTGTTTTTTGCCAAGTAGTTTGTAATTATCTTCACATATTTGTTAAGTACTCTCCTAAGATATAAACCTACTATAATTTATTATTGGCAATATAATTTTTTCCAGTTTTTTGTTTGTTTGTGGCTATACTAAAATACTGAAATATTTCTATGCTGACTGAAAATTAGTCACCACCCTAGGTGTCCTGAGTGTCCTCCCTCTGCCTCCCTCCTAGAGTCCTGATGATCCAGCAGTTAATGGGTTACAAACTAGCAGAGTCACAGGCCTCTAGGACACAGGTAGCATCCATTCTGATTAGTCCTGACTGATAAATCTCTTCAAAATCATTAATGACACCTTGAATCTTTGTATACATCTCTCATTTTTTTTTAATTTAAGTAATCGCTACACCTGACGTGGGTCTTGAACTCATGACTTCAAGATCAAGAGTCACATGCTCTTCCGACTGAGCCAGCCAGGCACCTGGCATCTCTCATTAGTTCTTTAAAGATCTAAAAATGAACATCTTTGACCAACAAATATGTGTCAGGAGCCTATCAGGAAACAGATTGCCCAAATTAGGATAATTCATATAGGGTTCAGTAACATTCATATGGGGTTCAGTAAAGGAACTGTTTTAAAGGGAGAGAACAGAGTAGGAGCAGAGCTGTTAAGAGCAGAGAGAGTTTGCACCCTGGGCATGCAGATGCAGGCGGGAGTGGTTATAGGGACTTGCAAGGAGAGACACCTTGAGAGGAGCTATGACTTTCGGTTGAGCTCCCACAGGGAGCAAAGTCAGGGAATACACACTCCAGTTTCCCTCTCTTCTTTCCCTCAGATCTCCTATCAGAACACCTCAACTCCCAACAGGGAGTCAAAGGATGGGGGGTCTGTTTATATAGCCCTTTATAGGTCAGCTTCCCAGGATGGAGAAGGGTAGGAAGTTAATTTGGAGTGGCAAACCCAGAAGATAGCTAGCACACATATAGCCTCTTTATTCCATAATGAAAATTTGTCTCCATAAAAAATGATGTCTTAGAACCTCAAATGTAGGCTGTAATGTGGGTGTCGGTTGATTATATTTACGGATAATCTGAATGGATTTACAGGGAGTGCAGCCTCCATCCTCTTGTGTCTACAGATAGAGCCTTCTCCAGTCATTGCCAGTTTATCATGGAGACTTCCCCTCATTTTTCCTCCACTCAACATTCCCCAGCTTGTTAACAATAATAAGCTGACCAGGATCTGACCATCCATCTATCTGTGTTTCTCTACCCTGGCTGCCCATTATAATCATGTGCAGAGCTCTTACAAACATACCAATGCTCAGGCCCTGTCTCTAGAGATTCTCATTTAATCACTGTGCTCAAGGGTTCAGGCATCAGTAGTTGTAAAAAGTTCAGAGGATTCTAGTGAACACCAAGGGCGGAGAACCCCTGTTGTGCTGAGGCTTCAGCAAGCACTAGAATTCCCAGGAAGGAGGGGAGTCGGCT
The DNA here is from genome assembly GCF_037043125.1 of Eumetopias jubatus. Taxonomy (NCBI): domain Eukaryota; kingdom Metazoa; phylum Chordata; class Mammalia; order Carnivora; family Otariidae; genus Eumetopias; species Eumetopias jubatus. Next base: position 47,345,105 of record NW_028274821.1, on the reverse strand, counting down.
CTGCTCCGGCTTCTGGCGGCAGCTTGTAATCCCAACACCTGGTCACCGACGATGAAGTTTGGAGGAAATGAAAAGTCAGCTTCTGATCTGGAAGAAGATTGGAGTCTCAGTTTCTGACATGGCAGTTGGGACTAAGTTGCTCATAATTTTACTGCTTCTAAGACATTTTGTAAATCAGAAATAAACTGAGTAATAAAACTCTAGTGAGAAGCAAATGTCTGTGCTTATAAAATGTGGAGACAGAGTTCTATTTTCCCAGGATTCATCCATTGATACCTCATCATACACTTTAAGTGGTTACTGTATATCTTGTGCATATATGAAATATAAGTGTTGTTCTTAACATTTAAGTTTTTTTGGGAAAATACACATTTTAAGTAGAGGTGGGCATATTTTTTTAAAGATTTTATTTATTTGGGAGAGAGAATGAGTGAGAGAGAGAGCACACAGTGGGGATGGGTCAGAGGTAGAGGGAGAAGCAGGCTCCACACTGAGCAGACAGCTTCCAGGACCCTGAGAAAATGACCTGAACCAAAGACAGATGCTTAACTGACTGAGCCACCCAGTTGCCCCAAGGTGGTTTCCAAATGGTTCAGGAGAATTATCTTAAGTTATAGAGTAAATTTCTAGTAGTATTTCTAGACATAAAGAAATAGTACTTCTAAAAATCTGCATTTCTCCCTTGTAATAAATATTGTGAAAGTTTAAGTGTAAGACTGTAATTTATTATTGAAGACATTTACATGATCTGCCACCTAATGTTTTATTTTACTTTATTTTTTTTAATTTTTTTTAATTTTACTTAGTTAACATACAGTGCAATATTGGTTTCTGGAGTAGAATTCAGTGATTCATTGTTACCTAATGTTTTAAATGAAGAGCAGTGAGTTGTAATTTTTGATTTACATTTTCTTTTTACCAATAGTTTTATGAAATCCAAACATCCTTGGTTCTACTCTGCCCATCCAGTGTGTTTGAAAAGCGCCTTGTCACCTATTTGCTTTTTCCAAGTACAACCCAGGCCACTTCTTTGTTTCAGGTCTTTAAAAAGTCATCCTTGCAATATCAGATATTTTGCAATTTAGTAAATGGAATAGTTTGCATTCTCTTCTGGATACCAAACATGACAGAACCAGAGTTGAACCTCATTAAAATATTCTTCATCCCCTTTTGAGTATTTTTTCTTGCTAAAAGTCCAACACAAGTTATGATTCTAGAAAACTAATTGCAAATTAATAAGGAAAAAGATTGTTCTTATATCTCTCTTAAAAGGGTAGCATGTGTCTGTTTGTCTTAGAATTCCATGCACTAATTAAATCCATTAATGGCTGTCATCAAGAATTGAAATTTTTTGATTTTTGTGTTGCTTGCTTTTCAGAGTGAACATTCTCAGGGTGACATCAGTGATCAAGACATCAGACTTTTAGTAAAAGAAAATTCCTATCAATGCAAGTAGAAACATAATTAAGAATATGTAAATGGATCTTCACTGTCATAAAAAATAAACATATTTGTAGGAATCTAGTCCTGTGAAAAACAAAAATCCCAAGGGCAGGGGCTTTCTCACCATCTGGGGGATGAGCACTTTTTCCTTGTGGTTACATCAGATTACCAAGTGCTGGTAGAAAAGTAGCATGAAAAGCTAGTGATGACCATTTGAGGATGATGTTACTACTGTGGCACAGACAACAGCCCTCTTAGTGCACTGCCAAGTTCATTACTGGGTGGACTCACCTCCTCTTCACCCAAGTTAGGCTTGTGTCTTTACTTCTCCAGGTTTTCTTTCAGTCTCCTTATTTGTGCTCTTCTGTTTCTTGAGTTTATTTGAGATTCTTGCAGGCTTTTACTGGGAAAATGATTTATACCCTTAAAAAGTATTTCCAGAACACTTCAAGTTGTTTAGAGGAAATATCTAAAAATGCACACATTTACTCTTTTTCTTGTTTACACCTATTAACACTTATCTTTCTTGGTGAATATTAAAATTAAAGAATTTTAGCCCTAGGCAGGACCTTGGTGATACATTTAATGAAAGGGTAGCATAACTGGGCAAAGTGCAGAGGAAAAACATGGTAGATTTCCTCGTGAATCATATTTGAGTTGTAAAGCATCAATTCTGCACATTCTCTGCAAAGAGAATAACATAGGAATGATGATGCTTACCTTGCAGGGAATTGGGAGGATTGGAAATAACCCAAAAACATGTATAAAAACCTACAGTAGAAACAAATGACAGCCATTGTTGTCTCTCCTGCAAACTGTCCACCTCTCCTCCCCTAACCCCAGGTTACTTGTGCAGAATGACCTTCACTCCAGTGTCCTTGATGTGGTCAGTCCATATTCCTTCCTAAAGCCTCCTTCTGGGTTCTAGCTCTTCTTGGAACCTTATAGTCTCTGGATCAGAAAACTGCCCTGTCATCATTAGTTGCTCAAGGCATTAGATTTTAATTAGGACAAAAGCCTTGGCAAAAGCCTATAGAGATTGGGCCCAGGTTGCCAGTGTGCCTTCATCAGCAGCACCAAAATTACCTGCAAGGGAAAATTTGAAAAACAAAAACGCAGCCTCCAGTAAATATAACTGAACATGCCTTAGTCTGTTCCTTTGTTAGAATAGGGCATGTATCATCATCACCATCGTCATCATCGTTGCCATTGTCGTGGCACTGCCTGAGCAGAGTCTTGAAGATGAATTCTGGTTTGCCAGATAGAGCAAGGGGCATGTTAGGAGGGTGTTACAGATAGGGAACAACAGTTGCAAAGGGCTAGAGACTTAGCATTCTAAGGGAGTGCCTCTTTTAGGTGATGGAATTACTCGGGAGCCCTTGGTTTTTGGATTACTTGGGAGATTTCCCTACCATGTGTGCTTTTTCTGACTTTGGTGGTATTTGGCTCACAGGTAACCATCTGGTCTGATAATAAAATGCTTTACATTTTAATTACATGTTTAGACAGTATTCCAAATATTACTGACAAATAGGAAAATGGAGTCATTTACAGTTTTGCTGTGAATCAACATGGTGGATCATTCCTTTGAGTTCAGGATGCTTCCTTTTGGATGGATCTTTTTGGGTTCGTGAAGCAGAATGGTCATTTAGAAGAATATGTGAGGAGCAGGAGAAAAGGTATGAACAAACTGGAGCTGGGGATATATCTGACATGCCAAGGAGATGGTGAGGAGATAAATATAGCCCCAGAGGGAGAGCCATGTTGGTGAGTAGAAAATGAGGCTGGTGAGATTGTGTGTGTTAATATGAGGACAGAGATAGAGTGCAGACCTCAGGGAAGATATGCTGAATTTTGACTCTGACACTTACTGGCAGTGTAATTATAAATTAATCACCTAACCTTTCTGAGGTTTAGTTTCCTCAGGTATAAAATGGAGATAATTTTCCTCAACAGCTCTTCAGTTTAGAGTTGGGATTTAATAACAAAATAGATGTAGTGTTTGACACTTAATATATTCTAAATTCATCTTCCCTTTGGTTTAGGCTTTGGAGGACCTAGAATATGAATTCAATGAGAAACTCAATCATTACAAATATTTAAGATATTTGTACTTTAAGATATGCACTATACCAGACCTTTAAGGGTGGTGGCTATCCAGTGATTAAAGGGGTACCCCTGTGCTTAGCTGGGCTTTGGGAGGCACCATATATGACTGATAAGTCACTCAGCTCTGCCTGTGATTCACAATAGCCCCACATTCTCTACATTTTCACACATGAAAGTATTGCTCACCCACAATCAGAGTGCTTTAGTTTCTTTCCAGAAGTGTTGATAGGGTTACACACATCTGTCCCCGGTCTCTCACAACTCTAGCCCCTGTAAGGCCAACAGCACATATTTTTTAGGTGACTAGCTATGATTGAAGTGATGATCCATGGCCATGAAGTCCAGAGAAAGAAGACATAGAAGAAAGACTCATAAATAAAGTCATGGCCCTACTGTAGAACAAACATTTCAATTTAATAAAGTACATATTTTTAAAGGCCTGATTAAAGGCTAAAATCTTTAGGAAAAGATGCCAGTTATCAATCCAAGCCAATGCTTTTACACTGACATAGACCACAGGGTGGTTGGCTATAACAATCTTCAAAAGGATAATTGAATCATAACCTGAAACAATTGGATTTTTAGTAAGTAATGGCATTAAATGAAATTCTAGGAATATGGAGTTTAAGATGAGCATAAGGTAGCAAAGCAGGATTTCATATTCCATGTGTATGGAATGTTCTAAAATCTAGTTTAATTTTTAGGTCCATAGAAAATTTGTTGTTTTTGTTTTGTTTTGTTTTTTTCAGAAAACTGATTTTAAATGTGGCATGTACAGTCTTTTCCTTCTTAAGCTTAATTTTCTTTTAAGGTTTAATATAGTTCAAGAAGTCTTCACAGTGGGGCAGCTGTCTTTTGCCCTCTTAGAAAGAACCAGCACGGGGGCGCCTGGGTGGCTCAGTCGTTAAGCGTCTGCCTTCTGCTCAGGTCATGATCCCGGGGTCCTGGGATCGAGCCCCGTGTCGGGCTCCCTGCTCCGCGGGAAGCCTGCTTCCCCCTCTCCCACTCCCCCTGCTTGTGTTCCCTCTCTCGCTGTGTCTCTCTCTGTCAAATAAATAAATAAAATCTTAAAAAAAGAAAAAAAAAAGAAAGAACCAGCACAGCCTTCCTTCAGACCCCTTCAGCCCCATTAGGCAAATGAACTTACCCAGTGTCACAGGGTACAATTTAGTGTTCAAGGAATATCAATCCTCAAGTAAATTGATGCCACAGATTCTTTAAATTGAAGTTCCAGGTGGTGGCTTTAGACGAGGATTAACTCAAGATCTCTCTAATCAGGAGTCTACATTTTTAAAATACTTGTCCTCTTCCAGAGTTCCCTATTTCAGTGAAAGTCGCCTCTGCCTATCCAGGAGCACAGACTAGAAAACTGGGTTTTTGCTTTTGTTTTTGTTTTTGTTTTTTCTTGGTTCCTCCATTTCCTTAGGCCCTCAAGTCCTCAAGCAAGTTTTTTCTGTTCTGCCTCTCAGATACATCTCAAATCTTTTCCTTCTCGATCAAACTGATGCCTCTCTGCCTGGACAGTCTTGGTGGCTTCTGATGAGTCTCTGTGCATCCACTCCGGCCCCTCCTGTCTGTTCACTATGCAAGAGCAGTCCGGTCAAAAGACAAGTCTTAAAAGTAAAGCCATACAACGTGTTGAAATTTAAAACATGCACAGACACACAGGTCTTGTCCTGTTGCTTCTTTATAGCCCTTTGGAGGCTTCCCATTGATCTCAGTAAAATAACCCAAATCTTTATTCTTCTTTCATTTAACAGATACAGATGGACCTTTCTGCTAAAAAGCCTTTTTCATCCCATTGTGTCCTGGAGATGCAGAGACAAATCAGTCTTGTCTCCAACCCTCAAGGAGCCCCATAGTCTAGCAAAACAGTGCTTGATCAAAGTTTACTTGTTTATTCATAAATACTCACTGATATCCTATAATTTACCAGCATAGTTGCAGAATGAATTTAGGTGTCCATTGACTTTGTTATGCTTTTTAGTGAAATGGGCGGCTTGAACACACATGGCCTATACTGCTCTAAGGATAATTTTGATCCAGTCAGTCTAAATCCAGAGCACATAGTTCTTTCTTAATCGTTATGCTATGTGAGTCATCTTTCTACAGTAATACTGCATAGCAGGCAACCAGAAAACCCGAAGGAGTTCAGCACTCAGTGTTTATTTGCTTACACACTGGAGTGGTCGGCTAAGCAACTCTGTTCATCTTGCTTGCTCGCACGTCGGGGTTGGCTGGCTGTAGGTTGACCAACGCTGGCCTTGGCTGGGGTGACCAGGGAGACTTTGCTGTGCTATCTGTGTCTTATTTTTCAGTACAGTAGCCGGGATATGTTCTCATAGTGTTGACTAAGGCTCAAGAGAGAGCAGGTCAGTTCAGTCTCACCAGTGCTTTCTAAACTCTGCTTGCTGACGTTACAAGCTGAATAAAGTGAATTACAGAGCTAACTCCAGAGTCAGAACAGGTACTGCAAAGTTACGTGGCCAGGAGTGGATTCAAGGAGAATTAGGGCCGTAATTGTAATCCATCACAATGCCGTGATTTCTCTTAATATACTTTGTGTGCAATTGATCATAAGACTTACCAAATTAAGTGGAAATACATAATGTGTTAAGGGTTTACCCCTTCTTCAATGCCCGACTTGGAAAACCTACTATGGACAGAGACCCTGTCTTCAGCACAATGCTTGGCATAAAATAGATGCCCAACAGATGTTAAACTAGCAGAATTATTAGCAGGCTGGTGACCTTGGGCTGTTGACTTGAGATAATTAAATGTACTCAGCCTCAGCATAATCATTTATAAATAGGAAATAATAATAATACCAACTGCAACCACTTTTCTGAGGATTAAATAGGGGGAAAAATGTAAAAGCACATACTGTTTTCTCAAAAAAGACAGTTGCTTCTTCCCTTCCCCTCACCTTCCTTCCTCACTGGGAAAATAGTAAACGGTTTAATCTTGGCCTACTTTAGGCAAGAATTTGTAGGATAGAGAACCACCTATTGAAAATACCTTCCATATCTTCCAACTAAAACGTATTTTTGTATAATACCCATTCTCTAAACAATTTAGGTCCCCTTGAAGGCTTACGCCCGTTAAGCATTTGCAGTTTGTCTTAAATTCTTATAACGAAGGGGTAGGTGTCTTCTTTTTCATTTCCATAGAAGACATATGCAAAGAGGAAAGGAGAGTTTAGAATAGGTGGAGGAGTGTGATTTGGGGCAGTGGGACTCTTTGAGGGAGATCAAATGTGGCAGGCAGCACAGCGCATGGGGTGCCGGGGGTGCATTGGACAGACAGATGGGAGGATGAGGCTTCCCAGCAGGAATGACAGGGCCACTGGGGAGGGCAAGGAACAAAAACCTAACCCTTTTTGCCAGTTCCTCTGTACTTTAATGGGGCTTAGAGGTTGTTTTTGATGCCTGATCTAAATATTCAGTTGTTCTTTATTAATATTCCTAAGTTAAAATATATATAATTTTAGTTTGTATTTCGTTGTATATATTTATTTTTATTTAATTTTTTATATTTAATTTTTATATATAGTTATATAGTTAATTATATTGCTATGTAAATTAATATATTATCAATTATGTACGAATAAATATGTATTAAATTATATCTATAACTTTATTCTTTCTTGTAACCCCCAGATTTAGGGCAAACACACATCTGGCTTCTATCAGTTAAGGAGTAGCTTTAAGCACATCCTGTCAAATTGTCTCTTCCCAAAAGCAATACCAACACATTCAGTGGATGTTATTTTTTTCCCCACAGTTATGTTCTTGATTGGACCACAAATTTTTCCATAATACTGTACTTGAAAAATAGGACATTCTAGCTCTTTATACATAATCAGCCCCCTACCTCCAGCCTTTTTTGAGAACATTTTTTTTATTTTTTTAAGATTTTATTTATTTATTTGAGAGAGAGAATGAGATAGAGAGAGAGAGAGCACGAGAGGGAAGAGGGTCAGGGGAGAAGCAGACTCCCCGCTGAGCAGGGAGCCCGATGCGGGACTCGATCCCGGGACTCCAGGATCATGACCTGAGCCAAAGGCAGTTGCTTAACCAACTGAGCCACCCAGGTGCCCAAGAAGATTTTTTTTTTTAATGAGGCATTATGTAAATTGTATTCCAGCTCTGGAAAACCATTGAGTATTAGTTAAACCATTTTTTAAGTTGCTGTGATTGAGTTGTTCTCATTCTTTATATCTGTGTACTAATTGGGGCTGATAAAGCTAACTACCTCCTGTCCCCCACATGTCTGGGACATGCTGAATTTTCTGCCAGGGTGGTTTTAAATCAGCTATTCACAAATTGAAATCAGATTATTCATTTATAATGAATTTAAAGTTAGTTAAAATTCTTTGAAGAATTCTAGACTTGAACTTTATTTTGTTAATTACACTCTTAAAGGTTTAAGATGTTTTAACAGTTTTTTTTAAAACTTTTAGGAAAAAAAATTATAAATAGTCCCTGTAATCTCCAGGACATTTTACTGAGTGTTTTTCAAAGTTGAACCTTAACTGCCAAAAGCTATAATTAGGTACCCATAATATTTTTCCAGTTGTAACATGATTCATGGATAGATTGTATTTTTGCAAGAAATTTGTCTGAGGCATATGTGGTGAGGAGGTGCATTTTATCAGTGACCTGATAGAAACTATGATTCACTGGATACATCAGAGAAATTAATGGAAAGAACCCAAGTTTCAACAGCATCTTTCATAGGGGAAAGATACGGTCTTCTAGATTTTTAAATTATACATTGAGAAATTACCTGGTAACTTACAAAGTAAGTTTCTTTTTTAAATTTGCAAGTAAATAGGAAGAGGAATGTAGTACATCCTATCTTTTATCCATTAAGTGATCCCCATATGAAATAGCCTATATAACTTCTCAGAAATCTTTTGGATCTGCTGGATCTGGCTGGTAAATCAGATAATCGCTAGCATTCAGTTTTCTTTTGCATATGCAAAGTGAACCTGAAAAAGTCACAAGAAAGTATTGTTTTCAAATATGTAGTGTATACCTTCTAAGATGATGCAACCTACATCTGCCTCTCAATTATGAACATTAGGAATATAAAAAAATGAAGTTTTGGGAGAAACTTTGATTCAATTAAATCTTGATTTCGAACCTGTATTTTGTAATCTATTTGTATTTGCCTTTAATTTTGATCCAATGTTCTGCTCTTGATGAACCAAAAGTTCCTAAATACCTTTACAATAATAGATCATGTTAATTTGTATAAGAGCTGTATTCTGGGAAGTCAACTAGTACCTCTTCCACCAGTTACCCTGCCCCAGCACAAGTTTTTACAGGGTCTTGTACGATAGAATCCTCATAACCTCCTGTCCTCCCACAAGAAATATACACCATATATAGCACGTGTGTAAGAGAATGACTGTGTGTGTATATACACATATATATGGTTCCAGACTTAGGAAACATTGAAACTTTTGCTTCTGGTAAATGCAATTGATAATTAGCCCTGTTGAAGTGAGTGTGCTTCTTCTTATATGTACCTTGATAGGCTATGTAACTAAATGTTTTATCCTTATAGGTATATCTTAGGTGCATTTCTGTTTGTAAATAACATTTATTAGTATTTTTATCAGAAACATAAAAAGAGGAAAACAAAAATAATTTATAATGTCATCCAATTATTTTTAAAATAATAAACCACTATTTAAAATAATAAATCACTCATGTATCCTTCAAGAAAAATTTATATGTATCAGCCAGGATATGTGTGTGTATATACATACTTTCATACTTAACAGTTGACCCTTAAACAGTGTGGGGTCTGGAGGTGCTGACCCCCTATGCAGTCAACAATGCACGTATAACTTTTGACTCCCCCAAAACTTAACTACTGATGACCTACTGTTGACTGGAAGTATTACCAATAACATAAACAATCAAGACATATTTTATATGTGTAGGGGTGCCTGGCTGGGGCAGTGGGTAGAGCATGCGACTCTTGATCTCGGGGTTGTGAGTATGAGCCCCACATTGAGTGTAGAGATTACTTAAAAATAAAATCTTTTTAGAAAAGACCCATTTTGTATATGTATTATATATTCTATTATAATAAAATATGCTAGGGGCACCTTGGGTGGCTCAGTTGGTTAAGCGTCAGCCTTCAGGTCAGGTTGCGATCCCAGGGTCCTGAGATTGAGTCCCACATCAGGCTCTCTGCTCAGTGGAGAGCCTGCTTCTCCCTCTCCCTCTGCCTGTCACTCCCCCTGCTTGTGCTCTGTCAAATAAATAAATACATTCTTTTAAAAAATTTATTAATTAATTAAAATATGCTAGCCAAGAGGAAATGTTTTTAAGAGTATCATAAGGCATGAACTTTGACCTTAGCAACATAATTATGGATCTGTCTCTTCAGATAAAGGAAAGAAAAGCAAAAATAAACTATTGGGACTACACCAAAATAAAAAGCTTTTGCACAGCAAAGGAAACGATCAACAAAACAGAAGGCAACTTAAGAGAATGGGAGAAGATATTTTCAAATGATATATCCAATATGGAGTTAATATCCAAAATATATGAAGAACTTATACAACTCAACACCAAAAAAATACAAAGCAGTCAAAAAAATCTGATTAAAAAATGGGCAGAGGACTTGAATAGACGTTTTTTTCAAAGAAGACATACGGATAGCCAATAGACACATGAAAAGATGCTAAACATCACTAATCATCAGAGAAATGCAAATCAGAACTGCAATGGGATATCACCTCATACCAGCCAGATGGGCTAGAATCAAAAAAAAAAAAAAAATGAATGAATGACTTGGTGAGGATGTGGGCAAAAGGAAACCTTAGTGCACTGTTGGTAGGAATGTAAATTAGTGCAGCTACTGTGGAAAACAATATGGAGGTTCCTCAAAAAAGTAAACATAGAAATACCATATGATTCAGTAATTCCACTACTGTGTATTTACCCAAAGAAAACAAAAACACGAATTCAAAAAGATATATGCACCCCTATGTTTATTGCAGCATTATTTACAATAACCAAGGTATGGAAGCAACTCAAGTGTTGCTCCAGAGATGAACAAATAAAAAAGGATGTGGTCCATATGCATGACGGAATATTACTCAACCATAAAAAAGAATGAGGTCTTGCTATTTGTGACAACACAGATGGACCTAGAGGGTATTATGCCAAATGAAATAAATCAGAGAAAGACAAATACCATATGATTTCACTTATATGTGAAATCTAAAAAATGAATGAACAAACAAAACAAAAAAAATTCAATACAGAGGACAAACTTGTGGTTGACAAAGGTGATATGTAGGTAGATAGGCAGGTAGATGGATAGATAGATAGATAGATAGATAGATAGATAGATAGATAGATAGATAAAAGGGATTAAGAGGTACAAACTTCCAGTTATAAAATACATAAGGCATGGAGATGAAAAGTACAGCAAAGGGAATATAGTCAGTAATACAGTAATAATGTCGTATACTGACCAATCGTGACTACACTCATCGTGGTGGGCATTGAGTAACATAGGGCATCGTTGAATCAATATATTGTACCCCTGAAACTAACACTAATGTACTTCCGTTTAAAATTTGTTTAAAAGAATGTCATAAGGAAGAGAAACCACATTGACAATACCGTATCTATTGAAAAAAATCTACGTATGAGTGGACCTGCGCATTCAAACCCATGTTGTTCATGAGTCAGCTGTACACAGAAGTGGTCTTACACAGCATCATTATGCTGATGCCTTAAGCTTTGGTAAGGATGATAAAATACTCTATTGTGAGATTATATCATAATTTATAGTCATAATTTAGCCAATAGCAATCATATTGATGGACACTTGGGTTGTTTCCAGTTCTTTGTCTATTTAAAAACAGTGTCACAGCAAACATCCTTGGACATAAACCTAGTGGTGCTTTTGCAAATGTACTTGTAGAATAAGTTCCTCGCTGGGAATTGTTGGCGCAAAAGAGCACTATTCTTAAAGGCCCATAAAGCAGTGAACTGCACACTGCATGATGACAGTTTGTTATTCTTCAAGTACCTCGGAGTGGCAGAAATTGACCAATAGAGTTATAAGAGGAAAAAAGAAACTGTAATAAGTCGTCACTGGGATGTACACTGGGCTGTAAATATGGTGGTAATAGCCCGTGATTAACTTCCATCAGCTTTAGACTTTACTGACTTAAACTTTTTGTCAGAATTTTCCCCCTGTCGTTTGACAAAGCAGTCAGTACACATTCTCAGGCTTCATTTTAGATCAAAGGCCATGAAACAAAGAAGCCACAACCTTCCTGTGCTTAACTACTTCTTCCAAATCGACCACGCCAAGAAGGCTTTTGTAATGCTCAGAAACAAACTTGCATTTTTAATTAATGAGTGTGTTTTCCCTCCCTCAGGTGGAAGGGAAGATTTTGGAAAAGTAAACCACCGAAGAGGCATGGTATTGCTCCTGTAACTTAGAGCTGGAGAGGAGGCAAGATGCTGGCATAGCTGTTGAACTGAGAACCTGCTATGCCAACATATTGCCATCTTTCTTGTCTGACAGCGGCCATGACCACTGCCTGCCACACCTCACGAGTTGCTACGGATGTGTGCCCTTCCTTGGATGTGGGTTTCCATGACCTGGCCCTGCTCACCTCTCTGACCTCTCTTCTGCCATGCTGCCTGTCTCTCCATTTTAGCCCCAACTGGCCTTTCTGGACATGCCTGCCTCTTTCTCATCGTTTGGGTCTCAGTGAGGGCATCAGCTCCTGAGAGAAGCCTTCCTTGGCCATGCTGTCTAAAATAGCTATCACATACCCTGGTTGCCCTTCACCCCTGTACCCTGCCTTATTTTTCCAAAATATTGGTCACTCCCTGGAACATAGTCATTGATTTGTTTAAGTATCTTCATCTCTCACATTAGAGTGTAAGCCCCTTGAGGGTTAGGGACCTTGTTTGTTGTGTTCAGCCACTGAATCCCCAGAGCCTGACACACAGGAGGCCCTCGGTACATACTTTTGAAACTCCACCCTGACTTTTATGGTGCAAGAAAGATGTCAAATGATTATATTTTCCCCGTTACAAATGGCTTCGGTGAAACTCTGACTCACAAGTAACAATATAAAGAGCTAAACAATTGTTGAGTTCTGGACCTGCAACTCTCACTCCTTAGAGTAGTCAGTATGATATCATTAGGTCCACAGATTATATCCGTATATCATAATGAGAAAAACGTGAGCTTCAAAATAAAGCCTCTGTAAGACTCTCACACTGGAGTTGCCTATCTGTGTGTTCTTGGACAAGTCATCTAACCTCTGAGCCATGGTATTCTCAATTGTAAAATGAGGCTAATAATACTAATCCCAAAGGATTCTTGAGTCAAAGAGATAAGATGCTTTCGCCAAACAACTCTTACTTCATGTCTGAAAAGTTAGTGTCTGTAAAATTCGTGATACACATGTAGGAGTAGGCACCCAACAAATTTTAATTATTTTACTACCAAGAAAAAAAAGTTAATTTTTTAAAATTAGACACAGGTAATCTGACATGAAATGAGTGGAAGTGCTATTTCAGAACCATAGCACAGGTGGAATTCTGTGTTAAGACACAAGAGCTCTTGAGACACCAAGGAGTTAATTGTTCAAGTATCTCAAATTCTTCTCCTCTCCTGGTTAGTTCTCACTCCCCTACCTTCCTTTATTCCTGGAGTTACTGGTCTTTGGATCTCTTTTATTTTCTTTATTTCTTTTTTCTTCTCCCTCCCTTCCCCCCTTTGGATCTCTTTTAAAAGCAACTTTCATAGACTCAATTTATAGAGTAAGAATATTTAATAAATACTATTTGTTGTTAATGTTTTTAAGCATTGAAGCTTTAGTAAAATGTTTTGCTTTTAATAAACTAAATTCTATTTTAATTTTGATGCTTTTCCAAGAAATAAAATGACTATTAGTACTCTTGACTCTCATTATTTATTGCTACTCTGATGTCCAGAAAATGTGCTTTAAGCTTTTATATCATGCCTCCGAGAGTATATTAACATGAGCTATTAATTTAACAAAAACATGTAGCACAAAGAATGGCAATTTTAGTCCACAGGTTTTATATGCGTTCTCTTAATAGCTGAGGATGATTAGTTTAGAGACATCATTTAAAACTCAATACAATAATTAAGTACCTTAAGCAGTATCATGCTACTTTTCTAGTCTGAAATATCTAACAGATTTATGGTTTCTGTCTTGATGGTCTGTGTATTCATTACCTTGTTTTGTTCTTTTAATTCTTGAAGAAATCAATACACAGAACACCAGCCCTGGGGGCGGGGGGGGGGGGTCACTGCATAAGCTAATGTTGCCCATGAAGAACCCACACAGTAGCTATAGCTGAAAATTGACATCTGCATTGCCTTATTCATTCCCTGTCTTGCTGGTAAAAACATTGATGCACAATCAATAGACCAGGACATACTGCTTATTTTAAGAACTGTTGTTATTTAATACTTTTTTTTTTTTTTTTTACCTAAAACATTGTTCTAAAACTTGTTTCATGAGCTTGTTTGGGCCTTTTTCACCTTTTTCAGAGTTCCATTTACCCTCATCTACATCATTTGACAGAGCTATCCACTGCCCCTTGACCTCAATAAAAGGTGAGTTGGACCCAAGCATGGAAATGAACACGGAGCTCACTTGGATCAATCCTCCACATCTTAATGTTGTTTTACTGTAACTTGCTAAACACCTGAACCTTCTTTTTTGATTCCAAGTGGTCTTTGGGACGCTGGAGGAGCGGGGGCAACAGAGGGACGACTTAGGCAACTTTGGACATAGGAAGAGCAAAGTGGAAGACTAAGAAATTACTATTCTCCTGTATCCAATAATTTCCTTAAGTCTGTGGTTTTCAACCTTCAGCATTCATTATCAGTTACCTGGAGAGCTTGTTAAGAAATGCAGATCCCAAACCATCCCCCAGACATTTCTGATGTAATGGGTCTTGATTGAGACTCAGGTATCTTCACTAACAAGCCCCTTGATAGCTTGACAGTGTACTACATTTTGAGAACACTTGTCTTCAGTCTGAAATCAGAGGATAAGTTTTTAAAAATCTCATACAGTTCCCAGTATGGAACTTGGGCATGGTCTTGAAAGCAACCTGCTTTCCTGCTGCATCTGTGCTTATGGAAAACTGGAACAGGGTTTTGTGATTGTGTTTTCCTTATGCTCTGCGCTTCCTTATACACAAACAGCCCATATCACTGCACACAGGAGCACCAGGGGCTGTGGCTGGGCTTCGGCAGCCTTGTTTTTAATTCAATCATCTTTTCTCCACTGGTTCACATTACGATTTCCAAGACGTTTTATGTTCTTTTCTGATTGACTTGCTATCGACCCAAATCCTTTACCTCTAAATATATATTCTTCTTTAGAATTTATGTCACATTGTAAATGATATATGAGCTCCTCGAGGCTAGAGACTAGGTCTAATTATGCAGAAGGGGAATTTTCAACATTATTGGACTCCCTACAGTGACAAACCTTTCCATAAACGAAAGGATCACATCTTAATTGATCTCTTTCTTAAGTATAGATTTTTGTGGCTTTTTAAAAATTGGGACATCTTTTCCTTTGTGAGACAGTGTGTATAGTAGAAACAGCTTCAGAATGAAATGCAAAAAAATGTAGGCTCTAGTCCCAGACCTGTCATTTTCTAACTCTATACATGAATTTGGGCAGAGCATTTAATCTGTCATCTTATTTGGAAGTAAGTAATAGCAAGAGAGACTATATGATATATTACAAAGAAAAAAGGGAAAGCAAAATACAGCTGTGAAAACAGCATGTAGGCAAACTGGGAGGGAATATACAAGAAGAAAATAGTTGGAGATTTTTAGTAGTCATTACTTTTAGGATTTATTTATTTATTTATTTATTTATTTATTTATTTGACAGAGACAGAGATAGCAAGAGCAGGAACACAAGCAGGGGGAGTGCGAGAGGGAGAAACAGGCGTCCTGCCGAGCAGGGAGCCCGATGCGGGACTCGAGCCCAGGACCCTGGGATCATGACCTGAGCTGAAGGCAGACGCTTAACGACTGAGCCACCCAGGTGCCCAGTAGTCATTACTTTTATTTTAAAATGTTTACAGTGTTTTACTGCTTTGTGTTGTTATCTAATTTAAATATAAGTAAAAAATACCGAGTTTTGGTTAAAAGGCAGAACCTTGTTGTTATCCAGCCCAAACCATTTATTTGCTAACTAATCCCAGTCAAAGGAGAAGAAATGTGATATTTTAGTTTTATCTTGAGGAAAGGTCCAGCTTCTTTTATGCTGTTGAAAGCCTAGAAATAGCTTATTGGCTTTTAAATAATGATGATACTGATTCTGTGACTTAATACCTTTTTTCTATGTCATTGGCTTATTATGAGATTCAAATTATTTAAGGTATATGAAGTTGCTTTGAAAATGGTTGGCAGTAGAGATGCCTGAGTGGCTCAGTCAGTTAAGCATCTGCCTTCAACTCAGGTCATGATCCCAGGGTCCTGGGATCAAGTCCCATATCGTGCTCCTCGTTCAGTGGGGAACCTGCTTCTCCCTCTGTCTGCTGCTCTCCCGGCTTGTGCACTCTCTCTCTCTCTGACAAATAAATAAAATCTTAAAAAAAAAAAAGAAAATGGTTAGAAGTTATATGAATTCCTAAGATATTGTTATTACGTCCTTCCGACCCTCCCTCTTTCCCTTCACCCCTACAAACGTTTACTTTTGAAGTGATTGAAATTGAAGTAGTTTATTCTAAACTGGCTATAAAGTTTCAATTCATAAGGTTCCAATCATTTACCATTATACTTGTAGCAGCTAAACTGACAGGAGCTGTGGGCCCATCTTGTTTTAGTTCTGCTCATCTAGGAATGCAGAAGCAAAAAAGTGGGAGGCCTGGAGCCTCCACTACAGGGGATTTCCTACTCCATCTACACGTAGCTCAAAACCACATTCAAACCAAAGTACTACTTTTAGTTTCACTGAAACTAAGATGATGTTTTTATTCCCATATAAACATTTTATGTATTTATTTAATGTATGTTAGAAAAATATATGTTAGAGTCTACTTTTGAAAGTAAATGTATTTGCAGTGCCTGGGTGGCTCAGTCGGTTGAGCAGCTGACTCTTAATTTCAGCTCAGGTCATGATCTCAGGGTCATGAGATCAAGCCCTTCACTGGGCTCTGCCCTTAGCACAGAGTCTGCTTGAGATTTTCTGTCTTCCTCTCCTATGGCTCCCCCCCCCCCCAAAAATACTGAAATAGTAATTTAAAAAAAGAAAGTAGGGCGCCTGGGTGGCTCAGTCATTATGCGTCTGCCTTCAGCTCAGGTCATGATCCCAGGGTCCTGGAATGGAGCCCCGCATCGGGCTCCCTGCTCAGCGGGAAGCCTGCTTCTCCCTCTCCCACTCCCCCTGTTTGTGTTCCCTCTCTCGCTGTGTCTCTCTCTGTCTCTGTCAAATAAATAAATAAAAATCTTTAAAAGAAAGAAAGAAAAGAAAGAAAAAGAAAGTCTTAATATTGTAAAAGTTAATTAATTTAAATAAAATGTTCACAGACTTGTAGTAAACAAAAACAAGAAAAATTATGAAATATAGCCACATAGCCAAACTTGGAAATAGGAATTTAGGTGAGCAAGATCCCGCTGTGGAGAAGCAGGGAGAGTTCTATGAAATGGGATAGATGTTTCCTAAAGTTGCTTCAATGTACAGTTCAAATTGAGAAGTTGATATATTATTCTTGGATGAAGAAAATTTTTGGTTTAAGTGAGAATAAATGGACTTCACCTGTGCATTACATATATGGTCATATATTTAACTGCTTTTGAGAGTTACTTATATTTCCCTGATGTAAAGATCTTGCATCTTCTGTCTTTGAAAACAAAGCCCAGTTGGTAAGTTAAGAAAGTGTATTCATAAATGATTAGCCAATCTGAGCAAGTATTTGAGGAGAGGTGTGTGGCCTTTTGTGGAGATTAAAAGATCCTCAGTGCCAAACTGTGGCAGTTTCCGCAAGAAAAGCAGATACTCTTTCTTAAATAGTCTAGAGAACTTTCAAAGTCTCATATGAGAAAATAACAGTAGGAGATTTGGCTTACAGTGCCTACACAATGTCATGAGAAATGCAAATTAGAAAAATGTCAGCAAAAATAATTTGCTAAATTTGAATTCAAAATCTAGAAGTCCAAAAAGATTTGTACGAAGGAGAACCATTAAGCATGCATGAGGAAATGAAACCAGGATGGCCTTACAGGAAGGTGATGTAGTTACTGGAAAGCAGGCCACCCTCATAGTTTGCATACTTTGGAAATATATTCTATCTAAATGCCTAACTTCCCAGAAAACAGTGGTTTGACTTGCTGATTCCAAAGTTAATTACCTGGTCATTGAGATAATTTATAGGAGAGCACTCATGGAATTTGTGAGACCCAAATTACCTGATCATGTTTCTTGATCTGCCTTTTCACTTGCAAACCTTTCCTGATTTCTAAAACTGTCTAAGGGACCCACATACTGGACTTTGAAGGCTAGTCATAAAAAATTAGGTTGAGTCTTTTGCTGGATTGTGGCGGTGGGGCATGGGTGGAGGAGGAAGAGAGAAAGAGAAAGGAGATCATCTTGGGAAAATTAAGGTCTAGTATATTTTTTAAAAGATCTGTTTCTTTGAGAGAGAGAGGGAGAATGGCAGGGAGGGGCAGAGGGAGAGAGAGTCTCAAGCAGAGAGCCTGATGCAGGGTTCGATCTCACAACCAGGAGATCACAACCTGAGCTGAAATGAAGAGTTGGATGCTTAACCAGCTGTGCCACCCAGGCGCCCCAAGGTCTAACATCGAAAGAAAGATGAGCACTTGGCAATGAAGAAAAGGTAAAAACAAAGAAAGCAAATATAACTAATGGCAAGGCCACAGCCTGAAAAATAATTGAAACCCTACCTTGTAAAATTCAAACGATTATAGAGTCTTTCAATGAATACTTTTTCTAAATTTAATACATTCAAAATAATTGTATAGTGTTTATAATTATTTTGAATGATATGACTCTTGTTTGCATCATTATAGTATAAGAGGTCTATCAGTTTTTTGAGAATTATAGAAGTCCTTTACTCAACTTTCTATGTCATGGCTTAGTTTTTTGCACTTATTTATTCATCATTCAATATTTGTTAAGCATGTTCCGTGTTCCAGGAACATCATACCTTCCCATGGTTTGCTGTCTAAGAAAAGAGATAAGCTTTTCCAAGTTCGATTATGACAGGGAAGTACTTTTGTGTGTGTGGAAACATAACAAGGCAACCTGATTTAGACAGGAAACGATGAAGGAAAATCATTCCAAGGAAGAGGTGTTTTAAGTTAAGTTAGGTCCTCCTAAGAGTGTTTTGTCAGGGGGAGAATGTATGTCTTACTTCTTTGTATATCTTCATGATACCCAGGACAAAACCTTGCACGTACGTCTGATGAATATCTCTCATGATGATTATCAAGTGTTTGATGTACAAAGTACTTCAAAGGGATTGGCTTTTATTGACTTGAATTCTCTCTCTCTCTCTCTCTCTCTCTCTCTCTCTCTCTCATGCACGCGCGGGCGTATGAAATGCAGTCCATTTTGCTAAGTGAGGACTCCTTTCCCTGCTTAGGCTCTTCAAGAGTGCTTGATCACAGAAACTGCTGCTGCTGCAGTTAAGCTCTGTTGAGTTCAAGGATCAGAATCTTGCCCAAGTTACCTCTGCGAAAAGGGTCCAGTATAAAAATTCATGGCTGGAACTAGAAGGTGTCAAGAACCAAAGCAGCTCTAAGAAAATGCTGTTCTGCCACCTGGTACTCCCTATATAGCTATTGCTCATTGCTTCCCTACTTCACTCTGAGAGGTTACTCCATTTTCTTCTTCAGGTCACATTTGTATTTTTACTCATTTTCCTCTTTCTCATGTCCTTGGCTTAGAAGGGGCTCTTACAAGTACCACCACCCACTTTTATGGACTCTGTCCCTGTCTCAGCTTTACCTCTCACTGTTAAATTCTCCTTGTATTCCAGTTCCAATTACCAACACTGAGAAGCTGATGGACCCAGCTCTTCTATGCCAGACCACATCATAGAGTTCTACCATAGGCAGTCCCTGGGTCATGTACCACCTTTGGTGCATTCACCTCTAGCCTGGTTACCTAGGTCATAGGTATTGTGGACGGGGTCCCTCTTTGTAAAGAGTGTGAGCAGTGTTTACCTAAGTTCACCAAATGCCATCACTGAGTATCCACATACACTTAGAAATTTAGAATTACTTTCGTACTCTCATATATCCTAATCAAACTTCCACAAACACTAAAATAATTTTATTAGTTAAAAAAACATAACCCCAGTTCTTGTTTTCCCCTTCTGCTTCTCCTCTTTTCCATGATGTGCTTTGTTCTTCAAACCATTCATTTATTGGACTTTCTCATACACACCTAAGATTTAAGTATGCTGATGATGTTCCAGAAAAGATTAAATCTTAGAGATTTTTTTAAGATTTTATTTATTTATTTGACAGAGAGAGAGCACAGGGAGGAGGGTCAGAGGGAGAGGGAAAAGCGGGCTCCCCCCCCCAAGCAAGGAGCCAGACTCAGGGCTCGATCCCAGGACCCTGGGATCACTACCTGAGCTGAAGGCAGACACTTAACTGACTGAGCCACCCAGGCACCCCTAAATCTTAAGAGATTCTTTGTCTCTCCTCTTTTTTACCTTTTCATGATAGAGCTCACATAAATTCCCAGTTGTTGATGTTTGCCCTCTCTTTTTCCATCCCTTATCGTATTGCTTCCAATAATTTTTTTAAAGATTTTGTTTTTATTTGAGAGAGAGAGCAAGCACAAGCAGGGGGAAGGGTTCGAGGGACAGGGAGAAGCAGACTGAGCAGGGAGCCTGATTCAGGACTCGAACCCAGGACCCTGACATTATGACCTGAGCCAAAGACAGATGCTTCACCAACTGAGCCACCCAGTGCCCTACCTCCAAGAATTTTGGATAAACTGTTTGGAGAACACCTGAGACGCAATCTCTTCATTTCACATTCTACTTTAGGCCAGGTTCTTTTGACATTTACCCCACAAATGAATTCAATGTTCAGTGATTTGCTGAGTTAGAGAAGTCATGAGAAAAAAGAAGCACTTTCTAGATTAAAGGAATCAAGTCTGAGATCTTGTGAAATTTCCAAGATCTTTCAACTTTGATTTAAATCTGAAGTTATGTAATACACAGTATCTCAGTAAAAGACATTATGACCATGGCATAAATAGCCCACATTTTTAATTTAATCTTTAATTTAAGTTAATTTAATTTATCTTTTCTTCGTGTGCTCATCAAGACATCCTTTTATGGTTGTAGCAGAATCGGATTAAAGCATCTCTTTATTTTGGCCTTCTTTAATTTTTTAATTTAATTTTTTTAGAAAGGAGGGAGGAGCAGAGGGAGAGAGAGAGAGAGAGAGAATCTCAAGCAGGCTCCACCCCCAGCACAGAGCCCGATGCGGGGCTCAATCTCACAACCCTGGACCATGACCTGAGCTGAAATCAAGAGTCAGATGCTTAACCAACTGAGCCACCAAGGCACCTGGCATTCTTTAATTTTTTTAAATGTTAATGTACAAGCTTTTTAAAATAGAAATAAAGCAGTGTGCTGATATGCACTCTGCGGCTGATATGGCCTCTTGCCTTTAGTTAATATTTGTAATTCCTTGTTAATGTGTTTTGGTATGTAGGTTTATTCCCCAGCTCTTCTTACAAGAAACATTACAAGAGAATCTAAAAGCTAACAACATGTTCTTTCTCTTGGAAAGGCCAAGAGGAATAGTGATAATTTAGAAAAAGTTGTAATGTAACATTAAAAACCAATCTTTAGGAATCCCACAAGGAGTATCTAGATTTCACTGCTAGCTTTGATAGATACTCAGTAAATATTTGTAAAAATAACCAACAGTCTTCATTATTAAATCTAAAAAGTTTATGGTCATTTCAAACCCTCATAATCTAGTTTTTAAAGGATTAACAAGTACTTAAAAATCAAGTTTCCTTTTGGAGGAACATAAAGAGTAATTAATGACAGCACTGCCTTCCAGACAAGTCTCAAAATTAACTGTGTAGCACTTGCTGAAACTTCATCCTTTGGAAAGACTGACAGAGGTATCCCCCTTGCCTTACATGCAGTGACCCCCTTTTCCACAGACCACATGTGGGGTCTCCAGTTTTCTTTGGGTTGATAAACATACCTGAACTCCTTTCTCTTTATTTATTCAAGCTTAAATTTGCTTATCTACCAGTAGATCAATGGTCTTAGTCTCTTGTTTTCTAATATCTTCAAGGGAAAAAAACATCTAGCAGTCATGGTGTTATTAAAAGAATACCATGAATTATTGCTATGACAACTTTAATTGTATGTTATGAGCAAATCAGATACCATCTTGAGTAGTTAAGGTAAATCATTGCCACATTAATGGTTTAAGACCAATTCATGAGGACAATGCTTGCAAGGTAGAAAGTTCCTCCATCATTTGTCTATGAATTGGGAAATGCTTGCTAGAATTTGATTTTAGCAATAGATCATCTAGCTTCAACTTGGAAAACCTTTGTTCCACTGAGTCTGAGAACCAGTGGTCTTAATTATTAATCTCTTAATAAATTGAAAAATAACATGTCAGTGTAATGTAAAGTCTGATGTAAAATTTTTAGAGTCAGAAAATTTAACAATGCTTTTCTTATTTTAAAAAAAGTGGTTGTGGGGTGCCTGGGTAATGCAGTTAGTTAAACCTTCGCCTCCTGGTTCCAGCTCAGGTCATGATCTCAGGGTTGTGAGATTGAGCATTGGGCTCAGCGCAGAGTCTGCTTGAGATGCTCTCTCTCGTTCTCCCTCTGCCCCTTCCACTTGTGCATGCTCTCTCTTTCTCTCTAAAAATAAATATTTTTTTAAAAAGTGGTTTTGCCTGTACTTATATCTCAATAAATTACAAAAGGCTTTGTTTGCAATGTTCTGCCCATCTTTTAATGCTCTCAGCTTCCTACCTTCCTCCTTCCCTGCCATACATATATGCAGTTTTTCTTCTCACATTTGTGTGTGATCTTCTAATTATGGCTGAATAGTCATGAATTAGAGATGGAAAATTTCAGTTTTGCTAAAATCTAAAATTAAGCACTATACTGTGCAGAATCATAGTTTTCTTTAAAAAGAAATCACTGTCCTTAAACTGGCTGGGATGTTAATGTGAAAGTACAAAGGATGTGGCCATGAGCTACTATTCAGAATTACGTGTATTTTTTTTAAATCCTCGTAATGAATATAAAATGATCTCCTCCTTGGTCTCTGAAATTCCAACAAATAACTTCAAAGTCTTGTAGTACTACAATACTTTGTATTCAGCGCTCAATTCCGAATAACAGCTGACCAGCAACATTTCATAGTGCCCATTTCCCCCTTTGATGATATAAGGTGTTTTCTTTAAAAACGTTCTTTTCTTCTTGGTACATAAAGATCATGCCTGCTGATGGTTCAAAAAGAAACACAATTCTGAGAGCTTCAGAAACTGATGTAACTAAACCATCTTGAAAGTGTCAGTACACCACCAGCCAGGCAGTCCATTCATTTCAGGGTGATCTTAATCTTGTTCTGACCTTCAGGAAGGGTGAGATGAATAGGAAGAGGCTCCATTTATATTCCCAAGGTGAATGAATGGTTTCATTATATGACCTGACTGAATCTGCTGCCCAGTCATAGTGACAAAGAGGACATTTGTTTCTGTGCCTAAAGACTTCTTTTAAAAAAAACCTGTATTAACCTGCCCCAAAAAGGAGAGCTGTCACCACACAGGATGCTTATCAGAGAGACTGTCATAGTTCCAGCTTACTCCACCCATGCCCCAGTTGCTACCTGTTGTTGGGTGTGTGTCACCATTTCCAAGCCATCTTCTCTTGAATTTCAAGAAGGGACACTCTGGGCAGCTGTCTCTCAGTTTTATATCCTTAGAATGACCTTCCTCATCTTGTGTTCACACATGACCCAAGGAACATAACACACAGATTGGGTTTCCTGGCTTCTAGGGTTAGCCAGAATAAAGTTTGACACTGATAGATGGGGTCAAACTAAGGCACCCTCAGGACGTTCATCATGAAGATACATTGACCCAATGAATGTTAATAAGTGTAATTATGCCCCCCAAAATTGAAATTTAATTTAAGTAAATCTGTTAAATACTCCTCCCTCTTTGAGCTCCAGGCAAAGGTGTTTGTTCTTTATAAAGAACTTTATAAAATCTGCTGCACCTTTAATAAGATTTTTTTTTTTAAGCGGGCGCCTGGGTGGCTCAGTTGGTTAAGCGACTGCCTTCGGCTCAGGTCATGATCCTGGAGTCCCGGGATCGAGTCCCACATCGGGCTCCGTGCTGAGCAGGGAGTCTGCTTCTCCCTCTGAACCTCTTCCCTCTCATGCTATCTCTCATTCTCTCTCTCTCAAATAAATAAAATCTTTAAAAAAAAGATTTTTTAAGCAGTGGTATCTTGTCTTAGTTTTTCGTTTATTTATGTAGAAGAACATCTTGTTTATTGGAGACAGTAATTCTTATTCTAGGTCCAAGAGTATTTTATCTGGAATTGAGGTAAACTTGGATTCCTGGCATGGCAGTCTGTAGAGCATTTGCTATTCTCCCATCTCACAGGTCTTTTGATAATAATCTGAGAATTTCCTGGAATCACTTTAGGCCATAGTCTTCCCACTAGTGATCCTTCCAGTCCTGGTTATTGACTGTGTCAAGAGAAGTGTGTGACCAGGTAGTCAGACTATGTTACTTAGCAAACTCATTAATCTCTAGACCAGCTCAGGCACCAGTCTTCGTATCTGCTTTCTGGTGGTTACACAAGGTACCAGTATTGATTTTAGACAACTCTGTCACTTGATAATTGCTCAGAGCCCTGAAAAATGTCTGCTAGATTAAGAAGGCAAAGGGCAAAGTTTACAGCTCTTTAATATTTTATAATCTACTGATTTATTTTTCTCTTTGCTCTACCAACGAGTGAAGCTTGTTGAGTTTGTCTCAAAACTCAGAGAATAATGAATCCCAAATGTGAAGAGCCCCAGGAGGTTACAGTGGTTTCTCTGGTGTTTTTCTTTTTGGGTACCTCAAATGTTTCTTCAGGAAAGGAAGCAGTGACAAATCTAAACTGAGAGAGTTGACATCAGGGACCAGTGGTATGGAATCTTAGTTCAGTTCCCATATCAGGAAGATTTCATAGTATCAAATAAAATAAATATGAATTGGAGGGGCAGGGGAAGGACTCCAGAAGGACAGGAAACAAATTTTACCAATACTAGAAAGTTTATATATGTTACTTTATTTAATCCTTATAACTGCTTTGCAAGGTTATTATTACACACCTATTTTATAAAAATGGTGGCTTACTGCTGTTAACTGGCTCTCCAAGAACTGGGCAGCTCGCGTGCTACTTCAGTGCCAGGACTATCTCAGTGCAAACACAGATTCTTTCAAATATATCATTTTGTCCCAAGGAAACAAGACAGCATTCATTACAACAATGTGAAGTCCACTGGCACATTTCCTAAAATATATATTTTGGCAGATCTTTTTCTATAATGATTTCCATCTAGAATCCTTGTTAACTTTTTTAGGTCAAAAGAGTAGTATCCATTAAGACATTGTATACTATTCTGGAAGAGATATGTTCACTCACATTATCCGGCCCATTAGATTTAAATGTGGCAAAAGTTTGGTGCAAAAGGACCCAGGACCCCTTGGCACCCAGGACCACCGCCTTAAATAACGCGCGCGTGCGCGCACGCGCACACACACACACACACACACACACACACACACCCCACAGCTTTTCCTGAGCCTGGTTCAGGCCTTCCAAACAGTCATATTTACTTTCTTGAGCATAAGTAAGAATTTTAGGATTCACCTACCAGCTATTGACAAAAGAGTTATGTGCCTATGTGCCAAGGATATGATAAATAACTTCTCACATGTTATCTCAATTATTGCTATGTATTGTTATATATCAAGCCTTCTCTCTATCTCAATTTTACAGATGGGGCAATGAGCTCAAAATTTTAGAGATGTGTGCAAGTTCACCTAGCTAAATTACAGAGCTAGAATTAGAGCCTGTGTCTATCTTGATTCTAAAATTGTTCTCTTCCCTGTGACATGTTTACATTTGCCCTTCTACTCAGAGTCCCTCTGCTTGGATGATATTTCTTCCTTAGTTGTTAGCTGTGGTTTTCTCAAGACACTGTAAAATGTAAAATGAGAAGCACTCAGGGAAATGAGAATACCTTAGAGTCACGTGGAGCTGGGTTTTAATTCTACTTATGACCTAACCATTTTTGTTGTGTCTTTGTTGTTTAGTTGTTAATCCTATCTAGTGACATTTTCAGATACTGTATTTTTCAAATCTTGAATGTCTCTTTGGTTCAGTTTTTTATTTTCCATTTCCCTTCTCATTGTATTTATGTTCGTTTTCCATGTGGATCTTATTTATAATAGCTGCTTTAGTATCTTTGTGTGCTATTTCCATCATCTCTCAGTCCATTTCTGTTAACCCATTTTTTCCTGAATATGGGTCACATTTTCCTATTCCTCATAGGTATAGTAGTTTTATATTGAATGCCAGACATTGTGATTTTATGTTTTAGTGTGCTGGATTTTGTTGTATTTCTTTAAAGAATTTTGGGTTCTGTACTGGCAGGCAGTCATTGGTTGTAGATTAGTTGGTTTTTTGTGTGGTTTTTTTTTTCCCAGTCTTGTTCTTAAGCTCTTTCTGGACAGGTCTAGATGAGTCTTAAGGATTAATTTAGCTTCCTATTTGAGAGTGGCTCTTTTGGGGTTCTTTATTGAATGCCGTATGTGTTCAAGAAGGTCTCCTCTAGGCGGCTGGTGGGAACTTGAATGATTTCTGACCCCGGTTGTGCTCTTTTGCTTCAAGCTCCATGATAATTATTTTCTTCCTCTGGACATTATACTTGTTTGGCCTTGTAGGGCTTCACCTGATGTGTGCACAGACTAGGATTCACCAAAGACTCAAGAGTACCCCTATGAAAATTTCTGGAACTTTTTCTCTGCATAGCTAGCTCCCTCATTTTGGGTACTCTACTCTGTACGTTCTGGCTGCTTTGGCCTCCCCAAACTCTGATCTCTGTTTCTTCAACTCAGAGAGATTGTCTAGGGAGGCTCCTCCTCCCTGCTGCCTAGTCTAGAAATTGCCTCCAATCAGAAAGCCTCATTTGCTTCTCATCTCCCAGGAATCACAATCTTAAACTACCTATCATTCAGTGACTACAAATAGTTGTTGCCTATATTTTGTCTAGTTTTCTAGTTATTTACTGTGGGAGGGTAATTCTTGATCCTATTACTCCCTCATGATCAGAAGTGTAAGTCCCTGTGGTTGGAAATGTTATTTAACTTTTTTAAATCACAGGTGTTTTTTTTTTTCTTTTCATTTTTAAAGAGGAGATAAGACCTACCTCTCAAGCACATTTTAAGATTAGAATTAATATTACTGTATTCTCTTTGTACTGCACATTTGGATTTAATATGTCTGTGTCTTGATTTCCTTATTTGTGCAATGGGGATTGTGTGGATTAAATGAACTAGTATCTGTATTACATGGTTCTAAGTAACTTTGCCAAAAGTAATGCCTTGCACACAGTAAGAGTTATAGGTGTTAGCTAAATAAATAATTTTAGACAATTGTGGAGATGTTGTCTGCTGTCAGAAAGAAAATAATCCTACAATTAGCCAACAGCAAACACACGTGGAGTTTAGAGGACATACAAGAAATTTCTTAATTTTCCCCACTGAGATACTTTTCAGTTTATAGAGACCATTTTCATGGTTGTCCAGGGCTCCATCTCTCTTCTCCTGCCCTTCATTTTCCCTCAGTCTTAACATCTTTTGCCTTCCCTGCCCAGTTACCTGGTTCACTACTGGCTGCATGATGAAATGTTTTCAAGATCATGATGACCATTCTTGCAAGCATCTTTGAAGAGCTTTGTTGTACCTTTTACTGTTGATCTTAGAAAAGATTAGGTTTTTTTAATTTTGTCAGAAGGGATCATATATAGCAGAAATCTTTCTCTTGTTATCAGGACCACTTCTTATAACTTTGATGTGTTTGATGTGCTAAGCAACAGATGTTGCCTTACAATATTTTATCAAAGAATCCTGCTGAGGGTTGGGGGTAAAGAAAAGAAGGAGGTGATAAATACCAAATCCACAAAGCTTTTTGAGAAAATATGTATGTAGCATATGTAATATATATTAAGTGGTGGCTATTATTTGGATATTGCCATGTGAGTGGATATGTAAGTAGCATTGTTATCTAACCAAGTATTAATATTAAGACTAGAGAAAATAGGAAGTCATTTGCGAAATGTGATCAGGGAAATTTAGGTGGACTATATTGCCCCTGAACCTGATCATTTAGGTATAATCCAGACTCACCTATTATCAATTCCAGGGTTTAATACTTCCACTACTCTCTTACTAATATCTTAGGGTCCCTTGTTTCATTATCATTCAGTTGAACACCCCCTGACAAAGTCCCAATCCTGGATGGACTGTGGACCTTCTCTGCTTCTATTTAAAGCAAGGTAAATTGATGTTATTATTAACTAGGGTCACTAAGCAACCTAACCAGGTATATTAGTTAACTAATACACACATATACATTAAATATGAAATATAATTATATATTATTTTGATGCCTACTTTTTTGCCCATTCTTCCTGCTAAAGACCAAGCCTGCCATGAGTTCCCTCTCTTCTTCCTCTCTCTACTGGCTTCTTCCGGTCAACAGGTTGCCTTTCTTACCTTAAAAACAAACCAAAATAAAAAAAAAAATAACAAAGCCTTCCAAGATTGAACATCCCATTCTTGTTTTCACTTTATTTTTCTCCTCCATGGAGTGATCAAATTTTTGAAGGCATCACTAATTGTTTTTTCCATTTCATCTTAAAAGCATTAAAATCTGTCTCCCACCCAGACTATTCTGATGAAAATTCTATTTACGAAAGTCACTAATGACTTCCATGTCATTAACTCCAATGTGTGCTTTCAAGTACTTCCTTTGCTTATCCACTCAGCAGCATTGGACACTGTTACACTGTCCTTTCTTGAAGACTGATTTCCCTTCTACTGATCTAGATACTCTATTTCCCTTTGTCGTATCCTCTTCTCATTCCTTAAATACTGGTGTTCCTCGGGGGTTGATCTTAGGCGACTTGCTTTTGTCACTCTGTATATGGAAGTTCTAAGCCAGGCGGTCTATAAATGGAAAGAAAAGATGCTCCCAACTGATCTTATTCTGATCCACTTTTTTTTTTTTTACGATTTTATTTTTCAACAGAGAGAGACAGAGAGAGAGGAAACACAAGCAGGGGGAGTGGGAGAGAAGCAGGCTTGCCGCGGAGCAGGGAACCCGATGTGGGACTCGATCCCAAGACCCTGGGATTATGACCTGAGCCGAAGGCAGACGCTTAACGACTGAGCCACCCAGGCGCCTATTCTGATCCACTTTTATGTTATGTTATGTGTTATAAATTCTTTATACATTACTGTTTTTTCCTTCTCATCCTACCTAATCCAGTTAAGCTCTATTCCAGGGATCTTTATCACTGGCTCACAGAATAGGCCTAAATAGTGATAGGAAGATAATAAGCAATCAATAAAACTTTGTTGAATGAGTTAATGTCATGAGGTCCAGTACATGTTGCGTAAGTGCTTTTAGAGCATGCACCCACTTGATCCTTCTTTCTTTGGATTAATTGACATTTATTGAAAAAAAACATTGATGGAAGGTAGGCTTCATCTTATTTCCATCTGTGATTGATTAACAGGGGACTGTGCTTGGAGAGCTATGTTGAACGTACTTGTCCAGGGGTCAGTGGAAAGAGGTGTTGCAATCTATTAATACTGTGCCTCATACAACATAATAATATCATTTATAGAGCATGGACCATGTGCCAAACACTGATAAGCACATTATTTCAATTAGAGGTCACAACAGCTGCATGAGATACTGTTATTACCCTTGTCTTTGCATTGATATAACTGAGATACAGAGATGTTAATAACTTGCCCAAGACCACACAGCAAACAAATGGCAAAGTTGAGATTTAAATGTAGTCTGTCACACTTTGGAAGCCATGGACTTAAGCATCATGCTATACTCATAAGGTGGAGTGGTAGTCTTTTCTTTCCCTGTATTTTTGCCATTCCTGGCCTAAATTAAACTATGAAGATGGGACAGAAGAACAGTATAGGTCATGTTAGTATGGAGAAAGAAGATTACTCTGCCCAATGAGGCCTCAGTTATCACTCATCTCAAAAATGAATTATTTCATTAAAAAATACATGCACAAGCAAACACACACATACTTTTTTCCCCTTTTGAAATAGTCACAAAAATTGCAAATATAAGAGAATCTTGGTTTTGTAACTAGTTAAGAGTAAGCTGCCAGTCTGATGCCCCAATATTCTCACACACTCTAATGTGTATTTCCTATAAAGAGGAACATTTCTCCTGCATAACCACAATGTCATCATCAAAACTAAGAAATTAACATCCTGGGGTACCTGGGTGGCTCAGTCAGTTAAGCATCCGACTCTTATTAAGTATCCAACTCTTGATTTTGGCTCAGGTCATGATCCCAGTTGTGAGATTGAGCCCCAAGTCAGGCTCCATGCTGAGCATGGAGTTTGCCTAAGATTCTCTCTCTCCCTCTCTGTCTTCCCATCCCCCACACTCACACACTCTCTCTCTAAGGAAAAAATTATAGAAAAGGGAAATTAACATCGTTACATTAGAACCATGTAATACTCAGCCTTCATGTTTAGATTTGTCCAGTTGTACCAATAATATCCTTAATAGCAAATGGACACTGTTAAAAATCACTGTGGGGGCGCCTGGGTGGTTCAGTTGTTAAGCGTCTGCCTTCGGCTCAGGTCATGATCCCAGGGTCCTGGGATCAAGCCCCGAATCGGGCTCCCTGCTCCGCGGGAGGCCTGCTTCTCCCTCTCCCAATCCCCCTGCTTGTGTTCCCTCTCTCGCTGTGTCTCTGTCAAATAACTAAATAAAAATCTTTTTAAAAAAATCACACTGTAGTGTTCAGTTGACATATTCTTCAGTTTCACAGAGTCTCCAGCAATCCACCAATGACAGTTCAGGTTTCCTACCCCAACACTGGTTCCCACAGGGGTTTCTACTTGTGACTCTCCTTTGGAAAGCTGTTAGTCCCTGGATTCTCCTGCCTCTCTCCCCAGTTTAGGGGGCGTTGGTTTGCCCTGTGTCTTCCTCTATCTTATGGATCCAAAAAGAGTGATTGATTTTTCAGTCTGCTCAGCTTTTTACTTAATAGGATAGAGTAATGACTTCTAAGCTCCTTATATGCAGAATAGGAAACCAGAGTCCCTTTAGTCTCCTTTAATCTGGAACAGTTCCTGTCTTTCTTTCACAACCTTAAACTGTTACAGGGCAATTATTCTGTAGAATGTTCCTTAATTTTGGTTTAAGTGATGTTTCCTCATGATTAAATTCAAGTTATTTACATTGGTGGAAATAGCCCAGAAGGGATGTTGTGCTATTTTGAGTTACATCTTATAAGGTGGTGCATGATTTCAATTTGTCCCATTATTGATGAGGTTCACTTTGATCCTTCGAATAAAGATGGCATCTAGGCATTTTTTTTAAGATTTTATTTCTTTATTTTGATAGAGAGAGACAGCGAGAGAGGGAACACAAGCAGAGGGAGTGGGAGAGGGAGAAGCAGGCTTCCCGCTGAGCAGAGAGCCCTACGTGGGGCTCCATCCCAGGACCCTGGGATCATGA
Source organism: Eumetopias jubatus (assembly GCF_037043125.1). NCBI lineage: Eukaryota > Metazoa > Chordata > Mammalia > Carnivora > Otariidae > Eumetopias > Eumetopias jubatus. The sequence goes on along the minus strand of NW_028274821.1, from coordinate 47,313,664 downwards.
CCTGAGCCAAAGGCAGATGCTTAACGACTGAGCCACCCAGGCGCCCCAACATCTAGGCATTTTGATGTGACTGCCAGGCTTTCCACTATTTAACTCGTTAAAACTAGTAAGTATTTAGGTAGCTATGTGAGGTAATGGATATATTAATTAGCTTGACTGTAGTAATCATTTCACAATGTACATGTATATCAAAACATCATGTTGTATACCTTAAATATATACAACTTAAATAAATAAACAATCAAGTAATTTCTAGGGCAGTATTTTGAAACTTTGTCCACAAGAACTTTGCCTTCCTCACCCCACTTTGGCTGTGACTCTTCACAGAAACTGTACCCCCACAGATACTCCACTCACTTTTCTCAGGCTCCAACACCACATGCCAGGTTAGCTCTCCATTTGGACGCTTGCCTCATCCTTTTTGAACCCTGGCATCCCACTTTGGACTACCATGCATCCCTGCCCCTTCCAGCACAATGCTTATTTTTTTCTGCCCATCTATTGGCTTTAGGACTAAATTTTTCAGGAAGGGAACAGGAAGCAGATATTATAGGTCATTTAAGACCACTTCTAACTATAGCATTCTAGGACAGATAAATTTATATGGTTAAATATTTGCAAGTTTATGCTCAGAAAATGGGGGTAAATGTGTGTTGAAACCACTGGGACAAAGGACCATGCCTAAAGTAATCACCGAGCCTGGGGAAAGTGAGGCACTGAGTAGCCTGGACAGGGCTAGATGTGTCGGATGGGGACTCAGGCCAGAAGCACAAGATCCAAGAGGAGGCAGAGAAGTCAGGCCATCCGTAACAATAACCCTCAGAAAGGGAGAGGTGATGACAGTGAATAACCAGAAAGCAACAAATGTCCATTAAAGCATTCAAGGCAGGAAAAGGGAAATATTTAACAATACCTTAATATGAGTTAGAGTGATTAGTAATCTTATGCATTATGGGAACAATTCATTTTTTCAAAGTAATAATGTGTTGCTGACCACATGTTATTAAACCACTAGATGCCACGAACTTTTTGATTTCTCTTGCCAACAGTGCAAGTTGATAACCAGGCTCTAAGTAATTGATGTTATGCTGCCATCCTTTGGTCGACTTTAAAATGTCTTCCTTACTAATGAACTATTTGGTATGTTTTTAATATACAGAGGTAACCAGAATTTTAATTACAGCATTATATTTTTTAGATTGACAATGTTAAATGTGAAAAAAGGTGAGTAGATAAAAATGTATACTTGTGCAATAAACTTAAAAGTCATTTACGAAGTCCATTCTAGTCAGATAGATTGCCACTCTTAGTTTATTCCATTTTCTTCAAAGACTTTGTCTTTTTTTTAGACAACTGACTGAGCCACCCAGGCGCCCCTAGCTATACCACTTTATTTTTATGGTAGTTTCTTTAGGGCTTAAAGTTTATATATCTTTATTTAGCATATTACAGTTTATTTTCAAATAATACTACATATAGCTTAAAGTTCAGTGCAGAGGATATTACAACAATATATTTCTTTCTCCTTCCTCTCATCCTTTTTGCTATTGTTGTCACACATTTTCATGTTTTAAACCCCACAAACATTGATACTATATGTATTTTAAATAGCCAATTACATTTTAAAGAGATTTTTAAAATGAGAAAATATTTCATCTGTATTGACTGATTATCAAGTATTTACCCACATAGTTACCCTTTCTGGTCTTGTTCATTCCTTTTGGTAAATCTAAATTTCTATTTGGTATCATTTTTCTTGAATAACTATTCTTCTTCTTGCATAACTTCCTTTAATAATTATCGTATCTTGGGTCTGCTGGCAATGAATTCTCTTGGCTTTCTGTGTGTCTGAATAAGTATTTTGTCTTCAGTTTGGAAATATATTGTTGCTGAGTATAGAATTCCAGGTGGAGATAGTTTTTCTTTCAGTACTGTAAAGATACTGTTCCACTGTCTTTTGGCTTGCATGATTTTTGAAGAGAAGACGGCTGTCATCTTAATTTTATTTCTCTGTGCACCATATGTCTTCTTTTTCCCTGACCGATTTTAAGGTATTCTTTCTACCATTATATTTCAGCAATTTGATGATAATGTGCCTTGGTGTGATTTTCTTCTTGTATCTTCTATTAGGATTTTCTTAAGCTTCTTGAATCTGTGGGTTTATCATTTTAATTAAATTTGGAAAAGTTTCAGACATTTTTTATTTCAACATTTTTTATCTCCTTCTGGGACTCTACAGAAATATCAGACCCATTCAGTATGATCATATAGGCGACTGATGTTCACTTAGTCTTTTTCTCTTTTGATAGTTTCTATGGTGATGTCTTCGAGCTCACTGATACTGTTTTCTGCAGTATCTTATCTGAATGTTAATCCATCTAGTGTATTTATTGCTTTAGGTAGCATGTTTGTCATCTCTAGAAATTCACTTTGCTCCTTTTTGATATCTTCCATTCTTTCTTCATCACATTCATCTTTTTTCCTATCTTGTTGAGCTTATGAGGTAAATTTATAAGAGGTGTTCCAGCCTCCTTGTCTGCTAATTCTGTCATTTGTGTCATTTCCAGGCATTGTTTCTTGATTATCTTTTCTACTGTTTTTAGGTCCTATTTTCCTGCTTCTTTGTATGTCTGATAGCTTTTGACTAGATTCAGAACATTGTAATTTTGACATTACTGGATTTGTGAAGTCCTTCATATATGGTTGGGCTTTGTTTTAGGACATAGTTGAGTTGCTATGAGGACACAGTTTAGTTACATAGTTGAGTTACTATGTTGATTCCTTTGGGGCTTGCTTTTAGTATGGATGGAGCAGACTTCAAAGTCTAGGGCAATGTCCTCTCACTACCAAGGGACTATCCTCATAAGGACTGTACTCACTGGTCCCTATTCTAGGAAATCTGCACTTTGCCTGGTGGAAATATGAAATATTCCCAGGCTTCTGTCCACCCTGGGGATAGTTGGCCCATTCCTTTCTGAGCATTCTTTCCCTGGTCTCCAGATCCTAAGTGACATGGGCTCTAGATACTCTTAAAAAATGTTGTGTGTATGCATGTGTGTGTGTGCATGGGCTTGAGTGTGTATCTGTACACATGGCTGTGCATGTGGAGAGTCATGAATGACATTCAGAGCCCATGAGACAGTAAAGCCTGGTGCGTGGGTCCCTTTTGTCTAAATCTAAGGACGGTATTAAGGGAATCCACTGCAAGCTTACACTACTTTAGAGAAAAACAATGGAAAACTATCAGGATAGTGAAAAAAAAGTGCTAAGTATTAAGCATCACTGATTAAGACAAAGTCTTTGGGGACACCTAGGTGGCTCAGTCAGTTAAGCATCTGCCTTTGGTTCAGGTCATGATCCCAGGGTCCTGGGTTCAAGTCCCATGTTGGGCTCCCGGCTCAGCAGGGAGCCTTCTTCTCCCTCTGCCTGCCACTCCCCCTGCTTGTGCACTCTCTCTCTCTGACAAATAAAATAAATAAAATCTTTTTAAAAAGCGGTATAGCTGATAAACCAATAGTGGAGATAAAATGGAATTATTTTTTGTAATCAATCCCAGAAAAGGGGAAAAAATTAACAATTAAAAAATAAATAGCAATATGGTAGATGTAAATCCTGCTGTAGTACATTAATTATATTTACCTATGTGCATAACCACATTAAATGTAAATGTGACAAGTAAAAAAGTAGCCATATATGAGACAGAACAAGAAAGGCAATTTTTAAAAGATATACAGTGCTGTGAGGATCCAGAAGAGAGATTATAGCTTCTTTTTTTTTAAGATTTTATTTATTTATTTATTTGACAGAGAGAGGCAGCAAGAGAGGGAACACAAGCAGGGGGAGTGGGAGAGGGAGAAGTAGGCTCCCCGCTGACAGGGAGCCTGATGCGGGGCTCGATCCCAGGACCCTGGGACCATGACCCAAGCCCAAGGTCTGACTGAGCCACCCAGGTGCCCCGAGAGATTATAACTTCTTAAAAATAAAATCAAGGCTGTAAAGAAGAAGTAATCCTTAGTCCTTGCACAGACAGGTACTGGGGGTGAAGGAGGTGTGGGTGATGTTTCTGAGAGAGAAAGCATCCAATAAACAACACACACACCCTGTCTAGCTGCATTAAGGAAATAGTGAGTCATTAACCTTATCTGGAGTTCAGGTTCCCTCACACAACATTTGGAGCAAGAGTGGGAGATAAGATTGGAAAGGTAGGTTGGAGGCATATTCAAGAGGATTTAAAATATGGAACTGGGTATTTGCCATTCAAGAGGCATTATTTATTTAAAGATATTGATGTAAAATTTACCATAGTTATAGGTACCCTAGGGAATATACACTAGCCAACTGCCCCCGATCTGTTTACATATAACTTTATTATTTATAATGGTTACATAGCAGGGCACCTGGGTGATGCTGTTGGTTAAGCATTAGACTCTTGGTTTCAGCTCAGGTCTAATCTCAGGGTCGTGAGATCGAGCCCCAAGTAAGGCTCTGTGCTCAGTATGGAGTCTGCTTGGGCTTCTCTCTCCCTCTCCCTCTCCCCCACTGTGCACATGCTCTCTCTCTCTCCCTCTCTCTTTCTCTCAAATAAATTTTAAAAATCTTTTTTAAAAATGGTTACATAGCATTTTTTTAAAAATTTTATTTATTTGAGAGAGAGCGGGCACAAGCGGGGGGAGGCAGAGGGAGAAGCAGACTCCCCACTGAGCAGGGAGCCCAATATGGGACTTGATCCCAGGACCCTGGGATCATGACCTGACCTGAAGGCAGGTGCTTAACCGACTGGGCCACCCAAGCACCCCTACATAGCATTTAATTATATGGATTTACCAACATTTATCTAACCCTTCCCTTATTTTTGGACCTATAGGCCATTTCTAATATTCTGCAGTTACAATAATTTTATAACAACCTTCTTTTGCTAATTTTTTTCTCTTTCACATTACCTTTCATAGGCCAGAAACTTAGATATTCAACTGCTTGAGTAAGATATGAAACAATTTAAGATTGCTCATATGTATTTTAAGGTTAATTTGCTCAAACATTTGTGCAAATGTACAGTTCTACTTGAGGTTTTAAATTTAGTAGTCTGTATAGATTTTAATTTTTCCCCCCGAGTGCCCTATAGGTGCTGCTAAACCTCTGATAAGTATTACTCAGATATATATTTAATATAGATATTTAAAGAGTACTCCTTTAAAAAATACTCTCAATAAAAGAACTTTAATAAGCTTGACTAAATATTTAGAAAGCATATTGTGTTGAGTGAAACTTTGTATGTAATAGGGTAATAGAAAATCATACTGGATGACTAGTCTGTAATTATCTGAAGGAACACATACAATGAAACAAGTTCTTTTGGTTACTTCGTCAAACAGCCAACACAATGGGGAAAGTGGAGGAAATGTCCCATAAACGCTATAAAAAGGGAACCAGAAAACCTAACATGTAATCTTAGAGTAATGACAGCACTAGAAAACAAAACCTACAAAAGAGAACACCTTCCAGAACTATCTGAGATGCATGAAAAGCAAACATTCACTAAAGCTGGAGCTGTACTAAGTCTGTACAGAGATAAGTGGCATATTTGACCTTCACCATGATTAACAAGCATTTCTTTGAAATTGTGTTAGTGCTGTTGGCCTCTTCTACTCTCTTCTCCCTCGGATTGAAACTGGCTCTCATCCAACAAAGAGTAAACAGAGAGAGTTTAAAACTCTGGAATAAATTGCAAAAATCATCAATTCAGCAGTGTCTAGCACAGAGGACAAACTTCCTACTTCCCCAGCAGTCTATGCATCATCACTGGTACCAGAGAGGACAAGCACTGGCCATTCTTCATGAGATGCTTCTGCAGATCTTCATCCTCTTCAGGGCAGATATTTCTCTGGATGGTTGGGAGGAAAGCCACATGGAGAATTTCCTCACTGAACTTCATCAACAGCTGGAATACCTAGAAATGCTTAGAGGCCTGGAAGCAGAGCAGAAAAGTGGCATTCTCAGTGATGAGAACCCTAGGCTGCAGGTTAAAATGTACTTCTGGAGGATCCATGATTACCTGGAAAACCAGGAGTACAGCCGCTGCGCCTGGACCATTGTTCGAGTAGAAATCAACCGGTGTCTGTTCTTTGCCTTCCAACTGATAAGAAAGCTAAGAAAACAAGAAATGGATTCCTTGAAGAATGTAGAGCAAGAGCCAACTGCAGGCTTTAAAAGCATAGGGTAAGTGGAGGGGTGGGAGGACTTTTCCAGACACTATTATTCCTTTTTTCATAAGTTGGTAGTATTGTTTTGGTTTTGTGTGTGTGTGTGTGTGTGTGTATTTTAAACCTGTTCTTTAAGATTATGCATATTGACAATTGTCTGTATCTTGTAATGTCACTTTGTATTTTCTATTCATCTTAAGTTTTATGAGTTAAAGTGGATTCATTAACGTTTCATAATTGGTTCTTCAAATGGGTATATTTTCATCAAAGTTGACCAGGTAAATAAAATGAAATATGTCTCCACTGTAATAATACTTTTCTTAACATAGAACATCCATTCCAATGATTCCTTTGCCAGAAATTAGTAGACACAATGAAAAATACTAGGGATAATGTGCACTGCGAGATTTGAAAATATCAATACACACTGAATATTTGTTACAGGTGACACAATAGAAATAGGGCCAAGGGACGTAAGCAAGCAGATTGCAGAGGGAAAACAAATGCATGAGAAGAGATTCAACCTCACTTCAGATTACTGATCTCATGTTTTCCCACAATACCATCCTAGGTGGGAGATAGCTGATGAGGAGGGTTTTTTTCTTTTTCTTTTTACTGCCTTTTCACAGCAGCAGATTCAATGGTCTTTCTCCTTCTTAAAGAAGCTGAATATAGAGACTAGGATACCCCAGGTGCACCCCGTGACAGTAACCGTCTTCTCAGGAAAATGATCCAAACCAAGTTTTTGTCTGGAGGGGTTTCTGTTCCTCATGCCTGTGATTGTATGAAATCAGACCTACAACCGTAACCCAACTGGATGAGGAATACGATGTGAACACAAAGGAAATCAAACCTCTGAAAGATAGAAGATTCTAAGGTAAAAGATGGCAGACTGGTTCAGTAATCCAGAAGTATAGATGTTTGGTAAATACAGAGATTTGGGGGGCATTCTTGGAATTGCCTTTGGCTGAAATGAGTCATTTAGACCAAGTTTTCTCCCCTGTTATCCAATGACTGGATGTGGGAGGAAGAAGGCTCAGACACCTCACTCACCCTCTGAAGGGTCATTGCAGCTTCATAGCCCTGTCCCCCACCCAGGTTTTGACTGAAGCCATGTTGTGACTGGCCTGAAATTCAGCTTTTCCTCTCTTCCACCTCTGCCTTCTCTTCTTATATGTGTTGTGCCCATAGCCCTCCCTAAAAAAAACTCCTTGCATGGCAACTTTGTCTCGGAGTCTGCTTTCTCAGCACCTGACTTCCAAAAGCGTTAATCCACAGACCTTCCATTTGAGGCCATAGAAAAGCCAAATTCAGGGACGCTGGGGTGGCTCAGTCGGTTAAGCGTCTGCCTTTGGCTCAGGTCATGATCCTGGGGTCCTGGGAATGAGTCCCGCATTGGGTTCCCTGCTCAGCGGGGTGTCTGCTTCTCCCTCTCCCTCTGCTGCTCCCCCTGCTTGTGCTCTCTCTCTCTCTCTCCCTGACAAATAAATAAAATCTTAAGGAAAACCCAAATTCACATATTGCCTTGGTCAAGTATATATTAGCTTCCTAATATGTGTTACTATCTCATTCTTGCTCTTTATGACTCCTTAAAATTTTTCACTTCACAGAAAACCCTTAGAGTCTGATTTGCCTAAATCTGTTTGCCTCTCCAGAGCACAACTACTACCATGTCACAAATCACACTGTACTATGAGGGATTACTTCTCTTTCAACAAAAGTATGACCTACTTCAGGGTGGGGAAATGACTTCTTAACTCTTTGCCTAGCACATTCTTGAACACATAAAGGGCAATCTAAATATTGAATGAATAAGGACATTTAAAATGCATGTTAACAGAAAGAAGAGATATACAGGGGATGCCTGAGTGGCTCAGTCGGTTAAGCATCTGCCTTTGGCTCAGGTCATGATCCTGGGGTCCTTGGGCTCCCTGCTCAGTGGGGAATCTGCTCCCTCTCCCTCTGCTGCTCCCCCTGCTTGTGCTCTCTCACTCTCTCTCCTTAAAAAATCTTAAAAAAAAAAAGAAAAATATGTAAATACCATATTGTCATGGTCATTTATATGTGTGAGAAGACACTCTACCTCGAGATGAGGAAGTCTTGTTTATGTGTCTGCTAAGAGGTTAAGTTCTTATTTTTGTTTTTCAGTTTGTCTACTTTTCCTGGATGGACAATTTGGATAAGCTATGTCTTGCAGTAAAAAATAAAGTCTCTTTCTTTCTCTAATGAAAGGTTGTTTTTTATCCTTGCATGGTATGGGGACAATAAGATAATCACATGACATGTAGAGCAGAAGTGCTGGTGGGAGCCCCTCTTCTAATTGTTCTGCTTATCTGAGAAAATCCTTTCCTGAACCCACTCTTCACGGGCCTTTGATCCCTGTCTGCTGGTGATGGTTAGTCATGTTTTCAACTGCCAATTAATATAGAAACCACTGACACTAAACTTGAATATTTCCTATTCTCGGTTCACTTAAAAAAATGTAGTAGAAAAATATAAAACAATACATGTAAATAGTGTAAATGGCTCACTTTTACAGTTGTATAAAGTGTAACACTTCTCCCATTTTTCTGTTCAAAAGACCACTTGTCTTGTTATTGTCCAAGGTGGGTGGCTGCCAGTTTTTCCACCCACTATTAGTAGAGATTTGTTGACAAAATTCCTTATTTCTTTGGCTTGTATACCTGAAACATTATGGGTAAGGAAGATAGCCAGCATGTAGCATCTGGAGACTAGTAGCCAGAGTCACATTACAACGATGCAAGGAAGTGATCATAACACAAAAATGGTCCCATGGTTTTACCTTCAATTCAAGAAGAATCCATCTTCTTAGAAACCTGTTCAGACAAGTTTTAGTCACTGGAGGTGGAGATGTGTACCTCTTGGGAAGGGTGAAGCAAGGTTCAAGGAGAACAAAGAATAGGGTTAGCCTTGACCCATAAATCATGTGACTTTTTCTACCTAAGAGAGCTAAGTGCACATTGTTGTAGTGAAATTTATTCCAAGTTTCAACATAAGCCTTATAATTAATAAGGTGTTTCCCTAGGAGAAAATTTAATTATTCCAAATAACAGAAATTCATGTGGGTTCTTGTCAGATAAACAAGGTAGTTATCAATGTGGATAAAAATATTTATGATCAAAATGGAGTTAATTTGAGAGCATTAAAAATTGAATTTTTAGCTGGTATATTATTCAGTATAGTGGACTTATTTTAGTAACAGCTCCTAATCTATTGTCACTCCTTGGGAGGAAGGTTTGAGTGGAAGAGAAAGAGGCTCACTGAAACTGGGAAGGAAATAAGCATATTTCCAGAGCAAATTATGGGATTACATGAGAAATACCTTGAAGGACCTATTTGTGCCCACTAGAGGGGGAAGAAAAAGAAGATGCATTCTTTGGGTGGGATAGGGTTCAGGAACTGAAACAAAAAAGTCCTCAAAATACCTCTGGCTAAGTGGATTTCTACTATGGGTTGAAATTAGAAGGGCAAAGGGAGGTGTTTGGACATTTCAAGGTCTCAGCTGTAGCCTTCTACAGGGAAATTGTCTCAGAAGACACACAAACTAGGGTCCTGTGCAGGAAGGATGTTAGAGATTTCACCAACAGATTCATCTCTAAGTTCTGGGCAAAAAGTTCCTTGGAACACTTGGGCCCATATCTGAGGCATTAGACATCAAAAACCACATGTGGCATTATCCATACATGGGGTAGAGCACATGGTTCCAGAGGAAAGAGTTCTTCCCTAAAGCATCTCTCTCAGATTGTTGTGTGCAACTAATGCCTAATATATTAAAAATAAACAAAACATAAACAAAAAAACTAACTCTCCTCATGACCCTGAGGTCAGACCTGAGCCGAAACCAAGAGCCGGTTGCTTAACCGACTACATCACCAACATGCCCCAATACATAATTTTTTTAATTTTTTAATTTTTTAAAAAATGATCAGCTTTTTTTTTAGGATTTTATTTATTTATTTGACAGAGAGCACAAGCAGGGGAGCAGCAGACAGAGAGAGAAGGGGAGGGAGAAGCAGGCTCCTCCCTGAGCAGAGAACCTGACGTGGGACTCAATCCCAGGACCCTGGGATCATGACCTGAGCTGAAGGCAGACACTTAACGACTGAGCCACCCAGGCGCCCAATACATAAATTTTTTTAAAAGTCTTTCCAGTAAAGAACTATCAAAATAAAAAGACATATAAAAAATCTCAAAAAATATTGATATTAATATTTTCAACATAAAAAACTGAAAAAAGTTTAACTGCAATAGCAATGTCAGCAAGAAATACAGAAGCAATTTACAAAAGCAGATATATTACAAGTAGATAATATACATAGATAGCCTTCCTAGGGATCATACATATAAATGAAAAAATCTGATAAACAACAAGAAGGTTTGGAGATGGCTGGGCTAAGAGCACACACCTATACACAGTAGAAGTGTAAAATTTTCAAACATGGGTGGTTATTTTGGTAAAATCTACCAAAATTTTTAAACCACTGGACCCAGCAAATGCAGTTCTCGATATTTATATTACAGAAATACTCTGTCCATACATCTGCCTAAATGTGTGCCCAAATTTATTTATTGCAGCATTATTTTTATAAAAGATAATTGCAGCCAAATTAATGTGCTCTTATAAAAGATTAGATAAGTAAACAATGGGCATTCCATATTATAGACTACTGTATAGCCATTAAATTCATTTACATAAAGAATATTCACTTGCATCCAGGCTCATGTTAAATACTAATGCATAGATTGTTTCAAATTTTTCCCAGTAGTCTGTTAACCTTAAAAAAAAACAACTGCCAGTTATTTACCAGAATAGATAGTTTATTCAGGAATAGCACAGAATTGCAATCAGGCACAGCAAGGTATAGCAAAAGAGTAGGCAAGTTTGGAATAAAAAGAAGGAATGTAGGGGTGCCTGGGTGGCTCAATAGGCTAAACGTCTGCCTTGGGCTCAGGTCATGATCCCAGGGTCCTAGGATCAAGTCCCCCATAGGGCTCCCTGCTCAGTGGGGAGTCAGCTTCTCCTGCTACCCCTCCCCCCTGCTTGTGCGCTCTCTCTCTCTCTCTCTCATGCTCTCTCTCTCAAATAAATAAATAGAACCTTTCAAAAAAAGGAATGTACTTTTATAGAGAAAAGTGGTAGGGGGCATGGGGGGAGCTGTTATAAACAAAATTCCATTGGAAAAAACCAGGAGCTCAAAGTATAGTGGCTTCTCATTGGCTGAATTGTGACTTATTTCTCATTGGCTGGGCTTTTGCCAGGGGAGGAAGAAAGTTTTCTTCCTCCTGCTGGAATAGTAAAGTAGTATTGGCTTACAAGGTCCATCTCTTCCTATTGGATTTGCAATTGACTTTGGTCGCGATGGTAAGGCATGAGAGTTGCCTGTGTCCAACCTCCCAACTCCATTTTGATGAGGTTTCTCTTTATTAATTTTCACATGTTGTATAGAAAAATCCATGTTACTGATCACATTATTGATTGTGATAACTAGCTTAGAAACAATGTGTACAAAAATGTTCTGTCATTTTATTTAAACAGCAAACGTATTTATGGGAATCTAGAATAAGTACATAGTGCAAAATAAAGGGGAAAGGCAGGCTTTAAAATGGTGATGTCAGCCTAATACCAGTTCTATGTTGTTATTTACGATCTAATCTGACCACATCACACCATTCAATATAATTGGTTTTTAAGGGAATTTGGGGAACTTTTTTTCCATCCCGATTTTAATAACTTTGTTCTCTGGTATCCCTTTGCTAAGAAGCATATTGGAATGGCTTAGGGCTGGTTAAAAAAAAAAAAAAAAGCTTTAGCTGTCTTCATTAAGGATGAATAGAACATGGTGCTATGTTAATTAACCAGATGCATTAAGGCATATGAATACCTAGAGTTACTTTCTCAATGTTGACACACTGAGCAAACCATTCTAGTGACTGATGTTATTCTGCCCTCTAGTGGTTAAAATTGAAAATCCCTGTTTGACTACATTCCAGGAAAACAGCTTTAAGGCAGGATCTTTATGAAATTTTCCCCTTAAAAGGACAAGCCAAAAATGAAAAACAGCACGGAAAACTTGATGTATATACATGATCAAATAATCAGAGCAGAAATATTTTGATCTCATCATATTTCAGATTTGCACTGTTTTGCCCATTACATCATTCAAAAGTTTTCAAAACTGCAACATTTCAACTCAATTTTAAAACGTTTTTCTTTTTTTAAAGATTTTATTTATTTATTTGAGAGAGAGAATGAGATAGAGAGAGCATGAGATGGGGGGAGGGTCAGAGGGAGAAGCAGACTCCCCGCTGAGCAGGGAGCCTGATGCGGGACTCGATCCCCGGACTCCAGGACCATGACCCGAGCCGAAGGCAGTCCCCCAACCAACTGAGCCACCCAGGCACCCTTTCAACTCGATTTTAAGCATTCACAATCAACAGTGGAGTCCTACAGATGCTTCCCAGTGCCATTTCCTGAACAGAGTACCATATATTCAAGCCTTAAGAGAGTAAGGTTTTTCAAAGGCAGAAAAAAGAGACCACACAACATATCCAAACATAAATAAAGCTGACCAAGTCTTAGTATTCTAAGTGCTTTTTATACACTATTTCCTTGAAGGCACTAGAGTCTTTGCTGCTTTAGTTCAATAGCTTTCATCCAGTTCAGGCAAACACCTACACAGGCATACATGTATGAATGACACAGAATCGCTTCTGGACCAGCTAACTCAGATTTTCCCAGTGTTCACAGATATTTCAACCAAGGTTATTTGTTGACCTTCTAAATAGTCAAGTGGCATTGACTACATCCCCCTATTATACAGCCCATTCTCTCGACATTGTTCTCCTATACTAAGCCTCACTTAGGATGGATGTGGCTATTTCATGGTGCTTCCTAAACCTCAGCTTGCCTGGACATATTTCCATCTTTCTTTTGTAGATATGACCGAAGGAGTAGCTTAAATAAGAAGCGGTACCAGAATGAGATCGATATACATCAGCTGAGAGCTCGCCAGGTCTATGACTCAAGCTGCACAGTTTTACTATGCACAGTCTCCTTTTCTAGTTCTTGTCTATAAACCATGTCTGAGTCTTTACTGGTTCATGTTCCCAAACTGTTACAGTAAAACTGGGGGCTTATCATTCTTTGACTTACTCTAGCCAAGGGCCAGTCAACAGCTTTGGGGATAGGATGAGGAGGCTGGGGGAGGGAGATTATACTCACTATTGACTCATCTACTTTACCTTAGAAAGTGGGGAGAAATCAAAATATTCTTTAAGTCAAAATTTAGCCATCAATAAGAAATTTTCTCTAACTCAGTGTGATTTTAATTTAAAAACCTCAATATTAACTCATAATTCACAATCCTTGCAAATCTTGCTTCTTCCACCAGGCCTAACATTTACTCCATTTTTTCTGTCATCCCCTCTGCCCACATACATACACCTTCCTCAAGATAATAATTACAAACTTTACTTCAAGAAATATCCTATATTTTGTATATATCAACATCAATCTGGGGAAGTCACCTTATTTTAGTTCAAGGAAAAAGACAGATATAAGGTCTCCTGCCCAGGGCACAGGTGAGCACACCGAGCATACCCTTGCTCTTTTGGATCCACTCTTCCTACTTCTTTGCCCAAAATATTCCCTCCTGTCCAACATAAAAATCCCATTGGCTTGTTTTGGCTTCTTTCCAGTTCTGCTTTTCTTTCTAGTCAATGCCTCATCCTGAACACACAGGATAAAGAATCAATCAGACAAATTCAGGATTTTCTTTGGAGAGAGTCCCTAAGATAAGAAAGAGAGTGAACGAATTTTCCCATGTTAGTAATTTCTGTTTCTGTTGCTACCTAATAAGCTTTTTTCCCTTTTGTGTCTTTATGTACAACACATAATAATTATGTGTTGTTGGGGCACCTGGGTGGCTCAATTGTTAAGTGTCTGCCTTTGGCTCAGGTCATGATCCCAGAGTCCTGGGATCGAGCCCCACATCAGGCTCTCAGCTCGGCTGGAAGCCTGCTTCTCCCTTTCCCACTCTTCCTGTTTGTGTTCCCTCTCTCACTATGTCTCTCTCTGTCAAATAAATAAATAAAATCTTAAAAAAATAATTATGTGTTGTTGAATGAATGAATGAATGAATACAAATAAATGAGGAGTATCAGGATCTTGGCAGGAGTGGTGGTGATTAAGCACTGCACATGAACTGACAACCTTTGAAGGCCACCGCTTGTATGCTGAAGATACTCGGGGAGATTTTTCTAGTAGTCTGCCCATGTTCTCTGAGATTTCAGAGTATTAGGGGAGGCCATTCTGTGCTACAACATCTCTGGTATGGGGGAAGCCTCTTAGGTGGTGGTAACATTCTTGGAGTTGTCAAAATAAGCCATCTATTTTTGCCTTTAAGTGAGTTCAATCTTCATCTTCAAATACACTTAGAACTCTCTTAGAGCTAGAATATTTTGTTACATACAGCATTTATGTTAAGTGCCTGGAGATTCTCCCTCATCCTAAGAACTTAATGTATCTATTGGTCCTGAACAAAAATGCTTCACTGAGATTCTACCCCAGAATCAGTCTGGGAAATATAAGTATTCTGGTTTCTCGTGTAGATCTTTCCTGGAAAAACATCACCTCTCTTGCACTTTATGTTTGCATTGACTCAGATACAAAAATTGAACACATGAACACATAACTTTTGAGAAATTGCATGCATTGGGATGGCTGGGTGGCTCAGTCAGTTAAGTGTCTGCCTTCAACTCAGGTCATCATCCCAGGGTCCTGGGATCGAGTCCTGCATCGGCCTCCTTGTTCAGCAGGGAGTCTGCCTCTCCCTCTGCCTGCCACTCCCTCTGCTTGTGCGCTCTCTCCCTCTCTGACAAATAAATAAATAAAATCTTTTTTTTAAAAATTGCATACATTGTTACAAAATAAAGTTATACATTGTAATGAAAACATTGTTCTATAAAATATAAATACCATGAGCAAAATAAAATATGTAAAAACAAATTTAAACCTGTCAGATGATTCATATTTCTTTGCTTTTAAGGTCACTATTGTTGATTCCAGGTTTCAGTTTTCGGTTGGTAGCCCACCTTCTGAAATGCATAACCACCTGGACTTTGTATAAATCATTTGTCACTGTTTTGTGAGAGCCTAGTTCTCTTCCGTTTTTCCTTAGTTTTCTTTTTTTTCAAATAAAAGATGGTTTGTTTGTTTTTTAAGATCCTATTTATTTATCTGAGAGAGAGAGCATGAGTCGGAGGTGGGGGAGTAGACTCTCCTTGTAGCAGGGAGCCCAACATGGGGCTCAATCCCAGGACCCAATATCATGACCCAAGCCGAAGGCATACACCCAACCAACTAAACCACCCAGGCACCCCTTTCCTTAGTTTTCTTTACAGGTTTGTTAATGAAGAGAAAGCACCTACTGATTTCCACTGTGACAATTGCTTAAACACAGAGATGTTAACACACATTTTCCTGGAAGCAACACCTTATTTCTCTCCTCCACTTCACAAACAAGCTTAGAGAGATAATCTTCTATACATGGTATCCCTAATTCTCATTCTTCTGTTTCCTCTTCAACCTACACCTATCTGGTTTCTACCCCATTAATTCCACTAAACCAGAACCATGCTAAGGTCACCAGTGGTGTCTGCTTGCAGGTCCACTGGGACAGTTCATCCACACCTGCCCCACAAGCACCACTCTGACCCGTATTCCCTTCAGGAGTCTTGTCCCCATGTGACCTTTCAACTGCACTGGCCCCTCCCGCCTCAGTGCCCTTGCAGACTTTCTTCTGCCTGCCCATTAAATGTTGAGAGTCTACAAGACTACATTTGGGTCTCTTCTCATTGTCCTCTCTACTTAGAAAATGACTACATCCATTCCCTTGCCCTCATTCGCAGATACTCAATAAGGAATCCCAAACTGACACCTCCCTCATGGCATTTTTGTAAATTCTAGACCCACATTCCCAAATGCCAGTAAGACTTCTGCATTTATATGTCTCCCAGGCACCTTAGAAAGGACACCTAATACTATTTTTCCTTTCCAGCGTCATTTGTATCTAAAGCTTCTTGTGCAGGGACGCCTGGGTGCCTCAGTCAGTTAGGCATCTGACTCTTGATTTTGGCTCAGGTCATGAACTCAGGATTGTGAAATGGAGCCCTGGGTCAGGCTCTATGCTGGGTGTGGGACCTGCTTGAGATTCACTCTCTCCCTCTCCCTCTGCCTCTACCCCCTTCTCCAGCTCTAAAAATAAATAAATAAATATATAAAAATAAACAAAGTTGCTTGTGTAAGAACATCATTTTCCTTTGCTTCTCTTTGTAGTTTTTAACATAATTGAAAATAAAATAAACAGTAGTACCATATTTATGTATCCTTCCCTGTGAGACTAAGTTTCAATACAGCAGGAACTACATGTGCTTTATTTATCTCTAGTTTTTTTTTCATAAAAAAAGATTTAGATTTATTTATTGATTTATTTATTTGAGGAGGGTACACAGGGAGAGGGAGAAATCTCAAGCAGACTCTCTGCTGAGTGTGGAGCCTGACCTGGGGCTTGATCTCACAGCCCTGAGATCATGACCTGAGCCAAAATGAAGAGTATGAGGCTTACTGACTAAGCCACCCGGGTGCCCTTTTTCCCATTTTTTTAATTTTTTTATTTTTTTTCATTAGTTTTTGATGTAGTGTTCCATGAGTCATTGTTTGTGCATAACACCCGGTGCTCCACGCAGAACGTGCCCTCTTTAATACCCATCACCAGGCTAACCCATCCCCCCACCCCCCTCCCCTCTAGAACCCTCAGTTTGTTTTTCAGAGTCCATCGTCTTTCATGGTTCATCTCCCCCTCCGACTTACTCCCCTTCATTCTTCCCCTCCTGCTATCTTCTTTTTTTTTTTCTTAACATATATTGCATTATTTGTTTCAGAGGTACAGATCTGTGATTCAACAGTCTTGCACAATTCACAGTGCTCACCATAGCACATACCCTCCCCAATGTTTATCACCCAGCCACCCCATCCCTCCCACCCCCCACCACTCCAGCAACCCTCAGTTTGTTTCCTGAGAATAAGAATGCCTCATATCAGTGAGGTCATATGATACATGTCTTTCTCTGATTGACTTATTTCACTCAGCATAACACCCTCCAGTTCCATCCATGTCGTTGCAAATGGCAAGATCTCATTCCTTTTGATGGCTGCATAATATTCCATTGGGTATATATACCACCTCTTCTTTATCCATTCATCTGTCGATGGACATCTTGGCTCTTTCCACAGTTTGGCTATTGTGGACATTGCTGCTATAAACATTGGGGTGCACGTACCCCTTCGGATCCCTACATTTGTATCTTTGTGGTAAATACTCAGTAGTGCAATTGCTGGATCGTATGGTAGCTCTATTTTCAACTGTTTGAGGAACCTCCATACTGTTTTCCAGAGTGGCTGCACCAGCTTGCATTCCCACCAACAGTGTAGGAGGGTTCCCCTTTCTCCGCATCCCCACCAACATCTGTCATTTCCTGACTTGTTAATTTTAGCCATTCTGACGGGTGTGAGGTGGTATCTCATTGAGGTTTTGATTTGGATTTCCCTGATGCTGAGCAATGTTGAGCACTTTTTCATGGGTCTGTTGGCCATTTGGATGTCTTCTTTGGAAAAATGTCTGTTCACATCTTCTGCCCATTTCTTGATTGGATTATTTGTTCTTTGGGTGTTGAGTTTGATAAGTTCTTTATAGATTTTGGATACTAGCCCTTTATCTGATATGTCATTTGCAAATATCTTCTCCCATTCTGTCGGTTGTCTTTTGGTTTTGTGGACTGTTTCTTTTGCTGTGCAAAAGCTTTTTATCTTGATGAAATCCCAATAGTTCATTTTTGCCCTTGCTTCCCTTGCCTTTGGCAATGTTTCTAGGAAGAAGTTGCTGCGGCTGAGGTCGAAGAGGTTGCTACCTGTGTTCTCCTTTAGGATTTTGATGGACTCCTGTCTCACATTTAGGTCTTTCAACCATTTGGAGTCTATTTTTGTGTGTGGTGTAAGGAAATGGTCCAGTTTCATTCTTCTGCATGGGGCTGTCCAATTTTCCCAGCACCATTTGTTGAAGAGACTGTCTTTATTCCATTGGACATTCTTTTCTGCTTTGTGAAAAATTAGTTGACCATAGAGTTGAGGGTCCATTTCTGGGCTCTCTATTCTGTTCCATTGATCTATGTGTCTGTTTTTGTGCCAGTACCATACTGTCTTAATGATGACAGCTTTGTAATAGAGCTGGAAGTCCGGAATTGTGATGCCACCAGCTTTTCTTTTCTTTTTCAACATTCCTCTGGCTATTCAGGGTCTTTTCTGGTTCCATACAAATTTTAGGATTATTCGTTCCGAAGATTTTATTTTTAAGTAATCTCTACACCCACCGTGGGGATTGAACTCACAACTCTGAGATCAAGCGCTGCCTTTCTACTGACTGAACAAGCCAGGTGCCCCAGTTCACCTCTAGTTCTTGACCACAATTACACATTTGTCATTTAGATACTCTATTTTGACATATACTGAATGGAATGGATGAGTAAATAAATTTTACTATCTGTTCTTCAGTAACATTTACAAAACAATTTGGATTTTGATTTTAGAGCAAACAATCCAATAAGTTTTATTGGTAAGTATTTAATATGTAAAACAAAGTGCAAATTTAATAACATGGAAGGTAAATACATTTTGTAAATTTTAATGCAGTGAAAAGATAAACATTTCATTATGTATAATTTTTGATCTATAAATATGATAGGTACAAGAAGAAATGAATGAATGAATGAGCCAGAAAGTATCAGGGCAGTCATCTCTTAGGAATTAATGATCCTGAAGCTGGATTTTTTAACATATATTTTTTTAAGATTTTACTTATTTATTTGACAGAGAGAGACACAGCGAGAGAGGAAACACAATCAGGGGGAGTGGGAGAGAGAGAAGCAGGCTTCCCGCTGAGCAGGGAGCCGGATGGCGGGGCTCCATCCCAGGACCCTCGGATCATGACCTGAGTGGAAGACAGACGCTTAACGACTGAGCCACCCAGGTGCCCCTTTTTAACATATTCTTGCTTCATACTATTCACGAAATATTTGCTGAATTAAATTCAATAAATTCTCTACTAAGGCAGAAATGAGAGCCCCTTGCAGTGGTGACCAGACATAGGTGCGGGGTGGCGGGGGAGGGGGGTATGGCAAATTTGTCCGTGACAATCATTTCAAGATGACCCCACGTCCCTTCCCTAATTCCTAACCTGTCTTGCCAGTTGGCGGATGAAGACAAGGATCTCATGATTTCCACTCTGACAATTTCCCAGGCGCAGTCACTGTACTTCTCTTCCAGGAGACGGATTTCCCGGAAGTACCTCTTCAGGGCCGATGTCGGGCGGTCAGTTCCCAGGGCAGAATCTTCTGGTCCCACAGCCCACAGCAAACAGGAGTCCAGGTCTGGCAGCCGCCGATGGAGGCTAGAACGCAGCTGGTCCAGCAGGGGGAGCTCCAGGCAGCCGAGGAGTGCTCCGTGAGGAAGAGGTTGAAGGTAGGCTGGAGCAGCCCCTGGAGGAAGGACGTAGCCGGCCGCTCGCTGCCCTCCACCATCTCCCGCGGGAATCTGAAGGCGTTTCTGTCCTGCAGACAAAAGAAAGGGGACAGTCTCCTTACGTGGCTCAGAAGCGCGAAGTGCTCCCTGCTCACCAGCGCGTGGCTCTGAGGCAAGGCACAGCCCTGAGAGCCCTCAGGGCCTCAGGTGAGCACCCCCAGGGCGGGGAGCAGAGAGTGCAGGAGCGCCACGGGGAAGACGAGGCTGCTGCTGGTCTGGCCAGGCTGGGCGTCTGGTGAACCTGGGGCCGAGGTTCTCTGAAGACAGGCTTTCCCAGCATGGCTTTTCAGTGGGGAACACAGAAATTTCCACTTTCTGAACGTTCCTCTTCGCTTTTACTTTTTGTTTGTTTTCATTTATGTATTCTCCCTATTATCTAAGAAGACGTGTTCCACCTAGATCATTATTTTCACAACAGAAGCTTATTTTCCCAGTAAACTTACAATGGGTCCATCGACGTGGATACTTAGCCAAATGAGAGACATCTTTGTCTTAAAGACTGAGGTTGTGTAGGTATGTAAGGACTCAATACACACCCACCTACACACATATCTATTTTACTATAGAAATATTGCTCTTCTGGGCGCCCGGGTGGCTCAGTTGGTTAAGCGACTGCCTTCCGCTCAGGTCATGATCCTGGAGTCCCGGGATCGAGTCCCACATAGGGCTCCCTGCTCAGCGGGGAGCCTGCTTTACCTCTGACCCTCTTCCCTCTCGTGCTCTCTATCTCTCTCTCTCAAATAAATAAATAAAATCTTAAAAAAAAAAAGAAATATTGCTCTTCTTTGTGTGAGGACAAAATTTGGCCTTCATACTGGACGAAGTGTTTACCCTCCTTCCCTTACACAGGGAGACGGGCTCCTTGGTGTCTGTGGTTTTGAATCTTGTTAGGTACCGACCAAACCAGGTATGGTACAGAAGCTCTCTAGAACCAGAACTGAGTTTTATTTATGTTATAGTCACAACAGAGTCTTATGGTAATGAGTGAAAGTTTCTCCAATTATTCTCTTCATTCTAAAAATAATTCATGGAGGTCCATGTGGTTAGGGTTCACTGGGGCCTCAGGAGCAAGACTAGTACAGACACTGTCCTTTATCTGTCATTTTATAAACTGTCTACACTGCTCCTTGGCTGTGCCAGTGTCCCCAGCAGGAAGCCTGGTTCCTGTCTGGATGCGGAGGTGTGAAGGTTCTAATTGCAGATAAATGGATTTTCCCAGCCACACCTCCCTGACAAGGTAGTTCTCACCTCTACTAACATTTGTCCTCTGGAGTGACTGAGTGGCTTCCACCCAAGCTCTCCCGGACTCACTCCCTGAGGGCAGGCTGAGCATGTCCTGAGGACTCCAGACGCCCCTGCTGTGCAGGGACCCGTTTCCTTGTCAGCAAACCAATGCCTCGCCCTAGATCCTTGCCCTTGCCCCTGGAGTGTTTGTGCTGGGGACCTTATCTCTCGGTGCTGACCTCCTCCTCTCCTGACCGGGTGTCAAAATGTCAACAGCCCTCAGATGCTAAGGGTGAGCTTTTGTTTTCTCCAAGGAGAGGAAAGACCCCACTGTAATCATTGTACCTGGAGTAAGGGAATACATTTATTTTGCCACCGCAATTCTTATTTTTCAATTTTGAAAGCTTTTTTTAACTAGGCTCCAGCCACAGGGTGGAGCCCGACCTGGGGCTTGAACTCACAGTGTGAGATCAAGACCTGAGGTGAGAGTCAGAATCAGATCCTCAACGGACTGAGCCACTCAGGCTCCCCTAGTGTTCTAATTTTACTTAAACTATGGTACACCTCTTTGGCTTAAAATGTCTGGACTGGGCACGGGGCATTCACGGATTGTGTCTCCCAGGAGAACCTTCCAGCACAGAAAGTAATGACTTTCAGTAGTTCATTCAGTCTGCGTCTTTCTATTAGGCATCTTTGTCTGGTCGTTTCTGGTGCTCAGAATGCAGAGGGGGTGAGGCCCAGGCTATGATGTCAGGGAGAAACAGCCTTCTTGCCTTTCCTGATTCATGATATTGCATTTTCACTTGAAGGTAACAACAACAAAAAGAATTTGAATATCTTCATTTTACCACAGTGCGATCCTGGACACACCCCGACTTGCTGCTCCCGCATCCTGTTCGGCATCATCGTGAGGATCATAGAAAGGGAAGGAAAAGAAAGATCAAGGGGCTGCCCTGGGTTTCTCTGTCATTTTCAAGACATTAGTTTTCTGTTTCTCATTTCAACTTTCCTAGAAAGCAAAACATGACAGTGGTGTATGGGGCGGGCGGGGGTGGGAGACAAATGTTCCATCTGAATGTCACAGAAGTGAAAGACTGGCCTCTGCTGAGAAAAATGGCAAAGGGTACGTCAGCAAAATTCAACGCAGCAACACTGGGGACCAGCAGCTCTGGCAGAGGGGGAGAATGAAGGCTGTACGGAATTACCCCACGTCAAGGCAGTGGCTGCCTCGGCCAGGCTCACACAAGACCAAGTCCTGGGTCCCGGGCGGCCCTCAGCTTTCCAAGACCAGCCAACTGATTTTTCTGTCATTCAATCCACATATGCTCAGCTCTGAGGAGAGATGAGAAGAGTCCCACCAACCAGCTCACAAGAGAATGGCGACCAGAACCCCAGCGGCTCACCCTCTGAGGAAGGAGAGAGGATACTCGCCCTGCCTGAGCGCTCTACCTCGTTGATCAATCCACTCAGGCAAGGAAAAGATTGCCTTGGGAAATCCAGCATTAAGACGAAGGGAACTGGATGATCCTAAACGATTCTGCTCTTCTTCTGGATAAGAATAAGGATGATGATGTTTTATGACGCTAACACCCAAAGCTGATTGCGGGCTAACGCTTCTGAGATCCTTGAAACCATTAACTCAATCCTCTGAATTCCCCCATTTGGATTCCACTTCTTTATACAGCTGTTTGGAGAGAAATAGAAACCCGGAGGGATGAATTATTCTGAAGCTACCAAAGACGCAAGGTTGAACATGAGCAGTTGAGAGGTACTGTCTTGACTGGAAGCACCTGTTAAAAGCGGTGAAGGATAGACATGGAGAGAGGATGGAAGAAGCAGGAGAGGCTGTGGCATGAAATTAGTCAGGAGGGGAGGGTGAAGGATCAAGGATTCCAGATTCCACGTCAAACGTAAAGTGCTCTGGTGGTAGATGACAACGGGGGGTGTGGTGTGAGTCAACTGAACTGATGGTCTTGAAGTTCTCAGAAGAGTTGGCAGACTCCCTTTTAAAAACTCATAAGGCAGGAGACTTTTCTGCCAAGGAAAGAGAACTTGCAGCTGGTCCTGGAGTAACCGTCCTCCTTGCAATACCCTGCAGGCTGCTGTCGTGTCAGTGTCTCCCGTGCTGGGGACACTGCTGTGGGCCACGTCTTGCGTAGGAGAACGCCCTGCTCGCAGGGTCTCCTTGAATCATCTCGGTCTCGGGAACGATATGGAGACACAGTTGACTCAATGCTGCCCATTCCTACTGTTGCACCTCCTGAGGACGGGTCGCTGATCCAGAGGACACATCCACATTTCTCTTCTCCGTCCAGGTTCCCAAGTTGCTGCTGACCTCCCGCACCTTCATGTTTCCAGACGTGCAGCTGTGGTTTTTAGAGCAAAGGAGCATCCTGCGCCTACTTGAATCACAACATAGGAGACCTCAAGCACAGGCATGGCTGAGCTCCCGGATTTCTTGGGGGTAGATGGGTGGGCAGGGTTCCCTGTGTTTAGTGTGTTTCTGTGCCGGCCTGGATGTGTGGGGGACCTTCAGCTCCGCAGCGCGCGAGTCAGCCGGCAGGCAGGGGTGGAGGGAGGCCGCGCACGTACCTTTGTCCTGAAGCTGCCAGACCTTGCCTGCTTGTGGCAGGTAAACTGCATGGTGGTCTCTCGCAGCCCATCAGTGGGCTCCTGGCCCCGAGGCCTGCCTCCTCCACATGCCCTGGCTGGTTGACCAGAAGCAGCTGCGGACGGAAAGCTGGTGGTGGTGCTCACTCCCCTCGCCCTTGCCCCTGGCCCTGCCAATTGGTTCTCCAACACTGTCCAGTATTTCATAATCCATAATACTGGGATCGAAACTGAAGGTGGCTATAGGGATTTTCAGGACAAGACTTACTCTTTGTCATAGGCAGAGTCAGGACACAGTTTTATGACAGGTCCCATTTGTGCAGAGATCCCAAGCCTGGCCTCCATCTTGGTCGTCGCCCTGGTCGCACGTGGCCACCAGGGGGCAGTCCTCCCGGAGAGGCGCTTCATTAGCCCACCCTTCCACCTGATCCTGCTTTCTGTTTCCTTTTCGCCACAGCTGCTATTACATCACATTGGATGGAAATCAGAACAAAGCCTCTCTTGCCGTTGCTCCTGCCAAACCTAGAGATTTCATTTTAGTTTTGCGTTCTACTCGCGATGTGCTGCCCTTTAGAGAAACCTTTAAGCTGAGACACAAACGAACGGAAAGCTGTTGCGTGAACAGGCTGAGAGGTCAAGAGATGAGTGCCAGGGGTGCCACGGGTACCGTCCGGACTTCTGCCTTACAGAGGAAGGAAACCGCTAGGAGGGCAACGTGTCCTAGAATGCGGAGGGGGAGGGCAGGGACGGGTGCCAGAAGGTTAAAGAAATAGCATGTTCTTCTCCACTTCCACCTAGAGACTTATTCTCAACTCTCACATATTCACACAAGCCACCGTTTCATCACTGAATATAAACAAAAACCCTTCTTTGCAATGGGGAATGAACTGGTCGGCCTTCTGTAGATTTCACTAGACAAGTCCGGTTTTGGAGGCTGCCACCTTTGGAAAGGACATACTGTTCCCGAGAATTCTGCAGAAAGACACAAACAATATTCTCATAAGTAGCAGTCGTCAGAATTAAAACAAGACGGTATGTACCATATTTAAGTCGTCCCTTTATGGAGAATGCATGCTGGGTGCCTTTACGGGCATGAGTTCAGTTAATCTTCACAGTATTCTGTTATACTTGTTAAACCTATCAAACACTGGAGAAAAAGAAATGGGGTAAAATGCTACTGTAGTCACAGGGTCACAATGAGGACCTAAGGAGCCTAATTAATGAAACCAGTCATTCCAAAAAAAAAAACATTCTTTCATCAGTAGTAATAGACAATCTGATGAAGGATTTAATGAGTTATCTATTCCTGCCTAGTGAATTATTGAAGCTGAGCAGCTCCCTGATATACAAGGTAGTAAGAACCAAGACAGGACAGACCATTGTCTGTAATGAAGTCAGGATTCCAAAGAATACAGTATTCAACCCATTAAGAAGGTTTGCCAAAACATCAAACCCATGAAATCATTCCGGAAGAAACATACGGCATAAAAGGGCAAACTAGGCACAGAAAAACGGACCCCATTATCCCCAGATCCCATGCTACATTCTCCGCCACTTCAGACGCACTGACTTCTCTTATTAATGCTCCCATCGGCTCCAGAGTGGTCTCTGCTTATGATTCCCCCCAACCGACTCTCATGAGGTCCGCAAAGGCATCTAGTTTCCTGACACGCCAGGCAGTTTCAATCCACATCTTCCAGGAATCCACTGATGGTCTTCGAAGCACATCTCTGTCCTTAAATATACTCATCGGCATCCTCTCTTATTATCCACGTACTGTCCGACCATGAGTCCACTGTCTCCTTTGTGGCTCTTCTCTCCCCTCCCTTTAAAGGTTGGAGAGCCTCAGAATCAAGTTCATGTGTGTTTCTCACACTACACGGTCTGCCCGCATGAACACCTCTGTTGCTGGCCTTCCCTGCTAGATATGGACCTCAGCCATGGCATTTCTTGTCAAACGCAAGATCACCTCTCCCCTGACACTGGACATTTGTGCCTGCATGTCTACCAGTCCCCTGTCGAAGGTTCCCCAGCTTTTATGGGTACTTCCTGACCTTCTCCATTCCAGCATCAGGTGAGAGAATTCACTTCCTTCCCTTCTTCGTTATAACACTAAGTCTGAGCATTGTTCTCAGATTCCAGTCCCAACAACAACCAAGATGTAGACAACAGGACCTTTCTTTGTCATGTCCTATAGCCTAAGGGCAACGTACAACTTGTCTTAGAGGAAGTCAGTGGTTGCTGCAGATGTTCGTGATCTGATGGATAAAGGCATTCTGCTGACCATTTTCTTTTTAGACATTTTATTTATTTACTTGAGAGAGAGAGCATGAGACAAGGGTGGGTTAGAGGGAGTAGCAGACTCCCCGCAGGACAGGGATCCTGACTCGGCACTCGATCCTGGGACTCCCGGGTCATGACCTGAGCCAAAGGCAGTCGCTCAACCAACTGAGCCGCCCAGGAGCCGATCTGCCGACCATTTTTCAGCCAAGCTGCAATTAGCCGTGGTGTTACTCTTTGAACGCTTCCCATAGTGAAAGTTCAATTAAAAAAAAGAGAGATAAACTGATTAAATATAAGAATACATTTTATTCTATTGCTGACACCTACAGCTGCACATACTAATATATGAATAGAAATCTTATAAATATTTACATAAATAAATATTTAAATAGATAAATAGATATGAGCATGGTCAGCTGTAAGCCACTACAGCTTGTAGAGTTGACATGTCGCTTAATACTTCTGAAAACCTTTAACAAATGGTATCTGTTGATGTCACCATAACAGCAGAAATGACAGTCTTTGACACGGAAGAACCAGGGAAAGTGTGATATTATTCGTCAGAGGGAATCATTTCCATGGCGACCCGGGTCTCATTTCTTGCTCCTTAACCTTTCTTGCAAGATCGTTGATGCAAACAAGGAGCTCGTGATTTCTGCTCTGACAATCTCCCAGGCACAAGGGCTGTATTGCTTCTCTTGCAGATAGAGGGAGATCCTCTGGAAGTAGTTCCTCAGGATGGAGTCCACCTTCCTGAGGGGAGTCTCTGCCACCCCCGCCTCCTGCATGGCACAGGCTTCCAGGTGAGTCAGCTGCTCAGAAAGTCCCGAGCAGAACTCCTCTAGGAGGGTCTCGTTCCAAGCAGCAGATGAGGCCCCTGTGCAGAAGAGGTGGAAGATCCTCTGGTTCATCCCATGGACGACAGAGAGGGCTTGAGCCTTCTGCAACTGCTTGCCATCAAGCACCTCCTGCGGGAAGGCAAAGGCCCTTGCGTACTTGTCACAAGAGCTAGCAGACATTCTCCTCATTTGTCCCAGGAGCGTCAAGGCCCTCCAGGCGAACAGGCCATGGTTCGGAGGCAGGTCACATCCCAGAGAGCAGAGGGAGTGGCAGCTGAGCACCCCCAGGGCCACCAAGAAGGGAAAGGGCAGGGCCATTGGGGAACCTGCGAGACGCTGCTTGGCTGGCCTGGCTGGGGTGGGCAAGTCTGGGAACCGTGGCTCTGGGTTCTCTGACCATCTTCCCTTGTGTGTGTGGCTTAAGTAGGGGACAGAGGAGTTTTCAATTTCTGAACGTTTCCCTTACTTTCTACTTCTCTTTTTGCTTTCCTTTCTGCACTTTCTCTTTGGATTTACAGCATCGGATTCCCAACCATTTTTTAGTTTTTCCAATATTATCTCTTGCCTCTAGAGTCTTCGTTGATGTGTTTAATTGGACATTCCATGAAAACTTCATAGCATGGATGCACAGTATATCTCGTTACAGAGTGTATTCATATGTGTGCTTTATAGGTAAAACAGAAAGTATAAAGTTTATCCACGTCAGCGTTAAGAATGACTAAAAATGTTAAGCTGAAAGTTAAATTTTAACATTATTGATGCTTAAGTATAGAAGTAAATTGGACGAGTGACTGTAATTTACTTACAGAAATAAATTGTAATACATAAAGTACATATGCAAATTAACAGTTTCTGAAAAGACATAAAGATTTTGGTGTACTTAAACAGGTAAACTCCTTCCAAATTGCTAAAGCAAGTGAAAGGTTAAATTATTATTAACATCTCTTCTTAGTGTCCTCAATTTTAATGTTGCCTCATATGACACAATCATTTGTATCTTCACCTGCTACTAGATACTCTTGAAGGCATTGTCAAAATATGTTTTCTGTGTAGCACTAGGTAATTACTGATGTGTTGAATAAGTGTTGTACAACTAAATCGTAAAATATAATCCGTTTGCATTTTATTGTCAAAGCCTGCGTCACATCAAGGCTCAGACAAGCAACATGCACACGACATCCGATGGCAGCTCACAAGTAAGCACAGATCGCCTCTCCACGTCAGACTTTGAGATCTAGGAAATGATGGCGACAGACTCCTTCAGTCCTAAGTTATTCCTCTGATTCCTAGGTTTGTCGCACTCATCTTGCAGACCGTTTGGGTATCGTCCAAGTATTCTATGTCATCCTTTCTTGCGTTATAGCCAGGAAAATCCAATGCGAGACAGTAAATACTAAGGTTTTGTTAGACCGCTCCAAGGCTGTGCCAGTGTCCCCCAGGAGGAAGCCTTGTTCTTGTCTGGATGCGGAGGTGTGAAGGTTCTAATTGCAGATAAATGGATTTTCCCAGCCACACCTCCCTGACAAGGTAGTTCTCACCTCTACTAACATTTGTCCTCTGGAGTGACTGAGTGGCTTCCACCCAAGCTCTCCTGGACTCACTCCCTGAGGGCAGGCTGAGCATGTCCTGAGGACTCCAGACGCCCCTGCTGTGCAGGGGCCCGTTTCCTTGTCAGCAAACCAATGACTGGCCCTAGATCCTTGCCCTTGCCCCTGGAGTGTTTGTGCTGGGGACCTTATCTCTCGGTGCTGACCTCCTCCTCTCCTGACCGGGTGTCAAAATGTCAACAGCCCTCAGATGCTAAGGGTGAGCTTTTGTTTTCTCCAAGGAGAGGAAAGACCCCACTGTAATCATTGTACCTGGAGTAAGGGAATACATTTATTTTGCCACCGCAATTCTTATTTTTCAATTTTGAAAGCTTTTTTTAACTAGGCTCCAGCCACAGGGTGGAGCCCGACCTGGGGCTTGAACTCACAGTGTGAGATCAAGACCTGAGGTGAGAGTCAGAATCAGATCCTCAACGGACTGAGCCACTCAGGCTCCCCTAGTGTTCTAATTTTACTTAAACTATGGTACACCTCTTTGGCTTAAAATGTCTGGACTGGGCACGGGGCATTCACGGATTGTGTCTCCCAGGAGAACCTTCCAGCACAGAAAGTAATGACTTTCAGTAGTTCATTCAGTCTGCGTCTTTCTATTAGGCATCTTTGTCTGGTCGTTTCTGGTGCTCAGAATGCAGAGGGGGTGAGGCCCAGGCTATGATGTCAGGGAGAAACAGCCTTCTTGCCTTTCCTGATTCATGATATTGCATTTTCACTTGAAGGTAACAACAACAAAAAGAATTTGAATATCTTCATTTTACCACAGTGCGTTCCTGGACACACCCCGACTTGCTGCTCCCGCATCCTGTTCGGCATCATCGTGAGGATCATAGAAAGGGAAGGAAAAGAAAGATCAAGGGGCTGCCCTGGGTTTCTCTGTCATTTTCAAGACATTAGTTTTCTGTTTCTCATTTCAACTTTCCTAGAAAGCAAAACATGACAGTGGTGTATGGGGCGGGCGGGGGTGGGAGACAAATGTTCCATCTGAATGTCACAGAAGTGAAAGACAGGCCTCTGCTGAGAAAAATGGCAAAGGGTACGTCAGCAAAATTCAACGCAGCAACACTGGGGACCAGCAGCTCTGGCAGAGGGGGAGAATGAAGGCTGTACGGAATTACCCCACGTCAAGGCAGTGGCTGCCTCGGCCAGGCTCACACAAGACCAAGTCCTGGGTCCCGGGCGGCCCTCAGCTTTCCAAGACCAGCCAACTGATTTTTCTGTCATTCAATCCACATATGCTCAGCTCCGAGGAGAGATGAGAAGAGTCCCACCAACCAGCTCACAAGAGAATGGCGACCAGAACCCCAGCGGCTCACCCTCTGAGGAAGGAGAGAGGATACTCGCCCTGCCTGAGCGCTCTACCTCGTTGATCAATCCACTCAGGCAAGGAAAAGATTGCCTTGGGAAATCCAGCATTAAGACAAAGGGAACTGGATGATCCTAAACGATTCTGCTCTTCTTCTGGATAAGAATAAGGATGATGATGTTTTATGACGCTAACACCCAAAGCTGATTGCGGGCTAACGCTTCTGAGACCCTTGAAACCATTAACTCAATCCTCTCAATTCCCCCATTTGGATTCCACTTCTTTATACAGCTGTTTGGAGAGAAATAGAAACCCGGAGGGATGAATTATTCTGAAGCTACCAAAGACGCAAGGTTGAACATGAGCAGTTGAGAGGTACTGTCTTGACTGGAAGCACCTGTTAAAAGCGGTGAAGGATAGACATGGAGAGAGGATGGAAGAAGCAGGAGAGGCTGTGGCATGAAATTAGTCAGGAGGGGAGGGTGAAGGATCAAGGATTCCAGATTCCACGTCAAACGTAAAGTGCTCTGGTGGTAGATGACAACGGGGGGTGTGGTGTGAGTCAACTGAACTGATGGTCTTGAAGTTCTCAGAAGAGTTGGCAGACTCCCTTTTAAAAACTCATAAGGCAGGAGACTTTTCTGCCAAGGAAAGAGAACTTGCAGCTGGTCCTGGAGTAACCGTCCTCCTTGCAATACCCTGCAGGCTGCTGTCGTGTCAGTGTCTCCCGTGCTGGGGACACTGCTGTGGGCCACGTCTTGCGTAGGAGAACGCCCTGCTCGCAGGGTCTCCTTGAATCATCTCGGTCTCGGGAACGATATGGAGACACAGTTGACTCAATGCTGCCCATTCCTACTGTTGCACCTCCTGAGGACGGGTCGCTGATCCAGAGGACACATCCACATTTCTCTTCTCCGTCCAGGTTCCCAAGTTGCTGCTGACCTCCCGCACCTTCATGTTTCCAGACGTGCAGCTGTGGTTTTTAGAGCAAAGGAGCATCCTGCGCCTACTTGAATCACAACATAGGAGACCTCAAGCACAGGCATGGCTGAGCTCCCGGATTTCTTGGGGGTAGATGGGTGGGCAGGGTTCCCTGTGTTTAGTGTGTTTCTGTGCCGGCCTGGATGTGTGGGGGACCTTCAGCTCCGCAGCGCGCGAGTCAGCCGGCAGGCAGGGGTGGAGGGAGGCCGCGCACGTACCTTTGTCCTGAAGCTGCCAGACCTTGCCTGCTTGTGGCAGGTAAACTGCATGGTGGTCTCTCGCAGCCCATCAGTGGGCTCCTGGCCCCGAGGCCTGCCTCCTCCACATGCCCTGGCTGGTTGACCAGAAGCAGCTGCGGACGGAAAGCTGGTGGTGGTGCTCACTCCCCTCGCCCTTGCCCCTGGCCCTGCCAATTGGTTCTCCAACACTGTCCAGTATTTCATAATCCATAATACTGGGATCGAAACTGAAGGTGGCTATAGGGATTTTCAGGACAAGACTTACTCTTTGTCATAGGCAGAGTCAGGACACAGTTTTAGGACAGGTCCCATTTGTGCAGAGATCCCAAGCCTGGCCTCCATCTTGGTCGTCGCCCTGGTCGCACGTGGCCACCAGGGGGCAGTCCTCCCGGAGAGGCGCTTCATTAGCCCACCCTTCCACCTGATCCTGCTTTCTGTTTCCTTTTCGCCACAGCTGCTATTACATCACATTGGATGGAAATCAGAACAAAGCCTCTCTTGCCGTTGCTCCTGCCAAACCTAGACATTTCATTTTAGTTTTGCGTTCTACTCGCGATGTGCTGCCCTTTAGAGAAACCTTTAAGCTGAGACACAAACGAACGGAAAGCTGTTGCGTGAACAGGCTGAGAGGTCAAGAGATGAGTGCCAGGGGTGCCACGGGTACCGTCCGGAATTCTGCCTTACAGAGGAAGGAAACCGCTAGGAGGGCAACGTGTCCTAGAATGCGGAGGGGGAGGGCAGGGACGGGTGCCAGAAGGTTAATGAAATAGCATGTTCTTCTCCACTTCCACCTAGAGACTTATTCTCAACTCTCACATATTCACACAAGCCACCGTTTCATCACTGAATATAAACAAAAACCCTTCTTTGCAATGGGGAATGAACTGGTCGGCCTTCTGTAGATTTCACTAGACAAGTCCGGTTTTGGAGGCTGCCACCTTTGGAAAGGACATACTGTTCCCGAGAATTCTGCAGAAAGACACAAACAATATTCTCATAAGTAGCAGTCGTCAGAATTAAAACAAGACGGTATGTACCATATTTAAGTCGTCCCTTTATGGAGAATGCATGCTGGGTGCCTTTACGGGCATGAGTTCAGTTAATCTTCACAGTATTCTGTTATACTTGTTAAACCTATCAAACACTGGAGAAAAAGAAATGGGGTAAAATGCTACTGTAGTCACAGGGTCACAATGAGGACCTAAGGAGCCTAATTAATAAAACCAGTCATTCCAAAAAAAAAAACATTCTTTCATCAGTAGTAATAGACAATCTGATGAAGGATTTAATGAGTTATCTATTCCTGCCTAGTGAATTATTGAAGCTGAGCAGCTCCCTGATATACAAGGTAGTAAGAACCAAGACAGGACAGACCATTGTCTGTAATGAAGTCAGGATTCCAAAGAATACAGTATTCAACCCATTAAGAAGGTTTGCCAAAACATCAAACCCATGAAATCATTCCGGAAGAAACATACGGCATAAAAGGGCAAACTAGGCACAGAAAAACGGACCCCATTATCCCCAGATCCCATGCTACATTCTCCGCCACTTCAGACGCACTGACTTCTCTTATTAATGCTCCCATCGGCTCCAGAGTGGTCTCTGCTTATGATTCCCCCCAAGCGACTCTCATGAGGTCCGCAAAGGCATCTAGTTTCCTGACACGCCAGGCAGTTTCAATCCACATCTTCCAGGAATCCACTGATGGTCTTCGAAGCACATCTCTGTCCTTAAATATACTCATCGGCATCCTCTCTTATTATCCACGTACTGTCCGACCATGAGTCCACTGTCTCCTTTGTGGCTCTTCTCTCCCCTCCCTTTAATGGTTGGAGAGCCTCAGAATCAAGTTCATGTGTGTTTCTCACACTACACGGTCTGCCCGCATGAACACGTCTGTTGCTGGCCTTCCCTGCTAGATATGGACCTCAGCCATGGCATTTCTTGTCAAACGCAAGATCACCTCTCCCCTGACACTGGACATTTGTGCCTGCATGTCTACCAGTCCCCTGTCGAAGGTTCCCCAGCTTTTATGGGTACTTCCTGACCTTCTCCATTCCAGCATCAGGTGAGAGAATTCACTTCCTTCCCTTCTTCGTTATAACACTAAGTCTGAGCATTGTTCTCAGATTCCAGTCCCAACAACAACCAAGATGTAGACAACAGGACCTTTCTTTGTCATGTCCTATAGCCTAAGGGCAACGTACAACTTGTCTTAGAGGAAGTCAGTGGTTGCTGCAGATGTTCGTGATCTGATGGATAAAGGCATTCTGCTGACCATTTTCTTTTTAGACATTTTATTTATTTACTTGAGAGAGAGAGCATGAGACAAGGGTGGGTTAGAGGGAGTAGCAGACTCCCCGCAGGACAGGGATCCTGACTCGGCACTCGATCCTGGGACTCCCGGGTCATGACCTGAGCCAAAGGCAGTCGCTCAACCAACTGAGCCGCCCAGGAGCCGATCTGCCGACCATTTTTCAGCCAAGCTGCAATTAGCCGTGGTGTTACTCTTTGAACGCTTCCCATAGTGAAAGTTCAATTAAAAAAAAGAGAGATAAACTGATTAAATATAAGAATACATTTTATTCTATTGCTGACACCTACAGCTGCACATACTAATATATGAATAGAAATCTTATAAATATTTACATAAATAAATATTTAAATAGATAAATAGATATGAGCATGGTCAGCTGTAAGCCACTACAGCTTGTAGAGTTGACATGTCGCTTAATACTTCTGAAAACCTTTAACAAATGGTATCTGTTGATGTCACCATAACAGCAGAAATGACAGTCTTTGACACGGAAGAACCAGGGAAAGTGTGATATTATTCGTCAGAGGGAATCATTTCCATGGCGACCCGGGTCTCATTTCTTGCTCCTTAACCTTTCTTGCAAGATCGTTGATGCAAACAAGGAGCTCGTGATTTCTGCTCTGACAATCTCCCAGGCACAAGGGCTGTATTGCTTCTCTTGCAGATAGAGGGAGATCCTCTGGAAGTAGTTCCTCAGGATGGAGTCCACCTTCCTGAGGGGAGTCTCTGCCACCCCCGCCTCCTGCATGGCACAGGCTTCCAGGTGAGTCAGCTGCTCAGAAAGTCCCGAGCAGAACTCCTCTAGGAGGGTCTCGTTCCAAGCAGCAGATGAGGCCCCTGTGCAGAAGAGGTGGAAGATCCTCTGGTTCATCCCATGGACGACAGAGAGGGCTTGAGCCTTCTGCAACTGCTTGCCATCAAGCACCTCCTGCGGGAAGGCAAAGGCCCTTGCGTACTTGTCACAAGAGCTAGCAGACATTCTCCTCATTTGTCCCAGGAGCGTCAAGGCCCTCCAGGCGAACAGGCCATGGTTCGGAGGCAGGTCACATCCCAGAGAGCAGAGGGAGTGGCAGCTGAGCACCCCCAGGGCCACCAAGAAGGGAAAGGGCAGGGCCATTGGGGAACCTGCGAGACGCTGCTTGGCTGGCCTGGCTGGGGTGGGCAAGTCTGGGAACCGTGGCTCTGGGTTCTCTGACCATCTTCCCTTGTGTGTGTGGCTTAAGTAGGGGACAGAGGAGTTTTCAATTTCTGAACGTTTCCCTTACTTTCTACTTCTCTTTTTGCTTTCCTTTCTGCACTTTCTCTTTGGATTTACAGCATCGGATTCCCAACCATTTTTTAGTTTTTCCAATATTATCTCTTGCCTCTAGAGTCTTCGTTGATTGTTTAATTGGACATTCCATGAAAACTTCATAGCATGGATGCACAGTACATCTCGTTACAGAGTGTATTCATATGTGTGCTTTATAGGTAAAACAGAAAGTATAAAGTTTACTACGTCAGCGTTAAGAATGACTAAAAATGTTAAGCTGAAAGTTAAATTTTAACATTATTGATGCTTAAGTATAGAAGTAAATTGGACGAGTGGCTGTAATTTACTTACAGAAATAAATTGTAATACATAAAGTACATATGCAAATTAACAGTTTCTGAAAAGACATAAAGATTTTGGTGTACTTAAACAGGTAAACTCCTTCCAAATTGCTAAAGCAAGTGAAAGGTTAAATTATTATTAATATCTCTTCTTAGTGTCCTCAATTTTAATGTTGCCTCATATGACACAATCATTTGTATCTTCACCTGCTACTAGATACTCTTGAAGGCATTGTCAAAATATGTTTTCTGTGTAGCACTAGGTAATTACTGATGTGTTGAATAAGTGTTGTACAACTAAATCGTAAAATATAATCCGTTTGCATTTTATTGTCAAAGCCTGCGTCACATCAAGGCTCAGACAAGCAACATCCACACGACATCCGATGGCAGCTCGCAAGTAAGCACAGATCGCCTCTCCACGTCAGACTTTGAGATCTAGGAAATGATGGCGACAGACTCCTTCAGTCCTAAGTTATTCCTCTGATTCCTAGGTTTGTCGCACTCATCTTGCAGACCGTTTGGGTATCGTCCAAGTATTCTATGTCATCCTTTCTTGCGTTATAGCCAGGAAAATCCAATGCGAGACAGTAAATACTAAGGTTTTGTTAGACCGCTCTAAGGCTGTGGCAGTGTCCCCCAGCAGGAAGCCTGGTTCTTGTCTGGATGCGGAGGTGTGAAGGTTCTAATTGCAGATAAATGGATTTTCCCAGCCACACCTCCCTGACAAGGTAGTTCTCACCTCTACTAACATTTGTCCTCTGGAGTGACTGAGTGGCTTCCACCCAAGCTCTCCCGGACTCACTCCCTGAGGGCAGGCTGAGCATGTCCTGAGGACTCCAGACGCCCCTGCTGTGCAGGGGCCCGTTTCCTTGTCAGCAAACCAATGCCTCGCCCTAGATCCTTGCCCTTGCCCCTGGAGTGTTTGTGCTGGGGACCTTATCTCTCGGTGCTGACCTCCTCCTCTCCTGACCGGGTGTCAAAATGTCAACAGCCCTCAGATGCTAAGGGTGAGCTTTTGTTTTCTCCAAGGAGAGGAAAGACCCCACTGTAATCATTGTACCTGGAGTAAGGGAATACATTTATTTTGCCACCGCAATTCTTATTTTTCAATTTTGAAAGCTTTTTTTAACTAGGCTCCAGCCACAGGGTGGAGCCCGACCTGGGGCTTGAACTCACAGTGTGAGATCAAGACCTGAGGTGAGAGTCAGAATCAGATCCTCAACGGACTGAGCCACTCAGGCTCCCCTAGTGTTCTAATTTTACTTAAACTATGGTACACCTCTTTGGCTTAAAATGTCTGGACTGGGCACGGGGCATTCACGGATTGTGTCTCCCAGGAGAACCTTCCAGCACAGAAAGTAATGACTTTCAGTAGTTCATTCAGTCTGCGTCTTTCTATTAGGCATCTTTGTCTGGTCGTTTCTGGTGCTCAGAATGCAGAGGGGGTGAGGCCCAGGCTATGATGTCAGGGAGAAACAGCCTTCTTGCCTTTCCTGATTCATGATATTGCATTTTCACTTGAAGGTAACAACAACAAAAAGAATTTGAATATCTTCATTTTACCACAGTGCGATCCTGGACACACCCCGACTTGCTGCTCCCGCATCCTGTTCGGCATCATCGTGAGGATCATAGAAAGGGAAGGAAAAGAAAGATCAAGGGGCTGCCCTGGGTTTCTCTGTCATTTTCAAGACATTAGTTTTCTGTTTCTCATTTCAACTTTCCTAGAAAGCAAAACATGACAGTGGTGTATGGGGCGGGCGGGGGTGGGAGACAAATGTTCCATCTGAATGTCACAGAAGTGAAAGACTGGCCTCTGCTGAGAAAAATGGCAAAGGGTACGTCAGCAAAATTCAACGCAGCAACACTGGGGACCAGCAGCTCTGGCAGAGGGGGAGAATGAAGGCTGTACGGAATTACCCCACGTCAAGGCAGTGGCTGCCTCGGCCAGGCTCACACAAGACCAAGTCCTGGGTCCCGGGCGGCCCTCAGCTTTCCAAGACCAGCCAACTGATTTTTCTGTCATTCAATCCACATATGCTCAGCTCTGAGGAGAGATGAGAAGAGTCCCACCAACCAGCTCACAAGAGAATGGCGACCAGAACCCCAGCGGCTCACCCTCTGAGGAAGGAGAGAGGATACTCGCCCTGCCTGAGCGCTCTACCTCGTTGATCAATCCACTCAGGCAAGGAAAAGATTGCCTTGGGAAATCCAGCATTAAGACGAAGGGAACTGGATGATCCTAAACGATTCTGCTCTTCTTCTGGATAAGAATAAGGATGATGATGTTTTATGACGCTAACACCCAAAGCTGATTGCGGGCTAACGCTTCTGAGATCCTTGAAACCATTAACTCAATCCTCTGAATTCCCCCATTTGGATTCCACTTCTTTATACAGCTGTTTGGAGAGAAATAGAAACCCGGAGGGATGAATTATTCTGAAGCTACCAAAGACGCAAGGTTGAACATGAGCGGTTGAGAGGTACTGTCTTGACTGGAAGCACCTGTTAAAAGCGGTGAAGGATAGACATGGAGAGAGGATGGAAGAAGCAGGAGAGGCTGTGGCATGAAATTAGTCAGGAGGGGAGGGTGAAGGATC
Organism: Eumetopias jubatus; assembly: GCF_037043125.1. Classification (NCBI taxonomy): domain Eukaryota; kingdom Metazoa; phylum Chordata; class Mammalia; order Carnivora; family Otariidae; genus Eumetopias; species Eumetopias jubatus. The sequence goes on along the minus strand of NW_028274821.1, from coordinate 47,276,211 downwards.
AAGGATTCCAGATTCCACGTCAAACGTAAAGTGCTCTGGTGGTAGATGACAACGGGGGTTGTGGTGTGAGTCAACTGAACTGATGGTCTTGAAGTTCTCAGAAGAGTTGACAGACTCCCTTTTAAAAACTCATAAGGCAGGAGACTTTTCTGCCAAGGAAAGAGAACTTGCAGCTGGTCCTGGAGTAACCGTCCTCCTTGCAATACCCTGCAGGCTGCTGTCGTGTCAGTGTCTCCCGTGCTGGGGACACTGCTGTGGGCCACGTCTTGCGTAGGAGAACGCCCTGCTCGCAGGGTCTCCTTGAATCATCTCGGTCTCGGGAACGATATGGAGACACAGTTGACTCAATGCTGCCCATTCCTACTGTTGCACCTCCTGAGGACGGGTCGCTGATCCAGAGGACACATCCACATTTCTCTTCTCCGTCCAGGTTCCCAAGTTGCTGCTGACCTCCCGCACCTTCATGTTTCCAGACGTGCAGCTGTGGTTTTTAGAGCAAAGGAGCATCCTGCGCCTACTTGAATCACAACATAGGAGACCTCAAGCACAGGCATGGCTGAGCTCCCGGATTTCTTGGGGGTAGATGGGTGGGCAGGGTTCCCTGTGTTTAGTGTGTTTCTGTGCCGGCCTGGATGTGTGGGGGACCTTCAGCTCCGCAGCGCGCGAGTCAGCCGGCAGGCAGGGGTGGAGGGAGGCCGCGCACGTACCTTTGTCCTGAAGCTGCCAGACCTTGCCTGCTTGTGGCAGGTAAACTGCATGGTGGTCTCTCGCAGCCCATCAGTGGGCTCCTGGCCCCGAGGCCTGCCTCCTCCACATGCCCTGGCTGGTTGACCAGAAGCAGCTGCGGACGGAAAGCTGGTGGTGGTGCTCACTCCCCTCGCCCTTGCCCCTGGCCCTGCCAATTGGTTCTCCAACACTGTCCAGTATTTCATAATCCATAATACTGGGATCGAAACTGAAGGTGGCTATAGGGATTTTCAGGACAAGACTTACTCTTTGTCATAGGCAGAGTCAGGACACAGTTTTAGGACAGGTCCCATTTGTGCAGAGATCCCAAGCCTGGCCTCCATCTTGGTCGTCGCCCTGGTCGCACGTGGCCACCAGGGGGCAGTCCTCCCGGAGAGGCGCTTCATTAGCCCACCCTTCCACCTGATCCTGCTTTCTGTTTCCTTTTCGCCACAGCTGCTATTACATCACATTGGATGGAAATCAGAACAAAGCCTCTCTTGCCGTTGCTCCTGCCAAACCTAGAGATTTCATTTTAGTTTTGCGTTCTACTCGCGATGTGCTGCCCTTTAGAGAAACCTTTAAGCTGAGACACAAACGAACGGAAAGCTGTTGCGTGAACAGGCTGAGAGGTCAAGAGATGAGTGCCAGGGGTGCCACGGGTACCGTCCGGACTTCTGCCTTACAGAGGAAGGAAACCGCTAGGAGGGCAACGTGTCCTAGAATGCGGAGGGGGAGGGCAGGGACGGGTGCCAGAAGGTTAAAGAAATAGCATGTTCTTCTCCACTTCCACCTAGAGACTTATTCTCAACTCTCACATATTCACACAAGCCACCGTTTCATCACTGAATATAAACAAAAACCCTTCTTTGCAATGGGGAATGAATTGGTCGGCCTTCTGTAGATTTCACTAGACAAGTCCGGTTTTGGAGGCTGCCACCTTTGGAAAGGACATACTGTTCCCGAGAATTCTGCAGAAAGACACAAACAATATTCTCATAAGTAGCAGTCGTCAGAATTAAAACAAGACGGTATGTACCATATTTAAGTCGTCCCTTTATGGAGAATGCATGCTGGGTGCCTTTACGGGCATGAGTTCAGTTAATCTTCACAGTATTCTGTTATACTTGTTAAACCTATCAAACACTGGAGAAAAAGAAATGGGGTAAAATGCTACTGTAGTCACAGGGTCACAATGAGGACCTAAGGAGCCTAATTAATAAAACCAGTCATTCCAAAAAAAAAAACATTCTTTCATCAGTAGTAATAGACAATCTGATGAAGGATTTAATGAGTTATCTATTCCTGCCTAGTGAATTATTGAAGCTGAGCAGCTCCCTGATATACAAGGTAGTAAGAACCAAGACAGGACAGACCATTGTCAGTACTGAAGTCAGGATTCCAAAGAATACAGTATTCAACCCATTAAGAAGGTTTGCCAAAACATCAAACCCATGAAATCATTCCGGAAGAAACATACGGCATAAAAGGGCAAACTAGGCACAGAAAAACGGACCCCATTATCCCCAGATCCCATGCTATATTCTCCTCCACTTCAGACGCACTGACTTCTCTTATTTATGCTCCCATCGGCTCCAGAGTGGTCTCTGCTTATGATTCCCCCCAAGCGACTCTCATGAGGTCCGCAAAGGCATCTAGTTTCCTGACACGCCAGGCAGTTTCAATCCACATCTTCCAGGAATCCACTGATGTTCTTCGAAGCACATCTCTGTCCTTAAATATACTCATCGGCATCCTCTCTTATTATCCACGTACTGTCCGACCATGAGTCCACTGTCTCCTTTGTGGCTCTTCTCTCCCCTCCCTTTAATGGTTGGAGAGCCTCAGAATCAAGTTCATGTGTGTTTCTCACACTACACGGTCTGCCCGCATGAACACCTCTGTTGCTGGCCTTCCCTGCTAGATATGGACCTCAGCCATGGCATTTCTTGTCAAACGCAAGATCACCTCTCCCCTGACACTGGACATTTGTGCCTGCATGTCTACCAGTCCCCTGTCGAAGGTTCCCCAGCTTTTATGGGTACTTCCTGACCTCCTCCATTCCAGCATCAGGTGAGAGAATTCACTTCCTTCCCTTCTTCGTTATAACACTAAGTCTGAGCATTGTTCTCAGATTCCAGTCCCAACAACAACCAAGATGTAGACAACAGGACCTTTCTTTGTCATGTCCTATATAGCCTAAGGGCAACGTACAACTTGTCTTAGAGGAAGTCAGTGGTTGCTGCAGATGTTCGTGATCTGATGGATAAAGGCATTCTGCTGACCATTTTCTTTTTAGACATTTTATTTATTTACTTGAGAGAGAGAGCATGAGACAAGGGTGGGTTAGAGGGAGTAGCAGACTCCCCGCAGGACAGGGATCCTGACTCGGCACTCGATCCTGGGACTCCCCGGTCATGACCTGAGCCAAAGGCAGTCGCTCAACCAACTGAGCCGCCCACGAGCCGATCTGCTGACCATTTTTCAGCCAAGCTGCAATTAGCCGTGGTGTTACTCTTTGAATGCTTCCCATAGTGAAAGTTCAATTTAAAAAAAGAGAGATAAACCGATTAAATATAAGAATACATTTTATTCTATTGCTGACACCTACAGCTGCACATACTAATATATGAATAGAAATCTTATAAATATTTACATAAATAAATATTTAAATAGATAAATAGATATGAGCATGGTCAGCTGTAAGCCACTACAGCTTGTAGAGTTGACATGTCGCTTAATACTTCTGAAAACCTTTAACAAATGGTATCTGTTGATGTCACCATAACAGCAGAAATGACAGTCTTTGACACGGAAGAACCAGGGAAAGTGTGATATTATTCGTCAGAGGGAATCATTTCCATGGCGACCCGGGTCTCATTTCTTGCTCCTTAACCTTTCTTGCAAGATCGTTGATGCAAACAAGGAGCTCGTGATTTCTGCTCTGACAATCTCCCAGGCACAAGGGCTGTATTGCTTCTCTTGCAGATAGAGGGAGATCCTCTGGAAGTAGTTCCTCAGGATGGAGTCCACCTTCCTGAGGGGAGTCTCTGCCACCCCCGCCTCCTGCATGGCACAGGCTTCCAGGTGAGTCAGCTGCTCAGAAAGTCCCGAGCAGAACTCCTCTAGGAGGGTCTCGTTCCAAGCAGCAGATGAGGCCCCTGTGCAGAAGAGGTGGAAGATCCTCTGGTTCATCCCATGGACGACAGAGAGGGCTTGAGCCTTCTGCAACTGCTTGCCATCAAGCACCTCCTGCGGGAAGGCAAAGGCCCTTGCATACTTGTCACAAGAGCTAGCAGACATTCTCCTCATTTGTCCCAGGAGCGTCAAGGCCCTCCAGGCGAACAGGCCATGGTTCGGAGGCAGGTCACATCCCAGAGAGCAGAGGGAGTGGCAGCTGAGCACCCCCAGGGCCACCAAGAAGGGAAAGGGCAGGGCCATTGGGGAACCTGCGAGACGCTGCTTGGCTGGCCTGGCTGGGGTGGGCAAGTCTGGGAACCGTGGCTCTGGGTTCTCTGACCACCTTCCCTTGTGTGTGTGGCTTAAGTAGGGGACAGAGAGGAGTTTTCAATTTCTGAACGTTTCCCTTACTTTCTACTTCTCTTTTTGCTTTCCATGACACTTTCTACTTGGGTTTGGAGCATGGGTTTCTCAACCGTTTCTTTTTCTTATCGCCCCCTCCCTTTACAGTCTTTTGAATGTTCATGTAATTGAACCTTCAAGAAAGCTCACCAGCACAGATCTGCAGTCTATATCTTTATGTATGTATACCCCTTCTTTATAGATAAAAAAGAAAGTGTCCATTTTACTGTGTTTATTTAATTCAGGGTGGAGAATGACTAAAACTTTCAAACTGAAAGCTCAATTTAATACCTTTTGACTCTTCACTGGATAACTAACTTTGATTAGCGACTTCCAATTTTTTACTTATTTCAATGGAAATATAAAAGTATAATGCAAATTAAGAATTTCTACAAAGACATATTAATGATATCAATGTACTTAAATATTTAGAAATCCTTCCAATTTGCTAACAGTCAGTGAAAAATTAAAGTATTTATTGGACATTTGTTTTTAGTGTACTGTATTTAGGTGTCCTCAATGAGGAAATAATTTTTAAATGCACTTGCTGCTTCATACTCATCAAGTTATTCTCAAATATTTTTTCTATGTAGCACTAGATAGAATTACTGATGTGTTGAATAAGTATTGCAGAATGATGGGGCGCCTGGGTGGCTCAGTTGGTTAAGCGACTGCCTTCGGCTCAGGTCATGGTCCTGGAGTCCCGGGATCGAGTCCTGCATCAGGCTCCCTGCTCGGCAGGGAGTCTGCTTCTCCCTCTGACCCTCTCCCCTCTCGTGCTCTCTATCTCTCATTCTCTCTCTCAAATAAATAAATAAAATCTTTAAAAAAAAAATAAGTATTGCAGAATGAAATCATAAAGTGTAATCTATTTGTATTTATTTCCAAAGCCGGCATCACAACAAGGCTCAGACACCCGCAACGTCCACCAGGTAGCCGATGGCGGCTCACAAGGAAGCAAAGATCACCTCTCCAGGTAAGACATTAAGATCCAGGAAACGATGGAGAGAAAGTCCTCCAATCCCAGATTATTCCTGTTATTCCTAGGTGGGGCACTATCTTGCAGACATTTGCCGTATCTTCCACAAATTCCATGTCCATGCTTCTTGGGCCATACCCAAGAAAACCCAATGCCAGACAATAAATACTGAGGATAAGGTTTTGTTAGACCGCTCGCTCCAAGGTTGAGCTTTGCTGTACCACACACCTTGGAATATTGAAGACTTGTTCCCAACCCTAAGAACTACTTGCTACATTGTTGGAAGCAACTGTAACAACTGTTCTGCCTGGTGCGGGGCTGCTGGTGATGGGAGAGACTGTGCAGCTAAAGAAGCAGGGAGGATGGGAAAAAACTCAGGACCTACTGCTCACTTTGGCTGTGAATATAACTGCTCTTTTTTACAAAAAAAAAAAAGATATTTTTGTAAAAGTTCCTAAAAACCCAGGGAAATTGTCTGATGACACTAAAGGAGTCAGTTAATTCCAGGAAAGAGCCTTTTTTTGCCCTGGAGGAAACACACCCACCAGGGACGGACTTCTACATACAAGACAAGGCCAGTCTCCAGACTTGGTCACTGTCTAGCTCACCTTTCCCACTCGCTGGCAGCCCCCCGGAAAGACTGTGACCGGCCACGGCACAGCAACCTTCCGCTCCTGTGTCCCCTTTGCTATAGCCACTGTTACATCACTGCAGCAGGGACATTCCCTCAGGTCCAGAAATAGTCAGCAGGAGAAAGGAAGAGAGTTTCAAAAAACCTAGAAATTTCAAACAACTTTTGCTCTTCCTCGGTGGCCTTGTAATAGGAAGTGAAATGGCCAGACGGAAACCACAAAGCAGAAGGAAGCAACTGTGTGAATGGGCAGGAGAGGCTCCTCAGGAGGAAGGGAGGAGGGCAGAACTCCCTGGGGGGTTTCTACCGTGGGGGAGAGGGAGACACTGCGATTTGGGGAGGAGGGAAACCCTGTGATTTGGAAGTGAAAGGATGTGATCTGGGGAAGCAGGGAGGAAGCGGAAATGTGCTCTACCAGAATGTCTAGACTATGTGTACGTCCGCACTGTGTATATGGATACATAGGATCTCATTGTGTCTATAATTCCATTCCATTCATTGGCCACCTCTCCCAATTGGGTATTTTAGAGAATCAGCAGTTTGCAGTCAGTTACAGAGAGAAGGCTAGGAGAAGATCACCTTTCGCTTAGAGACGTCTATGAAAATAATCCTAGTCATCATCTGTTAAACTCTCACTGAGTGGAAGATACTAGATACATTTAAAGGTGCTAGTCCGTTATTACAACAACTCTAGGAATATTCCCACCCCACGTTACGTTTGGGAAAACGGAACTTCAGAGATCTCAAGTGAGTTTCTCAGGATCAAACAACTAGATCGAAAGCAGAATCTAGAAGCGGTGGGTAGTCCTCTAGCCCCTGTGATAACTTACTACCTCGGGTTCATCTTGGGAAATTCTGAAACTTCTCTTCTTGCAAACTTTCTGGAGATCATTCTTCCCTGGTTGTGTCCCACCTGCACCGGCTGCCCCCTCTCTGTGCCCTTTGCAGGCTCCCCTTCTCTTTCTCAGCCTTAAAAGTTAAAGGTGCTCTGAAGCTTTAGGGCATTTTCTCATTCCACGCTCAATTGAGACAGAAGGGCTTTCAGTACCGTGCCTCAATTTCTGAATATGCAAGACACAATGGGGATTGAGTGTCTCCAGGATGTGACTTGTTGGAGATTCCAGATTCACACATGCATCTACCAGTGGGAAGTCAGCTTTCCCCTTTTCTTGACATCCCTGCTTCAAGCTCCTGGTGACAGAATCCCTTGTCCTCTACTTCTCCGAAGAGGTAGCCTCAGACTCTTTGAGAAGGATTCTTGTCCCCCTCCCTCTGCTGGAAAAGCCAGCAGATTTCCCACTGACCTTCCCGGGGAGAGCCTGGTGGGGATTCTGAAGGTCAAACTCACAAACCTGTGGGCTGCAGTAAGTACGGATCCCTGGAGTTGGGAAGCCTCGAGTGGAAGCACACAGAGCCTCAAGCAATGCTTCAGTTATAGCTCGTGTTCCTCCCAATACGTTCTCCTGGTAAGGTGTGATTGTCTGCATGCTCTTTTGCTCTAGTTACCCGCGCTGGGGCTGGCCCTGGGACCGCAGCTGTGAGTGGATCTAAGAAGAGTTGTTGTTTTCAATTGTCTTGCATTGTGTGGTTGTTTCTGTTGTTGCTGTTGTTGTTGATGTTGCTCCTGCTGTGACGTCAGGAAAAAGTTCCAAGTGGTTCAGCGTTGGACAGGAAACCAAGGATCCTGCAATACATGAACCCGTGAACATCTTCAGTATAGTCTCACCTACATAAGGATGCCCTTAGAGATCCTCATGTTCACAGACACATTTTAAGCACAATTTTGAGCAATTTAACTCAATGCGTTCTATGACTAAAGCAGAAAGAAGAGTCCTTAGAAAGATGGAACACATGGGCATGTGACTTAAAGTTGTAGGTCAAGAATATCATTTTCAGGTTCCTTTCCTGCTTTCTAGTTTTGTTTTTTTTTAAATTTCCCTTTCCTTATTTCTTCATTTGTATATGAAGAGACGGGTCTCCTTCTCCTGATTTTGACTGAGAGCGTCAAGGTCTGCTGGAGCATCTCATGCAGGACAGAGATGGCCCAGGCCTTCTCGACCTGGGGGGCCACCCACCATGTCCCAGAGGAGATGTCCCTCAGTCAGGGGAAGGGACAGACCCTCCTCCTCTGTATCAGAAGCAACAAGTCCCCCTGTGTAGCCGCCCAGGGCCTGGAGGCAGGTCACAGCCCAGAGCTGAGATGCCGCCACAGGGGGAGCCCCGCGGAGGGGCTGGGTACTGCACCTGAGGGCTTGTGGTGGCCTGGGGGACCAGTGGGGGGCACCGTGGCCCTCAGGTCCTCTCCCATTCTTTCTACTCATGACTCTTAAATACAACACGGTCGTTTTCATTTGCAGAATGTTCCTGTACACTTACCTGTTTTAATTTTTGTTTGCTTTTTTATATTTGCTTTTCATACATTAGAGGAGATTAGAATACATCATTCATATCCATTATTTTTTCAATTCTTCATCAAAGTTTAATTGGCCCAAAAAAGGTAAATCTCTCAAAACGATTTCCTCTCTGTACTCACTAGCTTCCTTTCTGTTCCTCACCCTTCCTCCTCCTCCAGTACGGTTTTTGGTGATTAATCCAGTTAAACCAGTCTGCACCTGGGTCACACCCCTCTACTTCCCGCCTGGGGGCACTTTCCATGCACCTTTTGCTCTGATGCAATTCCTTGAAGCCTTTTTCTGCTTTGAAATAGACTCTTAAGCAATATTCGCTCTTAGCCTACCGCCTTAGAGCCATTCCTCCTTTATTTGCAGTGTGGCTCTTTTCTCTCTTAACCACTCGACCTTGAGGCATCGCTTTTAAGTTCTTTTCTCATTCAACATCTCTTCCATCGGGACCACATCCTTGCCTGGGCTTTAAGTGAATGGAATGGCTTGTAAATGGCAGACTCAAGGATCCATTTGATAAAGAATGTTCACACTTGGATGTCTACCAGTCTAATGTGGAAGGTATCTAGTGCTTCTGATTCTATGTCGTGACATCTGTGTTTCCTCGTCTTCTTCTACACTTCATATTTACCCTTCTTCTCATTCTACGCTTTAACTTAACTGATATTACTTCCCCTATAATTATCAATACAGACAGGGCATTGATTTGTTAAGTCCGCCTTTATCCTGATGACAACATACAAACTGGCTTAAACGAAGCCTGTGGTATTACTTCAAATGTGAATCACGAATAATGTGTCACTGAGTTCTACAATGCATTCTTTCATCAGGTTGTCATTACACTTGTTTCCTCTTTCAATAACAAACAAATACAATTGTTCTATAGAAACATTTAATGAACAAAAAATAAAAATCTTAATGAATCTAAAGCACATATACTTCTCTTCACCACAAAGGGAATATACACCTAGTATTATACAATAAAAAATAATTTAAATCTTATAAATAGTGAAATTCATATATAGTTCCACAGGTAGATCAGCATGGTCATCGAAAAACGACAGATGTTTGTAGAGTTGACTTTATGTTGCTTAATACTCCTGAGATGATGTGAAAAATTGATTCCATTCATGACACCAGGACAGCAAAAGTGACAGTTTGACATGGCAGAACTCCAGAGAACGTGGTATTATCAGCCAGATGGAATGATTTCCATGGCGACCCGGGTCTCATTTCTTGCTCCTTAACCTTTCTTGCAAGATCGTTGATGCAAACAAGGAGCTCGTGATTTCTGCTCTGACAATCTCCCAGGCACAAGGGCTGTATTGCTTCTCTTGCAGATAGAGGGAGATCCTCTGGAAGTAGTTCCTCAGGATGGAGTCCACCTTCCTGAGGGGAGTCTCTGCCACCCCCGCCTCCTGCATGGCACAGGCTTCCAGGTGAGTCAGCTGCTCAGAAAGTCCCGAGCAGAACTCCTCTAGGAGGGTCTCGTTCCAAGCAGCAGATGAGGCCCCTGTGCAGAAGAGGTGGAAGATCCTCTGGTTCATCCCATGGACGACAGAGAGGGCTTGAGCCTTCTGCAACTGCTTGCCATCAAGCACCTCCTGCGGGAAGGCAAAGGCCCTTGCGTACTTGTCACAAGAGCTAGCAGACATTCTCCTCATTTGTCCCAGGAGCGTCAAGGCCCTCCAGGCGAACAGGCCATGGTTCGGAGGCAGGTCACATCCCAGAGAGCAGAGGGAGTGGCAGCTGAGCACCCCCAGGGCCACCAAGAAGGGAAAGGGCAGGGCCATTGGGGAACCTGCGAGACGCTGCTTGGCTGGCCTGGCTGGGGTGGGCAAGTCTGGGAACCGTGGCTCTGGGTTCTCTGACCATCTTCCCTTGTGTGTGTGGCTTAAGTAGGGGACAGAGGAGTTTTCAATTTCTGAACGTTTCCCTTACTTTCTACTTCTCTTTTTGCTTTCCTTTCTGCACTTTCTCTTTGGATTTACAGCATCGGATTCCCAACCATTTTTTAGTTTTTCCAATATTATCTCTTGCCTCTAGAGTCTTCGTTGATGTGTTTAATTGGACATTCCATGAAAACTTCATAGCATGGATGCACAGTATATCTCGTTACAGAGTGTATTCATATGTGTGCTTTATAGGTAAAACAGAAAGTATAAAGTTTATCCACGTCAGCGTTAAGAATGACTAAAAATGTTAAGCTGAAAGTTAAATTTTAACATTATTGATGCTTAAGTATAGAAGTAAATTGGACGAGTGACTGTAATTTACTTACAGAAATAAATTGTAATACATAAAGTACATATGCAAATTAACAGTTTCTGAAAAGACATAAAGATTTTGGTGTACTTAAACAGGTAAACTCCTTCCAAATTGCTAAAGCAAGTGAAAGGTTAAATTATTATTAATATCTCTTCTTAGTGTCCTCAATTTTAATGTTGCCTCATATGACACAATCATTTGTATCTTCACCTGCTACTAGATACTCTTGAAGGCATTGTCAAAATATGTTTTCTGTGTAGCACTAGGTAATTACTGATGTGTTGAATAAGTGTTGTACAACTAAATCGTAAAATATAATCCGTTTGCATTTTATTGTCAAAGCCTGCGTCACATCAAGGCTCAGACAAGCAACATCCACACGACATCCGATGGCAGCTCGCAAGTAAGCACAGATCGCTTCTCCACGTCAGACTTTGAGATCTAGGAAATGATGGCGACAGACTCCTTCAGTCCTAAGTTATTCCTCTGATTCCTAGGTTTGTCGCACTCATCTTGCAGACCGTTTGGGTATCGTCCAAGTATTCTATGTCATCCTTTCTTGCGTTATAGCCAGGAAAATCCAATGCGAGACAGTAAATACTAAGGTTTTGTTAGACCGCTCCAAGGCTGTGCCAGTGTCCCCCAGGAGGAAGCCTTGTTCTTGTCTGGATGCGGAGGTGTGAAGGTTCTAATTGCAGATAAATGGATTTTCCCAGCCACACCTCCCTGACAAGGTAGTTCTCACCTCTACTAACATTTGTCCTCTGGAGTGACTGAGTGGCTTCCACCCAAGCTCTCCTGGACTCACTCCCTGAGGGCAGGCTGAGCATGTCCTGAGGACTCCAGACGCCCCTGCTGTGCAGGGGCCCGTTTCCTTGTCAGCAAACCAATGACTGGCCCTAGATCCTTGCCCTTGCCCCTGGAGTGTTTGTGCTGGGGACCTTATCTCTCGGTGCTGACCTCCTCCTCTCCTGACCGGGTGTCAAAATGTCAACAGCCCTCAGATGCTAAGGGTGAGCTTTTGTTTTCTCCAAGGAGAGGAAAGACCCCACTGTAATCATTGTACCTGGAGTAAGGGAATACATTTATTTTGCCACCGCAATTCTTATTTTTCAATTTTGAAAGCTTTTTTTAACTAGGCTCCAGCCACAGGGTGGAGCCCGACCTGGGGCTTGAACTCACAGTGTGAGATCAAGACCTGAGGTGAGAGTCAGAATCAGATCCTCAACGGACTGAGCCACTCAGGCTCCCCTAGTGTTCTAATTTTACTTAAACTATGGTACACCTCTTTGGCTTAAAATGTCTGGACTGGGCACGGGGCATTCACGGATTGTGTCTCCCAGGAGAACCTTCCAGCACAGAAAGTAATGACTTTCAGTAGTTCATTCAGTCTGCGTCTTTCTATTAGGCATCTTTGTCTGGTCGTTTCTGGTGCTCAGAATGCAGAGGGGGTGAGGCCCAGGCTATGATGTCAGGGAGAAACAGCCTTCTTGCCTTTCCTGATTCATGATATTGCATTTTCACTTGAAGGTAACAACAACAAAAAGAATTTGAATATCTTCATTTTACCACAGTGCGTTCCTGGACACACCCCGACTTGCTGCTCCCGCATCCTGTTCGGCATCATCGTGAGGATCATAGAAAGGGAAGGAAAAGAAAGATCAAGGGGCTGCCCTGGGTTTCTCTGTCATTTTCAAGACATTAGTTTTCTGTTTCTCATTTCAACTTTCCTAGAAAGCAAAACATGACAGTGGTGTATGGGGCGGGCGGGGGTGGGAGACAAATGTTCCATCTGAATGTCACAGAAGTGAAAGACAGGCCTCTGCTGAGAAAAATGGCAAAGGGTACGTCAGCAAAATTCAACGCAGCAACACTGGGGACCAGCAGCTCTGGCAGAGGGGGAGAATGAAGGCTGTACGGAATTACCCCACGTCAAGGCAGTGGCTGCCTCGGCCAGGCTCACACAAGACCAAGTCCTGGGTCCCGGGCGGCCCTCAGCTTTCCAAGACCAGCCAACTGATTTTTCTGTCATTCAATCCACATATGCTCAGCTCCGAGGAGAGATGAGAAGAGTCCCACCAACCAGCTCACAAGAGAATGGCGACCACAACCCCAGCGGCTCACCCTCTGAGGAAGGAGAGAGGATACTCGCCCTGCCTGAGCGCTCTACCTCGTTGATCAATCCACTCAGGCAAGGAAAAGATTGCCTTGGGAAATCCAGCATTAAGACAAAGGGAACTGGATGATCCTAAACGATTCTGCTCTTCTTCTGGATAAGAATAAGGATGATGATGTTTTATGACGCTAACACCCAAAGCTGATTGCGGGCTAACGCTTCTGAGACCCTTGAAACCATTAACTCAATCCTCTCAATTCCCCCATTTGGATTCCACTTCTTTATACAGCTGTTTGGAGAGAAATAGAAACCCGGAGGGATGAATTATTCTGAAGCTACCAAAGACGCAAGGTTGAACATGAGCAGTTGAGAGGTACTGTCTTGACTGGAAGCACCTGTTAAAAGCGGTGAAGGATAGACATGGAGAGAGGATGGAAGAAGCAGGAGAGGCTGTGGCATGAAATTAGTCAGGAGGGGAGGGTGAAGGATCAAGGATTCCAGATTCCACGTCAAACGTAAAGTGCTCTGGTGGTAGATGACAACGGGGGGTGTGGTGTGAGTCAACTGAACTGATGGTCTTGAAGTTCTCAGAAGAGTTGGCAGACTCCCTTTTAAAAACTCATAAGGCAGGAGACTTTTCTGCCAAGGAAAGAGAACTTGCAGCTGGTCCTGGAGTAACCGTCCTCCTTGCAATACCCTGCAGGCTGCTGTCGTGTCAGTGTCTCCCGTGCTGGGGACACTGCTGTGGGCCACGTCTTGCGTAGGAGAACGCCCTGCTCGCAGGGTCTCCTTGAATCATCTCGGTCTCGGGAACGATATGGAGACACAGTTGACTCAATGCTGCCCATTCCTACTGTTGCACCTCCTGAGGACGGGTCGCTGATCCAGAGGACACATCCACATTTCTCTTCTCCGTCCAGGTTCCCAAGTTGCTGCTGACCTCCCGCACCTTCATGTTTCCAGACGTGCAGCTGTGGTTTTTAGAGCAAAGGAGCATCCTGCGCCTACTTGAATCACAACATAGGAGACCTCAAGCACAGGCATGCCTGAGATCCCGGATTTCTTGGGGGTAGATGGGTGGGCAGGGTTCCCTGTGTTTAGTGTGTTTCTGTGCCGGCCTGGATGTGTGGGGGACCTTCAGCTCCGCAGCGCGCGAGTCAGCCGGCAGGCAGGGGTGGAGGGAGGCCGCGCACGTACCTTTGTCCTGAAGCTGCCAGACCTTGCCTGCTTGTGGCAGGTAAACTGCATGGTGGTCTCTCGCAGCCCATCAGTGGGCTCCTGGCCCCGAGGCCTGCCTCCTCCACATGCCCTGGCTGGTTGACCAGAAGCAGCTGCGGACGGAAAGCTGGTGGTGGTGCTCACTCCCCTCGCCCTTGCCCCTGGCCCTGCCAATTGGTTCTCCAACACTGTCCAGTATTTCATAATCCATAATACTGGGATCGAAACTGAAGGTGGCTATAGGGATTTTCAGGACAAGACTTACTCTTTGTCATAGGCAGAGTCAGGACACAGTTTTATGACAGGTCCCATTTGTGCAGAGATCCCAAGCCTGGCCTCCATCTTGGTCGTCGCCCTGGTCGCACGTGGCCACCAGGGGGCAGTCCTCCCGGAGAGGCGCTTCATTAGCCCACCCTTCCACCTGATCCTGCTTTCTGTTTCCTTTTCGCCACAGCTGCTATTACATCACATTGGATGGAAATCAGAACAAAGCCTCTCTTGCCGTTGCTCCTGCCAAACCTAGAGATTTCATTTTAGTTTTGCGTTCTACTCGCGATGTGCTGCCCTTTAGAGAAACCTTTAAGCTGAGACACAAACGAACGGAAAGCTGTTGCGTGAACAGGCTGTGAGGTCAAGAGATGAGTGCCAGGGGTGCCACGGGTACCGTCCGGACTTCTGCCTTACAGAGGAAGGAAACCGCTAGGAGGGCAACGTGTCCTAGAATGCGGAGGGGGAGGGCAGGGACGGGTGCCAGAAGGTTAAAGAAATAGCATGTTCTTCTCCACTTCCACCTAGAGACTTATTCTCAACTCTCACATATTCACACAAGCCACCGTTTCATCACTGAATATAAACAAAAACCCTTCTTTGCAATGGGGAATGAACTGGTCGGCCTTCTGTAGATTTCACTAGACAAGTCCGGTTTTGGAGGCTGCCACCTTTGGAAAGGACATACTGTTCCCGAGAATTCTGCAGAAAGACACAAACAATATTCTCATAAGTAGCAGTCGTCAGAATTAAAACAAGACGGTATGTACCATATTTAAGTCGTCCCTTTATGGAGAATGCATGCTGGGTGCCTTTACGGGCATGAGTTCAGTTAATCTTCACAGTATTCTGTTATACTTGTTAAACCTATCAAACACTGGAGAAAAAGAAATGGGGTAAAATGCTACTGTAGTCACAGGGTCACAATGAGGACCTAAGGAGCCTAATTAATAAAACCAGTCATTCCAAAAAAAAAAACATTCTTTCATCAGTAGTAATAGACAATCTGATGAAGGATTTAATGAGTTATCTATTCCTGCCTAGTGAATTATTGAAGCTGAGCAGCTCCCTGATATACAAGGTAGTAAGAACCAAGACAGGACAGACCATTGTCTGTAATGAAGTCAGGATTCCAAAGAATACAGTATTCAACCCATTAAGAAGGTTTGCCAAAACATCAAACCCATGAAATCATTCCGGAAGAAACATACGGCATAAAAGGGCAAACTAGGCACAGAAAAACGGACCCCATTATCCCCAGATCCCATGCTACATTCTCCGCCACTTCAGACGCACTGACTTCTCTTATTAATGCTCCCATCGGCTCCAGAGTGGTCTCTGCTTATGATTCCCCCCAAGCGACTCTCATGAGGTCCGCAAAGGCATCTAGTTTCCTGACACGCCAGGCAGTTTCAATCCACATCTTCCAGGAATCCACTGATGGTCTTCGAAGCACATCTCTGTCCTTAAATATACTCATCGGCATCCTCTCTTATTATCCACGTACTGTCCGACCATGAGTCCACTGTCTCCTTTGTGGCTCTTCTCTCCCCTCCCTTTAATGGTTGGAGAGCCTCAGAATCAAGTTCATGTGTGTTTCTCACACTACACGGTCTGCCCGCATGAACACCTCTGTTGCTGGCCTTCCCTGCTAGATATGGACCTCAGCCATGGCATTTCTTGTCAAACGCAAGATCACCTCTCCCCTGACACTGGACATTTGTGCCTGCATGTCTACCAGTCCCCTGTCGAAGGTTCCCCAGCTTTTATGGGTACTTCCTGACCTTCTCCATTCCAGCATCAGGTGAGAGAATTCACTTCCTTCCCTTCTTCGTTATAACACTAAGTCTGAGCATTGTTCTCAGATTCCAGTCCCAACAACAACCAAGATGTAGACAACAGGACCTTTCTTTGTCATGTCCTATAGCCTAAGGGCAACGTACAACTTGTCTTAGAGGAAGTCAGTGGTTGCTGCAGATGTTCGTGATCTGATGGATAAAGGCATTCTGCTGACCATTTTCTTTTTAGACATTTTATTTATTTACTTGAGAGAGAGAGCATGAGACAAGGGTGGGTTAGAGGGAGTAGCAGACTCCCCGCAGGACAGGGATCCTGACTCGGCACTCGATCCTGGGACTCCCGGGTCATGACCTGAGCCAAAGGCAGTCGCTCAACCAACTGAGCCGCCCAGGAGCCGATCTGCCGACCATTTTTCAGCCAAGCTGCAATTAGCCGTGGTGTTACTCTTTGAACGCTTCCCATAGTGAAAGTTCAATTAAAAAAAAGAGAGATAAACTGATTAAATATAAGAATACATTTTATTCTATTGCTGACACCTACAGCTGCACATACTAATATATGAATAGAAATCTTATAAATATTTACATAAATAAATATTTAAATAGATAAATAGATATGAGCATGGTCAGCTGTAAGCCACTACAGCTTGTAGAGTTGACATGTCGCTTAATACTTCTGAAAACCTTTAACAAATGGTATCTGTTGATGTCACCATAACAGCAGAAATGACAGTCTTTGACACGGAAGAACCAGGGAAAGTGTGATATTATTCGTCAGAGGGAATCATTTCCATGGCGACCCGGGTCTCATTTCTTGCTCCTTAACCTTTCTTGCAAGATCGTTGATGCAAACAAGGAGCTCGTGATTTCTGCTCTGACAATCTCCCAGGCACAAGGGCTGTATTGCTTCTCTTGCAGATAGAGGGAGATCCTCTGGAAGTAGTTCCTCAGGATGGAGTCCACCTTCCTGAGGGGAGTCTCTGCCACCCCCGCCTCCTGCATGGCACAGGCTTCCAGGTGAGTCAGCTGCTCAGAAAGTCCCGAGCAGAACTCCTCTAGGAGGGTCTCGTTCCAAGCAGCAGATGAGGCCCCTGTGCAGAAGAGGTGGAAGATCCTCTGGTTCATCCCATGGACGACAGAGAGGGCTTGAGCCTTCTGCAACTGCTTGCCATCAAGCACCTCCTGCGGGAAGGCAAAGGCCCTTGCGTACTTGTCACAAGAGCTAGCAGACATTCTCCTCATTTGTCCCAGGAGCGTCAAGGCCCTCCAGGCGAACAGGCCATGGTTCGGAGGCAGGTCACATCCCAGAGAGCAGAGGGAGTGGCAGCTGAGCACCCCCAGGGCCACCAAGAAGGGAAAGGGCAGGGCCATTGGGGAACCTGCGAGACGCTGCTTGGCTGGCCTGGCTGGGGTGGGCAAGTCTGGGAACCGTGGCTCTGGGTTCTCTGACCATCTTCCCTTGTGTGTGTGGCTTAAGTAGGGGACAGAGGAGTTTTCAATTTCTGAACGTTTCCCTTACTTTCTACTTCTCTTTTTGCTTTCCTTTCTGCACTTTCTCTTTGGATTTACAGCATCGGATTCCCAACCATTTTTTAGTTTTTCCAATATTATCTCTTGCCTCTAGAGTCTTCGTTGATGTGTTTAATTGGACATTCCATGAAAACTTCATAGCATGGATGCACAGTATATCTCGTTACAGAGTGTATTCATATGTGTGCTTTATAGGTAAAACAGAAAGTATAAAGTTTATCCACGTCAGCGTTAAGAATGACTAAAAATGTTAAGCTGAAAGTTAAATTTTAACATTATTGATGCTTAAGTATAGAAGTAAATTGGACGAGTGACTGTAATTTACTTACAGAAATAAATTGTAATACATAAAGTACATATGCAAATTAACAGTTTCTGAAAAGACATAAAGATTTTGGTGTACTTAAACAGGTAAACTCCTTCCAAATTGCTAAAGCAAGTGAAAGGTTAAATTATTATTAATATCTCTTCTTAGTGTCCTCAATTTTAATGTTGCCTCATATGACACAATCATTTGTATCTTCACCTGCTACTAGATACTCTTGAAGGCATTGTCAAAATATGTTTTCTGTGTAGCACTAGGTAATTACTGATGTGTTGAATAAGTGTTGTACAACTAAATCGTAAAATATAATCCGTTTGCATTTTATTGTCAAAGCCTGCGTCACATCAAGGCTCAGACAAGCAACATCCACACGACATCCGATGGCAGCTCGCAAGTAAGCACAGATCGCTTCTCCACGTCAGACTTTGAGATCTAGGAAATGATGGCGACAGACTCCTTCAGTCCTAAGTTATTCCTCTGATTCCTAGGTTTGTCGCACTCATCTTGCAGACCGTTTGGGTATCGTCCAAGTATTCTATGTCATCCTTTCTTGCGTTATAGCCAGGAAAATCCAATGCGAGACAGTAAATACTAAGGTTTTGTTAGACCGCTCCAAGGCTGTGCCAGTGTCCCCCAGGAGGAAGCCTTGTTCTTGTCTGGATGCGGAGGTGTGAAGGTTCTAATTGCAGATAAATGGATTTTCCCAGCCACACCTCCCTGACAAGGTAGTTCTCACCTCTACTAACATTTGTCCTCTGGAGTGACTGAGTGGCTTCCACCCAAGCTCTCCTGGACTCACTCCCTGAGGGCAGGCTGAGCATGTCCTGAGGACTCCAGACGCCCCTGCTGTGCAGGGGCCCGTTTCCTTGTCAGCAAACCAATGACTGGCCCTAGATCCTTGCCCTTGCCCCTGGAGTGTTTGTGCTGGGGACCTTATCTCTCGGTGCTCACCTCCTCCTCTCCTGACCGGGTGTCAAAATGTCAACAGCCCTCAGATGCTAAGGGTGAGCTTTTGTTTTCTCCAAGGAGAGGAAAGACCCCACTGTAATCATTGTACCTGGAGTAAGGGAATACATTTATTTTGCCACCGCAATTCTTATTTTTCAATTTTGAAAGCTTTTTTTAACTAGGCTCCAGCCACAGGGTGGAGCCCGACCTGGGGCTTGAACTCACAGTGTGAGATCAAGACCTGAGGTGAGAGTCAGAATCAGATCCTCAACGGACTGAGCCACTCAGGCTCCCCTAGTGTTCTAATTTTACTTAAACTATGGTACACCTCTTTGGCTTAAAATGTCTGGACTGGGCACGGGGCATTCACGGATTGTGTCTCCCAGGAGAACCTTCCAGCACAGAAAGTAATGACTTTCAGTAGTTCATTCAGTCTGCGTCTTTCTATTAGGCATCTTTGTCTGGTCGTTTCTGGTGCTCAGAATGCAGAGGGGGTGAGGCCCAGGCTATGATGTCAGGGAGAAACAGCCTTCTTGCCTTTCCTGATTCATGATATTGCATTTTCACTTGAAGGTAACAACAACAAAAAGAATTTGAATATCTTCATTTTACCACAGTGCGTTCCTGGACACACCCCGACTTGCTGCTCCCGCATCCTGTTCGGCATCATCGTGAGGATCATAGAAAGGGAAGGAAAAGAAAGATCAAGGGGCTGCCCTGGGTTTCTCTGTCATTTTCAAGACATTAGTTTTCTGTTTCTCATTTCAACTTTCCTAGAAAGCAAAACATGACAGTGGTGTATGGGGCGGGCGGGGGTGGGAGACAAATGTTCCATCTGAATGTCACAGAAGTGAAAGACAGGCCTCTGCTGAGAAAAATGGCAAAGGGTACGTCAGCAAAATTCAACGCAGCAACACTGGGGACCAGCAGCTCTGGCAGAGGGGGAGAATGAAGGCTGTACGGAATTACCCCACGTCAAGGCAGTGGCTGCCTCGGCCAGGCTCACACAAGACCAAGTCCTGGGTCCCGGGCGGCCCTCAGCTTTCCAAGACCAGCCAACTGATTTTTCTGTCATTCAATCCACATATGCTCAGCTCCGAGGAGAGATGAGAAGAGTCCCACCAACCAGCTCACAAGAGAATGGCGACCACAACCCCAGCGGCTCACCCTCTGAGGAAGGAGAGAGGATACTCGCCCTGCCTGAGCGCTCTACCTCGTTGATCAATCCACTCAGGCAAGGAAAAGATTGCCTTGGGAAATCCAGCATTAAGACAAAGGGAACTGGATGATCCTAAACGATTCTGCTCTTCTTCTGGATAAGAATAAGGATGATGATGTTTTATGACGCTAACACCCAAAGCTGATTGCGGGCTAACGCTTCTGAGACCCTTGAAACCATTAACTCAATCCTCTCAATTCCCCCATTTGGATTCCACTTCTTTATACAGCTGTTTGGAGAGAAATAGAAACCCGGAGGGATGAATTATTCTGAAGCTACCAAAGACGCAAGGTTGAACATGAGCAGTTGAGAGGTACTGTCTTGACTGGAAGCACCTGTTAAAAGCGGTGAAGGATAGACATGGAGAGAGGATGGAAGAAGCAGGAGAGGCTGTGGCATGAAATTAGTCAGGAGGGGAGGGTGAAGGATCAAGGATTCCAGATTCCACGTCAAACGTAAAGTGCTCTGGTGGTAGATGACAACGGGGGGTGTGGTGTGAGTCAACTGAACTGATGGTCTTGAAGTTCTCAGAAGAGTTGGCAGACTCCCTTTTAAAAACTCATAAGGCAGGAGACTTTTCTGCCAAGGAAAGAGAACTTGCAGCTGGTCCTGGAGTAACCGTCCTCCTTGCAATACCCTGCAGGCTGCTGTCGTGTCAGTGTCTCCCGTGCTGGGGACACTGCTGTGGGCCACGTCTTGCGTAGGAGAACGCCCTGCTCGCAGGGTCTCCTTGAATCATCTCGGTCTCGGGAACGATATGGAGACACAGTTGACTCAATGCTGCCCATTCCTACTGTTGCACCTCCTGAGGACGGGTCGCTGATCCAGAGGACACATCCACATTTCTCTTCTCCGTCCAGGTTCCCAAGTTGCTGCTGACCTCCCGCACCTTCATGTTTCCAGACGTGCAGCTGTGGTTTTTAGAGCAAAGGAGCATCCTGCGCCTACTTGAATCACAACATAGGAGACCTCAAGCACAGGCATGCCTGAGATCCCGGATTTCTTGGGGGTAGATGGGTGGGCAGGGTTCCCTGTGTTTAGTGTGTTTCTGTGCCGGCCTGGATGTGTGGGGGACCTTCAGCTCCGCAGCGCGCGAGTCAGCCGGCAGGCAGGGGTGGAGGGAGGCCGCGCACGTACCTTTGTCCTGAAGCTGCCAGACCTTGCCTGCTTGTGGCAGGTAAACTGCATGGTGGTCTCTCGCAGCCCATCAGTGGGCTCCTGGCCCCGAGGCCTGCCTCCTCCACATGCCCTGGCTGGTTGACCAGAAGCAGCTGCGGACGGAAAGCTGGTGGTGGTGCTCACTCCCCTCGCCCTTGCCCCTGGCCCTGCCAATTGGTTCTCCAACACTGTCCAGTATTTCATAATCCATAATACTGGGATCGAAACTGAAGGTGGCTATAGGGATTTTCAGGACAAGACTTACTCTTTGTCATAGGCAGAGTCAGGACACAGTTTTATGACAGGTCCCATTTGTGCAGAGATCCCAAGCCTGGCCTCCATCTTGGTCGTCGCCCTGGTCGCACGTGGCCACCAGGGGGCAGTCCTCCCGGAGAGGCGCTTCATTAGCCCACCCTTCCACCTGATCCTGCTTTCTGTTTCCTTTTCGCCACAGCTGCTATTACATCACATTGGATGGAAATCAGAACAAAGCCTCTCTTGCCGTTGCTCCTGCCAAACCTAGAGATTTCATTTTAGTTTTGCGTTCTACTCGCGATGTGCTGCCCTTTAGAGAAACCTTTAAGCTGAGACACAAACGAACGGAAAGCTGTTGCGTGAACAGGCTGTGAGGTCAAGAGATGAGTGCCAGGGGTGCCACGGGTACCGTCCGGACTTCTGCCTTACAGAGGAAGGAAACCGCTAGGAGGGCAACGTGTCCTAGAATGCGGAGGGGGAGGGCAGGGACGGGTGCCAGAAGGTTAAAGAAATAGCATGTTCTTCTCCACTTCCACCTAGAGACTTATTCTCAACTCTCACATATTCACACAAGCCACCGTTTCATCACTGAATATAAACAAAAACCCTTCTTTGCAATGGGGAATGAACTGGTCGGCCTTCTGTAGATTTCACTAGACAAGTCCGGTTTTGGAGGCTGCCACCTTTGGAAAGGACATACTGTTCCCGAGAATTCTGCAGAAAGACACAAACAATATTCTCATAAGTAGCAGTCGTCAGAATTAAAACAAGACGGTATGTACCATATTTAAGTCGTCCCTTTATGGAGAATGCATGCTGGGTGCCTTTACGGGCATGAGTTCAGTTAATCTTCACAGTATTCTGTTATACTTGTTAAACCTATCAAACACTGGAGAAAAAGAAATGGGGTAAAATGCTACTGTAGTCACAGGGTCACAATGAGGACCTAAGGAGCCTAATTAATAAAACCAGTCATTCCAAAAAAAAAAACATTCTTTCATCAGTAGTAATAGACAATCTGATGAAGGATTTAATGAGTTATCTATTCCTGCCTAGTGAATTATTGAAGCTGAGCAGCTCCCTGATATACAAGGTAGTAAGAACCAAGACAGGACAGACCATTGTCAGTACTGAAGTCAGGATTCCAAAGAATACAGTATTCAACCCATTAAGAAGGTTTGCCAAAACATCAAACCCATGAAATCATTCCGGAAGAAACATACGGCATAAAAGGGCAAACTAGGCACAGAAAAACGGACCCCATTATCCCCAGATCCCATGCTACATTCTCCGCCACTTCAGACGCACTGACTTCTCTTATTAATGCTCCCATCGGCTCCAGAGTGGTCTCTGCTTATGATTCCCCCCAACCGACTCTCATGAGGTCCGCAAAGGCATCTAGTTTCCTGACACGCCAGGCAGTTTCAATCCACATCTTCCAGGAATCCACTGATGGTCTTCGAAGCACATCTCTGTCCTTAAATATACTCATCGGCATCCTCTCTTATTATCCACGTACTGTCCGACCATGAGTCCACTGTCTCCTTTGTGGCTCTTCTCTCCCCTCCCTTTAATGGTTGGAGAGCCTCAGAATCAAGTTCATGTGTGTTTCTCACACTACACGGTCTGCCCGCATGAACACCTCTGTTGCTGGCCTTCCCTGCTAGATATGGACCTCAGCCATGGCATTTCTTGTCAAACGCAAGATCACCTCTCCCCTGACACTGGACATTTGTGCCTGCATGTCTACCAGTCCCCTGTCGAAGGTTCCCCAGCTTTTATGGGTACTTCCTGACCTTCTCCATTCCAGCATCAGGTGAGAGAATTCACTTCCTTCCCTTCTTCGTTATAACACTAAGTCTGAGCATTGTTCTCAGATTCCAGTCCCAACAACAACCAAGATGTAGACAACAGGACCTTTCTTTGTCATGTCCTATAGCCTAAGGGCAACGTACAACTTGTCTTAGAGGAAGTCAGTGGTTGCTGCAGATGTTCGTGATCTGATGGATAAAGGCATTCTGCTGACCATTTTCTTTTTAGACATTTTATTTATTTACTTGAGAGAGAGAGCATGAGACAAGGGTGGGTTAGAGGGAGTAGCAGACTCCCCGCAGGACAGGGATCCTGACTCGGCACTCGATCCTGGGACTCCCGGGTCATGACCTGAGCCAAAGGCAGTCGCTCAACCAACTGAGCCGCCCAGGAGCCGATCTGCCGACCATTTTTCAGCCAAGCTGCAATTAGCCGTGGTGTTACTCTTTGAACGCTTCCCATAGTGAAAGTTCAATTAAAAAAAAGAGAGATAAACTGATTAAATATAAGAATACATTTTATTCTATTGCTGACACCTACAGCTGCACATACTAATATATGAATAGAAATCTTATAAATATTTACATAAATAAATATTTAAATAGATAAATAGATATGAGCATGGTCAGCTGTAAGCCACTACAGCTTGTAGAGTTGACATGTCGCTTAATACTTCTGAAAACCTTTAACAAATGGTATCTGTTGATGTCACCATAACAGCAGAAATGACAGTCTTTGACACGGAAGAACCAGGGAAAGTGTGATATTATTCGTCAGAGGGAATCATTTCCATGGCGACCCGGGTCTCATTTCTTGCTCCTTAACCTTTCTTGCAAGATCGTTGATGCAAACAAGGAGCTCGTGATTTCTGCTCTGACAATCTCCCAGGCACAAGGGCTGTATTGCTTCTCTTGCAGATAGAGGGAGATCCTCTGGAAGTAGTTCCTCAGGATGGAGTCCACCTTCCTGAGGGGAGTCTCTGCCACCCCCGCCTCCTGCATGGCACAGGCTTCCAGGTGAGTCAGCTGCTCAGAAAGTCCCGAGCAGAACTCCTCTAGGAGGGTCTCGTTCCAAGCAGCAGATGAGGCCCCTGTGCAGAAGAGGTGGAAGATCCTCTGGTTCATCCCATGGACGACAGAGAGGGCTTGAGCCTTCTGCAACTGCTTGCCATCAAGCACCTCCTGCGGGAAGGCAAAGGCCCTTGCGTACTTGTCACAAGAGCTAGCAGACATTCTCCTCATTTGTCCCAGGAGCGTCAAGGCCCTCCAGGCGAACAGGCCATGGTTCGGAGGCAGGTCACATCCCAGAGAGCAGAGGGAGTGGCAGCTGAGCACCCCCAGGGCCACCAAGAAGGGAAAGGGCAGGGCCATTGGGGAACCTGCGAGACGCTGCTTGGCTGGCCTGGCTGGGGTGGGCAAGTCTGGGAACCGTGGCTCTGGGTTCTCTGACCATCTTCCCTTGTGTGTGTGGCTTAAGTAGGGGACAGAGGAGTTTTCAATTTCTGAACGTTTCCCTTACTTTCTACTTCTCTTTTTGCTTTCCTTTCTGCACTTTCTCTTTGGATTTACAGCATCGGATTCCCAACCATTTTTTAGTTTTTCCAATATTATCTCTTGCCTCTAGAGTCTTCGTTGATGTGTTTAATTGGACATTCCATGAAAACTTCATAGCATGGATGCACAGTATATCTCGTTACAGAGTGTATTCATATGTGTGCTTTATAGGTAAAACAGAAAGTATAAAGTTTATCCACGTCAGCGTTAAGAATGACTAAAAATGTTAAGCTGAAAGTTAAATTTTAACATTATTGATGCTTAAGTATAGAAGTAAATTGGACGAGTGACTGTAATTTACTTACAGAAATAAATTGTAATACATAAAGTACATATGCAAATTAACAGTTTCTGAAAAGACATAAAGATTTTGGTGTACTTAAACAGGTAAACTCCTTCCAAATTGCTAAAGCAAGTGAAAGGTTAAATTATTATTAACATCTCTTCTTAGTGTCCTCAATTTTAATGTTGCCTCATATGACACAATCATTTGTATCTTCACCTGCTACTAGATACTCTTGAAGGCATTGTCAAAATATGTTTTCTGTGTAGCACTAGGTAATTACTGATGTGTTGAATAAGTGTTGTACAACTAAATCGTAAAATATAATCCGTTTGCATTTTATTGTCAAAGCCTGCGTCACATCAAGGCTCAGACAAGCAACATGCACACGACATCCGATGGCAGCTCGCAAGTAAGCACAGATCGCCTCTCCACGTCAGACTTTGAGATCTAGGAAATGATGGCGACAGACTCCTTCAGTCCTAAGTTATTCCTCTGATTCCTAGGTTTGTCGCACTCATCTTGCAGACCGTTTGGGTATCGTCCAAGTATTCTATGTCATCCTTTCTTGCGTTATAGCCAGGAAAATCCAATGCGAGACAGTAAATACTAAGGTTTTGTTAGACCGCTCCAAGGCTGTGCCAGTGTCCCCCAGCAGGAAGCCTGGTTCTTGTCTGGATGCGGAGGTGTGAAGGTTCTAATTGCAGATAAATGGATTTTCCCAGCCACACCTCCCTGACAAGGTAGTTCTCACCTCTACTAACATTTGTCCTCTGGAGTGACTGAGTGGCTTCCACCCAAGCTCTCCTGGACTCACTCCCTGAGGGCAGGCTGAGCATGTCCTGAGGACTCTAGACGCCCCTGCTGTGCAGGGGCCCGTTTCCTTGTCAGCAAACCAATGACTGGCCCTAGATCCTTGCCCTTGCCCCTGGAGTGTTTGTGCTGGGGACCTTATCTCTCGGTGCTGACCTCCTCCTCTCCTGACCGGGTGTCAAAATGTCAACAGCCCTCAGATGCTAAGGGTGAGCTTTTGTTTTCTCCAAGGAGAGGAAAGACCCCACTGTAATCATTGTACCTGGAGTAAGGGAATACATTTATTTTGCCACCGCAATTCTTATTTTTCAATTTTGAAAGCTTTTTTTAACTAGGCTCCAGCCACAGGGTGGAGCCCGACCTGGGGCTTGAACTCACAGTGTGAGATCAAGACCTGAGGTGAGAGTCAGAATCAGATCCTCAACGGACTGAGCCACTCAGGCTCCCCTAGTGTTCTAATTTTACTTAAACTATGGTACACCTCTTTGGCTTAAAATGTCTGGACTGGGCACGGGGCATTCACGGATTGTGTCTCCCAGGAGAACCTTCCAGCACAGAAAGTAATGACTTTCAGTAGTTCATTCAGTCTGCGTCTTTCTATTAGGCATCTTTGTCTGGTCGTTTCTGGTGCTCAGAATGCAGAGGGGGTGAGGCCCAGGCTATGATGTCAGGGAGAAACAGCCTTCTTGCCTTTCCTGATTCATGATATTGCATTTTCACTTGAAGGTAACAACAACAAAAAGAATTTGAATATCTTCATTTTACCACAGTGCGATCCTGGACACACCCCGACTTGCTGCTCCCGCATCCTGTTCGGCATCATCGTGAGGATCATAGAAAGGGAAGGAAAAGAAAGATCAAGGGGCTGCCCTGGGTTTCTCTGTCATTTTCAAGACATTAGTTTTCTGTTTCTCATTTCAACTTTCCTAGAAAGCAAAACATGACAGTGGTGTATGGGGCAGGCGGGGGTGGGAGACAAATGTTCCATCTGAATGTCACAGAAGTGAAAGACTGGCCTCTGCTGAGAAAAATGGCAAAGGGTACGTCAGCAAAATTCAACACAGCAACACTGGGGACCAGCAGCTCTGGCAGAGGGGGAGAATGAAGGCTGTACGGAATTACCCCACGTCAAGGCAGTGGCTGCCTCGGCCAGGCTCACACAAGACCAAGTCCTGGGTCCCGGGCGGCCCTCAGCTTTCCAAGACCAGCCAACTGATTTTTCTGTCATTCAATCCACATATGCTCAGCTCTGAGGAGAGATGAGAAGAGTCCCACCAACCAGCTCACAAGAGAATGGCGACCAGAACCCCAGCGGCTCACCCTCTGAGGAAGGAGAGAGGATACTCGCCCTGCCTGAGCGCTCTACCTCGTTGATCAATCCACTCAGGCAAGGAAAAGATTGCCTTGGGAAATCCAGCATTAAGACGAAGGGAACTGGATGATCCTAAACGATTCTGCTCTTCTTCTGGATAAGAATAAGGATGATGATGTTTTATGACGCTAACACCCAAAGCTGATTGCGGGCTAACGCTTCTGAGATCCTTGAAACCATTAACTCAATCCTCTGAATTCCCCCATTTGGATTCCACTTCTTTATACAGCTGTTTGGAGAGAAATAGAAACCCGGAGGGATGAATTATTCTGAAGCTACCAAAGACGCAAGGTTGAACATGAGCGGTTGAGAGGTACTGTCTTGACTGGAAGCACCTGTTAAAAACGGTGAAGGATAGACATGGAGAGAGGATGGAAGAAGCAGGAGAGGCTGTGGCATGAAATTAGTCAGGAGGGGAGGGTGAAGGATCAAGGATTCCAGATTCCACGTCAAACGTAAAGTGCTCTGGTGGTAGATGACAGCGGGGGGTGTGGTGTGAGTCAACTGAACTGATGGTCTTGAAGTTCTCAGAAGAGTTGGCAGACTCCCTTTTAAAAACTCATAAGGCAGGAGACTTTTCTGCCAAGGAAAGAGAACTTGCAGCTGGTCCTGGAGTAACCGTCCTCCTTGCAATACCCTGCAGGCTGCTGTCGTGTCAGTGTCTCCCGTGCTGGGGACACTGCTGTGGGCCACGTCTTGCGTAGGAGAACGCCCTGCTCGCAGGGTCTCCTTGAATCATCTCGGTCTCGGGAACGATATGGAGACACAGTTGACTCAATGCTGCCCATTCCTACTGTTGCACCTCCTGAGGACGGGTCGCTGATCCAGAGGACACATCCACATTTCTCTTCTCCGTCCAGGTTCCCAAGTTGCTGCTGACCTCCCGCACCTTCATGTTTCCAGACGTGCAGCTGTGGTTTTTAGAGCAAAGGAGCATCCTGCGCCTACTTGAATCACAACATAGGAGACCTCAAGCACAGGCATGGCTGAGCTCCCGGATTTCTTGGGGGTAGATGGGTGGGCAGGGTTCCCTGTGTTTAGTGTGTTTCTGTGCCGGCCTGGATGTGTGGGGGACCTTCAGCTCCGCAGCGCGCGAGTCAGCCGGCAGGCAGGGGTGGAGGGAGGCCGCGCACGTACCTTTGTCCTGAAGCTGCCAGACCTTGCCTGCTTGTGGCAGGTAAACTGCATGGTGGTCTCTCGCAGCCCATCAGTGGGCTCCTGGCCCCGAGGCCTGCCTCCTCCACATGCCCTGGCTGGTTGACCAGAAGCAGCTGCGGACGGAAAGCTGGTGGTGGTGCTCACTCCCCTCGCCCTTGCCCCTGGCCCTGCCAATTGGTTCTCCAACACTGTCCAGTATTTCATAATCCATAATACTGGGATCGAAACTGAAGGTGGCTATAGGGATTTTCAGGACAAGACTTACTCTTTGTCATAGGCAGAGTCAGGACACAGTTTTATGACAGGTCCCATTTGTGCAGAGATCCCAAGCCTGGCCTCCATCTTGGTCGTCGCCCTGGTCGCACGTGGCCACCAGGGGGCAGTCCTCCCGGAGAGGCGCTTCATTAGCCCACCCTTCCACCTGATCCTGCTTTCTGTTTCCTTTTCGCCACAGCTGCTATTACATCACATTGGATGGAAATCAGAACAAAGCCTCTCTTGCCGTTGCTCCTGCCAAACCTAGAGATTTCATTTTAGTTTTGCGTTCTACTCGCGATGTGCTGCCCTTTAGAGAAACCTTTAAGCTGAGACACAAACGAACGGAAAGCTGTGCGTGAACAGGCTGAGAGGTCAAGAGATGAGTGCCAGGGGTGCCACGGGTACCGTCCGGACTTCTGCCTTACAGAGGAAGGAAACCGCTAGGAGGGCAACGTGTCCTAGAATGCGGAGGGGGAGGGCAGGGACGGGTGCCAGAAGGTTAAAGAAATAGCATGTTCTTCTCCACTTCCACCTAGAGACTTATTCTCAACTCTCACATATTCACACAAGCCACCGTTTCATCACTGAATATAAACAAAAACCCTTCTTTGCAATGGGGAATGAATTGGTCGGCCTTCTGTAGATTTCACTAGACAAGTCCGGTTTTGGAGGCTGCCACCTTTGGAAAGGACATACTGTTCCCGAGAATTCTGCAGAAAGACACAAACAATATTCTCATAAGTAGCAGTCGTCAGAATTAAAACAAGACGGTATGTACCATATTTAAGTCGTCCCTTTATGGAGAATGCATGCTGGGTGCCTTTACGGGCATGAGTTCAGTTAATCTTCACAGTATTCTGTTATACTTGTTAAACCTATCAAACACTGGAGAAAAAGAAATGGGGTAAAATGCTACTGTAGTCACAGGGTCACAATGAGGACCTAAGGAGCCTAATTAATAAAACCAGTCATTCCAAAAAAAAAAACATTCTTTCATCAGTAGTAATAGACAATCTGATGAAGGATTTAATGAGTTATCTATTCCTGCCTAGTGAATTATTGAAGCTGAGCAGCTCCCTGATATACAAGGTAGTAAGAACCAAGACAGGACAGACCATTGTCAGTACTGAAGTCAGGATTCCAAAGAATACAGTATTCAACCCATTAAGAAGGTTTGCCAAAACATCAAACCCATGAAATCATTCCGGAAGAAACATACGGCATAAAAGGGCAAACTAGGCACAGAAAAACGGACCCCATTATCCCCAGATCCCATGCTATATTCTCCTCCACTTCAGACGCACTGACTTCTCTTATTTATGCTCCCATCGGCTCCAGAGTGGTCTCTGCTTATGATTCCCCCCAAGCGACTCTCATGAGGTCCGCAAAGGCATCTAGTTTCCTGACACGCCAGGCAGTTTCAATCCACATCTTCCAGGAATCCACTGATGGTCTTCGAAGCACATCTCTGTCCTTAAATATACTCATCGGCATCCTCTCTTATTATCCACGTACTGTCCGACCATGAGTCCACTGTCTCCTTTGTGGCTCTTCTCTCCCCTCCCTTTAATGGTTGGAGAGCCTCAGAATCAAGTTCATGTGTGTTTCTCACACTACACGGTCTGCCCGCATGAACACCTCTGTTGCTGGCCTTCCCTGCTAGATATGGACCTCAGCCATGGCATTTCTTGTCAAACGCAAGATCACCTCTCCCCTGACACTGGACATTTGTGCCTGCATGTCTACCAGTCCCCTGTCGAAGGTTCCCCAGCTTTTATGGGTACTTCCTGACCTTCTCCATTCCAGCATCAGGTGAGAGAATTCACTTCCTTCCCTTCTTCGTTATAACACTAAGTCTGAGCATTGTTCTCAGATTCCAGTCCCAACAACAACCAAGATGTAGACAACAGGACCTTTCTTTGTCATGTCCTATATAGCCTAAGGGCAACGTACAACTTGTCTTAGAGGAAGTCAGTGGTTGCTGCAGATGTTCGTGATCTGATGGATAAAGGCATTCTGCTGACCATTTTCTTTTTAGACATTTTATTTATTTACTTGAGAGAGAGAGCATGAGACAAGGGTGGGTTAGAGGGAGTAGCAGACTCCCCGCAGGACAGGGATCCTGACTCGGCACTCGATCCTGGGACTCCCCGGTCATGACCTGAGCCAAAGGCAGTCGCTCAACCAACTGAGCCGCCCACGAGCCGATCTGCTGACCATTTTTCAGCCAAGCTGCAATTAGCCGTGGTGTTACTCTTTGAATGCTTCCCATAGTGAAAGTTCAATTTAAAAAAAGAGAGATAAACCGATTAAATATAAGAATACATTTTATTCTATTGCTGACACCTACAGCTGCACATACTAATATATGAATAGAAATCTTATAAATATTTACATAAATAAATATTTAAATAGATAAATAGATATGAGCATGGTCAGCTGTAAGCCACTACAGCTTGTAGAGTTGACATGTCGCTTAATACTTCTGAAAACCTTTAACAAATGGTATCTGTTGATGTCACCATAACAGCAGAAATGACAGTCTTTGACACGGAAGAACCAGGGAAAGTGTGATATTATTCGTCAGAGGGAATCATTTCCATGGCGACCCGGGTCTCATTTCTTGCTCCTTAACCTTTCTTGCAAGATCGTTGATGCAAACAAGGAGCTCGTGATTTCTGCTCTGACAATCTCCCAGGCACAAGGGCTGTATTGCTTCTCTTGCAGATAGAGGGAGATCCTCTGGAAGTAGTTCCTCAGGATGGAGTCCACCTTCCTGAGGGGAGTCTCTGCCACCCCCGCCTCCTGCATGGCACAGGCTTCCAGGTGAGTCAGCTGCTCAGAAAGTCCCGAGCAGAACTCCTCTAGGAGGGTCTCGTTCCAAGCAGCAGATGAGGCCCCTGTGCAGAAGAGATGGAAGATCCTCTGGTTCATCCCATGGACGACAGAGGGGCTTGAGCCTTCTGCAACTGCTTGCCATCAAGCACCTCCTGCGGGAAGGCAAAGGCCCTTGCGTACTTGTCACAAGAGCTAGCAGACATTCTCCTCATTTGTCCCAGGAGTGTCAAGGCCCTCCAGGCGAACAGGCCATGGTTCGGAGGCAGGTCACATCCCAGAGAGCAGAGGGAGTGGCAGCTGAGCACCCCCAGGGCCACCAAGAAGGGAAAGGGCAGGGCCATTGGGGAACCTGCGAGACGCTGCTTGGCTGGCCTGGCTGGGGTGGGCAAGTCTGGGAACCGTGGCTCTGGGTTCTCTGACCATCTTCCCTTGTGTGTGTGGCTTAAGTAGGGGACAGAGGAGTTTTCAATTTCTGAACGTTTCCCTTACTTTCTACTTCTCTTTTTGCTTTCCTTTCTGCACTTTCTCTTTGGATTTACAGCATCGGATTCCCAACCATTTTTTAGTTTTTCCAATATTATCTCTTGCCTCTAGAGTCTTCGTTGATGTGTTTAATTGGACATTCCATGAAAACTTCATAGCATGGATGCACAGTATATCTCGTTACAGAGTGTATTCATATGTGTGCTTTATAGGTAAAACAGAAAGTATAAAGTTTATCCACGTCAGCGTTAAGAATGACTAAAAATGTTAAGCTGAAAGTTAAATTTTAACATTATTGATGCTTAAGTATAGAAGTAAATTGGACGAGTGACTGTAATTTACTTACAGAAATAAATTGTAATACATAAAGTACATATGCAAATTAACAGTTTCTGAAAAGACATAAAGATTTTGGTGTACTTAAACAGGTAAACTCCTTCCAAATTGCTAAAGCAAGTGAAAGGTTAAATTATTATTAACATCTCTTCTTAGTGTCCTCAATTTTAATGTTGCCTCATATGACACAATCATTTGTATCTTCACCTGCTACTAGCTACTCTTGAAGGCATTGTCAAAATATGTTTTCTGTGTAGCACTAGGTAATTACTGATGTGTTGAATAAGTGTTGTACAACTAAATCGTAAAATATAATCCGTTTGCATTTTATTGTCAAAGCCTGCGTCACATCAAGGCTCAGACAAGCAACATCCACACGACATCCGATGGCAGCTCGCAAGTAAGCACAGATCGCCTCTCCACGTCAGACTTTGAGATCTAGGAAATGATGGCGACAGACTCCTTCAGTCCTAAGTTATTCCTCTGATTCCTAGGTTTGTCGCACTCATCTTGCAGACCGTTTGGGTATCGTCCAAGTATTCTATGTCATCCTTTCTTGCGTTATAGCCAGGAAAATCCAATGCGAGACAGTAAATACTAAGGTTTTGTTAGACCGCTCCAAGGCTGTGCCAGTGTCCCCCAGCAGGAAGCCTGGTTCTTGTCTGGATGCGGAGGTGTGAAGGTTCTAATTGCAGATAAATGGATTTTCCCAGCCACACCTCCCTGACAAGGTAGTTCTCACCTCTACTAACATTTGTCCTCTGGAGTGACTGAGTGGCTTCCACCCAAGCTCTCCTGGACTCACTCCCTGAGGGCAGGCTGAGCATGTCCTGAGGACTCTAGACGCCCCTGCTGTGCAGGGGCCCGTTTCCTTGTCAGCAAACCAATGACTGGCCCTAGATCCTTGCCCTTGCCCCTGGAGTGTTTGTGCTGGGGACCTTATCTCTCGGTGCTCACCTCCTCCTCTCCTGACCGGGTGTCAAAATGTCAACAGCCCTCAGATGCTAAGGGTGAGCTTTTGTTTTCTCCAAGGAGAGGAAAGACCCCACTGTAATCATTGTACCTGGAGTAAGGGAATACATTTATTTTGCCACCGCAATTCTTATTTTTCAATTTTGAAAGCTTTTTTTAACTAGGCTCCAGCCACAGGGTGGAGCCCGACCTGGGGCTTGAACTCACAGTGTGAGATCAAGACCTGAGGTGAGAGTCAGAATCAGATCCTCAACGGACTGAGCCACTCAGGCTCCCCTAGTGTTCTAATTTTACTTAAACTATGGTACACCTCTTTGGCTTAAAATGTCTGGACTGGGCACGGGGCATTCACGGATTGTGTCTCCCAGGAGAACCTTCCAGCACAGAAAGTAATGACTTTCAGTAGTTCATTCAGTCTGCGTCTTTCTATTAGGCATCTTTGTCTGGTCGTTTCTGGTGCTCAGAATGCAGAGGGGGTGAGGCCCAGGCTATGATGTCAGGGAGAAACAGCCTTCTTGCCTTTCCTGATTCATGATATTGCATTTTCACTTGAAGGTAACAACAACAAAAAGAATTTGAATATCTTCATTTTACCACAGTGCGATCCTGGACACACCCCGACTTGCTGCTCCCGCATCCTGTTCGGCATCATCGTGAGGATCATAGAAAGGGAAGGAAAAGAAAGATCAAGGGGCTGCCCTGGGTTTCTCTGTCATTTTCAAGACATTAGTTTTCTGTTTCTCATTTCAACTTTCCTAGAAAGCAAAACATGACAGTGGTGTATGGGGCGGGCGGGGGTGGGAGACAAATGTTCCATCTGAATGTCACAGAAGTGAAAGACTGGCCTCTGCTGAGAAAAATGGCAAAGGGTACGTCAGCAAAATTCAACGCAGCAACACTGGGGACCAGCAGCTCTGGCAGAGGGGGAGAATGAAGGCTGTACGGAATTACCCCACGTCAAGGCAGTGGCTGCCTCGGCCAGGCTCACACAAGACCAAGTCCTGGGTCCCGGGCGGCCCTCAGCTTTCCAAGACCAGCCAACTGATTTTTCTGTCATTCAATCCACATATGCTCAGCTCTGAGGAGAGATGAGAAGAGTCCCACCAACCAGCTCACAAGAGAATGGCGACCAGAACCCCAGCGGCTCACCCTCTGAGGAAGGAGAGAGGATACTCGCCCTGCCTGAGCGCTCTACCTCGTTGATCAATCCACTCAGGCAAGGAAAAGATTGCCTTGGGAAATCCAGCATTAAGACGAAGGGAACTGGATGATCCTAAACGATTCTGCTCTTCTTCTAGATAAGAATAAGGATGATGATGTTTTATGACGCTAACACCCAAAGCTGATTGCGGGCTAACGCTTCTGAGATCCTTGAAACCATTAACTCAATCCTCTGAATTCCCCCATTTGGATTCCACTTCTTTATACAGCTGTTTGGAGAGAAATAGAAACCCGGAGGGATGAATTATTCTGAAGCTACCAAAGACGCAAGGTTGAACATGAGCGGTTGAGAGGTACTGTCTTGACTGGAAGCACCTGTTAAAAGCGGTGAAGGATAGACATGGAGAGAGGATGGAAGAAGCAGGAGAGGCTGTGGCATGAAATTAGTCAGGAGGGGAGGGTGAAGGATCAAGGATTCCAGATTCCACGTCAAACGTAAAGTGCTCTGGTGGTAGATGACAACGGGGGGTGTGGTGTGAGTCAACTGAACTGATGGTCTTGAAGTTCTCAGAAGAGTTGGCAGACTCCCTTTTAAAAACTCATAAGGCAGGAGACTTTTCTGCCAAGGAAAGAGAACTTGCAGCTGGTCCTGGAGTAACCGTCCTCCTTGCAATACCCTGCAGGCTGCTGTCGTGTCAGTGTCTCCCGTGCTGGGGACACTGCTGTGGGCCACGTCTTGCGTAGGAGAACGCCCTGCTCGCAGGGTCTCCTTGAATCATCTCGGTCTCGGGAACGATATGGAGACACAGTTGACTCAATGCTGCCCATTCCTACTGTTGCACCTCCTGAGGACGGGTCGCTGATCCAGAGGACACATCCACATTTCTCTTCTCCGTCCAGGTTCCCAAGTTGCTGCTGACCTCCCGCACCTTCATGTTTCCAGACGTGCAGCTGTGGTTTTTAGAGCAAAGGAGCATCCTGCGCCTACTTGAATCACAACATAGGAGACCTCAAGCACAGGCATGGCTGAGCTCCCGGATTTCTTGGGGGTAGATGGGTGGGCAGGGTTCCCTGTGTTTAGTGTGTTTCTGTGCCGGCCTGGATGTGTGGGGGACCTTCAGCTCCGCAGCGCGCGAGTCAGCCGGCAGGCAGGGGTGGAGGGAGGCCGCGCACGTACCTTTGTCCTGAAGCTGCCAGACCTTGCCTGCTTGTGGCAGGTAAACTGCATGGTGGTCTCTCGCAGCCCATCAGTGGGCTCCTGGCCCCAAGGCCTGCCTCCTCCACATGCCCTGGCTGGTTGACCAGAAGCAGCTGCGGACGGAAAGCTGGTGGTGGTGCTCACTCCCCTCGCCCTTGCCCCTGGCCCTGCCAATTGGTTCTCCAACACTGTCCAGTATTTCATAATCCATAATACTGGGATCGAAACTGAAGGTGGCTATAGGGATTTTCAGGACAAGACTTACTCTTTGTCATAGGCAGAGTCAGGACACAGTTTTATGACAGGTCCCATTTGTGCAGAGATCCCAAGCCTGGCCTCCATCTTGGTCGTCGCCCTGGTCGCACGTGGCCACCAGGGGGCAGTCCTCCCGGAGAGGCGCTTCATTAGCCCACCCTTCCACCTGATCCTGCTTTCTGTTTCCTTTTCGCCACAGCTGCTATTACATCACATTGGATGGAAATCAGAACAAAGCCTCTCTTGCCGTTGCTCCTGCCAAACCTAGAGATTTCATTTTAGTTTTGCGTTCTACTCGCGATGTGCTGCCCTTTAGAGAAACCTTTAAGCTGAGACACAAACGAACGGAAAGCTGTTGCGTGAACAGGCTGAGAGGTCAAGAGATGAGTGCCAGGGGTGCCACGGGTACCGTCCGGACTTCTGCCTTACAGAGGAAGGAAACCGCTAGGAGGGCAACGTGTCCTAGAATGCGGAGGGGGAGGGCAGGGACGGGTGCCAGAAGGTTAAAGAAATAGCATGTTCTTCTCCACTTCCACCTAGAGACTTATTCTCAACTCTCACATATTCACACAAGCCACCGTTTCATCACTGAATATAAACAAAAACCCTTCTTTGCAATGGGGAATGAACTGGTCGGCCTTCTGTAGATTTCACTAGACAAGTCCGGTTTTGGAGGCTGCCACCTTTGGAAAGGACATACTGTTCCCGAGAATTCTGCAGAAAGACACAAACAATATTCTCATAAGTAGCAGTCGTCAGAATTAAAACAAGACGGTATGTACCATATTTAAGTCGTCCCTTTATGGAGAATGCATGCTGGGTGCCTTTACGGGCATGAGTTCAGTTAATCTTCACAGTATTCTGTTATACTTGTTAAACCTATCAAACACTGGAGAAAAAGAAATGGGGTAAAATGCTACTGTAGTCACAGGGTCACAATGAGGACCTAAGGAGCCTAATTAATAAAACCAGTCATTCCAAAAAAAAAAACATTCTTTCATCAGTAGTAATAGACAATCTGATGAAGGATTTAATGAGTTATCTATTCCTGCCTAGTGAATTATTGAACCTGAGCAGCTCCCTGATATACAAGGTAGTAAGAACCAAGACAGGACAGACCATTGTCAGTACTGAAGTCAGGATTCCAAAGAATACGGTATTCAACCCATTAAGAAGGTTTGCCAAAACATCAAACCCATGAAATCATTCCGGAAGAAACATACGGCAGAAAAGGGCAAACTAGGCACAGAAAAACGGACCCCATTTTCCCCAGATCCCATGCTATATTCTCCGCCACTTCAGACGCACTGACTTCTCTTATTTATGCTCCCATCGGCTCCAGAGTGGTCTCTGCTTATGATTCCCCCCAACCGACTCTCATGAGGTCCGCAAAGGCATCTAGTTTCCTGACACGCCAGGCAGTTTCAATCCACATCTTCCAGGAATCCACTGATGGTCTTCGAAGCACATCTCTGTCCTTAAATATACTCATCGGCATCCTCTCTTATTATCCACGTACTGTCCGACCATGAGTCCACTGTCTCCTTTGTGGCTCTTCTCTCCCCTCCCTTTAATGGTTGGAGAGCCTCAGAATCAAGTTCATGTGTGTTTCTCACACTACACGGTCTGCCCGCATGAACACCTCTGTTGCTGGCCTTCCCTGCTAGATATGGACCTCAGCCATGGCATTTCTTGTCAAACGCAAGATCACCTCTCCCCTGACACTGGACATTTGTGCCTGCATGTCTACCAGTCCCCTGTCGAAGGTTCCCCAGCTTTTATGGGTACTTCCTGACCTTCTCCATTCCAGCATCAGGTGAGAGAATTCACTTCCTTCCCTTCTTCGTTATAACACTAAGTCTGAGCATTGTTCTCAGATTCCAGTCCCAACAACAACCAAGATGTAGACAACAGGACCTTTCTTTGTCATGTCCTATAGCCTAAGGGCAACGTACAACTTGTCTTAGAGGAAGTCAGTGGTTGCTGCAGATGTTCGTGATCTGATGGATAAAGGCATTCTGCTGACCATTTTCTTTTTAGACATTTTATTTATTTACTTGAGAGAGAGAGCATGAGACAAGGGTGGGTTAGAGGGAGTAGCAGACTCCCCGCAGGACAGGGATCCTGACTCGGCACTCGATCCTGGGACTCCCCGGTCATGACCTGAGCCAAAGGCAGTCGCTCAACCAACTGAGCCGCCCAGGAGCCGATCTGCTGACCATTTTTCAGCCAAGCTGCAATTAGCCGTGGTGTTACTCTTTGAATGCTTCCCATAGTGAAAGTTCAATTTAAAAAAAGGGAGATAAACCGATTAAATATAAGAATACATTTTATTCTATTGCTGACACCTACAGCTGCACATACTAATATATGAATAGAAATCTTATAAATATTTACATAAATAAATATTTAAATAGATAAATAGATATGAGCATGGTCAGCTGTAAGCCACTACAGCTTGTAGAGTTGACATGTCGCTTAATACTTCTGAAAACCTTTAACAAATGGTATCTGTTGATGTCACCATAACAGCAGAAATGACAGTCTTTGACACGGAAGAACCAGGGAAAGTGTGATATTATTCGTCAGAGGGAATCATTTCCATGGCGACCCGGGTCTCATTTCTTGCTCCTTAACCTTTCTTGCAAGATCGTTGATGCAAACAAGGAGCTCGTGATTTCTGCTCTGACAATCTCCCAGGCACAAGGGCTGTATTGCTTCTCTTGCAGATAGAGGGAGATCCTCTGGAAGTAGTTCCTCAGGATGGAGTCCACCTTCCTGAGGGGAGTCTCTGCCACCCCCGCCTCCTGCATGGCACAGGCTTCCAGGTGAGTCAGCTGCTCAGAAAGTCCCGAGCAGAACTCCTCTAGGAGGGTCTCGTTCCAAGCAGCAGATGAGGCCCCTGTGCAGAAGAGGTGGAAGATCCTCTGGTTCATCCCATGGACGACAGAGAGGGCTTGAGCCTTCTGCAACTGCTTGCCATCAAGCACCTCCTGCGGGAAGGCAAAGGCCCTTGCGTACTTGTCACAAGAGCTAGCAGACATTCTCCTCATTTGTCCCAGGAGCGTCAAGGCCCTCCAGGCGAACAGGCCATGGTTCGGAGGCAGGTCACATCCCAGAGAGCAGAGGGAGTGGCAGCTGAGCACCCCCAGGGCCACCAAGAAGGGAAAGGGCAGGGCCATTGGGGAACCTGCGAGACGCTGCTTGGCTGGCCTGGCTGGGGTGGGCAAGTCTGGGAACCGTGGCTCTGGGTTCTCTGACCATCTTCCCTTGTGTGTGTGGCTTAAGTAGGGGACAGAGGAGTTTTCAATTTCTGAACGTTTCCCTTACTTTCTACTTCTCTTTTTGCTTTCCTTTCTGCACTTTCTCTTTGGATTTACAGCATCGGATTCCCAACCATTTTTTAGTTTTTCCAATATTATCTCTTGCCTCTAGAGTCTTCGTTGATGTGTTTAATTGGACATTCCATGAAAACTTCATAGCATGGATGCACAGTATATCTCGTTACAGAGTGTATTCATATGTGTGCTTTATAGGTAAAACAGAAAGTATAAAGTTTATCCACGTCAGCGTTAAGAATGACTAAAAATGTTAAGCTGAAAGTTAAATTTTAACATTATTGATGCTTAACTATAGAAGTAAATTGGACGAGTGACTGTAATTTACTTACAGAAATAAATTGTAATACATAAAGTACATATGCAAATTAACAGTTTCTGAAAAGACATAAAGATTTTGGTGTACTTAAACAGGTAAACTCCTTCCAAATTGCTAAAGCAAGTGAAAGGTTAAATTATTATTAATATCTCTTCTTAGTGTCCTCAATTTTAATGTTGCCTCATATGACACAATCATTTGTATCTTCACCTGCTACTAGATACTCTTGAAGGCATTGTCAAAATATGTTTTCTGTGTAGCACTAGGTAATTACTGATGTGTTGAATAAGTGTTGTACAACTAAATCGTAAAATATAATCCGTTTGCATTTTATTGTCAAAGCCTGCGTCACATCAAGGCTCAGACAAGCAACATCCACACGACATCCGATGGCAGCTCGCAAGTAAGCACAGATCGCCTCTCCACGTCAGACTTTGAGATCTAGGAAATGATGGCGACAGACTCCTTCAGTCCTAAGTTATTCCTCTGATTCCTAGGTTTGTCGCACTCATCTTGCAGACCGTTTGGGTATCGTCCAAGTATTCTATGTCATCCTTTCTTGCGTTATAGCCAGGAAAATCCAATGCGAGACAGTAAATACTAAGGTTTTGTTAGACCGCTCCAAGGCTGTGCCAGTGTCCCCCAGCAGGAAGCCTGGTTCTTGTCTGGATGCGGAGGTGTGAAGGTTCTAATTGCAGATAAATGGATTTTCCCAGCCACACCTCCCTGACAAGGTAGTTCTCACCTCTACTAACATTTGTCCTCTGGAGTGACTGAGTGGCTTCCACCCAAGCTCTCCCGGACTCACTCCCTGAGGGCAGGCTGAGCATGTCCTGAGGACTCCAGACGCCCCTGCTGTGCAGGGGCCCGTTTCCTTGTCAGCAAACCAATGCCTCGCCCTAGATCCTTGCCCTTGCCCCTGGAGTGTTTGTGCTGGGGACCTTATCTCTCGGTGCTGACCTCCTCCTCTCCTGACCGGGTGTCAAAATGTCAACAGCCCTCAGATGCTAAGGGTGAGCTTTTGTTTTCTCCAAGGAGAGGAAAGACCCCACTGTAATCATTGTACCTGGAGTAAGGGAATACATTTATTTTGCCACCGCAATTCTTATTTTTCAATTTTGAAAGCTTTTTTTAACTAGGCTCCAGCCACAGGGTGGAGCCCGACCTGGGGCTTGAACTCACAGTGTGAGATCAAGACCTGAGGTGAGAGTCAGAATCAGATCCTCAACGGACTGAGCCACTCAGGCTCCCCTAGTGTTCTAATTTTACTTAAACTATGGTACACCTCTTTGGCTTAAAATGTCTGGACTGGGCACGGGGCATTCACGGATTGTGTCTCCCAGGAGAACCTTCCAGCACAGAAAGTAATGACTTTCAGTAGTTCATTCAGTCTGCGTCTTTCTATTAGGCATCTTTGTCTGGTCGTTTCTGGTGCTCAGAATGCAGAGGGGGTGAGGCCCAGGCTATGATGTCAGGGAGAAACAGCCTTCTTGCCTTTCCTGATTCATGATATTGCATTTTCACTTGAAGGTAACAACAACAAAAAGAATTTGAATATCTTCATTTTACCACAGTGCGATCCTGGACACACCCCGACTTGCTGCTCCCGCATCCTGTTCGGCATCATCGTGAGGATCATAGAAAGGGAAGGAAAAGAAAGATCAAGGGGCTGCCCTGGGTTTCTCTGTCATTTTCAAGACATTAGTTTTCTGTTTCTCATTTCAACTTTCCTAGAAAGCAAAACATGACAGTGGTGTATGGGGCGGGCGGGGGTGGGAGACAAATGTTCCATCTGAATGTCACAGAAGTGAAAGACTGGCCTCTGCTGAGAAAAATGGCAAAGGGTACGTCAGCAAAATTCAACGCAGCAACACTGGGGACCAGCAGCTCTGGCAGAGGGGGAGAATGAAGGCTGTACGGAATTACCCCACGTCAAGGCAGTGGCTGCCTCGGCCAGGCTCACACAAGACCAAGTCCTGGGTCCCGGGCGGCCCTCAGCTTTCCAAGACCAGCCAACTGATTTTTCTGTCATTCAATCCACATATGCTCAGCTCTGAGGAGAGATGAGAAGAGTCCCACCAACCAGCTCACAAGAGAATGGCGACCAGAACCCCAGCGGCTCACCCTCTGAGGAAGGAGAGAGGATACTCGCCCTGCCTGAGCGCTCTACCTCGTTGATCAATCCACTCAGGCAAGGAAAAGATTGCCTTGGGAAATCCAGCATTAAGACGAAGGGAACTGGATGATCCTAAACGATTCTGCTCTTCTTCTGGATAAGAATAAGGATGATGATGTTTTATGACGCTAACACCCAAAGCTGATTGCGGGCTAACGCTTCTGAGATCCTTGAAACCATTAACTCAATCCTCTGAATTCCCCCATTTGGATTCCACTTCTTTATACAGCTGTTTGGAGAGAAATAGAAACCCGGAGGGATGAATTATTCTGAAGCTACCAAAGACGCAAGGTTGAACATGAGCGGTTGAGAGGTACTGTCTTGACTGGAAGCACCTGTTAAAAGCGGTGAAGGATAGACATGGAGAGAGGATGGAAGAAGCAGGAGAGGCTGTGGCATGAAATTAGTCAGGAGGGGAGGGTGAAGGATCAAGGATTCCAGATTCCACGTCAAACGTAAAGTGCTCTGGTGGTAGATGACAACGGGGGGTGTGGTGTGAGTCAACTGAACTGATGGTCTTGAAGTTCTCAGAAGAGTTGGCAGACTCCCTTTTAAAAACTCATAAGGCAGGAGACTTTTCTGCCAAGGAAAGAGAACTTGCAGCTGGTCCTGGAGTAACCGTCCTCCTTGCAATACCCTGCAGGCTGCTGTCGTGTCAGTGTCTCCCGTGCTGGGGACACTGCTGTGGGCCACGTCTTGCGTAGGAGAACGCCCTGCTCGCAGGGTCTCCTTGAATCATCTCGGTCTCGGGAACGATATGGAGACACAGTTGACTCAATGCTGCCCATTCCTACTGTTGCACCTCCTGAGGACGGGTCGCTGATCCAGAGGACACATCCACATTTCTCTTCTCCGTCCAGGTTCCCAAGTTGCTGCTGACCTCCCGCACCTTCATGTTTCCAGACGTGCAGCTGTGGTTTTTAGAGCAAAGGAGCATCCTGCGCCTACTTGAATCACAACATAGGAGACCTCAAGCACAGGCATGGCTGAGCTCCCGGATTTCTTGGGGGTAGATGGGTGGGCAGGGTTCCCTGTGTTTAGTGTGTTTCTGTGCCGGCCTGGATGTGTGGGGGACCTTCAGCTCCGCAGCGCGCGAGTCAGCCGGCAGGCAGGGGTGGAGGGAGGCCGCGCACGTACCTTTGTCCTGAAGCTGCCAGACCTTGCCTGCTTGTGGCAGGTAAACTGCATGGTGGTCTCTCGCAGCCCATCAGTGGGCTCCTGGCCCCGAGGCCTGCCTCCTCCACATGCCCTGGCTGGTTGACCAGAAGCAGCTGCGGACGGAAAGCTGGTGGTGGTGCTCACTCCCCTCGCCCTTGCCCCTGGCCCTGCCAATTGGTTCTCCAACACTGTCCAGTATTTCATAATCCATAATACTGGGATCGAAACTGAAGGTGGCTATAGGGATTTTCAGGACAAGACTTACTCTTTGTCATAGGCAGAGTCAGGACACAGTTTTAGGACAGGTCCCATTTGTGCAGAGATCCCAAGCCTGGCCTCCATCTTGGTCGTCGCCCTGGTCGCACGTGGCCACCAGGGGGCAGTCCTCCCGGAGAGGCGCTTCATTAGCCCACCCTTCCACCTGATCCTGCTTTCTGTTTCCTTTTCGCCACAGCTGCTATTACATCACATTGGATGGAAATCAGAACAAAGCCTCTCTTGCCGTTGCTCCTGCCAAACCTAGAGATTTCATTTTAGTTTTGCGTTCTACTCGCGATGTGCTGCCCTTTAGAGAAACCTTTAAGCTGAGACACAAACGAACGGAAAGCTGTTGCGTGAACAGGCTGAGAGGTCAAGAGATGAGTGCCAGGGGTGCCACGGGTACCGTCCGGACTTCTGCCTTACAGAGGAAGGAAACCGCTAGGAGGGCAACGTGTCCTAGAATGCGGAGGGGGAGGGCAGGGACGGGTGCCAGAAGGTTAAAGAAATAGCATGTTCTTCTCCACTTCCACCTAGAGACTTATTCTCAACTCTCACATATTCACACAAGCCACCGTTTCATCACTGAATATAAACAAAAACCCTTCTTTGCAATGGGGAATGAACTGGTCGGCCTTCTGTAGATTTCACTAGACAAGTCCGGTTTTGGAGGCTGCCACCTTTGGAAAGGACATACTGTTCCCGAGAATTCTGCAGAAAGGCACAAACAATATTCTCATAAGTAGCAGTCGTCAGAATTAAAACAAGACGGTATGTACCATATTTAAGTCGTCCCTTTATGGAGAATGCATGCTGGGTGCCTTTACGGGCATGAGTTCAGTTAATCTTCACAGTATTCTGTTATACTTGTTAAACCTATCAAACACTGGAGAAAAAGAAATGGGGTAAAATGCTACTGTAGTCACAGGGTCACAATGAGGACCTAAGGAGCCTAATTAATAAAACCAGTCATTCCAAAAAAAAAAACATTCTTTCATCAGTAGTAATAGACAATCTGATGAAGGATTTAATGAGTTATCTATTCCTGCCTAGTGAATTATTGAAGCTGAGCAGCTCCCTGATATACAAGGTAGTAAGAACCAAGACAGGACAGACCATTGTCAGTACTGAAGTCAGGATTCCAAAGAATACAGTATTCAACCCATTAAGAAGGTTTGCCAAAACATCAAACCCATGAAATCATTCCGGAAGAAACATACGGCATAAAAGGGCAAACTAGGCACAGAAAAACGGACCCCATTATCCCCAGATCCCATGCTACATTCTCCGCCACTTCAGACGCACTGACTTCTCTTATTAATGCTCCCATCGGCTCCAGAGTGGTCTCTGCTTATGATTCCCCCCAAGCGACTCTCATGAGGTCCGCAAAGGCATCTAGTTTCCTGACACGCCAGGCAGTTTCAATCCACATCTTCCAGGAATCCACTGATGGTCTTCGAAGCACATCTCTGTCCTTAAATATACTCATCGGCATCCTCTCTTATTATCCACGTACTGTCCGACCATGAGTCCACTGTCTCCTTTGTGGCTCTTCTCTCCCCTCCCTTTAATGGTTGGA
Source organism: Eumetopias jubatus (assembly GCF_037043125.1). Taxonomy (NCBI): domain Eukaryota; kingdom Metazoa; phylum Chordata; class Mammalia; order Carnivora; family Otariidae; genus Eumetopias; species Eumetopias jubatus. The sequence goes on along the minus strand of NW_028274821.1, from coordinate 47,231,468 downwards.
GAGCCTCAGAATCAAGTTCATGTGTGTTTCTCACACTACACGGTCTGCCCGCATGAACACCTCTGTTGCTGGCCTTCCCTGCTAGATATGGACCTCAGCCATGGCATTTCTTGTCAAACGCAAGATCACCTCTCCCCTGACACTGGACATTTGTGCCTGCATGTCTACCAGTCCCCTGTCGAAGGTTCCCCAGCTTTTATGGGTACTTCCTGACCTTCTCCATTCCAGCATCAGGTGAGAGAATTCACTTCCTTCCCTTCTTCGTTATAACACTAAGTCTGAGCATTGTTCTCAGATTCCAGTCCCAACAACAACCAAGATGTAGACAACAGGACCTTTCTTTGTCATGTCCTATAGCCTAAGGGCAACGTACAACTTGTCTTAGAGGAAGTCAGTGGTTGCTGCAGATGTTCGTGATCTGATGGATAAAGGCATTCTGCTGACCATTTTCTTTTTAGACATTTTATTTATTTACTTGAGAGAGAGAGCATGAGACAAGGGTGGGTTAGAGGGAGTAGCAGACTCCCCGCAGGACAGGGATCCTGACTCGGCACTCGATCCTGGGACTCCCGGGTCATGACCTGAGCCAAAGGCAGTCGCTCAACCAACTGAGCCGCCCAGGAGCCGATCTGCCGACCATTTTTCAGCCAAGCTGCAATTAGCCGTGGTGTTACTCTTTGAACGCTTCCCATAGTGAAAGTTCAATTAAAAAAAAGAGAGATAAACTGATTAAATATAAGAATACATTTTATTCTATTGCTGACACCTACAGCTGCACATACTAATATATGAATAGAAATCTTATAAATATTTACATAAATAAATATTTAAATAGATAAATAGATATGAGCATGGTCAGCTGTAAGCCACTACAGCTTGTAGAGTTGACATGTCGCTTAATACTTCTGAAAACCTTTAACAAATGGTATCTGTTGATGTCACCATAACAGCAGAAATGACAGTCTTTGACACGGAAGAACCAGGGAAAGTGTGATATTATTCGTCAGAGGGAATCATTTCCATGGCGACCCGGGTCTCATTTCTTGCTCCTTAACCTTTCTTGCAAGATCGTTGATGCAAACAAGGAGCTCGTGATTTCTGCTCTGACAATCTCCCAGGCACAAGGGCTGTATTGCTTCTCTTGCAGATAGAGGGAGATCCTCTGGAAGTAGTTCCTCAGGATGGAGTCCACCTTCCTGAGGGGAGTCTCTGCCACCCCCGCCTCCTGCATGGCACAGGCTTCCAGGTGAGTCAGCTGCTCAGAAAGTCCCGAGCAGAACTCCTCTAGGAGGGTCTCGTTCCAAGCAGCAGATGAGGCCCCTGTGCAGAAGAGGTGGAAGATCCTCTGGTTCATCCCATGGACGACAGAGAGGGCTTGAGCCTTCTGCAACTGCTTGCCATCAAGCACCTCCTGCGGGAAGGCAAAGGCCCTTGCGTACTTGTCACAAGAGCTAGCAGACATTCTCCTCATTTGTCCCAGGAGCGTCAAGGCCCTCCAGGCGAACAGGCCATGGTTCGGAGGCAGGTCACATCCCAGAGAGCAGAGGGAGTGGCAGCTGAGCACCCCCAGGGCCACCAAGAAGGGAAAGGGCAGGGCCATTGGGGAACCTGCGAGACGCTGCTTGGCTGGCCTGGCTGGGGTGGGCAAGTCTGGGAACCGTGGCTCTGGGTTCTCTGACCATCTTCCCTTGTGTGTGTGGCTTAAGTAGGGGACAGAGGAGTTTTCAATTTCTGAACGTTTCCCTTACTTTCTACTTCTCTTTTTGCTTTCCTTTCTGCACTTTCTCTTTGGATTTACAGCATCGGATTCCCAACCATTTTTTAGTTTTTCCAATATTATCTCTTGCCTCTAGAGTCTTCGTTGATGTGTTTAATTGGACATTCCATGAAAACTTCATAGCATGGATGCACAGTATATCTCGTTACAGAGTGTATTCATATGTGTGCTTTATAGGTAAAACAGAAAGTATAAAGTTTATCCACGTCAGCGTTAAGAATGACTAAAAATGTTAAGCTGAAAGTTAAATTTTAACATTATTGATGCTTAAGTATAGAAGTAAATTGGACGAGTGACTGTAATTTACTTACAGAAATAAATTGTAATACATAAAGTACATATGCAAATTAACAGTTTCTGAAAAGACATAAAGATTTTGGTGTACTTAAACAGGTAAACTCCTTCCAAATTGCTAAAGCAAGTGAAAGGTTAAATTATTATTAACATCTCTTCTTAGTGTCCTCAATTTTAATGTTGCCTCATATGACACAATCATTTGTATCTTCACCTGCTACTAGCTACTCTTGAAGGCATTGTCAAAATATGTTTTCTGTGTAGCACTAGGTAATTACTGATGTGTTGAATAAGTGTTGTACAACTAAATCGTAAAATATAATCCGTTTGCATTTTATTGTCAAAGCCTGCGTCACATCAAGGCTCAGACAAGCAACATCCACACGACATCCGATGGCAGCTCGCAAGTAAGCACAGATCGCCTCTCCACGTCAGACTTTGAGATCTAGGAAATGATGGCGACAGACTCCTTCAGTCCTAAGTTATTCCTCTGATTCCTAGGTTTGTCGCACTCATCTTGCAGACCGTTTGGGTATCGTCCAAGTATTCTATGTCATCCTTTCTTGCGTTATAGCCAGGAAAATCCAATGCGAGACAGTAAATACTAAGGTTTTGTTAGACCGCTCCAAGGCTGTGCCAGTGTCCCCCAGCAGGAAGCCTGGTTCTTGTCTGGATGCGGAGGTGTGAAGGTTCTAATTGCAGATAAATGGATTTTCCCAGCCACACCTCCCTGACAAGGTAGTTCTCACCTCTACTAACATTTGTCCTCTGGAGTGACTGAGTGGCTTCCACCCAAGCTCTCCTGGACTCACTCCCTGAGGGCAGGCTGAGCATGTCCTGAGGACTCTAGACGCCCCTGCTGTGCAGGGGCCCGTTTCCTTGTCAGCAAACCAATGACTGGCCCTAGATCCTTGCCCTTGCCCCTGGAGTGTTTGTGCTGGGGACCTTATCTCTCGGTGCTCACCTCCTCCTCTCCTGACCGGGTGTCAAAATGTCAACAGCCCTCAGATGCTAAGGGTGAGCTTTTGTTTTCTCCAAGGAGAGGAAAGACCCCACTGTAATCATTGTACCTGGAGTAAGGGAATACATTTATTTTGCCACCGCAATTCTTATTTTTCAATTTTGAAAGCTTTTTTTAACTAGGCTCCAGCCACAGGGTGGAGCCCGACCTGGGGCTTGAACTCACAGTGTGAGATCAAGACCTGAGGTGAGAGTCAGAATCAGATCCTCAACGGACTGAGCCACTCAGGCTCCCCTAGTGTTCTAATTTTACTTAAACTATGGTACACCTCTTTGGCTTAAAATGTCTGGACTGGGCACGGGGCATTCACGGATTGTGTCTCCCAGGAGAACCTTCCAGCACAGAAAGTAATGACTTTCAGTAGTTCATTCAGTCTGCGTCTTTCTATTAGGCATCTTTGTCTGGTCGTTTCTGGTGCTCAGAATGCAGAGGGGGTGAGGCCCAGGCTATGATGTCAGGGAGAAACAGCCTTCTTGCCTTTCCTGATTCATGATATTGCATTTTCACTTGAAGGTAACAACAACAAAAAGAATTTGAATATCTTCATTTTACCACAGTGCGATCCTGGACACACCCCGACTTGCTGCTCCCGCATCCTGTTCGGCATCATCGTGAGGATCATAGAAAGGGAAGGAAAAGAAAGATCAAGGGGCTGCCCTGGGTTTCTCTGTCATTTTCAAGACATTAGTTTTCTGTTTCTCATTTCAACTTTCCTAGAAAGCAAAACATGACAGTGGTGTATGGGGCGGGCGGGGGTGGGAGACAAATGTTCCATCTGAATGTCACAGAAGTGAAAGACTGGCCTCTGCTGAGAAAAATGGCAAAGGGTACGTCAGCAAAATTCAACGCAGCAACACTGGGGACCAGCAGCTCTGGCAGAGGGGGAGAATGAAGGCTGTACGGAATTACCCCACGTCAAGGCAGTGGCTGCCTCGGCCAGGCTCACACAAGACCAAGTCCTGGGTCCCGGGCGGCCCTCAGCTTTCCAAGACCAGCCAACTGATTTTTCTGTCATTCAATCCACATATGCTCAGCTCTGAGGAGAGATGAGAAGAGTCCCACCAACCAGCTCACAAGAGAATGGCGACCAGAACCCCAGCGGCTCACCCTCTGAGGAAGGAGAGAGGATACTCGCCCTGCCTGAGCGCTCTACCTCGTTGATCAATCCACTCAGGCAAGGAAAAGATTGCCTTGGGAAATCCAGCATTAAGACGAAGGGAACTGGATGATCCTAAACGATTCTGCTCTTCTTCTGGATAAGAATAAGGATGATGATGTTTTATGACGCTAACACCCAAAGCTGATTGCGGGCTAACGCTTCTGAGATCCTTGAAACCATTAACTCAATCCTCTGAATTCCCCCATTTGGATTCCACTTCTTTATACAGCTGTTTGGAGAGAAATAGAAACCCGGAGGGATGAATTATTCTGAAGCTACCAAAGACGCAAGGTTGAACATGAGCGGTTGAGAGGTACTGTCTTGACTGGAAGCACCTGTTAAAAGCGGTGAAGGATAGACATGGAGAGAGGATGGAAGAAGCAGGAGAGGCTGTGGCATGAAATTAGTCAGGAGGGGAGGGTGAAGGATCAAGGATTCCAGATTCCACGTCAAACGTAAAGTGCTCTGGTGGTAGATGACAACGGGGGGTGTGGTGTGAGTCAACTGAACTGATGGTCTTGAAGTTCTCAGAAGAGTTGGCAGACTCCCTTTTAAAAACTCATAAGGCAGGAGACTTTTCTGCCAAGGAAAGAGAACTTGCAGCTGGTCCTGGAGTAACCGTCCTCCTTGCAATACCCTGCAGGCTGCTGTCGTGTCAGTGTCTCCCGTGCTGGGGACACTGCTGTGGGCCACGTCTTGCGTAGGAGAACGCCCTGCTCGCAGGGTCTCCTTGAATCATCTCGGTCTCGGGAACGATATGGAGACACAGTTGACTCAATGCTGCCCATTCCTACTGTTGCACCTCCTGAGGACGGGTCGCTGATCCAGAGGACACATCCACATTTCTCTTCTCCGTCCAGGTTCCCAAGTTGCTGCTGACCTCCCGCACCTTCATGTTTCCAGACGTGCAGCTGTGGTTTTTAGAGCAAAGGAGCATCCTGCGCCTACTTGAATCACAACATAGGAGACCTCAAGCACAGGCATGGCTGAGCTCCCGGATTTCTTGGGGGTAGATGGGTGGGCAGGGTTCCCTGTGTTTAGTGTGTTTCTGTGCCGGCCTGGATGTGTGGGGGACCTTCAGCTCCGCAGCGCGCGAGTCAGCCGGCAGGCAGGGGTGGAGGGAGGCCGCGCACGTACCTTTGTCCTGAAGCTGCCAGACCTTGCCTGCTTGTGGCAGGTAAACTGCATGGTGGTCTCTCGCAGCCCATCAGTGGGCTCCTGGCCCCGAGGCCTGCCTCCTCCACATGCCCTGGCTGGTTGACCAGAAGCAGCTGCGGACGGAAAGCTGGTGGTGGTGCTCACTCCCCTCGCCCTTGCCCCTGGCCCTGCCAATTGGTTCTCCAACACTGTCCAGTATTTCATAATCCATAATACTGGGATCGAAACTGAAGGTGGCTATAGGGATTTTCAGGACAAGACTTACTCTTTGTCATAGGCAGAGTCAGGACACAGTTTTATGACAGGTCCCATTTGTGCAGAGATCCCAAGCCTGGCCTCCATCTTGGTCGTCGCCCTGGTCGCACGTGGCCACCAGGGGGCAGTCCTCCCGGAGAGGCGCTTCATTAGCCCACCCTTCCACCTGATCCTGCTTTCTGTTTCCTTTTCGCCACAGCTGCTATTACATCACATTGGATGGAAATCAGAACAAAGCCTCTCTTGCCGTTGCTCCTGCCAAACCTAGAGATTTCATTTTAGTTTTGCGTTCTACTCGCGATGTGCTGCCCTTTAGAGAAACCTTTAAGCTGAGACACAAACGAACGGAAAGCTGTTGCGTGAACAGGCTGAGAGGTCAAGAGATGAGTGCCAGGGGTGCCACGGGTACCGTCCGGACTTCTGCCTTACAGAGGAAGGAAACCGCTAGGAGGGCAACGTGTCCTAGAATGCGGAGGGGGAGGGCAGGGACGGGTGCCAGAAGGTTAAAGAAATAGCATGTTCTTCTCCACTTCCACCTAGAGACTTATTCTCAACTCTCACATATTCACACAAGCCACCGTTTCATCACTGAATATAAACAAAAACCCTTCTTTGCAATGGGGAATGAACTGGTCGGCCTTCTGTAGATTTCACTAGACAAGTCCGGTTTTGGAGGCTGCCACCTTTGGAAAGGACATACTGTTCCCGAGAATTCTGCAGAAAGACACAAACAATATTCTCATAAGTAGCAGTCGTCAGAATTAAAACAAGACGGTATGTACCATATTTAAGTCGTCCCTTTATGGAGAATGCATGCTGGGTGCCTTTACGGGCATGAGTTCAGTTAATCTTCACAGTATTCTGTTATACTTGTTAAACCTATCAAACACTGGAGAAAAAGAAATGGGGTAAAATGCTACTGTAGTCACAGGGTCACAATGAGGACCTAAGGAGCCTAATTAATAAAACCAGTCATTCCAAAAAAAAAAACATTCTTTCATCAGTAGTAATAGACAATCTGATGAAGGATTTAATGAGTTATCTATTCCTGCCTAGTGAATTATTGAAGCTGAGCAGCTCCCTGATATACAAGGTAGTAAGAACCAAGACAGGACAGACCATTGTCAGTACTGAAGTCAGGATTCCAAAGAATACGGTATTCAACCCATTAAGAAGGTTTGCCAAAACATCAAACCCATGAAATCATTCCGGAAGAAACATACGGCAGAAAAGGGCAAACTAGGCACAGAAAAACGGACCCCATTATCCCCAGATCCCATGCTATATTCTCCGCCACTTCAGACGCACTGACTTCTCTTATTAATGCTCCCATCAGCTCCAGAGTGGTCTCTGCTTATGATTCCCCCCAACCGACTCTCATGAGGTCCGCAAAGGCATCTAGTTTCCTGACACGCCAGGCAGTTTCAATCCACATCTTCCAGGAATCCACTGATGGTCTTCGAAGCACATCTCTGTCCTTAAATATACTCATCGGCATCCTCTCTTATTATCCACGTACTGTCCGACCATGAGTCCACTGTCTCCTTTGTGGCTCTTCTCTCCCCTCCCTTTAATGGTTGGAGAGCCTCAGAATCAAGTTCATGTGTGTTTCTCACACTACACGGTCTGCCCGCATGAACACCTCTGTTGCTGGCCTTCCCTGCTAGATATGGACCTCAGCCATGGCATTTCTTGTCAAACGCAAGATCACCTCTCCCCTGACACTGGACATTTGTGCCTGCATGTCTACCAGTCCCCTGTCGAAGGTTCCCCAGCTTTTATGGGTACTTCCTGACCTTCTCCATTCCAGCATCAGGTGAGAGAATTCACTTCCTTCCCTTCTTCGTTATAACACTAAGTCTGAGCATTGTTCTCAGATTCCAGTCCCAACAACAACCAAGATGTAGACAACAGGACCTTTCTTTGTCATGTCCTATAGCCTAAGGGCAACGTACAACTTGTCTTAGAGGAAGTCAGTGGTTGCTGCAGATGTTCGTGATCTGATGGATAAAGGCATTCTGCTGACCATTTTCTTTTTAGACATTTTATTTATTTACTTGAGAGAGAGAGCATGAGACAAGGGTGGGTTAGAGGGTGTAGCAGACTCCCCGCAGGACAGGGATCCTGACTCGGCACTCGATCCTGGGACTCCCCGGTCATGACCTGAGCCAAAGGCAGTCGCTCAACCAACTGAGCCGCCCAGGAGCCGATCTGCCGACCATTTTTCAGCCAAGCTGCAATTAGCCGTGGTGTTACTCTTTGAACGCTTCCCATAGTGAAAGTTCAATTAAAAAAAAGAGAGATAAACTGATTAAATATAAGAATACATTTTATTCTATTGCTGACACCTACAGCTGCACATACTAATATATGAATAGAAATCTTATAAATATTTACATAAATAAATATTTAAATAGATAAATAGATATGAGCATGGTCAGCTGTAAGCCACTACAGCTTGTAGAGTTGACATGTCGCTTAATACTTCTGAAAACCTTTAACAAATGGTATCTGTTGATGTCACCATAACAGCAGAAATGACAGTCTTTGACACGGAAGAACCAGGGAAAGTGTGATATTATTCGTCAGAGGGAATCATTTCCATGGCGACCCGGGTCTCATTTCTTGCTCCTTAACCTTTCTTGCAAGATCGTTGATGCAAACAAGGAGCTCGTGATTTCTGCTCTGACAATCTCCCAGGCACAAGGGCTGTATTGCTTCTCTTGCAGATAGAGGGAGATCCTCTGGAAGTAGTTCCTCAGGATGGAGTCCACCTTCCTGAGGGGAGTCTCTGCCACCCCCGCCTCCTGCATGGCACAGGCTTCCAGGTGAGTCAGCTGCTCAGAAAGTCCCGAGCAGAACTCCTCTAGGAGGGTCTCGTTCCAAGCAGCAGATGAGGCCCCTGTGCAGAAGAGGTGGAAGATCCTCTGGTTCATCCCATGGACGACAGAGAGGGCTTGAGCCTTCTGCAACTGCTTGCCATCAAGCACCTCCTGCGGGAAGGCAAAGGCCCTTGCGTACTTGTCACAAGAGCTAGCAGACATTCTCCTCATTTGTCCCAGGAGCGTCAAGGCCCTCCAGGCGAACAGGCCATGGTTCGGAGGCAGGTCACATCCCAGAGAGCAGAGGGAGTGGCAGCTGAGCACCCCCAGGGCCACCAAGAAGGGAAAGGGCAGGGCCATTGGGGAACCTGCGAGACGCTGCTTGGCTGGCCTGGCTGGGGTGGGCAAGTCTGGGAACCGTGGCTCTGGGTTCTCTGACCACCTTCCCTTGTGTGTGTGGCTTAAGTAGGGGACAGAGAGGAGTTTTCAATTTCTGAACGTTTCCCTTACTTTCTACTTCTCTTTTTGCTTTCCATGACACTTTCTACTTGGGTTTGGAGCATGGGTTTCTCAACCGTTTCTTTTTCTTATCGCCCCCTCCCTTTACAGTCTTTTGAATATTCATGTAATTGAACCTTCAAGAAAGCTCACCAGCACAGATCTGCAGTCTATATCTTTATGTATGTATACCCCTTATTTATAGATAAAAAAGAAAGTGTCCATTTTACTGTGTTTATTTAATTCAGGGTGGAGAATGACTAAAACTTTCAAACTGAAAGCTCAATTTAATACCTTTTGACTCTTCACTGGATAACTAACTTTGATTAGCGACTTCCAATTTTTTACTTATTTCAATGGAAATATAAAAGTATAATGCAAATTAAGAATTTCTACAAAGACATATTAATGATATCAATGTACTTAAATATTTAGAAATCCTTCCAATTTGCTAACAGTCAGTGAAAAATTAAAGTATTTATTGGACATTTGTTTTTAGTGTACTGTATTTAGGTGTCCTCAATGAGGAAATAATTTTTAAATGCACTTGCTGCTTCATACTCATCAAGTTATTCTCAAATATTTTTTCTATGTAGCACTAGATAGAATTACTGATGTGTTGAATAAGTATTGCAGAATGATGGGGCGCCTGGGTGGCTCAGTTGGTTAAGCGACTGCCTTCGGCTCAGGTCATGGTCCTGGAGTCCCGGGATCGAGTCCTGCATCAGGCTCCCTGCTCGGCAGGGAGTCTGCTTCTCCCTCTGACCCTCTTCCCTCTCGTGCTCTCTATCTCTCATTCTCTCTCTCAAATAAATAAATAAAATCTTTAAAAAAAAATAAGTATTGCAGAATGAAATCATAAAGTGTAATCTATTTGTATTTATTTCCAAAGCCGGCATCACAACAAGGCTCAGACACCCGCAACGTCCACCAGGTAGCCGATGGCGGCTCACAAGGAAGCAAAGATCACCTCTCCAGGTAAGACATTAAGATCCAGGAAACGATGGAGAGAAAGTCCTCCAATCCCAGATTATTCCTGTTATTCCTAGGTGGGGCACTATCTTGCAGACATTTGCCGTATCTTCCACAAATTCCATGTCCATGCTTCTTGGGCCATACCCAAGAAAACCCAATGCCAGACAATAAATACTGAGGATAAGGTTTTGTTAGACCGCTCGCTCCAAGGTTGAGCTTTGCTGTACCACACACCTTGGAATATTGAAGACTTGTTCCCAACCCTAAGAACTACTTGCTACATTGTTGGAAGCAACTGTAACAACTGTTCTGCCTGGTGCGGGGCTGCTGGTGATGGGAGAGACTGTGCAGCTAAAGAAGCAGGGAGGATGGGAAAAAACTCAGGACCTACTGCTCACTTTGGCTGTGAATATAACTGCTCTTTTTTACAAAAAAAAAAAAAAGATATTTTTGTAAAAGTTCCTAAAAACCCAGGGAAATTGTCTGATGACACTAAAGGAGTCAGTTAATTCCAGGAAAGAGCCTTTTTTTGCCCTGGAGGAAACACACCCACCAGGGACGGACTTCTACATACAAGACAAGGCCAGTCTCCAGACTTGGTCACTGTCTAGCTCACCTTTCCCACTCGCTGGCAGCCCCCCGGAAAGACTGTGACCGGCCACGGCACAGCAACCTTCCGCTCCTGTGTCCCCTTTGCTATAGCCACTTTTACATCACTGCAGCAGGGACATTCCCTCAGGTCCAGAAATAGTCAGCAGGAGAAAGGAAGAGAGTTTCAAAAAACCTAGAAATTTCAAACAACTTTTGCTCTTCCTCGGTGGCCTTGTAATAGGAAGTGAAATGGCCAGACGGAAACCACAAAGCAGAAGGAAGCAACTGTGTGAATGGGCAGGAGAGGCTCCTCAGGAGGAAGGGAGGAGGGCAGAACTCCCTGGGGGGTTTCTACCGTGGGGGAGAGGGAGACACTGCGATTTGGGGAGGAGGGAAACCCTGTGATTTGGAAGTGAAAGGATGTGATCTGGGGAAGCAGGGAGGAAGCGGAAATGTGCTCTACCAGAATGTCTAGACTATGTGTACGTCCGCACTGTGTATATGGATACATAGGATCTCATTGTGTCTATAATTCCATTCCATTCATTGGCCACCTCTCCCAATTGGGTATTTTAGAGAATCAGCAGTTTGCAGTCAGTTACAGAGAGAAGGCTAGGAGAAGATCACCTTTCGCTTAGAGACGTCTATGAAAATAATCCTAGTCATCATCTGTTAAACTCTCACTGAGTGGAAGATACTAGATACATTTAAAGGTGCTAGTCCGTTATTACAACAACTCTAGGAATATTCCCACCCCACGTTACGTTTGGGAAAACGGAACTTCAGAGATCTCAAGTGAGTTTCTCAGGATCAAACAACTAGATCGAAAGCAGAATCTAGAAGCGGTGGGTAGTCCTCTAGCCCCTGTGATAACTTACTACCTCGGGTTCATCTTGGGAAATTCTGAAACTTCTTGCAAACTTTCTGGAGATCATTCTTCCCTGGTTGTGTCCCACCTGCACCGGCTGCCCCCTCTCTGTGCCCTTTGCAGGCTCCCCTTCTCTTTCTCAGCCTTAAAAGTTAAAGGTGCTCTGAAGCTTTAGGGCATTTTCTCATTCCACGCTCAATTGAGACAGAAGGGCTTTCAGTACCGTGCCTCAATTTCTGAATATGCAAGACACAATGGGGATTGAGTGTCTCCAGGATGTGACTTGTTGGAGATTCCAGATTCACACATGCATCTACCAGTGGGAAGTCAGCTTTCCCCTTTTCTTGACATCCCTGCTTCAAGCTCCTGGTGACAGAATCCCTTGTCCTCTACTTCTCCGAAGAGGTAGCCTCAGACTCTTTGAGAAGGATTCTTGTCCCCCTCCCTCTGCTGGAAAAGCCAGCAGATTTCCCACTGACCTTCCCGGGGAGAGCCTGGTGGGGATTCTGAAGGTCAAACTCACAAACCTGTGGGCTGCAGTAAGTACGGATCCCTGGAGTTGGGAAGCCTCGAGTGGAAGCACACAGAGCCTCAAGCAATGCTTCAGTTATAGCTCGTGTTCCTCCCAATACGTTCTCCTGGTAAGGTGTGATTGTCTGCATGCTCTTTTGCTCTAGTTACCCGCGCTGGGGCTGGCCCTGGGACCGCAGCTGTGAGTGGATCTAAGAAGAGTTGTTGTTTTCAATTGTCTTGCATTGTGTGGTTGTTTCTGTTGTTGCTGTTGTTGTTGATGTTGCTCCTGCTGTGACGTCAGGAAAAAGTTCCAAGTGGTTCAGCGTTGGACAGGAAACCAAGGATCCTGCAATACATGAACCCGTGAACATCTTCAGTATAGTCTCACCTACATAAGGATGCCCTTAGAGATCCTCATGTTCACAGACACATTTTAAGCACAATTTTGAGCAATTTAACTCAATGCGTTCTATGACTAAAGCAGAAAGAAGAGTCCTTAGAAAGATGGAACACATGGGCATGTGACTTAAAGTTGTAGGTCAAGAATATCATTTTCAGGTTCCTTTCCTGCTTTCTAGTTTTGTTTTTTTTTAAATTTCCCTTTCCTTATTTCTTCATTTGTATATGAAGAGACGGGTCTCCTTCTCCTGATTTTGACTGAGAGCGTCAAGGTCTGCTGGAGCATCTCATGCAGGACAGAGATGGCCCAGGCCTTCTCGACCTGGGGGGCCACCCACCATGTCCCAGAGGAGATGTCCCTCAGTCAGGGGAAGGGACAGACCCTCCTCCTCTGTATCAGAAGCAACAAGTCCCCCTGTGTAGCCGCCCAGGGCCTGGAGGCAGGTCACAGCCCAGAGCTGAGATGCCGCCACAGGGGGAGCCCCGCGGAGGGGCTGGGTACTGCACCTGAGGGCTTGTGGTGGCCTGGGGGACCAGTGGGGGGCACCGTGGCCCTCAGGTCCTCTCCCATTCTTTCTACTCATGACTCTTAAATACAACACGGTCGTTTTCATTTGCAGAATGTTCCTGTACACTTACCTGTTTTAATTTTTGTTTGCTTTTTTATATTTGCTTTTCATACATTAGAGGAGATTAGAATACATCATTCATATCCATTATTTTTTCAATTCTTCATCAAAGTTTAATTGGCCCAAAAAAGGTAAATCTCTCAAAACGATTTCCTCTCTGTACTCACTAGCTTCCTTTCTGTTCCTCACCCTTCCTCCTCCTCCAGTACGGTTTTTGGTGATTAATCCAGTTAAACCAGCCTGCACCTGGGTCACACCCCTCTACTTCCCGCCTGGGGGCACTTTCCATGCACCTTTTGCTCTGATGCAATTCCTTGAAGCCTTTTTCTGCTTTGAAATAGACTCTTAAGCAATATTCGCTCTTAGCCTACCGCCTTAGAGCCATTCCTCCTTTATTTGCAGTGTGGCTCTTTTCTCTCTTAACCACTCGACCTTGAGGCATCGCTTTTAAGTTCTTTTCTCATTCAACATCTCTTCCATCGGGACCACATCCTTGCCTGGGCTTTAAGTGAATGGAATGGCTTGTAAATGGCAGACTCAAGGATCCATTTGATAAAGAATGTTCACACTTGGATGTCTACCAGTCTAATGTGGAAGGTATCTAGTGCTTCTGATTCTATGTCGTGACATCTGTGTTTCCTCGTCTTCTTCTACACTTCATATTTACCCTTCTTCTCATTCTACCCTTTAACTTAACTGATATTACTTCCCCTATAATTATCAATACAGACAGGGCATTGATTTGTTAAGTCCGCCTTTATCCTGATGACAACATACAAACTGGCTTAAACGAAGCCTGTGGTATTACTTCAAATGTGAATCACGAATAATGTGTCACTGAGTTCTACAATGCATTCTTTCATCAGGTTGTCATTACACTTGTTTCCTCTTTCAATAACAAACAAATACAATTGTTCTATAGAAACATTTAATGAACAAAAAATAAAAATCTTAATGAATCTAAAGCACATATACTTCTCTTCACCACAAAGGGAATATACACCTAGTATTATACAATAAAAAATAATTTAAATCTTATAAATAGTGAAATTCATATATAGTTCCACAGGTAGATCAGCATGGTCATCGAAAAACGACAGATGTTTGTAGAGTTGACTTTATGTTGCTTAATACTCCTGAGATGATGTGAAAAATTGATTCCATTCATGACACCAGGACAGCAAAAGTGACAGTTTGACATGGCAGAACTCCAGAGAACGTGGTATTATCAGCCAGATGGAATGATTTCCATGGCGACCCGGGTCTCATTTCTTGCTCCTTAACCTTTCTTGCAAGATCGTTGATGCAAACAAGGAGCTCGTGATTTCTGCTCTGACAATCTCCCAGGCACAAGGGCTGTATTGCTTCTCTTGCAGATAGAGGGAGATCCTCTGGAAGTAGTTCCTCAGGATGGAGTCCACCTTCCTGAGGGGAGTCTCTGCCACCCCCGCCTCCTGCATGGCACAGGCTTCCAGGTGAGTCAGCTGCTCAGAAAGTCCCGAGCAGAACTCCTCTAGGAGGGTCTCGTTCCAAGCAGCAGATGAGGCCCCTGTGCAGAAGAGGTGGAAGATCCTCTGGTTCATCCCATGGATGACAGAGAGGGCTTGAGCCTTCTGCAACTGCTTGCCATCAAGCACCTCCTGCGGGAAGGCAAAGGCCCTTGCGTACTTGTCACAAGAGCTAGCAGACATTCTCCTCATTTGTCCCAGGAGCGTCAAGGCCCTCCAGGCGAACAGGCCATGGTTCGGAGGCAGGTCACATCCCAGAGAGCAGAGGGAGTGGCAGCTGAGCACCCCCAGGGCCACCAAGAAGGGAAAGGGCAGGGCCATTGGGGAACCTGCGAGACGCTGCTTGGCTGGCCTGGCTGGGGTGGGCAAGTCTGGGAACCGTGGCTCTGGGTTCTCTGACCATCTTCCCTTGTGTGTGTGGCTTAAGTAGGGGACAGAGGAGTTTTCAATTTCTGAACGTTTCCCTTACTTTCTACTTCTCTTTTTGCTTTCCTTTCTGCACTTTCTCTTTGGATTTACAGCATCGGATTCCCAACCATTTTTTAGTTTTTCCAATATTATCTCTTGCCTCTAGAGTCTTCGTTGATGTGTTTAATTGGACATTCCATGAAAACTTCATAGCATGGATGCACAGTATATCTCGTTACAGAGTGTATTCATAAGTGTGCTTTATAGGTAAAACAGAAAGTATAAAGTTTATCCACGTCAGCGTTAAGAATGACTAAAAATGTTAAGCTGAAAGTTAAATTTTAACATTATTGATGCTTAAGTATAGAAGTAAATTGGACGAGTGACTGTAATTTACTTACAGAAATAAATTGTAATACATAAAGTACATATGCAAATTAACAGTTTCTGAAAAGACATAAAGATTTTGGTGTACTTAAACAGGTAAACTCCTTCCAAATTGCTAAAGCAAGTGAAAGGTTAAATTATTATTAACATCTCTTCTTAGTGTCCTCAATTTTAATGTTGCCTCATATGACACAATCATTTGTATCTTCACCTGCTACTAGATACTCTTGAAGGCATTGTCAAAATATGTTTTCTGTGTAGCACTAGGTAATTACTGATGTGTTGAATAAGTGTTGTACAACTAAATCGTAAAATATAATCCGTTTGCATTTTATTGTCAAAGCCTGCGTCACATCAAGGCTCAGACAAGCAACATCCACATGACATCCGATGGCAGCTCGCAAGTAAGCACAGATCGCCTCTCCACGTCAGACTTTGAGATCTAGGAAATGATGGCGACAGACCCCTTCAGTCCTAAGTTATTCCTCTGATTCCTAGGTTTGTCGCACTGATCTTGCAGACCGTTTGGGTATCGTCCAAGTATTCTATGTCATCCTTTCTTGCGTTATAGCCAGGAAAATCCAATGCGAGACAGTAAATACTAAGGTTTTGTTAGACTGCTCCAAGGCTGTGCCAGTGTCCCCCAGCAGGAAGCCTGGTTCTTGTCTGGATGCGGAGGTGTGAAGGTTCTAATTGCAGATAAATGGATTTTCCCAGCCACACCTCCCTGACAAGGTAGTTCTCACCTCTACTAACATTTGTCCTCTGGAGTGACTGAGTGGCTTCCACCCAAGCTCTCCTGGACTCACTCCCTGAGGGCAGGCTGAGCATGTCCTGAGGACTCCAGACGCCCCTGCTGTGCAGGGGCCCGTTTCCTTGTCAGCAAACCAATGACTGGCCCTAGATCCTTGCCCTTGCCCCTGGAGTGTTTGTGCTGGGGACCTTATCTCTCGGTGCTCACCTCCTCCTCTCCTGACCGGGTGTCAAAATGTCAACAGCCCTCAGATGCTAAGGGTGAGCTTTTGTTTTCTCCAAGGAGAGGAAAGACCCCACTGTAATCATTGTACCTGGAGTAAGGGAATACATTTATTTTGCCACCGCAATTCTTATTTTTCAATTTTGAAAGCTTTTTTTAACTAGGCTCCAGCCACAGGGTGGATCCCGACCTGGGGCTTGAACTCACAGTGTGAGATCAAGACCTGAGGTGAGAGTCAGAATCAGATCCTCAACGGACTGAGCCACTCAGGCTCCCCTAGTGTTCTAATTTTACTTAAACTATGGTACACCTCTTTGGCTTAAAATGTCTGGACTGGGCACGGGGCATTCACGGATTGTGTCTCCCAGGAGAAACTTCCAGCACAGAAAGTAATGACTTTCAGTAGTTCATTCAGTCTGCGTCTTTCTATTAGGCATCTTTGTCTGGTCGTTTCTGGTGCTCAGAATGCAGAGGGGGTGAGGCCCAGGCTATGATGTCAGGGAGAAACAGCCTTCTTGCCTTTCCTGATTCATGATATTGCATTTTCACTTGAAGGTAACAACAACAAAAAGAATTTGAATATCTTCATTTTACCACAGTGCGTTCCTGGACACACCCCGACTTGCTGCTCCCGCATCCTGTTCGGCATCATCGTGAGGATCATAGAAAGGGAAGGAAAAGAAAGATCAAGGGGCTGCCCTGGGTTTCTCTGTCATTTTCAAGACATTAGTTTTCTGTTTCTCATTTCAACTTTCCTAGAAAGCAAAACATGACAGTGGTGTATGGGGCGGGCGGGGGTGGGAGACAAATGTTCCATCTGAATGTCACAGAAGTGAAAGACAGGCCTCTGCTGAGAAAAATGGCAAAGGGTACGTCAGCAAAATTCAACGCAGCAACACTGGGGACCAACAGCTCTGGCAGAGGGGGAGAATGAAGGCTGTACGGAATTACCCCACGTCAAGGCAGTGGCTGCCTCGGCCAGGCTCACACAAGACCAAGTCCTGGGTCCCGGGCGGCCCTCAGCTTTCCAAGACCAGCCAACTGATTTTTCTGTCATTCAATCCACATATGCTCAGCTCTGAGGAGAGATGAGAAGAGTCCCACCAACCAGCTCACAAGAGAATGGCGACCAGAACCCCAGCGGCTCACCCTCTGAGGAAGGAGAGAGGATACTCGCCCTGCTTGAGCGCTCTACCTCGTTGATCAATCCACTCAGGCAAGGAAAAGATTGCCTTGGGAAATCCAGCATTAAGACAAAGGGAACTGGATGATCCTAAACGATTCTGCTCTTCATCTGGATAAGAATAAGGATGATGATGTTTTATGACGCTAACACCCAAAGCTGATTGCGGGCTAACGCTTCTGAGATCCTTGAAATCATTAACTCAATCCTCTCAATTCCCCCATTTGGATTCCACTTCTTTATACAGCTGTTTGGAGAGAAATAGAAACCCGGAGGGATGAATTATTCTGAAGCTACCAAAGACGCAAGGTTGAACATGAGCAGTTGAGAGGTACTGTCTTGACTGGAAGCACCTGTTAAAAGCGGTGAAGGATAGACATGGAGAGAGGATGGAAGAAGCAGGAGAGGCTGTGGCATGAAATTAGTCAGGAGGGGAGGGTGAAGGATCAAGGATTCCAGATTCCACGTCAAACGTAAAGTGCTCTGGTGGTAGATGACAACGGGGGGTGTGGTGTGAGTCAACTGAACTGATGGTCTTGAAGTTCTCAGAAGAGTTGACAGACTCCCTTTTAAAAACTCATAAGGCAGGAGACTTTTCTGCCAAGGAAAGAGAACTTGCAGCTGGTCCTGGAGTAACCGTCCTCCTTGCAATACCCTGCAGGCTGCTGTCGTGTCAGTGTCTCCCGTGCTGGGGACACTGCTGTGGGCCACGTCTTGCGTAGGAGAACGCCCTGCTCGCAGGGTCTCCTTGAATCATCTCGGTCTCGGGAACGATATGGAGACACAGTTGACTCAATGCTGCCCATTCCTACTGTTGCACCTCCTGAGGACGGGTCGCTGATCCAGTGGACACATCCACATTTCTCTTCTCCGTCCAGGTTCCCAAGTTGCTGCTGACCTCCCGCACCTTCATGTTTCCAGACGTGCAGCTGTGGTTTTTAGAGCAAAGGAGCATCCTGCGCCTACTTGAATCACAACATAGGAGACCTCAAGCACAGGCATGGCTGAGCTCCCGGATTTCTTGGGGGTAGATGGGTGGGCAGGGTTCCCTGTGTTTAGTGTGTTTCTGTGCCGGCCTGGATGTGTGGGGGACCTTCAGCTCCGCAGCGCGCGAGTCAGCCGGCAGGCAGGGGTGGAGGGAGGCCGCGCACGTACCTTTGTCCTGAAGCTGCCAGACCTTGCCTGCTTGTGGCAGGTAAACTGCATGGTGGTCTCTCGCAGCCCATCAGTGGGCTCCTGGCCCCGAGGCCTGCCTCCTCCACATGCCCTGGCTGGTTGACCAGAAGCAGCTGCGGACGGAAAGCTGGTGGTGGTGCTCACTCCCCTCGCCCTTGCCCCTGGCCCTGCCAATTGGTTCTCCAACACTGTCCAGTATTTCATAATCCATAATACTGGGATCGAAACTGAAGGTGGCTATAGGGATTTTCAGGACAAGACTTACTCTTTGTCATAGGCAGAGTCAGGACACAGTTTTAGGACAGGTCCCATTTGTGCAGAGATCCCAAGCCTGGCCTCCATCTTGGTCGTCGCCCTGGTCGCACGTGGCCACCAGGGGGCAGTCCTCCCGGAGAGGCGCTTCATTAGCCCACCCTTCCACCTGATCCTGCTTTCTGTTTCCTTTTCGCCACAGCTGCTATTACATCACATTGGATGGAAATCAGAACAAAGCCTCTCTTGCCGTTGCTCCTGCCAAACCTAGAGATTTCATTTTAGTTTTGCGTTCTACTCGCGATGTGCTGCCCTTTAGAGAAACCTTTAAGCTGAGACACAAACGAACGGAAAGCTGTTGCGTGAACAGGCTGAGAGGTCAAGAGATGAGTGCCAGGGGTGCCAGGGGTACCGTCCGGACTTCTGCCTTACAGAGGAAGGAAACCGCTAGGAGGGCAACGTGTCCTAGAATGCGGAGGGGGAGGGCAGGGACGGGTGCCAGAAGGTTAAAGAAATAGCATGTTCTTCTCCACTTCCACCTAGAGACTTATTCTCAACTCTCACATATTCACACAAGCCACCGTTTCATCACTGAATATAAACAAAAACCCTTCTTTGCAATGGGGAATGAACTGGTCGGCCTTCTGTAGATTTCACTAGACAAGTCCGGTTTTGGAGGCTGCCACCTTTGGAAAGGACATACTGTTCCCGAGAATTCTGCAGAAAGACACAAACAATATTCTCATAAGTAGCAGTCGTCAGAATTAAAACAAGACGGTATGTACCATATTTAAGTCGTCCCTTTATGGAGAATGCATGCTGGGTGCCTTTACGGGCATGAGTTCAGTTAATCTTCACAGTATTCTGTTATACTTGTTAAACCTATCAAACACTGGAGAAAAAGAAATGGGGTAAAATGCTACTGTAGTCACAGGGTCACAATGAGGACCTAAGGAGCCTAATTAATAAAACCAGTCATTCCAAAAAAAAAAACATTCTTTCATCAGTAGTAATAGACAATCTGATGAAGGATTTAATGAGTTATCTATTCCTGCCTAGTGAATTATTGAAGCTGAGCAGCTCCCTGATATACAAGGTAGTAAGAACCAAGACAGGACAGACCATTGTCTGTAATGAAGTCAGGATTCCAAAGAATACAGTATTCAACCCATTAAGAAGGTTTGCCAAAACATCAAACCCATGAAATCATTCCGGAAGAAACATACGGCATAAAAGGGCAAACTAGGCACAGAAAAACGGACCCCATTATCCCCAGATCCCATGCTATATTCTCCGCCACTTCAGACGCACTGACTTCTCTTATTTATGCTCCCATCGGCTCCAGAGTGGTCTCTGCTTATGATTCCCCCCAACCGACTCTCATGAGGTCCGCAAAGGCATCTAGTTTCCTGACACGCCAGGCAGTTTCAATCCACATCTTCCAGGAATCCACTGATGGTCTTCGAAGCACATCTCTGTCCTTAAATATACTCATCGGCATCCTCTCTTATTATCCACGTACTGTCCGACCATGAGTCCACTGTCTCCTTTGTGGCTCTTCTCTCCCCTCCCTTTAATGGTTGGAGAGCCTCAGAATCAAGTTCATGTGTGTTTCTCACACTACACGGTCTGCCCGCATGAACACCTCTGTTGCTGGCCTTCCCTGCTAGATATGGACCTCAGCCATGGCATTTCTTGTCAAACGCAAGATCACCTCTCCCCTGACACTGGACATTTGTGCCTGCATGTCTACCAGTCCCCTGTCGAAGGTTCCCCAGCTTTTATGGGTACTTCCTGACCTTCTCCATTCCAGCATCAGGTGAGAGAATTCACTTCCTTCCCTTCTTCGTTATAACACTAAGTCTGAGCATTGTTCTCAGATTCCAGTCCCAACAACAACCAAGATGTAGACAACAGGACCTTTCTTTGTCATGTCCTATAGCCTAAGGGCAACGTACAACTTGTCTTAGAGGAAGTCAGTGGTTGCTGCAGATGTTCATGATCTGATGGATAAAGGCATTCTGCTGACCATTTTCTTTTTAGACATTTCATTTATTTACTTGAGAGAGAGAGCATGAGACAAGGGTGGGTTAGAGGGAGTAGCAGACTCCCCGCAGGACAGGGATCCTGACTCGGCACTCGATCCTGGGACTCCCGGGTCATGACCTGAGCCAAAGGCAGTCGCTCAACCAACTGAGCCGCCCAGGAGCCGATCTGCCGACCATTTTTCAGCCAAGCTGCAATTAGCCGTGGTGTTACTCTTTGAACGCTTCCCATAGTGAAAGTTCAATTAAAAAAAAGAGAGATAAACTGATTAAATATAAGAATACATTTTATTCTATTGCTGACACCTACAGCTGCACATACTAATATATGAATAGAAATCTTATAAATATTTACATAAATAAATATTTAAATAGATAAATAGATATGAGCATGGTCAGCTGTAAGCCACTACAGCTTGTAGAGTTGACATGTCGCTTAATACTTCTGAAAACCTTTAACAAATGGTATCTGTTGATGTCACCATAACAGCAGAAATGACAGTCTTTGACACGGAAGAACCAGGGAAAGTGTGATATTATTCGTCAGAGGGAATCATTTCCATGGCGACCCGGGTCTCATTTCTTGCTCCTTAACCTTTCTTGCAAGATCGTTGATGCAAACAAGGAGCTCGTGATTTCTGCTCTGACAATCTCCCAGGCACAAGGGCTGTATTGCTTCTCTTGCAGATAGAGGGAGATCCTCTGGAAGTAGTTCCTCAGGATGGAGTCCACCTTCCTGAGGGGAGTCTCTGCCACCCCCGCCTCCTGCATGGCACAGGCTTCCAGGTGAGTCAGCTGCTCAGAAAGTCCCGAGCAGAACTCCTCTAGGAGGGTCTCGTTCCAAGCAGCAGATGAGGCCCCTGTGCAGAAGAGGTGGAAGATCCTCTGGTTCATCCCATGGACGACAGAGAGGGCTTGAGCCTTCTGCAACTGCTTGCCATCAAGCACCTCCTGCGGGAAGGCAAAGGCCCTTGCGTACTTGTCACAAGAGCTAGCAGACATTCTCCTCATTTGTCCCAGGAGCGTCAAGGCCCTCCAGGCGAACAGGCCATGGTTCGGAGGCAGGTCACATCCCAGAGAGCAGAGGGAGTGGCAGCTGAGCACCCCCAGGGCCACCAAGAAGGGAAAGGGCAGGGCCATTGGGGAACCTGCGAGACGCTGCTTGGCTGGCCTGGCTGGGGTGGGCAAGTCTGGGAACCGTGGCTCTGGGTTCTCTGACCACCTTCCCTTGTGTGTGTGGCTTAAGTAGGGGACAGAGGAGTTTTCAATTTCTGAACGTTTCCCTTACTTTCTACTTCTCTTTTTGCTTTCCTTTCTGCACTTTCTCTTTGGATTTACAGCATCGGATTCCCAACCATTTTTTAGTTTTTCCAATATTATCTCTTGCCTCTAGAGTCTTCGTTGATGTGTTTAATTGGACATTCCATGAAAACTTCATAGCATGGATGCACAGTATATCTCGTTACAGAGTGTATTCATATGTGTGCTTTATAGGTAAAACAGAAAGTATAAAGTTTATCCACGTCAGCGTTAAGAATGACTAAAAATATTAAGCTGAAAGTTAAATTTTAACATTATTGATGCTTAAGTATAGAAGTAAATTGGACGAGTGACTGTAATTTACTTACAGAAATAAATTGTAATACATAAAGTACATATGCAAATTAACAGTTTCTGAAAAGACATAAAGATTTTGGTGTACTTAAACAGGTAAACTCCTTCCAAATTGTTAAAGCAAGTGAAAGGTTAAATTATTATTAATATCTCTTCTTAGTGTCCTCAATTTTAATGTTGCCTCATATGACACAATCATTTGTATCTTCACCTGCTACTAGATACTCTTGAAGGCATTGTCAAAATATGTTTTCTGTGTAGCACTAGGTAATTACTGATGTGTTGAATAAGTGTTGTACAACTAAATCGTAAAATATAATCCGTTTGCATTTTATTGTCAAAGCCTGCGTCACATCAAGGCTCAGACAAGCAACATCCACACGACATCCGATGGCAGCTCGCAAGTAAGCACAGATCGCCTCTCCACGTCAGACTTTGAGATCTAGGAAATGATGGCGACAGACCCCTTCAGTCCTAAGTTATTCCTCTGATTCCTAGGTTTGTCGCACTCATCTTGCAGACCGTTTGGGTATCGTCCAAGTATTCTATGTCATCCTTTCTTGCGTTATAGCCAGGAAAATCCAATGCGAGACAGTAAATACTAAGGTTTTGTTAGACCGCTCCAAGGCTGTGCCAGTGTCCCCCAGCAGGAAGCCTGGTTCTTGTCTGGATGCGGAGGTGTGAAGGTTCTAATTGCAGATAAATGGATTTTCCCAGCCACACCTCCCTGACAAGGTAGTTCTCACCTCTACTAACATTTGTCCTCTGGAGTGACTGAGTGGCTTCCACCCAAGCTCTCCTGGACTCACTCCCTGAGGGCAGGCTGAGCATGTCCTGAGGACTCTAGACGCCCCTGCTGTGCAGGGGCCCGTTTCCTTGTCAGCAAACCAATGACTGGCCCTAGATCCTTGCCCTTGCCCCTGGAGTGTTTGTGCTGGGGACCTTATCTCTCGGTGCTCACCTCCTCCTCTCCTGACCGGGTGTCAAAATGTCAACAGCCCTCAGATGCTAAGGGTGAGCTTTTGTTTTCTCCAAGGAGAGGAAAGACCCCACTGTAATCATTGTACCTGGAGTAAGGGAATACATTTATTTTGCCACCGCAATTCTTATTTTTCAATTTTGAAAGCTTTTTTTAACTAGGCTCCAGCCACAGGGTGGAGCCCGACCTGGGGCTTGAACTCACAGTGTGAGATCAAGACCTGAGGTGAGAGTCAGAATCAGATCCTCAACGGACTGAGCCACTCAGGCTGCCCTAGTGTTCTAATTTTACTTAAACTATGGTACACCTCTTTGGCTTAAAATGTCTGGACTGGGCACGGGGCATTCACGGATTGTGTCTCCCAGGAGAACCTTCCAGCACAGAAAGTAATGACTTTCAGTAGTTCATTCAGTCTGCGTCTTTCTATTAGGCATCTTTGTCTGGTCGTTTCTGGTGCTCAGAATGCAGAGGGGGTGAGGCCCAGGCTATGATGTCAGGGAGAAACAGCCTTCTTGCCTTTCCTGATTCATGATATTGCATTTTCACTTGAAGGTAACAACAACAAAAAGAATTTGAATATCTTCATTTTACCACAGTGCGTTCCTGGACACACCCCGACTTGCTGCTCCCGCATCCTGTTCGGCATCATCGTGAGGATCATAGAAAGGGAAGGAAAAGAAAGATCAAGGGGCTGCCCTGGGTTTCTCTGTCATTTTCAAGACATTAGTTTTCTGTTTCTCATTTCAACTTTCCTAGAAAGCAAAACATGACAGTGGTGTATGGGGCGGGCGGGGGTGGGAGACAAATGTTCCATCTGAATGTCACAGAAGTGAAAGACAGGCCTCTGCTGAGAAAAATGGCAAAGGGTACGTCAGCAAAATTCAACGCAGCAACACTGGGGACCAGCAGCTCTGGCAGAGGGGGAGAATGAAGGCTGTACGGAATTACCCCACGTCAAGGCAGTGGCTGCCTCGGCCAGGCTCACACAAGACCAAGTCCTGGGTCCCGGGCGGCCCTCAGCTTTCCAAGACCAGCCAACTGATTTTTCTGTCATTCAATCCACATATGCTCAGCTCTGAGGAGAGATGAGAAGAGTCCCACCAACCAGCTCACAAGAGAATGGCGACCAGAACCCCAGCGGCTCACCCTCTGAGGAAGGAGAGAGGATACTCGCCCTGCCTGAGCGCTCTACCTCGTTGATCAATCCACTCAGGCAAGGAAAAGATTGCCTTGGGAAATCCAGCATTAAGACAAAGGGAACTGGATTATCCTAAACGATTCTGCTCTTCATCTGGATAAGAATAAGGATGATGATGTCTTATGACGCTAACACCCAAAGCTGATTGCGGGCTAACGCTTCTGAGATCCTTGAAATCATTAACTCAATCCTCTCAATTCCCCCATTTGGATTCCACTTCTTTATACAGCTGTTTGGAGAGAAATAGAAACCCGGAGGGATGAATTATTCTGAAGCTACCAAAGACGCAAGGTTGAACATGAGCAGTTGAGAGGTACTGTCTTGACTGGAAGCACCTGTTAAAAGCGGTGAAGGATAGACATGGAGAGAGGATGGAAGAAGCAGGAGAGGCTGTGGCATGAAATTAGTCAGGAGGGGAGGGTGAAGGATCAAGGATTCCAGATTCCACGTCAAACGTAAAGTGCTCTGGTGGTAGATGACAACGGGGGGTGTGGTGTGAGTCAACTGAACTGATGGTCTTGAAGTTCTCAGAAGAGTTGACAGACTCCCTTTTAAAAACTCATAAGGCAGGAGACTTTTCTGCCAAGGAAAGAGAACTTGCAGCTGGTCCTGGAGTAACCGTCCTCCTTGCAATACCCTGCAGGCTGCTGTCGTGTCAGTGTCTCCCGTGCTGGGGACACTGCTGTGGGCCACGTCTTGCATAGGAGAACGCCCTGCTCGCAGGGTCTCCTTGAATCATCTCGGTCTCGGGAACGATATGGAGACACAGTTGACTCAATGCTGCCCATTCCTACTGTTGCACCTCCTGAGGACGGGTCGCTGATCCAGTGGACACATCCACATTTCTCTTCTCCGTCCAGGTTCCCAAGTTGCTGCTGACCTCCCGCACCTTCATGTTTCCAGACGTGCAGCTGTGGTTTTTAGAGCAAAGGAGCATCCTGCGCCTACTTGAATCACAACATAGGAGACCTCAAGCACAGGCATGGCTGAGCTCCCGGATTTCTTGGGGGTAGATGGGTGGGCAGGGTTCCCTGTGTTTAGTGTGTTTCTGTGCCGGCCTGGATGTGTGGGGGACCTTCAGCTCCGCAGCGCGCGAGTCAGCCGGCAGGCAGGGGTGGAGGGAGGCCGCGCACGTACCTTTGTCCTGAAGCTGCCAGACCTTGCCTGCTTGTGGCAGGTAAACTGCATGGTGGTCTCTCGCAGCCCATCAGTGGGCTCCTGGCCCCGAGGCCTGCCTCCTCCACATGCCCTGGCTGGTTGACCAGAAGCAGCTGCGGACGGAAAGCTGGTGGTGGTGCTCACTCCCCTCGCCCTTGCCCCTGGCCCTGCCAATTGGTTCTCCAACACTGTCCAGTATTTCATAATCCATAATACTGGGATCGAAACTGAAGGTGGCTATAGGGATTTTCAGGACAAGACTTACTCTTTGTCATAGGCAGAGTCAGGACACAGTTTTAGGACAGGTCCCATTTGTGCAGAGATCCCAAGCCTGGCCTCCATCTTGGTCGTCGCCCTGGTCGCACGTGGCCACCAGGGGGCAGTCCTCCCGGAGAGGCGCTTCATTAGCCCACCCTTCCACCTGATCCTGCTTTCTGTTTCCTTTTCGCCACAGCTGCTATTACATCACATTGGATGGAAATCAGAACAAAGCCTCTCTTGCCGTTGCTCCTGCCAAACCTAGAGATTTCATTTTAGTTTTGCGTTCTACTCGCGATGTGCTGCCCTTTAGAGAAACCTTTAAGCTGAGACACAAACGAACGGAAAGCTGTTGCGTGAACAGGCTGAGAGGTCAAGAGATGAGTGCCAGGGGTGCCACGGGTACCGTCCGGACTTCTGCCTTACAGAGGAAGGAAACCGCTAGGAGGGCAACGTGTCCTAGAATGCGGAGGGGGAGGGCAGGGACGGGTGCCAGAAGGTTAAAGAAATAGCATGTTCTTCTCCACTTCCACCTAGAGACTTATTCTCAACTCTCACATATTCACACAAGCCACCGTTTCATCACTGAATATAAACAAAAACCCTTCTTTGCAATGGGGAATGAACTGGTCGGCCTTCTGTAGATTTCACTAGACAAGTCCGGTTTTGGAGGCTGCCACCTTTGGAAAGGACATACTGTTCCCGAGAATTCTGCAGAAAGACACAAACAATATTCTCATAAGTAGCAGTCGTCAGAATTAAAACAAGACGGTATGTACCATATTTAAGTCGTCCCTTTATGGAGAATGCATGCTGGGTGCCTTTACGGGCATGAGTTCAGTTAATCTTCACAGTATTCTGTTATACTTGTTAAACCTATCAAACACTGGAGAAAAAGAAATGGGGTAAAATGCTACTGTAGTCACAGGGTCACAATGAGGACCTAAGGAGCCTAATTAATAAAACCAGTCATTCCAAAAAAAAAACCATTCTTTCATCAGTAGTAATAGACAATCTGATGAAGGATTTAATGAGTTATCTATTCCTGCCTAGTGAATTATTGAAGCTGAGCAGCTCCCTGATATACAAGGTAGTAAGAACCAAGACAGGACAGACCATTGTCTGTAATGAAGTCAGGATTCCAAAGAATACAGTATTCAACCCATTAAGAAGGTTTGCCAAAACATCAAACCCATGAAATCATTCCGGAAGAAACATACGGCATAAAAGGGCAAACTAGGCACAGAAAAACGGACCCCATTATCCCCAGATCCCATGCTATATTCTCCGCCACTTCAGACGCACTGACTTCTCTTATTTATGCTCCCATCGGCTCCAGAGTGGTCTCTGCTTATGATTCCCCCCAAGCGACTCTCATGAGGTCCGCAAAGGCATCTAGTTTCCTGACACGCCAGGCAGTTTCAATCCACATCTTCCAGGAATCCACTGATGGTCTTCGAAGCACATCTCTGTCCTTAAATATACTCATCGGCATCCTCTCTTATTATCCACGTACTGTCCGACCATGAGTCCACTGTCTCCTTTGTGGCTCTTCTCTCCCCTCCCTTTAATGGTTGGAGAGCCTCAGAATCAAGTTCATGTGTGTTTCTCACACTACACGGTCTGCCCGCATGAACACCTCTGTTGCTGGCCTTCCCTGCTAGATATGGACCTCAGCCATGGCATTTCTTGTCAAACGCAAGATCACCTCTCCCCTGACACTGGACATTTGTGCCTGCATGTCTACCAGTCCCCTGTCGAAGGTTCCCCAGCTTTTATGGGTACTTCCTGACCTTCTCCATTCCAGCATCAGGTGAGAGAATTCACTTCCTTCCCTTCTTCGTTATAACACTAAGTCTGAGCATTGTTCTCAGATTCCAGTCCCAACAACAACCAAGATGTAGACAACAGGACCTTTCTTTGTCATGTCCTATAGCCTAAGGGCAACGTACAACTTGTCTTAGAGGAAGTCAGTGGTTGCTGCAGATGTTCGTGATCTGATGGATAAAGGCATTCTGCTGACCATTTTCTTTTTAGACATTTTATTTATTTACTTGAGAGAGAGAGCATGAGACAAGGGTGGGTTAGAGGGAGTAGCAGACTCCCCGCAGGACAGGGATCCTGACTCGGCACTCGATCCTGGGACTCCCGGGTCATGACCTGAGCCAAAGGCAGTCGCTCAACCAACTGAGCCGCCCAGGAGCCGATCTGCCGACCATTTTTCAGCCAAGCTGCAATTAGCCGTGGTGTTACTCTTTGAACGCTTCCCATAGTGAAAGTTCAATTAAAAAAAAGAGAGATAAACTGATTAAATATAAGAATACATTTTATTCTATTGCTGACACCTACAGCTGCACATACTAATATATGAATAGAAATCTTATAAATATTTACATAAATAAATATTTAAATAGATAAATAGATATGAGCATGGTCAGCTGTAAGCCACTACAGCTTGTAGAGTTGACATGTCGCTTAATACTTCTGAAAACCTTTAACAAATGGTATCTGTTGATGTCACCATAACAGCAGAAATGACAGTCTTTGACACGGAAGAACCAGGGAAAGTGTGATATTATTCGTCAGAGGGAATCATTTCCATGGCGACCCGGGTCTCATTTCTTGCTCCTTAACCTTTCTTGCAAGATCGTTGATGCAAACAAGGAGCTCGTGATTTCTGCTCTGACAATCTCCCAGGCACAAGGGCTGTATTGCTTCTCTTGCAGATAGAGGGAGATCCTCTGGAAGTAGTTCCTCAGGATGGAGTCCACCTTCCTGAGGGGAGTCTCTGCCACCCCCGCCTCCTGCATGGCACAGGCTTCCAGGTGAGTCAGCTGCTCAGAAAGTCCCGAGCAGAACTCCTCTAGGAGGGTCTCGTTCCAAGCAGCAGATGAGGCCCCTGTGCAGAAGAGGTGGAAGATCCTCTGGTTCATCCCATGGACGACAGAGAGGGCTTGAGCCTTCTGCAACTGCTTGCCATCAAGCACCTCCTGCGGGAAGGCAAAGGCCCTTGCGTACTTGTCACAAGAGCTAGCAGACATTCTCCTCATTTGTCCCAGGAGCGTCAAGGCCCTCCAGGCGAACAGGCCATGGTTCGGAGGCAGGTCACATCCCAGAGAGCAGAGGGAGTGGCAGCTGAGCACCCCCAGGGCCACCAAGAAGGGAAAGGGCAGGGCCATTGGGGAACCTGCGAGACGCTGCTTGGCTGGCCTGGCTGGGGTGGGCAAGTCTGGGAACCGTGGCTCTGGGTTCTCTGACCATCTTCCCTTGTGTGTGTGGCTTAAGTAGGGGACAGAGGAGTTTTCAATTTCTGAACGTTTCCCTTACTTTCTACTTCTCTTTTTGCTTTCCTTTCTGCACTTTCTCTTTGGATTTACAGCATCGGATTCCCAACCATTTTTTAGTTTTTCCAATATTATCTCTTGCCTCTAGAGTCTTCGTTGATGTGTTTAATTGGACATTCCATGAAAACTTCATAGCATGGATGCACAGTATATCTCGTTACAGAGTGTATTCATATGTGTGCTTTATAGGTAAAACAGAAAGTATAAAGTTTATCCACGTCAGCGTTAAGAATGACTAAAAATGTTAAGCTGAAAGTTAAATTTTAACATTATTGATGCTTAAGTATAGAAGTAAATTGGACGAGTGACTGTAATTTACTTACAGAAATAAATTGTAATACATAAAGTACATATGCAAATTAACAGTTTCTGAAAAGACATAAAGATTTTGGTGTACTTAAACAGGTAAACTCCTTCCAAATTGCTAAAGCAAGTGAAAGGTTAAATTATTATTAACATCTCTTCTTAGTGTCCTCAATTTTAATGTTGCCTCATATGACACAATCATTTGTATCTTCACCTGCTACTAGCTACTCTTGAAGGCATTGTCAAAATATGTTTTCTGTGTAGCACTAGGTAATTACTGATGTGTTGAATAAGTGTTGTACAACTAAATCGTAAAATATAATCCGTTTGCATTTTATTGTCAAAGCCTGCGTCACATCAAGGCTCAGACAAGCAACATCCACACGACATCCGATGGCAGCTCGCAAGTAAGCACAGATCGCCTCTCCACGTCAGACTTTGAGATCTAGGAAATGATGGCGACAGACTCCTTCAGTCCTAAGTTATTCCTCTGATTCCTAGGTTTGTCGCACTCATCTTGCAGACCGTTTGGGTATCGTCCAAGTATTCTATGTCATCCTTTCTTGCGTTATAGCCAGGAAAATCCAATGCGAGACAGTAAATACTAAGGTTTTGTTAGACCGCTCCAAGGCTGTGCCAGTGTCCCCCAGCAGGAAGCCTGGTTCTTGTCTGGATGCGGAGGTGTGAAGGTTCTAATTGCAGATAAATGGATTTTCCCAGCCACACCTCCCTGACAAGGTAGTTCTCACCTCTACTAACATTTGTCCTCTGGAGTGACTGAGTGGCTTCCACCCAAGCTCTCCTGGACTCACTCCCTGAGGGCAGGCTGAGCATGTCCTGAGGACTCTAGACGCCCCTGCTGTGCAGGGGCCCGTTTCCTTGTCAGCAAACCAATGACTGGCCCTAGATCCTTGCCCTTGCCCCTGGAGTGTTTGTGCTGGGGACCTTATCTCTCGGTGCTCACCTCCTCCTCTCCTGACCGGGTGTCAAAATGTCAACAGCCCTCAGATGCTAAGGGTGAGCTTTTGTTTTCTCCAAGGAGAGGAAAGACCCCACTGTAATCATTGTACCTGGAGTAAGGGAATACATTTATTTTGCCACCGCAATTCTTATTTTTCAATTTTGAAAGCTTTTTTTAACTAGGCTCCAGCCACAGGGTGGAGCCCGACCTGGGGCTTGAACTCACAGTGTGAGATCAAGACCTGAGGTGAGAGTCAGAATCAGATCCTCAACGGACTGAGCCACTCAGGCTCCCCTAGTGTTCTAATTTTACTTAAACTATGGTACACCTCTTTGGCTTAAAATGTCTGGACTGGGCACGGGGCATTCACGGATTGTGTCTCCCAGGAGAACCTTCCAGCACAGAAAGTAATGACTTTCAGTAGTTCATTCAGTCTGCGTCTTTCTATTAGGCATCTTTGTCTGGTCGTTTCTGGTGCTCAGAATGCAGAGGGGGTGAGGCCCAGGCTATGATGTCAGGGAGAAACAGCCTTCTTGCCTTTCCTGATTCATGATATTGCATTTTCACTTGAAGGTAACAACAACAAAAAGAATTTGAATATCTTCATTTTACCACAGTGCGATCCTGGACACACCCCGACTTGCTGCTCCCGCATCCTGTTCGGCATCATCGTGAGGATCATAGAAAGGGAAGGAAAAGAAAGATCAAGGGGCTGCCCTGGGTTTCTCTGTCATTTTCAAGACATTAGTTTTCTGTTTCTCATTTCAACTTTCCTAGAAAGCAAAACATGACAGTGGTGTATGGGGCGGGCGGGGGTGGGAGACAAATGTTCCATCTGAATGTCACAGAAGTGAAAGACTGGCCTCTGCTGAGAAAAATGGCAAAGGGTACGTCAGCAAAATTCAACGCAGCAACACTGGGGACCAGCAGCTCTGGCAGAGGGGGAGAATGAAGGCTGTACGGAATTACCCCACGTCAAGGCAGTGGCTGCCTCGGCCAGGCTCACACAAGACCAAGTCCTGGGTCCCGGGCGGCCCTCAGCTTTCCAAGACCAGCCAACTGATTTTTCTGTCATTCAATCCACATATGCTCAGCTCTGAGGAGAGATGAGAAGAGTCCCACCAACCAGCTCACAAGAGAATGGCGACCAGAACCCCAGCGGCTCACCCTCTGAGGAAGGAGAGAGGATACTCGCCCTGCCTGAGCGCTCTACCTCGTTGATCAATCCACTCAGGCAAGGAAAAGATTGCCTTGGGAAATCCAGCATTAAGACGAAGGGAACTGGATGATCCTAAACGATTCTGCTCTTCTTCTGGATAAGAATAAGGATGATGATGTTTTATGACGCTAACACCCAAAGCTGATTGCGGGCTAACGCTTCTGAGATCCTTGAAACCATTAACTCAATCCTCTGAATTCCCCCATTTGGATTCCACTTCTTTATACAGCTGTTTGGAGAGAAATAGAAACCCGGAGGGATGAATTATTCTGAAGCTACCAAAGACGCAAGGTTGAACATGAGCGGTTGAGAGGTACTGTCTTGACTGGAAGCACCTGTTAAAAGCGGTGAAGGATAGACATGGAGAGAGGATGGAAGAAGCAGGAGAGGCTGTGGCATGAAATTAGTCAGGAGGGGAGGGTGAAGGATCAAGGATTCCAGATTCCACGTCAAACGTAAAGTGCTCTGGTGGTAGATGACAACGGGGGGTGTGGTGTGAGTCAACTGAACTGATGGTCTTGAAGTTCTCAGAAGAGTTGGCAGACTCCCTTTTAAAAACTCATAAGGCAGGAGACTTTTCTGCCAAGGAAAGAGAACTTGCAGCTGGTCCTGGAGTAACCGTCCTCCTTGCAATACCCTGCAGGCTGCTGTCGTGTCAGTGTCTCCCGTGCTGGGGACACTGCTGTGGGCCACGTCTTGCGTAGGAGAACGCCCTGCTCGCAGGGTCTCCTTGAATCATCTCGGTCTCGGGAACGATATGGAGACACAGTTGACTCAATGCTGCCCATTCCTACTGTTGCACCTCCTGAGGACGGGTCGCTGATCCAGAGGACACATCCACATTTCTCTTCTCCGTCCAGGTTCCCAAGTTGCTGCTGACCTCCCGCACCTTCATGTTTCCAGACGTGCAGCTGTGGTTTTTAGAGCAAAGGAGCATCCTGCGCCTACTTGAATCACAACATAGGAGACCTCAAGCACAGGCATGGCTGAGCTCCCGGATTTCTTGGGGGTAGATGGGTGGGCAGGGTTCCCTGTGTTTAGTGTGTTTCTGTGCCGGCCTGGATGTGTGGGGGACCTTCAGCTCCGCAGCGCGCGAGTCAGCCGGCAGGCAGGGGTGGAGGGAGGCCGCGCACGTACCTTTGTCCTGAAGCTGCCAGACCTTGCCTGCTTGTGGCAGGTAAACTGCATGGTGGTCTCTCGCAGCCCATCAGTGGGCTCCTGGCCCCGAGGCCTGCCTCCTCCACATGCCCTGGCTGGTTGACCAGAAGCAGCTGCGGACGGAAAGCTGGTGGTGGTGCTCACTCCCCTCGCCCTTGCCCCTGGCCCTGCCAATTGGTTCTCCAACACTGTCCAGTATTTCATAATCCATAATACTGGGATCGAAACTGAAGGTGGCTATAGGGATTTTCAGGACAAGACTTACTCTTTGTCATAGGCAGAGTCAGGACACAGTTTTAGGACAGGTCCCATTTGTGCAGAGATCCCAAGCCTGGCCTCCATCTTGGTCGTCGCCCTGGTCGCACGTGGCCACCAGGGGGCAGTCCTCCCGGAGAGGCGCTTCATTAGCCCACCCTTCCACCTGATCCTGCTTTCTGTTTCCTTTTCGCCACAGCTGCTATTACATCACATTGGATGGAAATCAGAACAAAGCCTCTCTTGCCGTTGCTCCTGCCAAACCTAGAGATTTCATTTTAGTTTTGCGTTCTACTCGCGATGTGCTGCCCTTTAGAGAAACCTTTAAGCTGAGACACAAACGAACGGAAAGCTGTTGCGTGAACAGGCTGAGAGGTCAAGAGATGAGTGCCAGGGGTGCCACGGGTACCGTCCGGACTTCTGCCTTACAGAGGAAGGAAACCGCTAGGAGGGCAACGTGTCCTAGAATGCGGAGGGGGAGGGCAGGGACGGGTGCCAGAAGGTTAAAGAAATAGCATGTTCTTCTCCACTTCCACCTAGAGACTTATTCTCAACTCTCACATATTCACACAAGCCACCGTTTCATCACTGAATATAAACAAAAACCCTTCTTTGCAATGGGGAATGAACTGGTCGGCCTTCTGTAGATTTCACTAGACAAGTCCGGTTTTGGAGGCTGCCACCTTTGGAAAGGACATACTGTTCCCGAGAATTCTGCAGAAAGACACAAACAATATTCTCATAAGTAGCAGTCGTCAGAATTAAAACAAGACGGTATGTACCATATTTAAGTCGTCCCTTTATGGAGAATGCATGCTGGGTGCCTTTACGGGCATGAGTTCAGTTAATCTTCACAGTATTCTGTTATACTTGTTAAACCTATCAAACACTGGAGAAAAAGAAATGGGGTAAAATGCTACTGTAGTCACAGGGTCACAATGAGGACCTAAGGAGCCTAATTAATAAAACCAGTCATTCCAAAAAAAAAAACATTCTTTCATCAGTAGTAATAGACAATCTGATGAAGGATTTAATGAGTTATCTATTCCTGCCTAGTGAATTATTGAAGCTGAGCAGCTCCCTGATATACAAGGTAGTAAGAACCAAGACAGGACAGACCATTGTCAGTACTGAAGTCAGGATTCCAAAGAATACGGTATTCAACCCATTAAGAAGGTTTGCCAAAACATCAAACCCATGAAATCATTCCGGAAGAAACATACGGCAGAAAAGGGCAAACTAGGCACAGAAAAACGGACCCCATTATCCCCAGATCCCATGCTATATTCTCCGCCACTTCAGACGCACTGACTTCTCTTATTAATGCTCCCATCAGCTCCAGAGTGGTCTCTGCTTATGATTCCCCCCAACCGACTCTCATGAGGTCCGCAAAGGCATCTAGTTTCCTGACACGCCAGGCAGTTTCAATCCACATCTTCCAGGAATCCACTGATGGTCTTCGAAGCACATCTCTGTCCTTAAATATACTCATCGGCATCCTCTCTTATTATCCACGTACTGTCCGACCATGAGTCCACTGTCTCCTTTGTGGCTCTTCTCTCCCCTCCCTTTAATGGTTGGAGAGCCTCAGAATCAAGTTCATGTGTGTTTCTCACACTACACGGTCTGCCCGCATGAACACCTCTGTTGCTGGCCTTCCCTGCTAGATATGGACCTCAGCCATGGCATTTCTTGTCAAACGCAAGATCACCTCTCCCCTGACACTGGACATTTGTGCCTGCATGTCTACCAGTCCCCTGTCGAAGGTTCCCCAGCTTTTATGGGTACTTCCTGACCTTCTCCATTCCAGCATCAGGTGAGAGAATTCACTTCCTTCCCTTCTTCGTTATAACACTAAGTCTGAGCATTGTTCTCAGATTCCAGTCCCAACAACAACCAAGATGTAGACAACAGGACCTTTCTTTGTCATGTCCTATAGCCTAAGGGCAACGTACAACTTGTCTTAGAGGAAGTCAGTGGTTGCTGCAGATGTTCGTGATCTGATGGATAAAGGCATTCTGCTGACCATTTTCTTTTTAGACATTTTATTTATTTACTTGAGAGAGAGAGCATGAGACAAGGGTGGGTTAGAGGGTGTAGCAGACTCCCCGCAGGACAGGGATCCTGACTCGGCACTCGATCCTGGGACTCCCCGGTCATGACCTGAGCCAAAGGCAGTCGCTCAACCAACTGAGCCGCCCAGGAGCCGATCTGCCGACCATTTTTCAGCCAAGCTGCAATTAGCCGTGGTGTTACTCTTTGAACGCTTCCCATAGTGAAAGTTCAATTAAAAAAAAGAGAGATAAACTGATTAAATATAAGAATACATTTTATTCTATTGCTGACACCTACAGCTGCACATACTAATATATGAATAGAAATCTTATAAATATTTACATAAATAAATATTTAAATAGATAAATAGATATGAGCATGGTCAGCTGTAAGCCACTACAGCTTGTAGAGTTGACATGTCGCTTAATACTTCTGAAAACCTTTAACAAATGGTATCTGTTGATGTCACCATAACAGCAGAAATGACAGTCTTTGACACGGAAGAACCAGGGAAAGTGTGATATTATTCGTCAGAGGGAATCATTTCCATGGCGACCCGGGTCTCATTTCTTGCTCCTTAACCTTTCTTGCAAGATTGTTGATGCAAACAAGGAGCTCGTGATTTCTGCTCTGACAATCTCCCAGGCACAAGGGCTGTATTGCTTCTCTTGCAGATAGAGGGAGATCCTCTGGAAGTAGTTCCTCAGGATGGAGTCCACCTTCCTGAGGGGAGTCTCTGCCACCCCCGCCTCCTGCATGGCACAGGCTTCCAGGTGAGTCAGCTGCTCAGAAAGTCCCGAGCAGAACTCCTCTAGGAGGGTCTCGTTCCAAGCAGCAGATGAGGCCCCTGTGCAGAAGAGGTGGAAGATCCTCTGGTTCATCCCATGGACGACAGAGAGGGCTTGAGCCTTCTGCAACTGCTTGCCATCAAGCACCTCCTGCGGGAAGGCAAAGGCCCTTGCGTACTTGTCACAAGAGCTAGCAGACATTCTCCTCATTTGTCCCAGGAGCGTCAAGGCCCTCCAGGCGAACAGGCCATGGTTCGGAGGCAGGTCACATCCCAGAGAGCAGAGGGAGTGGCAGCTGAGCACCCCCAGGGCCACCAAGAAGGGAAAGGGCAGGGCCATTGGGGAACCTGCGAGACGCTGCTTGGCTGGCCTGGCTGGGGTGGGCAAGTCTGGGAACCGTGGCTCTGGGTTCTCTGACCACCTTCCCTTGTGTGTGTGGCTTAAGTAGGGGACAGAGAGGAGTTTTCAATTTCTGAACGTTTCCCTTACTTTCTACTTCTCTTTTTGCTTTCCATGACACTTTCTACTTGGGTTTGGAGCATGGGTTTCTCAACCGTTTCTTTTTCTTATCGCCCCCTCCCTTTACAGTCTTTTGAATATTCATGTAATTGAACCTTCAAGAAAGCTCACCAGCACAGATCTGCAGTCTATATCTTTATGTATGTATACCCCTTATTTATAGATAAAAAAGAAAGTGTCCATTTTACTGTGTTTATTTAATTCAGGGTGGAGAATGACTAAAACTTTCAAACTGAAAGCTCAATTTAATACCTTTTGACTCTTCACTGGATAACTAACTTTGATTAGCGACTTCCAATTTTTTACTTATTTCAATGGAAATATAAAAGTATAATGCAAATTAAGAATTTCTACAAAGACATATTAATGATATCAATGTACTTAAATATTTAGAAATCCTTCCAATTTGCTAACAGTCAGTGAAAAATTAAAGTATTTATTGGACATTTGTTTTTAGTGTACTGTATTTAGGTGTCCTCAATGAGGAAATAATTTTTAAATGCACTTGCTGCTTCATACTCATCAAGTTATTCTCAAATATTTTTTCTATGTAGCACTAGATAGAATTACTGATGTGTTGAATAAGTATTGCAGAATGATGGGGCGCCTGGGTGGCTCAGTTGGTTAAGCGACTGCCTTCGGCTCAGGTCATGGTCCTGGAGTCCCGGGATCGAGTCCTGCATCAGGCTCCCTGCTCGGCAGGGAGTCTGCTTCTCCCTCTGACCCTCTTCCCTCTCGTGCTCTCTATCTCTCATTCTCTCTCTCAAATAAATAAATAAAATCTTTAAAAAAAATAAGTATTGCAGAATGAAATCATAAAGTGTAATCTATTTGTATTTATTTCCAAAGCCGGCATCACAACAAGGCTCAGACACCCGCAACGTCCACCAGGTAGCCGATGGCGGCTCACAAGGAAGCAAAGATCACCTCTCCAGGTAAGACATTAAGATCCAGGAAACGATGGAGAGAAAGTCCTCCAATCCCAGATTATTCCTGTTATTCCTAGGTGGGGCACTATCTTGCAGACATTTGCCGTATCTTCCACAAATTCCATGTCCATGCTTCTTGGGCCATACCCAAGAAAACCCAATGCCAGACAATAAATACTGAGGATAAGGTTTTGTTAGACCGCTCGCTCCAAGGTTGAGCTTTGCTGTACCACACACCTTGGAATATTGAAGACTTGTTCCCAACCCTAAGAACTACTTGCTACATTGTTGGAAGCAACTGTAACAACTGTTCTGCCTGGTGCGGGGCTGCTGGTGATGGGAGAGACTGTGCAGCTAAAGAAGCAGGGAGGATGGGAAAAAACTCAGGACCTACTGCTCACTTTGGCTGTGAATATAACTGCTCTTTTTTACAAAAAAAAAAAAAAGATATTTTTGTAAAAGTTCCTAAAAACCCAGGGAAATTGTCTGATGACACTAAAGGAGTCAGTTAATTCCAGGAAAGAGCCTTTTTTTGCCCTGGAGGAAACACACCCACCAGGGACGGACTTCTACATACAAGACAAGGCCAGTCTCCAGACTTGGTCACTGTCTAGCTCACCTTTCCCACTCGCTGGCAGCCCCCCGGAAAGACTGTGACCGGCCACGGCACAGCAACCTTCCGCTCCTGTGTCCCCTTTGCTATAGCCACTGTTACATCACTGCAGCAGGGACATTCCCTCAGGTCCAGAAATAGTCAGCAGGAGAAAGGAAGAGAGTTTCAAAAAACCTAGAAATTTCAAACAACTTTTGCTCTTCCTCGGTGGCCTTGTAATAGGAAGTGAAATGGCCAGACGGAAACCACAAAGCAGAAGGAAGCAACTGTGTGAATGGGCAGGAGAGGCTCCTCAGGAGGAAGGGAGGAGGGCAGAACTCCCTGGGGGGTTTCTACCGTGGGGGAGAGGGAGACACTGCGATTTGGGGAGGAGGGAAACCCTGTGATTTGGAAGTGAAAGGATGTGATCTGGGGAAGCAGGGAGGAAGCGGAAATGTGCTCTACCAGAATGTCTAGACTATGTGTACGTCCGCACTGTGTATATGGATACATAGGATCTCATTGTGTCTATAATTCCATTCCATTCATTGGCCACCTCTCCCAATTGGGTATTTTAGAGAATCAGCAGTTTGCAGTCAGTTACAGAGAGAAGGCTAGGAGAAGATCACCTTTCGCTTAGAGACGTCTATGAAAATAATCCTAGTCATCATCTGTTAAACTCTCACTGAGTGGAAGATACTAGATACATTTAAAGGTGCTAGTCCGTTATTACAACAACTCTAGGAATATTCCCACCCCACGTTACGTTTGGGAAAACGGAACTTCAGAGATCTCAAGTGAGTTTCTCAGGATCAAACAACTAGATCGAAAGCAGAATCTAGAAGCGGTGGGTAGTCCTCTAGCCCCTGTGATAACTTACTACCTCGGGTTCATCTTGGGAAATTCTGAAACTTCTTGCAAACTTTCTGGAGATCATTCTTCCCTGGTTGTGTCCCACCTGCACCGGCTGCCCCCTCTCTGTGCCCTTTGCAGGCTCCCCTTCTCTTTCTCAGCCTTAAAAGTTAAAGGTGCTCTGAAGCTTTAGGGCATTTTCTCATTCCACGCTCAATTGAGACAGAAGGGCTTTCAGTACCGTGCCTCAATTTCTGAATATGCAAGACACAATGGGGATTGAGTGTCTCCAGGATGTGACTTGTTGGAGATTCCAGATTCACACATGCATCTACCAGTGGGAAGTCAGCTTTCCCCTTTTCTTGACATCCCTGCTTCAAGCTCCTGGTGACAGAATCCCTTGTCCTCTACTTCTCCGAAGAGGTAGCCTCAGACTCTTTGAGAAGGATTCTTGTCCCCCTCCCTCTGCTGGAAAAGCCAGCAGATTTCCCACTGACCTTCCCGGGGAGAGCCTGGTGGGGATTCTGAAGGTCAAACTCACAAACCTGTGGGCTGCAGTAAGTACGGATCCCTGGAGTTGGGAAGCCTCGAGTGGAAGCACACAGAGCCTCAAGCAATGCTTCAGTTATAGCTCGTGTTCCTCCCAATACGTTCTCCTGGTAAGGTGTGATTGTCTGCATGCTCTTTTGCTCTAGTTACCCGCGCTGGGGCTGGCCCTGGGACCGCAGCTGTGAGTGGATCTAAGAAGAGTTGTTGTTTTCAATTGTCTTGCATTGTGTGGTTGTTTCTGTTGTTGCTGTTGTTGTTGATGTTGCTCCTGCTGTGACGTCAGGAAAAAGTTCCAAGTGGTTCAGCGTTGGACAGGAAACCAAGGATCCTGCAATACATGAACCCGTGAACATCTTCAGTATAGTCTCACCTACATAAGGATGCCCTTAGAGATCCTCATGTTCACAGACACATTTTAAGCACAATTTTGAGCAATTTAACTCAATGCGTTCTATGACTAAAGCAGAAAGAAGAGTCCTTAGAAAGATGGAACACATGGGCATGTGACTTAAAGTTGTAGGTCAAGAATATCATTTTCAGGTTCCTTTCCTGCTTTCTAGTTTTGTTTTTTTTTAAATTTCCCTTTCCTTATTTCTTCATTTGTATATGAAGAGACGGGTCTCCTTCTCCTGATTTTGACTGAGAGCGTCAAGGTCTGCTGGAGCATCTCATGCAGGACAGAGATGGCCCAGGCCTTCTCGACCTGGGGGGCCACCCACCATGTCCCAGAGGAGATGTCCCTCAGTCAGGGGAAGGGACAGACCCTCCTCCTCTGTATCAGAAGCAACAAGTCCCCCTGTGTAGCCGCCCAGGGCCTGGAGGCAGGTCACAGCCCAGAGCTGAGATGCCGCCACAGGGGGAGCCCCGCGGAGGGGCTGGGTACTGCACCTGAGGGCTTGTGGTGGCCTGGGGGACCAGTGGGGGGCACCGTGGCCCTCAGGTCCTCTCCCATTCTTTCTACTCATGACTCTTAAATACAACACGGTCGTTTTCATTTGCAGAATGTTCCTGTACACTTACCTGTTTTAATTTTTGTTTGCTTTTTTATATTTGCTTTTCATACATTAGAGGAGATTAGAATACATCATTCATATCCATTATTTTTTCAATTCTTCATCAAAGTTTAATTGGCCCAAAAAAGGTAAATCTCTCAAAACGATTTCCTCTCTGTACTCACTAGCTTCCTTTCTGTTCCTCACCCTTCCTCCTCCTCCAGTACGGTTTTTGGTGATTAATCCAGTTAAACCAGCCTGCACCTGGGTCACACCCCTCTACTTCCCGCCTGGGGGCACTTTCCATGCACCTTTTGCTCTGATGCAATTCCTTGAAGCCTTTTTCTGCTTTGAAATAGACTCTTAAGCAATATTCGCTCTTAGCCTACCGCCTTAGAGCCATTCCTCCTTTATTTGCAGTGTGGCTCTTTTCTCTCTTAACCACTCGACCTTGAGGCATCGCTTTTAAGTTCTTTTCTCATTCAACATCTCTTCCATCGGGACCACATCCTTGCCTGGGCTTTAAGTGAATGGAATGGCTTGTAAATGGCAGACTCAAGGATCCATTTGATAAAGAATGTTCACACTTGGATGTCTACCAGTCTAATGTGGAAGGTATCTAGTGCTTCTGATTCTATGTCGTGACATCTGTGTTTCCTCGTCTTCTTCTACACTTCATATTTACCCTTCTTCTCATTCTACCCTTTAACTTAACTGATATTACTTCCCCTATAATTATCAATACAGACAGGGCATTGATTTGTTAAGTCCGCCTTTATCCTGATGACAACATACAAACTGGCTTAAACGAAGCCTGTGGTATTACTTCAAATGTGAATCACGAATAATGTGTCACTGAGTTCTACAATGCATTCTTTCATCAGGTTGTCATTACACTTGTTTCCTCTTTCAATAACAAACAAATACAATTGTTCTATAGAAACATTTAATGAACAAAAAATAAAAATCTTAATGAATCTAAAGCACATATACTTCTCTTCACCACAAAGGGAATATACACCTAGTATTATACAATAAAAAATAATTTAAATCTTATAAATAGTGAAATTCATATATAGTTCCACAGGTAGATCAGCATGGTCATCGAAAAACGACAGATGTTTGTAGAGTTGACTTTATGTTGCTTAATACTCCTGAGATGATGTGAAAAATTGATTCCATTCATGACACCAGGACAGCAAAAGTGACAGTTTGACATGGCAGAACTCCAGAGAACGTGGTATTATCAGCCAGATGGAATGATTTCCATGGCGACCCGGGTCTCATTTCTTGCTCCTTAACCTTTCTTGCAAGATCGTTGATGCAAACAAGGAGCTCGTGATTTCTGCTCTGACAATCTCCCAGGCACAAGGGCTGTATTGCTTCTCTTGCAGATAGAGGGAGATCCTCTGGAAGTAGTTCCTCAGGATGGAGTCCACCTTCCTGAGGGGAGTCTCTGCCACCCCCGCCTCCTGCATGGCACAGGCTTCCAGGTGAGTCAGCTGCTCAGAAAGTCCCGAGCAGAACTCCTCTAGGAGGGTCTCGTTCCAAGCAGCAGATGAGGCCCCTGTGCAGAAGAGGTGGAAGATCCTCTGGTTCATCCCATGGACGACAGAGAGGGCTTGAGCCTTCTGCAACTGCTTGCCATCAAGCACCTCCTGCGGGAAGGCAAAGGCCCTTGCGTACTTGTCACAAGAGCTAGCAGACATTCTCCTCATTTGTCCCAGGAGCGTCAAGGCCCTCCAGGCGAACAGGCCATGGTTCGGAGGCAGGTCACATCCCAGAGAGCAGAGGGAGTGGCAGCTGAGCACCCCCAGGGCCACCAAGAAGGGAAAGGGCAGGGCCATTGGGGAACCTGCGAGACGCTGCTTGGCTGGCCTGGCTGGGGTGGGCAAGTCTGGGAACCGTGGCTCTGGGTTCTCTGACCATCTTCCCTTGTGTGTGTGGCTTAAGTAGGGGACAGAGGAGTTTTCAATTTCTGAACGTTTCCCTTACTTTCTACTTCTCTTTTTGCTTTCCTTTCTGCACTTTCTCTTTGGATTTACAGCATCGGATTCCCAACCATTTTTTAGTTTTTCCAATATTATCTCTTGCCTCTAGAGTCTTCGTTGATGTGTTTAATTGGACATTCCATGAAAACTTCATAGCATGGATGCACAGTATATCTCGTTACAGAGTGTATTCATAAGTGTGCTTTATAGGTAAAACAGAAAGTATAAAGTTTATCCACGTCAGCGTTAAGAATGACTAAAAATGTTAAGCTGAAAGTTAAATTTTAACATTATTGATGCTTAAGTATAGAAGTAAATTGGACGAGTGACTGTAATTTACTTACAGAAATAAATTGTAATACATAAAGTACATATGCAAATTAACAGT
Source organism: Eumetopias jubatus (assembly GCF_037043125.1). Lineage (NCBI taxonomy): Eukaryota > Metazoa > Chordata > Mammalia > Carnivora > Otariidae > Eumetopias > Eumetopias jubatus. The sequence goes on along the minus strand of NW_028274821.1, from coordinate 47,188,469 downwards.
TTCTGAAAAGACATAAAGATTTTGGTGTACTTAAACAGGTAAACTCCTTCCAAATTGCTAAAGCAAGTGAAAGGTTAAATTATTATTAACATCTCTTCTTAGTGTCCTCAATTTTAATGTTGCCTCATATGACACAATCATTTGTATCTTCACCTGCTACTAGATACTCTTGAAGGCATTGTCAAAATATGTTTTCTGTGTAGCACTAGGTAATTACTGATGTGTTGAATAAGTGTTGTACAACTAAATCGTAAAATATAATCCGTTTGCATTTTATTGTCAAAGCCTGCGTCACATCAAGGCTCAGACAAGCAACATCCACATGACATCCGATGGCAGCTCGCAAGTAAGCACAGATCGCCTCTCCACGTCAGACTTTGAGATCTAGGAAATGATGGCGACAGACCCCTTCAGTCCTAAGTTATTCCTCTGATTCCTAGGTTTGTCGCACTGATCTTGCAGACCGTTTGGGTATCGTCCAAGTATTCTATGTCATCCTTTCTTGCGTTATAGCCAGGAAAATCCAATGCGAGACAGTAAATACTAAGGTTTTGTTAGACTGCTCCAAGGCTGTGCCAGTGTCCCCCAGCAGGAAGCCTGGTTCTTGTCTGGATGCGGAGGTGTGAAGGTTCTAATTGCAGATAAATGGATTTTCCCAGCCACACCTCCCTGACAAGGTAGTTCTCACCTCTACTAACATTTGTCCTCTGGAGTGACTGAGTGGCTTCCACCCAAGCTCTCCTGGACTCACTCCCTGAGGGCAGGCTGAGCATGTCCTGAGGACTCCAGACGCCCCTGCTGTGCAGGGGCCCGTTTCCTTGTCAGCAAACCAATGACTGGCCCTAGATCCTTGCCCTTGCCCCTGGAGTGTTTGTGCTGGGGACCTTATCTCTCGGTGCTCACCTCCTCCTCTCCTGACCGGGTGTCAAAATGTCAACAGCCCTCAGATGCTAAGGGTGAGCTTTTGTTTTCTCCAAGGAGAGGAAAGACCCCACTGTAATCATTGTACCTGGAGTAAGGGAATACATTTATTTTGCCACCGCAATTCTTATTTTTCAATTTTGAAAGCTTTTTTTAACTAGGCTCCAGCCACAGGGTGGATCCCGACCTGGGGCTTGAACTCACAGTGTGAGATCAAGACCTGAGGTGAGAGTCAGAATCAGATCCTCAACGGACTGAGCCACTCAGGCTCCCCTAGTGTTCTAATTTTACTTAAACTATGGTACACCTCTTTGGCTTAAAATGTCTGGACTGGGCACGGGGCATTCACGGATTGTGTCTCCCAGGAGAAACTTCCAGCACAGAAAGTAATGACTTTCAGTAGTTCATTCAGTCTGCGTCTTTCTATTAGGCATCTTTGTCTGGTCGTTTCTGGTGCTCAGAATGCAGAGGGGGTGAGGCCCAGGCTATGATGTCAGGGAGAAACAGCCTTCTTGCCTTTCCTGATTCATGATATTGCATTTTCACTTGAAGGTAACAACAACAAAAAGAATTTGAATATCTTCATTTTACCACAGTGCGTTCCTGGACACACCCCGACTTGCTGCTCCCGCATCCTGTTCGGCATCATCGTGAGGATCATAGAAAGGGAAGGAAAAGAAAGATCAAGGGGCTGCCCTGGGTTTCTCTGTCATTTTCAAGACATTAGTTTTCTGTTTCTCATTTCAACTTTCCTAGAAAGCAAAACATGACAGTGGTGTATGGGGCGGGCGGGGGTGGGAGACAAATGTTCCATCTGAATGTCACAGAAGTGAAAGACAGGCCTCTGCTGAGAAAAATGGCAAAGGGTACGTCAGCAAAATTCAACGCAGCAACACTGGGGACCAACAGCTCTGGCAGAGGGGGAGAATGAAGGCTGTACGGAATTACCCCACGTCAAGGCAGTGGCTGCCTCGGCCAGGCTCACACAAGACCAAGTCCTGGGTCCCGGGCGGCCCTCAGCTTTCCAAGACCAGCCAACTGATTTTTCTGTCATTCAATCCACATATGCTCAGCTCTGAGGAGAGATGAGAAGAGTCCCACCAACCAGCTCACAAGAGAATGGCGACCAGAACCCCAGCGGCTCACCCTCTGAGGAAGGAGAGAGGATACTCGCCCTGCTTGAGCGCTCTACCTCGTTGATCAATCCACTCAGGCAAGGAAAAGATTGCCTTGGGAAATCCAGCATTAAGACAAAGGGAACTGGATGATCCTAAACGATTCTGCTCTTCATCTGGATAAGAATAAGGATGATGATGTTTTATGACGCTAACACCCAAAGCTGATTGCGGGCTAACGCTTCTGAGATCCTTGAAATCATTAACTCAATCCTCTCAATTCCCCCATTTGGATTCCACTTCTTTATACAGCTGTTTGGAGAGAAATAGAAACCCGGAGGGATGAATTATTCTGAAGCTACCAAAGACGCAAGGTTGAACATGAGCAGTTGAGAGGTACTGTCTTGACTGGAAGCACCTGTTAAAAGCGGTGAAGGATAGACATGGAGAGAGGATGGAAGAAGCAGGAGAGGCTGTGGCATGAAATTAGTCAGGAGGGGAGGGTGAAGGATCAAGGATTCCAGATTCCACGTCAAACGTAAAGTGCTCTGGTGGTAGATGACAACGGGGGGTGTGGTGTGAGTCAACTGAACTGATGGTCTTGAAGTTCTCAGAAGAGTTGACAGACTCCCTTTTAAAAACTCATAAGGCAGGAGACTTTTCTGCCAAGGAAAGAGAACTTGCAGCTGGTCCTGGAGTAACCGTCCTCCTTGCAATACCCTGCAGGCTGCTGTCGTGTCAGTGTCTCCCGTGCTGGGGACACTGCTGTGGGCCACGTCTTGCGTAGGAGAACGCCCTGCTCGCAGGGTCTCCTTGAATCATCTCGGTCTCGGGAACGATATGGAGACACAGTTGACTCAATGCTGCCCATTCCTACTGTTGCACCTCCTGAGGACGGGTCGCTGATCCAGTGGACACATCCACATTTCTCTTCTCCGTCCAGGTTCCCAAGTTGCTGCTGACCTCCCGCACCTTCATGTTTCCAGACGTGCAGCTGTGGTTTTTAGAGCAAAGGAGCATCCTGCGCCTACTTGAATCACAACATAGGAGACCTCAAGCACAGGCATGGCTGAGCTCCCGGATTTCTTGGGGGTAGATGGGTGGGCAGGGTTCCCTGTGTTTAGTGTGTTTCTGTGCCGGCCTGGATGTGTGGGGGACCTTCAGCTCCGCAGCGCGCGAGTCAGCCGGCAGGCAGGGGTGGAGGGAGGCCGCGCACGTACCTTTGTCCTGAAGCTGCCAGACCTTGCCTGCTTGTGGCAGGTAAACTGCATGGTGGTCTCTCGCAGCCCATCAGTGGGCTCCTGGCCCCGAGGCCTGCCTCCTCCACATGCCCTGGCTGGTTGACCAGAAGCAGCTGCGGACGGAAAGCTGGTGGTGGTGCTCACTCCCCTCGCCCTTGCCCCTGGCCCTGCCAATTGGTTCTCCAACACTGTCCAGTATTTCATAATCCATAATACTGGGATCGAAACTGAAGGTGGCTATAGGGATTTTCAGGACAAGACTTACTCTTTGTCATAGGCAGAGTCAGGACACAGTTTTAGGACAGGTCCCATTTGTGCAGAGATCCCAAGCCTGGCCTCCATCTTGGTCGTCGCCCTGGTCGCACGTGGCCACCAGGGGGCAGTCCTCCCGGAGAGGCGCTTCATTAGCCCACCCTTCCACCTGATCCTGCTTTCTGTTTCCTTTTCGCCACAGCTGCTATTACATCACATTGGATGGAAATCAGAACAAAGCCTCTCTTGCCGTTGCTCCTGCCAAACCTAGAGATTTCATTTTAGTTTTGCGTTCTACTCGCGATGTGCTGCCCTTTAGAGAAACCTTTAAGCTGAGACACAAACGAACGGAAAGCTGTTGCGTGAACAGGCTGAGAGGTCAAGAGATGAGTGCCAGGGGTGCCAGGGGTACCGTCCGGACTTCTGCCTTACAGAGGAAGGAAACCGCTAGGAGGGCAACGTGTCCTAGAATGCGGAGGGGGAGGGCAGGGACGGGTGCCAGAAGGTTAAAGAAATAGCATGTTCTTCTCCACTTCCACCTAGAGACTTATTCTCAACTCTCACATATTCACACAAGCCACCGTTTCATCACTGAATATAAACAAAAACCCTTCTTTGCAATGGGGAATGAACTGGTCGGCCTTCTGTAGATTTCACTAGACAAGTCCGGTTTTGGAGGCTGCCACCTTTGGAAAGGACATACTGTTCCCGAGAATTCTGCAGAAAGACACAAACAATATTCTCATAAGTAGCAGTCGTCAGAATTAAAACAAGACGGTATGTACCATATTTAAGTCGTCCCTTTATGGAGAATGCATGCTGGGTGCCTTTACGGGCATGAGTTCAGTTAATCTTCACAGTATTCTGTTATACTTGTTAAACCTATCAAACACTGGAGAAAAAGAAATGGGGTAAAATGCTACTGTAGTCACAGGGTCACAATGAGGACCTAAGGAGCCTAATTAATAAAACCAGTCATTCCAAAAAAAAAAACATTCTTTCATCAGTAGTAATAGACAATCTGATGAAGGATTTAATGAGTTATCTATTCCTGCCTAGTGAATTATTGAAGCTGAGCAGCTCCCTGATATACAAGGTAGTAAGAACCAAGACAGGACAGACCATTGTCTGTAATGAAGTCAGGATTCCAAAGAATACAGTATTCAACCCATTAAGAAGGTTTGCCAAAACATCAAACCCATGAAATCATTCCGGAAGAAACATACGGCATAAAAGGGCAAACTAGGCACAGAAAAACGGACCCCATTATCCCCAGATCCCATGCTATATTCTCCGCCACTTCAGACGCACTGACTTCTCTTATTTATGCTCCCATCGGCTCCAGAGTGGTCTCTGCTTATGATTCCCCCCAACCGACTCTCATGAGGTCCGCAAAGGCATCTAGTTTCCTGACACGCCAGGCAGTTTCAATCCACATCTTCCAGGAATCCACTGATGGTCTTCGAAGCACATCTCTGTCCTTAAATATACTCATCGGCATCCTCTCTTATTATCCACGTACTGTCCGACCATGAGTCCACTGTCTCCTTTGTGGCTCTTCTCTCCCCTCCCTTTAATGGTTGGAGAGCCTCAGAATCAAGTTCATGTGTGTTTCTCACACTACACGGTCTGCCCGCATGAACACCTCTGTTGCTGGCCTTCCCTGCTAGATATGGACCTCAGCCATGGCATTTCTTGTCAAACGCAAGATCACCTCTCCCCTGACACTGGACATTTGTGCCTGCATGTCTACCAGTCCCCTGTCGAAGGTTCCCCAGCTTTTATGGGTACTTCCTGACCTTCTCCATTCCAGCATCAGGTGAGAGAATTCACTTCCTTCCCTTCTTCGTTATAACACTAAGTCTGAGCATTGTTCTCAGATTCCAGTCCCAACAACAACCAAGATGTAGACAACAGGACCTTTCTTTGTCATGTCCTATAGCCTAAGGGCAACGTACAACTTGTCTTAGAGGAAGTCAGTGGTTGCTGCAGATGTTCATGATCTGATGGATAAAGGCATTCTGCTGACCATTTTCTTTTTAGACATTTCATTTATTTACTTGAGAGAGAGAGCATGAGACAAGGGTGGGTTAGAGGGAGTAGCAGACTCCCCGCAGGACAGGGATCCTGACTCGGCACTCGATCCTGGGACTCCCGGGTCATGACCTGAGCCAAAGGCAGTCGCTCAACCAACTGAGCCGCCCAGGAGCCGATCTGCCGACCATTTTTCAGCCAAGCTGCAATTAGCCGTGGTGTTACTCTTTGAACGCTTCCCATAGTGAAAGTTCAATTAAAAAAAAGAGAGATAAACTGATTAAATATAAGAATACATTTTATTCTATTGCTGACACCTACAGCTGCACATACTAATATATGAATAGAAATCTTATAAATATTTACATAAATAAATATTTAAATAGATAAATAGATATGAGCATGGTCAGCTGTAAGCCACTACAGCTTGTAGAGTTGACATGTCGCTTAATACTTCTGAAAACCTTTAACAAATGGTATCTGTTGATGTCACCATAACAGCAGAAATGACAGTCTTTGACACGGAAGAACCAGGGAAAGTGTGATATTATTCGTCAGAGGGAATCATTTCCATGGCGACCCGGGTCTCATTTCTTGCTCCTTAACCTTTCTTGCAAGATCGTTGATGCAAACAAGGAGCTCGTGATTTCTGCTCTGACAATCTCCCAGGCACAAGGGCTGTATTGCTTCTCTTGCAGATAGAGGGAGATCCTCTGGAAGTAGTTCCTCAGGATGGAGTCCACCTTCCTGAGGGGAGTCTCTGCCACCCCCGCCTCCTGCATGGCACAGGCTTCCAGGTGAGTCAGCTGCTCAGAAAGTCCCGAGCAGAACTCCTCTAGGAGGGTCTCGTTCCAAGCAGCAGATGAGGCCCCTGTGCAGAAGAGGTGGAAGATCCTCTGGTTCATCCCATGGACGACAGAGAGGGCTTGAGCCTTCTGCAACTGCTTGCCATCAAGCACCTCCTGCGGGAAGGCAAAGGCCCTTGCGTACTTGTCACAAGAGCTAGCAGACATTCTCCTCATTTGTCCCAGGAGCGTCAAGGCCCTCCAGGCGAACAGGCCATGGTTCGGAGGCAGGTCACATCCCAGAGAGCAGAGGGAGTGGCAGCTGAGCACCCCCAGGGCCACCAAGAAGGGAAAGGGCAGGGCCATTGGGGAACCTGCGAGACGCTGCTTGGCTGGCCTGGCTGGGGTGGGCAAGTCTGGGAACCGTGGCTCTGGGTTCTCTGACCACCTTCCCTTGTGTGTGTGGCTTAAGTAGGGGACAGAGGAGTTTTCAATTTCTGAACGTTTCCCTTACTTTCTACTTCTCTTTTTGCTTTCCTTTCTGCACTTTCTCTTTGGATTTACAGCATCGGATTCCCAACCATTTTTTAGTTTTTCCAATATTATCTCTTGCCTCTAGAGTCTTCGTTGATGTGTTTAATTGGACATTCCATGAAAACTTCATAGCATGGATGCACAGTATATCTCGTTACAGAGTGTATTCATATGTGTGCTTTATAGGTAAAACAGAAAGTATAAAGTTTATCCACGTCAGCGTTAAGAATGACTAAAAATATTAAGCTGAAAGTTAAATTTTAACATTATTGATGCTTAAGTATAGAAGTAAATTGGACGAGTGACTGTAATTTACTTACAGAAATAAATTGTAATACATAAAGTACATATGCAAATTAACAGTTTCTGAAAAGACATAAAGATTTTGGTGTACTTAAACAGGTAAACTCCTTCCAAATTGTTAAAGCAAGTGAAAGGTTAAATTATTATTAATATCTCTTCTTAGTGTCCTCAATTTTAATGTTGCCTCATATGACACAATCATTTGTATCTTCACCTGCTACTAGATACTCTTGAAGGCATTGTCAAAATATGTTTTCTGTGTAGCACTAGGTAATTACTGATGTGTTGAATAAGTGTTGTACAACTAAATCGTAAAATATAATCCGTTTGCATTTTATTGTCAAAGCCTGCGTCACATCAAGGCTCAGACAAGCAACATCCACACGACATCCGATGGCAGCTCGCAAGTAAGCACAGATCGCCTCTCCACGTCAGACTTTGAGATCTAGGAAATGATGGCGACAGACCCCTTCAGTCCTAAGTTATTCCTCTGATTCCTAGGTTTGTCGCACTCATCTTGCAGACCGTTTGGGTATCGTCCAAGTATTCTATGTCATCCTTTCTTGCGTTATAGCCAGGAAAATCCAATGCGAGACAGTAAATACTAAGGTTTTGTTAGACCGCTCCAAGGCTGTGCCAGTGTCCCCCAGCAGGAAGCCTGGTTCTTGTCTGGATGCGGAGGTGTGAAGGTTCTAATTGCAGATAAATGGATTTTCCCAGCCACACCTCCCTGACAAGGTAGTTCTCACCTCTACTAACATTTGTCCTCTGGAGTGACTGAGTGGCTTCCACCCAAGCTCTCCTGGACTCACTCCCTGAGGGCAGGCTGAGCATGTCCTGAGGACTCTAGACGCCCCTGCTGTGCAGGGGCCCGTTTCCTTGTCAGCAAACCAATGACTGGCCCTAGATCCTTGCCCTTGCCCCTGGAGTGTTTGTGCTGGGGACCTTATCTCTCGGTGCTCACCTCCTCCTCTCCTGACCGGGTGTCAAAATGTCAACAGCCCTCAGATGCTAAGGGTGAGCTTTTGTTTTCTCCAAGGAGAGGAAAGACCCCACTGTAATCATTGTACCTGGAGTAAGGGAATACATTTATTTTGCCACCGCAATTCTTATTTTTCAATTTTGAAAGCTTTTTTTAACTAGGCTCCAGCCACAGGGTGGAGCCCGACCTGGGGCTTGAACTCACAGTGTGAGATCAAGACCTGAGGTGAGAGTCAGAATCAGATCCTCAACGGACTGAGCCACTCAGGCTCCCCTAGTGTTCTAATTTTACTTAAACTATGGTACACCTCTTTGGCTTAAAATGTCTGGACTGGGCACGGGGCATTCACGGATTGTGTCTCCCAGGAGAACCTTCCAGCACAGAAAGTAATGACTTTCAGTAGTTCATTCAGTCTGCGTCTTTCTATTAGGCATCTTTGTCTGGTCGTTTCTGGTGCTCAGAATGCAGAGGGGGTGAGGCCCAGGCTATGATGTCAGGGAGAAACAGCCTTCTTGCCTTTCCTGATTCATGATATTGCATTTTCACTTGAAGGTAACAACAACAAAAAGAATTTGAATATCTTCATTTTACCACAGTGCGTTCCTGGACACACCCCGACTTGCTGCTCCCGCATCCTGTTCGGCATCATCGTGAGGATCATAGAAAGGGAAGGAAAAGAAAGATCAAGGGGCTGCCCTGGGTTTCTCTGTCATTTTCAAGACATTAGTTTTCTGTTTCTCATTTCAACTTTCCTAGAAAGCAAAACATGACAGTGGTGTATGGGGCGGGCGGGGGTGGGAGACAAATGTTCCATCTGAATGTCACAGAAGTGAAAGACAGGCCTCTGCTGAGAAAAATGGCAAAGGGTACGTCAGCAAAATTCAACGCAGCAACACTGGGGACCAGCAGCTCTGGCAGAGGGGGAGAATGAAGGCTGTACGGAATTACCCCACGTCAAGGCAGTGGCTGCCTCGGCCAGGCTCACACAAGACCAAGTCCTGGGTCCCGGGCGGCCCTCAGCTTTCCAAGACCAGCCAACTGATTTTTCTGTCATTCAATCCACATATGCTCAGCTCTGAGGAGAGATGAGAAGAGTCCCACCAACCAGCTCACAAGAGAATGGCGACCAGAACCCCAGCGGCTCACCCTCTGAGGAAGGAGAGAGGATACTCGCCCTGCCTGAGCGCTCTACCTCGTTGATCAATCCACTCAGGCAAGGAAAAGATTGCCTTGGGAAATCCAGCATTAAGACAAAGGGAACTGGATGATCCTAAACGATTCTGCTCTTCATCTGGATAAGAATAAGGATGATGATGTCTTATGACGCTAACACCCAAAGCTGATTGCGGGCTAACGCTTCTGAGATCCTTGAAATCATTAACTCAATCCTCTCAATTCCCCCATTTGGATTCCACTTCTTTATACAGCTGTTTGGAGAGAAATAGAAACCCGGAGGGATGAATTATTCTGAAGCTACCAAAGACGCAAGGTTGAACATGAGCAGTTGAGAGGTACTGTCTTGACTGGAAGCACCTGTTAAAAGCGGTGAAGGATAGACATGGAGAGAGGATGGAAGAAGCAGGAGAGGCTGTGGCATGAAATTAGTCAGGAGGGGAGGGTGAAGGATCAAGGATTCCAGATTCCACGTCAAACGTAAAGTGCTCTGGTGGTAGATGACAACGGGGGGTGTGGTGTGAGTCAACTGAACTGATGGTCTTGAAGTTCTCAGAAGAGTTGACAGACTCCCTTTTAAAAACTCATAAGGCAGGAGACTTTTCTGCCAAGGAAAGAGAACTTGCAGCTGGTCCTGGAGTAACCGTCCTCCTTGCAATACCCTGCAGGCTGCTGTCGTGTCAGTGTCTCCCGTGCTGGGGACACTGCTGTGGGCCACGTCTTGCATAGGAGAACGCCCTGCTCGCAGGGTCTCCTTGAATCATCTCGGTCTCGGGAACGATATGGAGACACAGTTGACTCAATGCTGCCCATTCCTACTGTTGCACCTCCTGAGGACGGGTCGCTGATCCAGTGGACACATCCACATTTCTCTTCTCCGTCCAGGTTCCCAAGTTGCTGCTGACCTCCCGCACCTTCATGTTTCCAGACGTGCAGCTGTGGTTTTTAGAGCAAAGGAGCATCCTGCGCCTACTTGAATCACAACATAGGAGACCTCAAGCACAGGCATGGCTGAGCTCCCGGATTTCTTGGGGGTAGATGGGTGGGCAGGGTTCCCTGTGTTTAGTGTGTTTCTGTGCCGGCCTGGATGTGTGGGGGACCTTCAGCTCCGCAGCGCGCGAGTCAGCCGGCAGGCAGGGGTGGAGGGAGGCCGCGCACGTACCTTTGTCCTGAAGCTGCCAGACCTTGCCTGCTTGTGGCAGGTAAACTGCATGGTGGTCTCTCGCAGCCCATCAGTGGGCTCCTGGCCCCGAGGCCTGCCTCCTCCACATGCCCTGGCTGGTTGACCAGAAGCAGCTGCGGACGGAAAGCTGGTGGTGGTGCTCACTCCCCTCGCCCTTGCCCCTGGCCCTGCCAATTGGTTCTCCAACACTGTCCAGTATTTCATAATCCATAATACTGGGATCGAAACTGAAGGTGGCTATAGGGATTTTCAGGACAAGACTTACTCTTTGTCATAGGCAGAGTCAGGACACAGTTTTAGGACAGGTCCCATTTGTGCAGAGATCCCAAGCCTGGCCTCCATCTTGGTCGTCGCCCTGGTCGCACGTGGCCACCAGGGGGCAGTCCTCCCGGAGAGGCGCTTCATTAGCCCACCCTTCCACCTGATCCTGCTTTCTGTTTCCTTTTCGCCACAGCTGCTATTACATCACATTGGATGGAAATCAGAACAAAGCCTCTCTTGCCGTTGCTCCTGCCAAACCTAGAGATTTCATTTTAGTTTTGCGTTCTACTCGCGATGTGCTGCCCTTTAGAGAAACCTTTAAGCTGAGACACAAACGAACGGAAAGCTGTTGCGTGAACAGGCTGAGAGGTCAAGAGATGAGTGCCAGGGGTGCCACGGGTACCGTCCGGACTTCTGCCTTACAGAGGAAGGAAACCGCTAGGAGGGCAACGTGTCCTAGAATGCGGAGGGGGAGGGCAGGGACGGGTGCCAGAAGGTTAAAGAAATAGCATGTTCTTCTCCACTTCCACCTAGAGACTTATTCTCAACTCTCACATATTCACACAAGCCACCGTTTCATCACTGAATATAAACAAAAACCCTTCTTTGCAATGGGGAATGAACTGGTCGGCCTTCTGTAGATTTCACTAGACAAGTCCGGTTTTGGAGGCTGCCACCTTTGGAAAGGACATACTGTTCCCGAGAATTCTGCAGAAAGACACAAACAATATTCTCATAAGTAGCAGTCGTCAGAATTAAAACAAGACGGTATGTACCATATTTAAGTCGTCCCTTTATGGAGAATGCATGCTGGGTGCCTTTACGGGCATGAGTTCAGTTAATCTTCACAGTATTCTGTTATACTTGTTAAACCTATCAAACACTGGAGAAAAAGAAATGGGGTAAAATGCTACTGTAGTCACAGGGTCACAATGAGGACCTAAGGAGCCTAATTAATAAAACCAGTCATTCCAAAAAAAAAACCATTCTTTCATCAGTAGTAATAGACAATCTGATGAAGGATTTAATGAGTTATCTATTCCTGCCTAGTGAATTATTGAAGCTGAGCAGCTCCCTGATATACAAGGTAGTAAGAACCAAGACAGGACAGACCATTGTCTGTAATGAAGTCAGGATTCCAAAGAATACAGTATTCAACCCATTAAGAAGGTTTGCCAAAACATCAAACCCATGAAATCATTCCGGAAGAAACATACGGCATAAAAGGGCAAACTAGGCACAGAAAAACGGACCCCATTATCCCCAGATCCCATGCTATATTCTCCGCCACTTCAGACGCACTGACTTCTCTTATTTATGCTCCCATCGGCTCCAGAGTGGTCTCTGCTTATGATTCCCCCCAACCGACTCTCATGAGGTCCGCAAAGGCATCTAGTTTCCTGACACGCCAGGCAGTTTCAATCCACATCTTCCAGGAATCCACTGATGGTCTTCGAAGCACATCTCTGTCCTTAAATATACTCATCGGCATCCTCTCTTATTATCCACGTACTGTCCGACCATGAGTCCACTGTCTCCTTTGTGGCTCTTCTCTCCCCTCCCTTTAATGGTTGGAGAGCCTCAGAATCAAGTTCATGTGTGTTTCTCACACTACACGGTCTGCCCGCATGAACACCTCTGTTGCTGGCCTTCCCTGCTAGATATGGACCTCAGCCATGGCATTTCTTGTCAAACGCAAGATCACCTCTCCCCTGACACTGGACATTTGTGCCTGCATGTCTACCAGTCCCCTGTCGAAGGTTCCCCAGCTTTTATGGGTACTTCCTGACCTTCTCCATTCCAGCATCAGGTGAGAGAATTCACTTCCTTCCCTTCTTCGTTATAACACTAAGTCTGAGCATTGTTCTCAGATTCCAGTCCCAACAACAACCAAGATGTAGACAACAGGACCTTTCTTTGTCATGTCCTATAGCCTAAGGGCAACGTACAACTTGTCTTAGAGGAAGTCAGTGGTTGCTGCAGATGTTCGTGATCTGATGGATAAAGGCATTCTGCTGACCATTTTCTTTTTAGACATTTTATTTATTTACTTGAGAGAGAGAGCATGAGACAAGGGTGGGTTAGAGGGAGTAGCAGACTCCCCGCAGGACAGGGATCCTGACTCGGCACTCGATCCTGGGACTCCCGGGTCATGACCTGAGCCAAAGGCAGTCGCTCAACCAACTGAGCCGCCCAGGAGCCGATCTGCCGACCATTTTTCAGCCAAGCTGCAATTAGCCGTGGTGTTACTCTTTGAACGCTTCCCATAGTGAAAGTTCAATTAAAAAAAAGAGAGATAAACTGATTAAATATAAGAATACATTTTATTCTATTGCTGACACCTACAGCTGCACATACTAATATATGAATAGAAATCTTATAAATATTTACATAAATAAATATTTAAATAGATAAATAGATATGAGCATGGTCAGCTGTAAGCCACTACAGCTTGTAGAGTTGACATGTCGCTTAATACTTCTGAAAACCTTTAACAAATGGTATCTGTTGATGTCACCATAACAGCAGAAATGACAGTCTTTGACACGGAAGAACCAGGGAAAGTGTGATATTATTCGTCAGAGGGAATCATTTCCATGGCGACCCGGGTCTCATTTCTTGCTCCTTAACCTTTCTTGCAAGATCGTTGATGCAAACAAGGAGCTCGTGATTTCTGCTCTGACAATCTCCCAGGCACAAGGGCTGTATTGCTTCTCTTGCAGATAGAGGGAGATCCTCTGGAAGTAGTTCCTCAGGATGGAGTCCACCTTCCTGAGGGGAGTCTCTGCCACCCCCGCCTCCTGCATGGCACAGGCTTCCAGGTGAGTCAGCTGCTCAGAAAGTCCCGAGCAGAACTCCTCTAGGAGGGTCTCGTTCCAAGCAGCAGATGAGGCCCCTGTGCAGAAGAGGTGGAAGATCCTCTGGTTCATCCCATGGACGACAGAGAGGGCTTGAGCCTTCTGCAACTGCTTGCCATCAAGCACCTCCTGCGGGAAGGCAAAGGCCCTTGCGTACTTGTCACAAGAGCTAGCAGACATTCTCCTCATTTGTCCCAGGAGCGTCAAGGCCCTCCAGGCGAACAGGCCATGGTTCGGAGGCAGGTCACATCCCAGAGAGCAGAGGGAGTGGCAGCTGAGCACCCCCAGGGCCACCAAGAAGGGAAAGGGCAGGGCCATTGGGGAACCTGCGAGACGCTGCTTGGCTGGCCTGGCTGGGGTGGGCAAGTCTGGGAACCGTGGCTCTGGGTTCTCTGACCATCTTCCCTTGTGTGTGTGGCTTAAGTAGGGGACAGAGGAGTTTTCAATTTCTGAACGTTTCCCTTACTTTCTACTTCTCTTTTTGCTTTCCTTTCTGCACTTTCTCTTTGGATTTACAGCATCGGATTCCCAACCATTTTTTAGTTTTTCCAATATTATCTCTTGCCTCTAGAGTCTTCGTTGATGTGTTTAATTGGACATTCCATGAAAACTTCATAGCATGGATGCACAGTATATCTCGTTACAGAGTGTATTCATATGTGTGCTTTATAGGTAAAACAGAAAGTATAAAGTTTATCCACGTCAGCGTTAAGAATGACTAAAAATGTTAAGCTGAAAGTTAAATTTTAACATTATTGATGCTTAAGTATAGAAGTAAATTGGACGAGTGACTGTAATTTACTTACAGAAATAAATTGTAATACATAAAGTACATATGCAAATTAACAGTTTCTGAAAAGACATAAAGATTTTGGTGTACTTAAACAGGTAAACTCCTTCCAAATTGCTAAAGCAAGTGAAAGGTTAAATTATTATTAACATCTCTTCTTAGTGTCCTCAATTTTAATGTTGCCTCATATGACACAATCATTTGTATCTTCACCTGCTACTAGATACTCTTGAAGGCATTGTCAAAATATGTTTTCTGTGTAGCACTAGGTAATTACTGATGTGTTGAATAAGTGTTGTACAACTAAATCGTAAAATATAATCCGTTTGCATTTTATTGTCAAAGCCTGCGTCACATCAAGGCTCAGACAAGCAACATGCACACGACATCCGATGGCAGCTCGCAAGTAAGCACAGATCGCCTCTCCACGTCAGACTTTGAGATCTAGGAAATGATGGCGACAGACTCCTTCAGTCCTAAGTTATTCCTCTGATTCCTAGGTTTGTCGCACTCATCTTGCAGACCGTTTGGGTATCGTCCAAGTATTCTATGTCATCCTTTCTTGCGTTATAGCCAGGAAAATCCAATGCGAGACAGTAAATACTAAGGTTTTGTTAGACCGCTCCAAGGCTGTGCCAGTGTCCCCCAGGAGGAAGCCTTGTTCTTGTCTGGATGCGGAGGTGTGAAGGTTCTAATTGCAGATAAATGGATTTTCCCAGCCACACCTCCCTGACAAGGTAGTTCTCACCTCTACTAACATTTGTCCTCTGGAGTGACTGAGTGGCTTCCACCCAAGCTCTCCTGGACTCACTCTCTGAGGGCAGGCTGAGCATGTCCTGAGGACTCCAGACGCCCCTGCTGTGCAGGGGCCCGTTTCCTTGTCAGCAAACCAATGACTGGCCCTAGATCCTTGCCCTTGCCCCTGGAGTGTTTGTGCTGGGGACCTTATCTCTCGGTGCTGACCTCCTCCTCTCCTGACCGGGTGTCAAAATGTCAACAGCCCTCAGATGCTAAGGGTGAGCTTTTGTTTTCTCCAAGGAGAGGAAAGACCCCACTGTAATCATTGTACCTGGAGTAAGGGAATACATTTATTTTGCCACCGCAATTCTTATTTTTCAATTTTGAAAGCTTTTTTTAACTAGGCTCCAGCCACAGGGTGGAGCCCGACCTGGGGCTTGAACTCACAGTGTGAGATCAAGACCTGAGGTGAGAGTCAGAATCAGATCCTCAACGGACTGAGCCACTCAGGCTCCCCTAGTGTTCTAATTTTACTTAAACTATGGTACACCTCTTTGGCTTAAAATGTCTGGACTGGGCACGGGGCATTCACGGATTGTGTCTCCCAGGAGAACCTTCCAGCACAGAAAGTAATGACTTTCAGTAGTTCATTCAGTCTGCGTCTTTCTATTAGGCATCTTTGTCTGGTCGTTTCTGGTGCTCAGAATGCAGAGGGGGTGAGGCCCAGGCTATGATGTCAGGGAGAAACAGCCTTCTTGCCTTTCCTGATTCATGATATTGCATTTTCACTTGAAGGTAACAACAACAAAAAGAATTTGAATATCTTCATTTTACCACAGTGCGTTCCTGGACACACCCCGACTTGCTGCTCCCGCATCCTGTTCGGCATCATCGTGAGGATCATAGAAAGGGAAGGAAAAGAAAGATCAAGGGGCTGCCCTGGGTTTCTCTGTCATTTTCAAGACATTAGTTTTCTGTTTCTCATTTCAACTTTCCTAGAAAGCAAAACATGACAGTGGTGTATGGGGCGGGCGGGGGTGGGAGACAAATGTTCCATCTGAATGTCACAGAAGTGAAAGACAGGCCTCTGCTGAGAAAAATGGCAAAGGGTACGTCAGCAAAATTCAACGCAGCAACACTGGGGACCAGCAGCTCTGGCAGAGGGGGAGAATGAAGGCTGTACGGAATTACCCCACGTCAAGGCAGTGGCTGCCTCGGCCAGGCTCACACAAGACCAAGTCCTGGGTCCCGGGCGGCCCTCAGCTTTCCAAGACCAGCCAACTGATTTTTCTGTCATTCAATCCACATATGCTCAGCTCCGAGGAGAGATGAGAAGAGTCCCACCAACCAGCTCACAAGAGAATGGCGACCAGAACCCCAGCGGCTCACCCTCTGAGGAAGGAGAGAGGATACTCGCCCTGCCTGAGCGCTCTACCTCGTTGATCAATCCACTCAGGCAAGGAAAAGATTGCCTTGGGAAATCCAGCATTAAGACAAAGGGAACTGGATGATCCTAAACGATTCTGCTCTTCTTCTGGATAAGAATAAGGATGATGATGTTTTATGACGCTAACACCCAAAGCTGATTGCGGGCTAACGCTTCTGAGACCCTTGAAACCATTAACTCAATCCTCTCAATTCCCCCATTTGGATTCCACTTCTTTATACAGCTGTTTGGAGAGAAATAGAAACCCGGAGGGATGAATTATTCTGAAGCTACCAAAGACGCAAGGTTGAACATGAGCAGTTGAGAGGTACTGTCTTGACTGGAAGAACCTGTTAAAAGCGGTGAAGGATAGACATGGAGAGAGGATGGAAGAAGCAGGAGAGGCTGTGGCATGAAATTAGTCAGGAGGGGAGGGTGAAGGATCAAGGATTCCAGATTCCACGTCAAACGTAAAGTGCTCTGGTGGTAGATGACAACGGGGGGTGTGGTGTGAGTCAACTGAACTGATGGTCTTGAAGTTCTCAGAAGAGTTGGCAGACTCCCTTTTAAAAACTCATAAGGCAGGAGACTTTTCTGCCAAGGAAAGAGAACTTGCAGCTGGTCCTGGAGTAACCGTCCTCCTTGCAATACCCTGCAGGCTGCTGTCGTGTCAGTGTCTCCCGTGCTGGGGACACTGCTGTGGGCCACGTCTTGCGTAGGAGAACGCCCTGCTCGCAGGGTCTCCTTGAATCATCTCGGTCTCGGGAACGATATGGAGACACAGTTGACTCAATGCTGCCCATTCCTACTGTTGCACCTCCTGAGGACGGGTCGCTGATCCAGAGGACACATCCACATTTCTCTTCTCCGTCCAGGTTCCCAAGTTGCTGCTGACCTCCCGCACCTTCATGTTTCCAGACGTGCAGCTGTGGTTTTTAGAGCAAAGGAGCATCCTGCGCCTACTTGAATCACAACATAGGAGACCTCAAGCACAGGCATGGCTGAGCTCCCGGATTTCTTGGGGGTAGATGGGTGGGCAGGGTTCCCTGTGTTTAGTGTGTTTCTGTGCCGGCCTGGATGTGTGGGGGACCTTCAGCTCCGCAGCGCGCGAGTCAGCCGGCAGGCAGGGGTGGAGGGAGGCCGCGCACGTACCTTTGTCCTGAAGCTGCCAGACCTTGCCTGCTTGTGGCAGGTAAACTGCATGGTGGTCTCTCGCAGCCCATCAGTGGGCTCCTGGCCCCGAGGCCTGCCTCCTCCACATGCCCTGGCTGGTTGACCAGAAGCAGCTGCGGACGGAAAGCTGGTGGTGGTGCTCACTCCCCTCGCCCTTGCCCCTGGCCCTGCCAATTGGTTCTCCAACACTGTCCAGTATTTCATAATCCATAATACTGGGATCGAAACTGAAGGTGGCTATAGGGATTTTCAGGACAAGACTTACTCTTTGTCATAGGCAGAGTCAGGACACAGTTTTAGGACAGGTCCCATTTGTGCAGAGATCCCAAGCCTGGCCTCCATCTTGGTCGTCGCCCTGGTCGCACGTGGCCACCAGGGGGCAGTCCTCCCGGAGAGGCGCTTCATTAGCCCACCCTTCCACCTGATCCTGCTTTCTGTTTCCTTTTCGCCACAGCTGCTATTACATCACATTGGATGGAAATCAGAACAAAGCCTCTCTTGCCGTTGCTCCTGCCAAACCTAGAGATTTCATTTTAGTTTTGCGTTCTACTCGCGATGTGCTGCCCTTTAGAGAAACCTTTAAGCTGAGACACAAACGAACGGAAAGCTGTTGCGTGAACAGGCTGAGAGGTCAAGAGATGAGTGCCAGGGGTGCCACGGGTACCGTCCGGACTTCTGCCTTACAGAGGAAGGAAACCGCTAGGAGGGCAACGTGTCCTAGAATGCGGAGGGGGAGGGCAGGGACGGGTGCCAGAAGGTTAAAGAAATAGCATGTTCTTCTCCACTTCCACCTAGAGACTTATTCTCAACTCTCACATATTCACACAAGCCACCGTTTCATCACTGAATATAAACAAAAACCCTTCTTTGCAATGGGGAATGAACTGGTCGGCCTTCTGTAGATTTCACTAGACAAGTCCGGTTTTGGAGGCTGCCACCTTTGGAAAGGACATACTGTTCCCGAGAATTCTGCAGAAAGGCACAAACAATATTCTCATAAGTAGCAGTCGTCAGAATTAAAACAAGACGGTATGTACCATATTTAAGTCGTCCCTTTATGGAGAATGCATGCTGGGTGCCTTTACGGGCATGAGTTCAGTTAATCTTCACAGTATTCTGTTATACTTGTTAAACCTATCAAACACTGGAGAAAAAGAAATGGGGTAAAATGCTACTGTAGTCACAGGGTCACAATGAGGACCTAAGGAGCCTAATTAATAAAACCAGTCATTCCAAAAAAAAAAACATTCTTTCATCAGTAGTAATAGACAATCTGATGAAGGATTTAATGAGTTATCTATTCCTGCCTAGTGAATTATTGAAGCTGAGCAGCTCCCTGATATACAAGGTAGTAAGAACCAAGACAGGACAGACCATTGTCTGTAATGAAGTCAGGATTCCAAAGAATACAGTATTCAACCCATTAAGAAGGTTTGCCAAAACATCAAACCCATGAAATCATTCCGGAAGAAACATACGGCATAAAAGGGCAAACTAGGCACAGAAAAACGGACCCCATTATCCCCAGATCCCATGCTACATTCTCCGCCACTTCAGACGCACTGACTTCTCTTATTAATGCTCCCATCGGCTCCAGAGTGGTCTCTGCTTATGATTCCCCCCAACCGACTCTCATGAGGTCCGCAAAGGCATCTAGTTTCCTGACACGCCAGGCAGTTTCAATCCACATCTTCCAGGAATCCACTGATGGTCTTCGAAGCACATCTCTGTCCTTAAATATACTCATCGGCATCCTCTCTTATTATCCACGTACTGTCCGACCATGAGTCCACTGTCTCCTTTGTGGCTCTTCTCTCCCCTCCCTTTAATGGTTGGAGAGCCTCAGAATCAAGTTCATGTGTGTTTCTCACACTACACGGTCTGCCCGCATGAACACCTCTGTTGCTGGCCTTCCCTGCTAGATATGGACCTCAGCCATGGCATTTCTTGTCAAACGCAAGATCACCTCTCCCCTGACACTGGACATTTGTGCCTGCATGTCTACCAGTCCCCTGTCGAAGGTTCCCCAGCTTTTATGGGTACTTCCTGACCTTCTCCATTCCAGCATCAGGTGAGAGAATTCACTTCCTTCCCTTCTTCGTTATAACACTAAGTCTGAGCATTGTTCTCAGATTCCAGTCCCAACAACAACCAAGATGTAGACAACAGGACCTTTCTTTGTCATGTCCTATAGCCTAAGGGCAACGTACAACTTGTCTTAGAGGAAGTCAGTGGTTGCTGCAGATGTTCGTGATCTGATGGATAAAGGCATTCTGCTGACCATTTTCTTTTTAGACATTTTATTTATTTACTTGAGAGAGAGAGCATGAGACAAGGGTGGGTTAGAGGGAGTAGCAGACTCCCCGCAGGACAGGGATCCTGACTCGGCACTCGATCCTGGGACTCCCGGGTCATGACCTGAGCCAAAGGCAGTCGCTCAACCAACTGAGCCGCCCAGGAGCCGATCTGCCGACCATTTTTCAGCCAAGCTGCAATTAGCCGTGGTGTTACTCTTTGAACGCTTCCCATAGTGAAAGTTCAATTAAAAAAAAGAGAGATAAACTGATTAAATATAAGAATACATTTTATTCTATTGCTGACACCTACAGCTGCACATACTAATATATGAATAGAAATCTTATAAATATTTACATAAATAAATATTTAAATAGATAAATAGATATGAGCATGGTCAGCTGTAAGCCACTACAGCTTGTAGAGTTGACATGTCGCTTAATACTTCTGAAAACCTTTAACAAATGGTATCTGTTGATGTCACCATAACAGCAGAAATGACAGTCTTTGACATGGAAGAACCAGGGAAAGTGTGATATTATTCGTCAGAGGGAATCATTTCCATGGCGACCCGGGTCTCATTTCTTGCTCCTTAACCTTTCTTGCAAGATCGTTGATGCAAACAAGGAGCTCGTGATTTCTGCTCTGACAATCTCCCAGGCACAAGGGCTGTATTGCTTCTCTTGCAGATAGAGGGAGATCCTCTGGAAGTAGTTCCTCAGGATGGAGTCCACCTTCCTGAGGGGAGTCTCTGCCACCCCCGCCTCCTGCATGGCACAGGCTTCCAGGTGAGTCAGCTGCTCAGAAAGTCCCGAGCAGAACTCCTCTAGGAGGGTCTCGTTCCAAGCAGCAGATGAGGCCCCTGTGCAGAAGAGGTGGAAGATCCTCTGGTTCATCCCATGGACGACAGAGAGGGCTT
The DNA here is from genome assembly GCF_037043125.1 of Eumetopias jubatus. Taxonomy (NCBI): domain Eukaryota; kingdom Metazoa; phylum Chordata; class Mammalia; order Carnivora; family Otariidae; genus Eumetopias; species Eumetopias jubatus. Next base: position 47,167,486 of record NW_028274821.1, on the reverse strand, counting down.
GAGCCTTCTGCAACTGCTTGCCATCAAGCACCTCCTGCGGGAAGGCAAAGGCCCTTGCGTACTTGTCACAAGAGCTAGCAGACATTCTCCTCATTTGTCCCAGGAGCGTCAAGGCCCTCCAGGCGAACAGGCCATGGTTCGGAGGCAGGTCACATCCCAGAGAGCAGAGGGAGTGGCAGCTGAGCACCCCCAGGGCCACCAAGAAGGGAAAGGGCAGGGCCATTGGGGAACCTGCGAGACGCTGCTTGGCTGGCCTGGCTGGGGTGGGCAAGTCTGGGAACCGTGGCTCTGGGTTCTCTGACCATCTTCCCTTGTGTGTGTGGCTTAAGTAGGGGACAGAGGAGTTTTCAATTTCTGAACGTTTCCCTTACTTTCTACTTCTCTTTTTGCTTTCCTTTCTGCACTTTCTCTTTGGATTTACAGCATCGGATTCCCAACCATTTTTTAGTTTTTCCAATATTATCTCTTGCCTCTAGAGTCTTCGTTGATTGTTTAATTGGACATTCCATGAAAACTTCATAGCATGGATGCACAGTACATCTCGTTACAGAGTGTATTCATATGTGTGCTTTATAGGTAAAACAGAAAGTATAAAGTTTACTACGTCAGCGTTAAGAATGACTAAAAATGTTAAGCTGAAAGTTAAATTTTAACATTATTGATGCTTAAGTATAGAAGTAAATTGGACGAGTGACTGTAATTTACTTACAGAAATAAATTGTAATACATAAAGTACATATGCAAATTAACAGTTTCTGAAAAGACATAAAGATTTTGGTGTATAAACAGGTAAACTCCTTCCAAATTGTTAAAGCAAGTGAAAGGTTAAATTATTATTAACATCTCTTCTTAGTGTCCTCAATTTTAATGTTGCCTCATATGACACAATCATTTGTATCTTCACCTGCTACTAGATACTCTTGAAGGCATTGTCAAAATATGTTTTCTGTGTAGCACTAGGTAATTACTGATGTGTTGAATAAGTGTTGTACAACTAAATCGTAAAATATAATCCGTTTGCATTTTATTGTCAAAGCCTGCGTCACATCAAGGCTCAGACAAGCAACATGCACACGACATCCGATGGCAGCTCGCAAGTAAGCACAGATCGCCTCTCCACGTCAGACTTTGAGATCTAGGGAATGATGGCGACAGACTCCTTCAGTCCTAAGTTATTCCTCTGATTCCTAGGTTTGTCGCACTGATCTTGCAGACCGTTTGGGTATCGTCCAAGTATTCTATGTCATCCTTTCTTGCGTTATAGCCAGGAAAATCCAATGCGAGACAGTAAATACTAAGGTTTTGTTAGACCGCTCCAAGGCTGTGCCAGTGTCCCCCAGCAGGAAGCCTGGTTCTTGTCTGGATGCGGAGGTGTGAAGGTTCTAATTGCAGATAAATGGATTTTCCCAGCCACACCTCCCTGACAAGGTAGTTCTCACCTCTACTAACATTTGTCCTCTGGAGTGACTGAGTGGCTTCCACCCAAGCTCTCCTGGACTCACTCCCTGAGGGCAGGCTGAGCATGTCCTGAGGACTCTAGACGCCCCTGCTGTGCAGGGGCCCGTTTCCTTGTCAGCAAACCAATGACTGGCCCTAGATCCTTGCCCTTGCCCCTGGAGTGTTTGTGCTGGGGACCTTATCTCTCGGTGCTCACCTCCTCCTCTCCTGACCGGGTGTCAAAATGTCAACAGCCCTCAGATGCTAAGGGTGAGCTTTTGTTTTCTCCAAGGAGAGGAAAGACCCCACTGTAATCATTGTACCTGGAGTAAGGGAATACATTTATTTTGCCACCGCAATTCTTATTTTTCAATTTTGAAAGCTTTTTTTAACTAGGCTCCAGCCACAGGGTGGAGCCCGACCTGGGGCTTGAACTCACAGTGTGAGATCAAGACCTGAGGTGAGAGTCAGAATCAGATCCTCAACGGACTGAGCCACTCAGGCTCCCCTAGTGTTCTAATTTTACTTAAACTATGGTACACCTCTTTGGCTTAAAATGTCTGGACTGGGCACGGGGCATTCACGGATTGTGTCTCCCAGGAGAAACTTCCAGCACAGAAAGTAATGACTTTCAGTAGTTCATTCAGTCTGCGTCTTTCTATTAGGCATCTTTGTCTGGTCGTTTCTGGTGCTCAGAATGCAGAGGGGGTGAGGCCCAGGCTATGATGTCAGGGAGAAACAGCCTTCTTGCCTTTCCTGATTCATGATATTGCATTTTCACTTGAAGGTAACAACAACAAAAAGAATTTGAATATCTTCATTTTACCACAGTGCGATCCTGGACACACCCCGACTTGCTGCTCCCGCATCCTGTTCGGCATCATCGTGAGGATCATAGAAAGGGAAGGAAAAGAAAGATCAAGGGGCTGCCCTGGGTTTCTCTGTCATTTTCAAGACATTAGTTTTCTGTTTCTCATTTCGACTTTCCTAGAAAGCAAAACATGACAGTGGTGTATGGGGCGGGCGGGGGTGGGAGACAAATGTTCCATCTGAATGTCACAGAAGTGAAAGACTGGCCTCTGCTGAGAAAAATGGCAAAGGGTACGTCAGCAAAATTCAACGCAGCAACACTGGGGACCAGCAGCTCTGGCAGAGGGGGAGAATGAAGGCTGTACGGAATTACCCCACGTCAAGGCAGTGGCTGCCTCGGCCAGGCTCACACAAGACCAAGTCCTGGGTCCCGGGCGGCCCTCAGCTTTCCAAGACCAGCCAACTGATTTTTCTGTCATTCAATCCACATATGCTCAGCTCCGAGGAGAGATGAGAAGAGTCCCACCAACCAGCTCACAAGAGAATGGCGACCAGAACCCCAGCGGCTCACCCTCTGAGGAAGGAGAGAGGATACTCGCCCTGCCTGAGCGCTCTACCTCGTTGATCAATCCACTCAGGCAAGGAAAAGATTGCCTTGGGAAATCCAGCATTAAGACAAAGGGAACTGGATGATCCTAAACGATTCTGCTCTTCTTCTGGATAAGAATAAGGATGATGATGTTTTATGACGCTAACACCCAAAGCTGATTGCGGGCTAACGCTTCTGAGACCCTTGAAACCATTAACTCAATCCTCTCAATTCCCCCATTTGGATTCCACTTCTTTATACAGCTGTTTGGAGAGAAATAGAAACCCGGAGGGATGAATTATTCTGAAGCTACCAAAGACGCAAGGTTGAACATGAGCAGTTGAGAGGTACTGTCTTGACTGGAAGCACCTGTTAAAAGCGGTGAAGGATAGACATGGAGAGAGGATGGAAGAAGCAGGAGAGGCTGTGGCATGAAATTAGTCAGGAGGGGAGGGTGAAGGATCAAGGATTCCAGATTCCACGTCAAACGTAAAGTGCTCTGGTGGTAGATGACAACGGGGGGTGTGGTGTGAGTCAACTGAACTGATGGTCTTGAAGTTCTCAGAAGAGTTGGCAGACTCCCTTTTAAAAACTCATAAGGCAGGAGACTTTTCTGCCAAGGAAAGAGAACTTGCAGCTGGTCCTGGAGTAACCGTCCTCCTTGCAATACCCTGCAGGCTGCTGTCGTGTCAGTGTCTCCCGTGCTGGGGACACTGCTGTGGGCCACGTCTTGCGTAGGAGAACGCCCTGCTCGCAGGGTCTCCTTGAATCATCTCGGTCTCGGGAACGATATGGAGACACAGTTGACTCAATGCTGCCCATTCCTACTGTTGCACCTCCTGAGGACGGGTCGCTGATCCAGAGGACACATCCACATTTCTCTTCTCCGTCCAGGTTCCCAAGTTGCTGCTGACCTCCCGCACCTTCATGTTTCCAGACGTGCAGCTGTGGTTTTTAGAGCAAAGGAGCATCCTGCGCCTACTTGAATCACAACATAGGAGACCTCAAGCACAGGCATGGCTGAGCTCCCGGATTTCTTGGGGGTAGATGGGTGGGCAGGGTTCCCTGTGTTTAGTGTGTTTCTGTGCCGGCCTGGATGTGTGGGGGACCTTCAGCTCCGCAGCGCGCGAGTCAGCCGGCAGGCAGGGGTGGAGGGAGGCCGCGCACGTACCTTTGTCCTGAAGCTGCCAGACCTTGCCTGCTTGTGGCAGGTAAACTGCATGGTGGTCTCTCGCAGCCCATCAGTGGGCTCCTGGCCCCGAGGCCTGCCTCCTCCACATGCCCTGGCTGGTTGACCAGAAGCAGCTGCGGACGGAAAGCTGGTGGTGGTGCTCACTCCCCTCGCCCTTGCCCCTGGCCCTGCCAATTGGTTCTCCAACACTGTCCAGTATTTCATAATCCATAATACTGGGATCGAAACTGAAGGTGGCTATAGGGATTTTCAGGACAAGACTTACTCTTTGTCATAGGCAGAGTCAGGACACAGTTTTATGACAGGTCCCATTTGTGCAGAGATCCCAAGCCTGGCCTCCATCTTGGTCGTCGCCCTGGTCGCACGTGGCCACCAGGGGGCAGTCCTCCCGGAGAGGCGCTTCATTAGCCCACCCTTCCACCTGATCCTGCTTTCTGTTTCCTTTTCGCCACAGCTGCTATTACATCACATTGGATGGAAATCAGAACAAAGCCTCTCTTGCCGTTGCTCCTGCCAAACCTAGAGATTTCATTTTAGTTTTGCGTTCTACTCGCGATGTGCTGCCCTTTAGAGAAACCTTTAAGCTGAGACACAAACGAACGGAAAGCTGTTGCGTGAACAGGCTGAGAGGTCAAGAGATGAGTGCCAGGGGTGCCACGGGTACCGTCCGGACTTCTGCCTTACAGAGGAAGGAAACCGCTAGGAGGGCAACGTGTCCTAGAATGCGGAGGGGGAGGGCAGGGACGGGTGCCAGAAGGTTAAAGAAATAGCATGTTCTTCTCCACTTCCACCTAGAGACTTATTCTCAACTCTCACATATTCACACAAGCCACCGTTTCATCACTGAATATAAACAAAAACCCTTCTTTGCAATGGGGAATGAACTGGTCGGCCTTCTGTAGATTTCACTAGACAAGTCCGGTTTTGGAGGCTGCCACCTTTGGAAAGGACATACTGTTCCCGAGAATTCTGCAGAAAGGCACAAACAATATTCTCATAAGTAGCAGTCGTCAGAATTAAAACAAGACGGTATGTACCATATTTAAGTCGTCCCTTTATGGAGAATGCATGCTGGGTGCCTTTACGGGCATGAGTTCAGTTAATCTTCACAGTATTCTGTTATACTTGTTAAACCTATCAAACACTGGAGAAAAAGAAATGGGGTAAAATGCTACTGTAGTCACAGGGTCACAATGAGGACCTAAGGAGCCTAATTAATAAAACCAGTCATTCCAAAAAAAAAAAAAACATTCTTTCATCAGTAGTAATAGACAATGTGATGAAGGATTTAATGAGTTATCTATTCCTGCCTAGTGAATTATTGAAGCTGAGCAGCTCCCTGATATACAAGGTAGTAAGAACCAAGACAGGACAGACCATTGTCTGTAATGAAGTCAGGATTCCAAAGAATACAGTATTCAACCCATTAAGAAGGTTTGCCAAAACATCAAACCCATGAAATCATTCCGGAAGAAACATACGGCATAAAAGGGCAAACTAGGCACAGAAAAACGGACCCCATTATCCCCAGATCCCATGCTATATTCTCCTCCACTTCAGACGCACTGACTTCTCTTATTTATGCTCCCATCGGCTCCAGAGTGGTCTCTGCTTATGATTCCCCCCAACCGACTCTCATGAGGTCCGCAAAGGCATCTAGTTTCCTGACACGCCAGGCAGTTTCAATCCACATCTTCCAGGAATCCACTGATGGTCTTCGAAGCACATCTCTGTCCTTAAATATACTCATCGGCATCCTCTCTTATTATCCACGTACTGTCCGACCATGAGTCCACTGTCTCCTTTGTGGCTCTTCTCTCCCCTCCCTTTAATGGTTGGAGAGCCTCAGAATCAAGTTCATGTGTGTTTCTCACACTACACGGTCTGCCCGCATGAACACCTCTGTTGCTGGCCTTCCCTGCTAGATATGGACCTCAGCCATGGCATTTCTTGTCAAACGCAAGATCACCTCTCCCCTGACACTGGACATTTGTGCCTGCATGTCTACCAGTCCCCTGTCGAAGGTTCCCCAGCTTTTATGGGTACTTCCTGACCTTCTCCATTCCAGCATCAGGTGAGAGAATTCACTTCCTTCCCTTCTTCGTTATAACACTAAGTCTGAGCATTGTTCTCAGATTCCAGTCCCAACAACAACCAAGATGTAGACAACAGGACCTTTCTTTGTCATGTCCTATAGCCTAAGGGCAACGTACAACTTGTCTTAGAGGAAGTCAGTGGTTGCTGCAGATGTTCGTGATCTGATGGATAAAGGCATTCTGCTGACCATTTTCTTTTTAGACATTTTATTTATTTACTTGAGAGAGAGAGCATGAGACAAGGGTGGGTTAGAGGGAGTAGCAGACTCCCCGCAGGACAGGGATCCTGACTCGGCACTCGATCCTGGGACTCCCGGGTCATGACCTGAGCCAAAGGCAGTCGCTCAACCAACTGAGCCGCCCAGGAGCCGATCTGCCGACCATTTTTCAGCCAAGCTGCAATTAGCCGTGGTGTTACTCTTTGAACGCTTCCCATAGTGAAAGTTCAATTAAAAAAAAGAGAGATAAACTGATTAAATATAAGAATACATTTTATTCTATTGCTGACACCTACAGCTGCACATACTAATATATGAATAGAAATCTTATAAATATTTACATAAATAAATATTTAAATAGATAAATAGATATGAGCATGGTCAGCTGTAAGCCACTACAGCTTGTAGAGTTGACATGTCGCTTAATACTTCTGAAAACCTTTAACAAATGGTATCTGTTGATGTCACCATAACAGCAGAAATGACAGTCTTTGACACGGAAGAACCAGGGAAAGTGTGATATTATTCGTCAGAGGGAATCATTTCCATGGCGACCCGGGTCTCATTTCTTGCTCCTTAACCTTTCTTGCAAGATCGTTGATGCAAACAAGGAGCTCGTGATTTCTGCTCTGACAATCTCCCAGGCACAAGGGCTGTATTGCTTCTCTTGCAGATAGAGGGAGATCCTCTGGAAGTAGTTCCTCAGGATGGAGTCCACCTTCCTGAGGGGAGTCTCTGCCACCCCCGCCTCCTGCATGGCACAGGCTTCCAGGTGAGTCAGCTGCTCAGAAAGTCCCGAGCAGAACTCCTCTAGGAGGGTCTCGTTCCAAGCAGCAGATGAGGCCCCTGTGCAGAAGAGGTGGAAGATCCTCTGGTTCATCCCATGGACGACAGAGAGGGCTTGAGCCTTCTGCAACTGCTTGCCATCAAGCACCTCCTGCGGGAAGGCAAAGGCCCTTGCGTACTTGTCACAAGAGCTAGCAGACATTCTCCTCATTTGTCCCAGGAGCGTCAAGGCCCTCCAGGCGAACAGGCCATGGTTCGGAGGCAGGTCACATCCCAGAGAGCAGAGGGAGTGGCAGCTGAGCACCCCCAGGGCCACCAAGAAGGGAAAGGGCAGGGCCATTGGGGAACCTGCGAGACGCTGCTTGGCTGGCCTGGCTGGGGTGGGCAAGTCTGGGAACCGTGGCTCTGGGTTCTCTGACCATCTTCCCTTGTGTGTGTGGCTTAAGTAGGGGACAGAGGAGTTTTCAATTTCTGAACGTTTCCCTTACTTTCTACTTCTCTTTTTGCTTTCCTTTCTGCACTTTCTCTTTGGATTTACAGCATCGGATTCCCAACCATTTTTTAGTTTTTCCAATATTATCTCTTGCCTCTAGAGTCTTCGTTGATTGTTTAATTGGACATTCCATGAAAACTTCATAGCATGGATGCACAGTACATCTCGTTACAGAGTGTATTCATATGTGTGCTTTATAGGTAAAACAGAAAGTATAAAGTTTACTACGTCAGCGTTAAGAATGACTAAAAATGTTAAGCTGAAAGTTAAATTTTAACATTATTGATGCTTAAGTATAGAAGTAAATTGGACGAGTGGCTGTAATTTACTTACAGAAATAAATTGTAATACATAAAGTACATATGCAAATTAACAGTTTCTGAAAAGACATAAAGATTTTGGTGTACTTAAACAGGTAAACTCCTTCCAAATTGTTAAAGCAAGTGAAAGGTTAAATTATTATTAATATCTCTTCTTAGTGTCCTCAATTTTAATGTTGCCTCATATGACACAATCATTTGTATCTTCACCTGCTACTAGATACTCTTGAAGGCATTGTCAAAATATGTTTTCTGTGTAGCACTAGGTAATTACTGATGTGTTGAATAAGTGTTGTACAACTAAATCGTAAAATATAATCCGTTTGCATTTTATTGTCAAAGCCTGCGTCACATCAAGGCTCAGACAAGCAACATGCACACGACATCCGATGGCAGCTCGCAAGTAAGCACAGATCGCCTCTCCACGTCAGACTTTGAGATCTAGGAAATGATGGCGACAGACCCCTTCAGTCCTAAGTTATTCCTCTGATTCCTAGGTTTGTCGCACTGATCTTGCAGACCGTTTGGGTATCGTCCAAGTATTCTATGTCATCCTTTCTTGCGTTATAGCCAGGAAAATCCAATGCGAGACAGTAAATACTAAGGTTTTGTTAGACCGCTCCAAGGCTGTGCCAGTGTCCCCCAGCAGGAAGCCTGGTTCTTGTCTGGATGCGGAGGTGTGAAGGTTCTAATTGCAGATAAATGGATTTTCCCAGCCACACCTCCCTGACAAGGTAGTTCTCACCTCTACTAACATTTGTCCTCTGGAGTGACTGAGTGGCTTCCACCCAAGCTCTCCTGGACTCACTCCCTGAGGGCAGGCTGAGCATGTCCTGAGGACTCTAGACGCCCCTGCTGTGCAGGGGCCCGTTTCCTTGTCAGCAAACCAATGACTGGCCCTAGATCCTTGCCCTTGCCCCTGGAGTGTTTGTGCTGGGGACCTTATCTCTCGGTGCTCACCTCCTCCTCTCCTGACCGGGTGTCAAAATGTCAACAGCCCTCAGATGCTAAGGGTGAGCTTTTGTTTTCTCCAAGGAGAGGAAAGACCCCACTGTAATCATTGTACCTGGAGTAAGGGAATACATTTATTTTGCCACCGCAATTCTTATTTTTCAATTTTGAAAGCTTTTTTTAACTAGGCTCCAGCCACAGGGTGGAGCCCGACCTGGGGCTTGAACTCACAGTGTGAGATCAAGACCTGAGGTGAGAGTCAGAATCAGATCCTCAACGGACTGAGCCACTCAGGCTCCCCTAGTGTTCTAATTTTACTTAAACTATGGTACACCTCTTTGGCTTAAAATGTCTGGACTGGGCACGGGGCATTCACGGATTGTGTCTCCCAGGAGAAACTTCCAGCACAGAAAGTAATGACTTTCAGTAGTTCATTCAGTCTGCGTCTTTCTATTAGGCATCTTTGTCTGGTCGTTTCTGGTGCTCAGAATGCAGAGGGGGTGAGGCCCAGGCTATGATGTCAGGGAGAAACAGCCTTCTTGCCTTTCCTGATTCATGATATTGCATTTTCACTTGAAGGTAACAACAACAAAAAGAATTTGAATATCTTCATTTTACCACAGTGCGTTCCTGGACACACCCCGACTTGCTGCTCCCGCATCCTGTTCGGCATCATCGTGAGGATCATAGAAAGGGAAGGAAAAGAAAGATCAAGGGGCTGCCCTGGGTTTCTCTGTCATTTTCAAGACATTAGTTTTCTGTTTCTCATTTCAACTTTCCTAGAAAGCAAAACATGACAGTGGTGTATGGGGCGGGCGGGGGTGGGAGACAAATGTTCCATCTGAATGTCACAGAAGTGAAAGACAGGCCTCTGCTGAGAAAAATGGCAAAGGGTACGTCAGCAAAATTCAACGCAGCAACACTGGGGACCAGCAGCTCTGGCAGAGGGGGAGAATGAAGGCTGTACGGAATTACCCCACGTCAAGGCAGTGGCTGCCTCGGCCAGGCTCACACAAGACCAAGTCCTGGGTCCCGGGCGGCCCTCAGCTTTCCAAGACCAGCCAACTGATTTTTCTGTCATTCAATCCACATATGCTCAGCTCTGAGGAGAGATGAGAAGAGTCCCACCAACCAGCTCACAAGAGAATGGCGACCAGAACCCCAGCGGCTCACCCTCTGAGGAAGGAGAGAGGATACTCGCCCTGCCTGAGCGCTCTACCTCGTTGATCAATCCACTCAGGCAAGGAAAAGATTGCCTTGGGAAATCCAGCATTAAGACAAAGGGAACTGGATGATCCTAAACGATTCTGCTCTTCATCTGGATAAGAATAAGGATGATGATATCTTATGACGCTAACACCCAAAGCTGATTGCGGGCTAACGCTTCTGAGATCCTTGAAATCATTAACTCAATCCTCTCAATTCCCCCATTTGGATTCCACTTCTTTATACAGCTGTTTGGAGAGAAATAGAAACCCGGAGGGATGAATTATTCTGAAGCTACCAAAGACGCAAGGTTGAACATGAGCAGTTGAGAGGTACTGTCTTGACTGGAAGCACCTGTTAAAAGCGGTGAAGGATAGACATGGAGAGAGGATGGAAGAAGCAGGAGAGGCTGTGGCATGAAATTAGTCAGGAGGGGAGGGTGAAGGATCAAGGATTCCAGATTCCACGTCAAACGTAAAGTGCTCTGGTGGTAGATGACAACGGGGGGTGTGGTGTGAGTCAACTGAACTGATGGTCTTGAAGTTCTCAGAAGAGTTGACAGACTCCCTTTTAAAAACTCATAAGGCAGGAGACTTTTCTGCCAAGGAAAGAGAACTTGCAGCTGGTCCTGGAGTAACCGTCCTCCTTGCAATACCCTGCAGGCTGCTGTCGTGTCAGTGTCTCCCGTGCTGGGGACACTGCTGTGGGCCACGTCTTGCGTAGGAGAACGCCCTGCTCGCAGGGTCTCCTTGAATCATCTCGGTCTCGGGAACGATATGGAGACACAGTTGACTCAATGCTGCCCATTCCTACTGTTGCACCTCCTGAGGACGGGTCGCTGATCCAGTGGACACATCCACATTTCTCTTCTCCGTCCAGGTTCCCAAGTTGCTGCTGACCTCCCGCACCTTCATGTTTCCAGACGTGCAGCTGTGGTTTTTAGAGCAAAGGAGCATCCTGCGCCTACTTGAATCACAACATAGGAGACCTCAAGCACAGGCATGGCTGAGCTCCCGGATTTCTTGGGGGTAGATGGGTGGGCAGGGTTCCCTGTGTTTAGTGTGTTTCTGTGCCGGCCTGGATGTGTGGGGGACCTTCAGCTCCGCAGCGCGCGAGTCAGCCGGCAGGCAGGGGTGGAGGGAGGCCGCGCACGTACCTTTGTCCTGAAGCTGCCAGACCTTGCCTGCTTGTGGCAGGTAAACTGCATGGTGGTCTCTCGCAGCCCATCAGTGGGCTCCTGGCCCCGAGGCCTGCCTCCTCCACATGCCCTGGCTGGTTGACCAGAAGCAGCTGCGGACGGAAAGCTGGTGGTGGTGCTCACTCCCCTCGCCCTTGCCCCTGGCCCTGCCAATTGGTTCTCCAACACTGTCCAGTATTTCATAATCCATAATACTGGGATCGAAACTGAAGGTGGCTATAGGGATTTTCAGGACAAGACTTACTCTTTGTCATAGGCAGAGTCAGGACACAGTTTTAGGACAGGTCCCATTTGTGCAGAGATCCCAAGCCTGGCCTCCATCTTGGTCGTCGCCCTGGTCGCACGTGGCCACCAGGGGGCAGTCCTCCCGGAGAGGCGCTTCATTAGCCCACCCTTCCACCTGATCCTGCTTTCTGTTTCCTTTTCGCCACAGCTGCTATTACATCACATTGGATGGAAATCAGAACAAAGCCTCTCTTGCCGTTGCTCCTGCCAAACCTAGAGATTTCATTTTAGTTTTGCGTTCTACTCGCGATGTGCTGCCCTTTAGAGAAACCTTTAAGCTGAGACACAAACGAACGGAAAGCTGTTGCGTGAACAGGCTGAGAGGTCAAGAGATGAGTGCCAGGGGTGCCACGGGTACCGTCCGGACTTCTGCCTTACAGAGGAAGGAAACCGCTAGGAGGGCAACGTGTCCTAGAATGCGGAGGGGGAGGGCAGGGACGGGTGCCAGAAGGTTAAAGAAATAGCATGTTCTTCTCCACTTCCACCTAGAGACTTATTCTCAACTCTCACATATTCACACAAGCCACCGTTTCATCACTGAATATAAACAAAAACCCTTCTTTGCAATGGGGAATGAACTGGTCGGCCTTCTGTAGATTTCACTAGACAAGTCCGGTTTTGGAGGCTGCCACCTTTGGAAAGGACATACTGTTCCCGAGAATTCTGCAGAAAGACACAAACAATATTCTCATAAGTAGCAGTCGTCAGAATTAAAACAAGACGGTATGTACCATATTTAAGTCGTCCCTTTATGGAGAATGCATGCTGGGTGCCTTTACGGGCATGAGTTCAGTTAATCTTCACAGTATTCTGTTATACTTGTTAAACCTATCAAACACTGGAGAAAAAGAAATGGGGTAAAATGCTACTGTAGTCACAGGGTCACAATGAGGACCTAAGGAGCCTAATTAATAAAACCAGTCATTCCAAAAAAAAAACCATTCTTTCATCAGTAGTAATAGACAATCTGATGAAGGATTTAATGAGTTATCTATTCCTGCCTAGTGAATTATTGAAGCTGAGCAGCTCCCTGATATACAAGGTAGTAAGAACCAAGACAGGACAGACCATTGTCTGTAATGAAGTCAGGATTCCAAAGAATACAGTATTCAACCCATTAAGAAGGTTTGCCAAAACATCAAACCCATGAAATCATTCCGGAAGAAACATACGGCATAAAAGGGCAAACTAGGCACAGAAAAACGGACCCCATTATCCCCAGATCCCATGCTATATTCTCCGCCACTTCAGACGCACTGACTTCTCTTATTTATGCTCCCATCGGCTCCAGAGTGGTCTCTGCTTATGATTCCCCCCAACCGACTCTCATGAGGTCCGCAAAGGCATCTAGTTTCCTGACACGCCAGGCAGTTTCAATCCACATCTTCCAGGAATCCACTGATGGTCTTCGAAGCACATCTCTGTCCTTAAATATACTCATCGGCATCCTCTCTTATTATCCACGTACTGTCCGACCATGAGTCCACTGTCTCCTTTGTGGCTCTTCTCTCCCCTCCCTTTAATGGTTGGAGAGCCTCAGAATCAAGTTCATGTGTGTTTCTCACACTACACGGTCTGCCCGCATGAACACCTCTGTTGCTGGCCTTCCCTGCTAGATATGGACCTCAGCCATGGCATTTCTTGTCAAACGCAAGATCACCTCTCCCCTGACACTGGACATTTGTGCCTGCATGTCTACCAGTCCCCTGTCGAAGGTTCCCCAGCTTTTATGGGTACTTCCTGACCTTCTCCATTCCAGCATCAGGTGAGAGAATTCACTTCCTTCCCTTCTTCGTTATAACACTAAGTCTGAGCATTGTTCTCAGATTCCAGTCCCAACAACAACCAAGATGTAGACAACAGGACCTTTCTTTGTCATGTCCTATAGCCTAAGGGCAACGTACAACTTGTCTTAGAGGAAGTCAGTGGTTGCTGCAGATGTTCGTGATCTGATGGATAAAGGCATTCTGCTGACCATTTTCTTTTTAGACATTTTATTTATTTACTTGAGAGAGAGAGCATGAGACAAGGGTGGGTTAGAGGGAGTAGCAGACTCCCCGCAGGACAGGGATCCTGACTCGGCACTCGATCCTGGGACTCCCGGGTCATGACCTGAGCCAAAGGCAGTCGCTCAACCAACTGAGCCGCCCAGGAGCCGATCTGCCGACCATTTTTCAGCCAAGCTGCAATTAGCCGTGGTGTTACTCTTTGAACGCTTCCCATAGTGAAAGTTCAATTAAAAAAAAGAGAGATAAACTGATTAAATATAAGAATACATTTTATTCTATTGCTGACACCTACAGCTGCACATACTAATATATGAATAGAAATCTTATAAATATTTACATAAATAAATATTTAAATAGATAAATAGATATGAGCATGGTCAGCTGTAAGCCACTACAGCTTGTAGAGTTGACATGTCGCTTAATACTTCTGAAAACCTTTAACAAATGGTATCTGTTGATGTCACCATAACAGCAGAAATGACAGTCTTTGACACGGAAGAACCAGGGAAAGTGTGATATTATTCGTCAGAGGGAATCATTTCCATGGCGACCCGGGTCTCATTTCTTGCTCCTTAACCTTTCTTGCAAGATCGTTGATGCAAACAAGGAGCTCGTGATTTCTGCTCTGACAATCTCCCAGGCACAAGGGCTGTATTGCTTCTCTTGCAGATAGAGGGAGATCCTCTGGAAGTAGTTCCTCAGGATGGAGTCCACCTTCCTGAGGGGAGTCTCTGCCACCCCCGCCTCCTGCATGGCACAGGCTTCCAGGTGAGTCAGCTGCTCAGAAAGTCCCGAGCAGAACTCCTCTAGGAGGGTCTCGTTCCAAGCAGCAGATGAGGCCCCTGTGCAGAAGAGGTGGAAGATCCTCTGGTTCATCCCATGGACGACAGAGAGGGCTTGAGCCTTCTGCAACTGCTTGCCATCAAGCACCTCCTGCGGGAAGGCAAAGGCCCTTGCGTACTTGTCACAAGAGCTAGCAGACATTCTCCTCATTTGTCCCAGGAGCGTCAAGGCCCTCCAGGCGAACAGGCCATGGTTCGGAGGCAGGTCACATCCCAGAGAGCAGAGGGAGTGGCAGCTGAGCACCCCCAGGGCCACCAAGAAGGGAAAGGGCAGGGCCATTGGGGAACCTGCGAGACGCTGCTTGGCTGGCCTGGCTGGGGTGGGCAAGTCTGGGAACCGTGGCTCTGGGTTCTCTGACCATCTTCCCTTGTGTGTGTGGCTTAAGTAGGGGACAGAGGAGTTTTCAATTTCTGAACGTTTCCCTTACTTTCTACTTCTCTTTTTGCTTTCCTTTCTGCACTTTCTCTTTGGATTTACAGCATCGGATTCCCAACCATTTTTTAGTTTTTCCAATATTATCTCTTGCCTCTAGAGTCTTCGTTGATGTGTTTAATTGGACATTCCATGAAAACTTCATAGCATGGATGCACAGTACATCTCGTTACAGAGTGTATTCATAAGTGTGCTTTATAGGTAAAACAGAAAGTATAAAGTTTATCCACGTCAGCGTAAAGAATGACTAAAAATGTTAAGCTGAAAGTTAAATTTTAACATTATTGATGCTTAAGTATAGAAGTAAATTGGACGAGTGACTGTAATTTACTTACAGAAATAAATTGTAATACATAAAGTACATATGCAAATTAACAGTTTCTGAAAAGACATAAAGATTTTGGTGTACTTAAACAGGTAAACTCCTTCCAAATTGCTAAAGCAAGTGAAAGGTTAAATTATTATTAACATCTCTTCTTAGTGTCCTCAATTTTAATGTTGCCTCATATGACACAATCATTTGTATCTTCACCTGCTACTAGATACTCTTGAAGGCATTGTCAAAATATGTTTTCTGTGTAGCACTAGGTAATTACTGATGTGTTGAATAAGTGTTGTACAACTAAATCGTAAAATATAATCCGTTTGCATTTTATTGTCAAAGCCTGCGTCACATCAAGGCTCAGACAAGCAACATGCACACGACATCCGATGGCAGCTCGCAAGTAAGCACAGATCGCCTCTCCACGTCAGACTTTGAGATCTAGGAAATGATGGCGACAGACTCCTTCAGTCCTAAGTTATTCCTCTGATTCCTAGGTTTGTCGCACTGATCTTGCAGACCGTTTGGGTATCGTCCAAGTATTCTATGTCATCCTTTCTTGCGTTATAGCCAGGAAAATCCAATGCGAGACAGTAAATACTAAGGTTTTGTTAGACCGCTCCAAGGCTGTGCCAGTGTCCCCCAGCAGGAAGCCTGGTTCTTGTCTGGATGCGGAGGTGTGAAGGTTCTAATTGCAGATAAATGGATTTTCCCAGCCACACCTCCCTGACAAGGTAGTTCTCACCTCTACTAACATTTGTCCTCTGGAGTGACTGAGTGGCTTCCACCCAAGCTCTCCTGGACTCACTCCCTGAGGGCAGGCTGAGCATGTCCTGAGGACTCTAGACGCCCCTGCTGTGCAGGGGCCCGTTTCCTTGTCAGCAAACCAATGACTGGCCCTAGATCCTTGCCCTTGCCCCTGGAGTGTTTGTGCTGGGGACCTTATCTCTCGGTGCTGACCTCCTCCTCTCCTGACCGGGTGTCAAAATGTCAACAGCCCTCAGATGCTAAGGGTGAGCTTTTGTTTTCTCCAAGGAGAGGAAAGACCCCACTGTAATCATTGTACCTGGAGTAAGGGAATACATTTATTTTGCCACCGCAATTCTTATTTTTCAATTTTGAAAGCTTTTTTTAACTAGGCTCCAGCCACAGGGTGGAGCCCGACCTGGGGCTTGAACTCACAGTGTGAGATCAAGACCTGAGGTGAGAGTCAGAATCAGATCCTCAACGGACTGAGCCACTCAGGCTCCCCTAGTGTTCTAATTTTACTTAAACTATGGTACACCTCTTTGGCTTAAAATGTCTGGACTGGGCACGGGGCATTCACGGATTGTGTCTCCCAGGAGAAACTTCCAGCACAGAAAGTAATGACTTTCAGTAGTTCATTCAGTCTGCGTCTTTCTATTAGGCATCTTTGTCTGGTCGTTTCTGGTGCTCAGAATGCAGAGGGGGTGAGGCCCAGGCTATGATGTCAGGGAGAAACAGCCTTCTTGCCTTTCCTGATTCATGATATTGCATTTTCACTTGAAGGTAACAACAACAAAAAGAATTTGAATATCTTCATTTTACCACAGTGCGTTCCTGGACACACCCCGACTTGCTGCTCCCGCATCCTGTTCGGCATCATCGTGAGGATCATAGAAAGGGAAGGAAAAGAAAGATCAAGGGGCTGCCCTGGGTTTCTCTGTCATTTTCAAGACATTAGTTTTCTGTTTCTCATTTCAACTTTCCTAGAAAGCAAAACATGACAGTGGTGTATGGGGCGGGCGGGGGTGGGAGACAAATGTTCCATCTGAATGTCACAGAAGTGAAAGACAGGCCTCTGCTGAGAAAAATGGCAAAGGGTACGTCAGCAAAATTCAACGCAGCAACACTGGGGACCAGCAGCTCTGGCAGAGGGGGAGAATGAAGGCTGTACGGAATTACCCCACGTCAAGGCAGTGGCTGCCTCGGCCAGGCTCACACAAGACCAAGTCCTGGGTCCCGGGCGGCCCTCAGCTTTCCAAGACCAGCCAACTGATTTTTCTGTCATTCAATCCACATATGCTCAGCTCTGAGGAGAGATGAGAAGAGTCCCACCAACCAGCTCACAAGAGAATGGCGACCAGAACCCCAGCGGCTCACCCTCTGAGGAAGGAGAGAGGATACTCGCCCTGCCTGAGCGCTCTACCTCGTTGATCAATCCACTCAGGCAAGGAAAAGATTGCCTTGGGAAATCCAGCATTAAGACAAAGGGAACTGGATGATCCTAAACGATTCTGCTCTTCATCTGGATAAGAATAAGGATGATGATGTCTTATGACGCTAACACCCAAAGCTGATTGCGGGCTAACGCTTCTGAGATCCTTGAAATCATTAACTCAATCCTCTCAATTCCCCCATTTGGATTCCACTTCTTTATACAGCTGTTTGGAGAGAAATAGAAACCCGGAGGGATGAATTATTCTGAAGCTACCAAAGACGCAAGGTTGAACATGAGCAGTTGAGAGGTACTGTCTTGACTGGAAGCACCTGTTAAAAGCGGTGAAGGATAGACATGGAGAGAGGATGGAAGAAGCAGGAGAGGCTGTGGCATGAAATTAGTCAGGAGGGGAGGGTGAAGGATCAAGGATTCCAGATTCCACGTCAAACGTAAAGTGCTCTGGTGGTAGATGACAACGGGGGGTGTGGTGTGAGTCAACTGAACTGATGGTCTTGAAGTTCTCAGAAGAGTTGACAGACTCCCTTTTAAAAACTCATAAGGCAGGAGACTTTTCTGCCAAGGAAAGAGAACTTGCAGCTGGTCCTGGAGTAACCGTCCTCCTTGCAATACCCTGCAGGCTGCTGTCGTGTCAGTGTCTCCCGTGCTGGGGACACTGCTGTGGGCCACGTCTTGCGTAGGAGAACGCCCTGCTCGCAGGGTCTCCTTGAATCATCTCGGTCTCGGGAACGATATGGAGACACAGTTGACTCAATGCTGCCCATTCCTACTGTTGCACCTCCTGAGGACGGGTCGCTGATCCAGTGGACACATCCACATTTCTCTTCTCCGTCCAGGTTCCCAAGTTGCTGCTGACCTCCCGCACCTTCATGTTTCCAGACGTGCAGCTGTGGTTTTTAGAGCAAAGGAGCATCCTGCGCCTACTTGAATCACAACATAGGAGACCTCAAGCACAGGCATGGCTGAGCTCCCGGATTTCTTGGGGGTAGATGGGTGGGCAGGGTTCCCTGTGTTTAGTGTGTTTCTGTGCCGGCCTGGATGTGTGGGGGACCTTCAGCTCCGCAGCGCGCGAGTCAGCCGGCAGGCAGGGGTGGAGGGAGGCCGCGCACGTACCTTTGTCCTGAAGCTGCCAGACCTTGCCTGCTTGTGGCAGGTAAACTGCATGGTGGTCTCTCGCAGCCCATCAGTGGGCTCCTGGCCCCGAGGCCTGCCTCCTCCACATGCCCTGGCTGGTTGACCAGAAGCAGCTGCGGACGGAAAGCTGGTGGTGGTGCTCACTCCCCTCGCCCTTGCCCCTGGCCCTGCCAATTGGTTCTCCAACACTGTCCAGTATTTCATAATCCATAATACTGGGATCGAAACTGAAGGTGGCTATAGGGATTTTCAGGACAAGACTTACTCTTTGTCATAGGCAGAGTCAGGACACAGTTTTAGGACAGGTCCCATTTGTGCAGAGATCCCAAGCCTGGCCTCCATCTTGGTCGTCGCCCTGGTCGCACGTGGCCACCAGGGGGCAGTCCTCCCGGAGAGGCGCTTCATTAGCCCACCCTTCCACCTGATCCTGCTTTCTGTTTCCTTTTCGCCACAGCTGCTATTACATCACATTGGATGGAAATCAGAACAAAGCCTCTCTTGCCGTTGCTCCTGCCAAACCTAGAGATTTCATTTTAGTTTTGCGTTCTACTCGCGATGTGCTGCCCTTTAGAGAAACCTTTAAGCTGAGACACAAACGAACGGAAAGCTGTTGCGTGAACAGGCTGAGAGGTCAAGAGATGAGTGCCAGGGGTGCCACGGGTACCGTCCGGACTTCTGCCTTACAGAGGAAGGAAACCGCTAGGAGGGCAACGTGTCCTAGAATGCGGAGGGGGAGGGCAGGGACGGGTGCCAGAAGGTTAAAGAAATAGCATGTTCTTCTCCACTTCCACCTAGAGACTTATTCTCAACTCTCACATATTCACACAAGCCACCGTTTCATCACTGAATATAAACAAAAACCCTTCTTTGCAATGGGGAATGAACTGGTCGGCCTTCTGTAGATTTCACTAGACAAGTCCGGTTTTGGAGGCTGCCACCTTTGGAAACGACATACTGTTCCCGAGAATTCTGCAGAAAGGCACAAACAATATTCTCATAAGTAGCAGTCGTCAGAATTAAAACAAGACGGTATGTACCATATTTAAGTCGTCCCTTTATGGAGAATGCATGCTGGGTGCCTTTACGGGCATGAGTTCAGTTAATCTTCACAGTATTCTGTTATACTTGTTAAACCTATCAAACACTGGAGAAAAAGAAATGGGGTAAAATGCTACTGTAGTCACAGGGTCACAATGAGGACCTAAGGAGCCTAATTAATAAAACCAGTCATTCCAAAAAAAAAAAAAACATTCTTTCATCAGTAGTAATAGACAATGTGATGAAGGATTTAATGAGTTATCTATTCCTGCCTAGTGAATTATTGAAGCTGAGCAGCTCCCTGATATACAAGGTAGTAAGAACCAAGACAGGACAGACCATTGTCTGTAATGAAGTCAGGATTCCAAAGAATACAGTATTCAACCCATTAAGAAGGTTTGCCAAAACATCAAACCCATGAAATCATTCCGGAAGAAACATACGGCAGAAAAGGGCAAACTAGGCACAGAAAAACGGACCCCATTATCCCCAGATCCCATGCTATATTCTCCTCCACTTCAGACGCACTGACTTCTCTTATTTATGCTCCCATCGGCTCCAGAGTGGTCTCTGCTTATGATTCCCCCCAACCGACTCTCATGAGGTCCGCAAAGGCATCTAGTTTCCTGACACGCCAGGCAGTTTCAATCCACATCTTCCAGGAATCCACTGATGGTCTTCGAAGCACATCTCTGTCCTTAAATATACTCATCGGCATCCTCTCTTATTATCCACGTACTGTCCGACCATGAGTCCACTGTCTCCTTTGTGGCTCTTCTCTCCCCTCCCTTTAATGGTTGGAGAGCCTCAGAATCAAGTTCATGTGTGTTTCTCACACTACACGGTCTGCCCGCATGAACACCTCTGTTGCTGGCCTTCCCTGCTAGATATGGACCTCAGCCATGGCATTTCTTGTCAAACGCAAGATCACCTCTCCCCTGACAGTGGACATTTGTGCCTGCATGTCTACCAGTCCCCTGTCGAAGGTTCCCCAGCTTTTATGGGTACTTCCTGACCTTCTCCATTCCAGCATCAGGTGAGAGAATTCACTTCCTTCCCTTCTTCGTTATAACACTAAGTCTGAGCATTGTTCTCAGATTCCAGTCCCAACAACAACCAAGATGTAGACAACAGGACCTTTCTTTGTCATGTCCTATAGCCTAAGGGCAACGTACAACTTGTCTTAGAGGAAGTCAGTGGTTGCTGCAGATGTTCGTGATCTGATGGATAAAGGCATTCTGCTGACCATTTTCTTTTTAGACATTTTATTTATTTACTTGAGAGAGAGAGCATGAGACAAGGGTGGGTTAGAGGGAGTAGCAGACTCCCCGCAGGACAGGGATCCTGACTCGGCACTCGATCCTGGGACTCCCGGGTCATGACCTGAGCCAAAGGCAGTCGCTCAACCAACTGAGCCGCCCAGGAGCCGATCTGCCGACCATTTTTCAGCCAAGCTGCAATTAGCCGTGGTGTTACTCTTTGAACGCTTCCCATAGTGAAAGTTCAATTAAAAAAAAGAGAGATAAACTGATTAAATATAAGAATACATTTTATTCTATTGCTGACACCTACAGCTGCACATACTAATATATGAATAGAAATCTTATAAATATTTACATAAATAAATATTTAAATAGATAAATAGATATGAGCATGGTCAGCTGTAAGCCACTACAGCTTGTAGAGTTGACATGTCGCTTAATACTTCTGAAAACCTTTAACAAATGGTATCTGTTGATGTCACCATAACAGCAGAAATGACAGTCTTTGACACGGAAGAACCAGGGAAAGTGTGATATTATTCGTCAGAGGGAATCATTTCCATGGCGACCCGGGTCTCATTTCTTGCTCCTTAACCTTTCTTGCAAGATCGTTGATGCAAACAAGGAGCTCGTGATTTCTGCTCTGACAATCTCCCAGGCACAAGGGCTGTATTGCTTCTCTTGCAGATAGAGGGAGATCCTCTGGAAGTAGTTCCTCAGGATGGAGTCCACCTTCCTGAGGGGAGTCTCTGCCACCCCCGCCTCCTGCATGGCACAGGCTTCCAGGTGAGTCAGCTGCTCAGAAAGTCCCGAGCAGAACTCCTCTAGGAGGGTCTCGTTCCAAGCAGCAGATGAGGCCCCTGTGCAGAAGAGGTGGAAGATCCTCTGGTTCATCCCATGGACGACAGAGAGGGCTTGAGCCTTCTGCAACTGCTTGCCATCAAGCACCTCCTGCGGGAAGGCAAAGGCCCTTGCGTACTTGTCACAAGAGCTAGCAGACATTCTCCTCATTTGTCCCAGGAGCGTCAAGGCCCTCCAGGCGAACAGGCCATGGTTCGGAGGCAGGTCACATCCCAGAGAGCAGAGGGAGTGGCAGCTGAGCACCCCCAGGGCCACCAAGAAGGGAAAGGGCAGGGCCATTGGGGAACCTGCGAGACGCTGCTTGGCTGGCCTGGCTGGGGTGGGCAAGTCTGGGAACCGTAGCTCTGGGTTCTCTGACCATCTTCCCTTGTGTGTGTGGCTTAAGTAGGGGACAGAGGAGTTTTCAATTTCTGAACGTTTCCCTTACTTTCTACTTCTCTTTTTGCTTTCCTTTCTGCACTTTCTCTTTGGATTTACAGCATCGGATTCCCAACCATTTTTTAGTTTTTCCAATATTATCTCTTGCCTCTAGAGTCTTCGTTGATGTGTTTAATTGGACATTCCATGAAAACTTCATAGCATGGATGCACAGTATATCTCGTTACAGAGTGTATTCATATGTGTGCTTTATAGGTAAAACAGAAAGTATAAAGTTTATCCACGTCAGCGTTAAGAATGACTAAAAATGTTAAGCTGAAAGTTAAATTTTAACATTATTGATGCTTAAGTATAGAAGTAAATTGGACGAGTGACTGTAATTTACTTACAGAAATAAATTGTAATACATAAAGTACATATGCAAATTAACAGTTTCTGAAAAGACATAAAGATTTTGGTGTACTTAAACAGGTAAACTCCTTCCAAATTGCTAAAGCAAGTGAAAGGTTAAATTATTATTAACATCTCTTCTTAGTGTCCTCAATTTTAATGTTGCCTCATATGACACAATCATTTGTATCTTCACCTGCTACTAGATACTCTTGAAGGCATTGTCAAAATATGTTTTCTGTGTAGCACTAGGTAATTACTGATGTGTTGAATAAGTGTTGTACAACTAAATCGTAAAATATAATCCGTTTGCATTTTATTGTCAAAGCCTGCGTCACATCAAGGCTCAGACAAGCAACATGCACACGACATCCGATGGCAGCTCGCAAGTAAGCACAGATCGCCTCTCCACGTCAGACTTTGAGATCTAGGAAATGATGGCGACAGACTCCTTCAGTCCTAAGTTATTCCTCTGATTCCTAGGTTTGTCGCACTGATCTTGCAGACCGTTTGGGTATCGTCCAAGTATTCTATGTCATCCTTTCTTGCGTTATAGCCAGGAAAATCCAATGCGAGACAGTAAATACTAAGGTTTTGTTAGACCGCTCCAAGGCTGTGCCAGTGTCCCCCAGCAGGAAGCCTGGTTCTTGTCTGGATGCGGAGGTGTGAAGGTTCTAATTGCAGATAAATGGATTTTCCCAGCCACACCTCCCTGACAAGGTAGTTCTCACCTCTACTAACATTTGTCCTCTGGAGTGACTGAGTGGCTTCCACCCAAGCTCTCCTGGACTCACTCCCTGAGGGCAGGCTGAGCATGTCCTGAGGACTCTAGACGCCCCTGCTGTGCAGGGGCCCGTTTCCTTGTCAGCAAACCAATGACTGGCCCTAGATCCTTGCCCTTGCCCCTGGAGTGTTTGTGCTGGGGACCTTATCTCTCGGTGCTCACCTCCTCCTCTCCTGACCGGGTGTCAAAATGTCAACAGCCCTCAGATGCTAAGGGTGAGCTTTTGTTTTCTCCAAGGAGAGGAAAGACCCCACTGTAATCATTGTACCTGGAGTAAGGGAATACATTTATTTTGCCACCGCAATTCTTATTTTTCAATTTTGAAAGCTTTTTTTAACTAGGCTCCAGCCACAGGGTGGAGCCCGACCTGGGGCTTGAACTCACAGTGTGAGATCAAGACCTGAGGTGAGAGTCAGAATCAGATCCTCAACGGACTGAGCCACTCAGGCTCCCCTAGTGTTCTAATTTTACTTAAACTATGGTACACCTCTTTGGCTTAAAATGTCTGGACTGGGCACGGGGCATTCACGGATTGTGTCTCCCAGGAGAAACTTCCAGCACAGAAAGTAATGACTTTCAGTAGTTCATTCAGTCTGCGTCTTTCTATTAGGCATCTTTGTCTGGTCGTTTCTGGTGCTCAGAATGCAGAGGGGGTGAGGCCCAGGCTATGATGTCAGGGAGAAACAGCCTTCTTGCCTTTCCTGATTCATGATATTGCATTTTCACTTGAAGGTAACAACAACAAAAAGAATTTGAATATCTTCATTTTACCACAGTGCGTTCCTGGACACACCCCGACTTGCTGCTCCCGCATCCTGTTCGGCATCATCGTGAGGATCATAGAAAGGGAAGGAAAAGAAAGATCAAGGGGCTGCCCTGGGTTTCTCTGTCATTTTCAAGACATTAGTTTTCTGTTTCTCATTTCAACTTTCCTAGAAAGCAAAACATGACAGTGGTGTATGGGGCGGGCGGGGGTGGGAGACAAATGTTCCATCTGAATGTCACAGAAGTGAAAGACAGGCCTCTGCTGAGAAAAATGGCAAAGGGTACGTCAGCAAAATTCAACGCAGCAACACTGGGGACCAGCAGCTCTGGCAGAGGGGGAGAATGAAGGCTGTACGGAATTACCCCACGTCAAGGCAGTGGCTGCCTCGGCCAGGCTCACACAAGACCAAGTCCTGGGTCCCGGGCGGCCCTCAGCTTTCCAAGACCAGCCAACTGATTTTTCTGTCATTCAATCCACATATGCTCAGCTCTGAGGAGAGATGAGAAGAGTCCCACCAACCAGCTCACAAGAGAATGGCGACCAGAACCCCAGCGGCTCACCCTCTGAGGAAGGAGAGAGGATACTCGCCCTGCCTGAGCGCTCTACCTCGTTGATCAATCCACTCAGGCAAGGAAAAGATTGCCTTGGGAAATCCAGCATTAAGACAAAGGGAACTGGATGATCCTAAACGATTCTGCTCTTCATCTGGATAAGAATAAGGATGATGATGTCTTATGACGCTAACACCCAAAGCTGATTGCGGGCTAACGCTTCTGAGATCCTTGAAATCATTAACTCAATCCTCTCAATTCCCCCATTTGGATTCCACTTCTTTATACAGCTGTTTGGAGAGAAATAGAAACCCGGAGGGATGAATTATTCTGAAGCTACCAAAGACGCAAGGTTGAACATGAGCAGTTGAGAGGTACTGTCTTGACTGGAAGCACCTGTTAAAAGCGGTGAAGGATAGACATGGAGAGAGGATGGAAGAAGCAGGAGAGGCTGTGGCATGAAATTAGTCAGGAGGGGAGGGTGAAGGATCAAGGATTCCAGATTCCACGTCAAACGTAAAGTGCTCTGGTGGTAGATGACAACGGGGGGTGTGGTGTGAGTCAACTGAACTGATGGTCTTGAAGTTCTCAGAAGAGTTGACAGACTCCCTTTTAAAAACTCATAAGGCAGGAGACTTTTCTGCCAAGGAAAGAGAACTTGCAGCTGGTCCTGGAGTAACCGTCCTCCTTGCAATACCCTGCAGGCTGCTGTCGTGTCAGTGTCTCCCGTGCTGGGGACACTGCTGTGGGCCACGTCTTGCGTAGGAGAACGCCCTGCTCGCAGGGTCTCCTTGAATCATCTCGGTCTCGGGAACGATATGGAGACACAGTTGACTCAATGCTGCCCATTCCTACTGTTGCACCTCCTGAGGACGGGTCGCTGATCCAGTGGACACATCCACATTTCTCTTCTCCGTCCAGGTTCCCAAGTTGCTGCTGACCTCCCGCACCTTCATGTTTCCAGACGTGCAGCTGTGGTTTTTAGAGCAAAGGAGCATCCTGCGCCTACTTGAATCACAACATAGGAGACCTCAAGCACAGGCATGGCTGAGCTCCCGGATTTCTTGGGGGTAGATGGGTGGGCAGGGTTCCCTGTGTTTAGTGTGTTTCTGTGCCGGCCTGGATGTGTGGGGGACCTTCAGCTCCGCAGCGCGCGAGTCAGCCGGCAGGCAGGGGTGGAGGGAGGCCGCGCACGTACCTTTGTCCTGAAGCTGCCAGACCTTGCCTGCTTGTGGCAGGTAAACTGCATGGTGGTCTCTCGCAGCCCATCAGTGGGCTCCTGGCCCCGAGGCCTGCCTCCTCCACATGCCCTGGCTGGTTGACCAGAAGCAGCTGCGGACGGAAAGCTGGTGGTGGTGCTCACTCCCCTCGCCCTTGCCCCTGGCCCTGCCAATTGGTTCTCCAACACTGTCCAGTATTTCATAATCCATAATACTGGGATCGAAACTGAAGGTGGCTATAGGGATTTTCAGGACAAGACTTACTCTTTGTCATAGGCAGAGTCAGGACACAGTTTTAGGACAGGTCCCATTTGTGCAGAGATCCCAAGCCTGGCCTCCATCTTGGTCGTCGCCCTGGTCGCACGTGGCCACCAGGGGGCAGTCCTCCCGGAGAGGCGCTTCATTAGCCCACCCTTCCACCTGATCCTGCTTTCTGTTTCCTTTTCGCCACAGCTGCTATTACATCACATTGGATGGAAATCAGAACAAAGCCTCTCTTGCCGTTGCTCCTGCCAAACCTAGAGATTTCATTTTAGTTTTGCGTTCTACTCGCGATGTGCTGCCCTTTAGAGAAACCTTTAAGCTGAGACACAAACGAACGGAAAGCTGTTGCGTGAACAGGCTGAGAGGTCAAGAGATGAGTGCCAGGGGTGCCACGGGTACCGTCCGGACTTCTGCCTTACAGAGGAAGGAAACCGCTAGGAGGGCAACGTGTCCTAGAATGCGGAGGGGGAGGGCAGGGACGGGTGCCAGAAGGTTAAAGAAATAGCATGTTCTTCTCCACTTCCACCTAGAGACTTATTCTCAACTCTCACATATTCACACAAGCCACCGTTTCATCACTGAATATAAACAAAAACCCTTCTTTGCAATGGGGAATGAACTGGTCGGCCTTCTGTAGATTTCACTAGACAAGTCCGGTTTTGGAGGCTGCCACCTTTGGAAACGACATACTGTTCCCGAGAATTCTGCAGAAAGGCACAAACAATATTCTCATAAGTAGCAGTCGTCAGAATTAAAACAAGACGGTATGTACCATATTTAAGTCGTCCCTTTATGGAGAATGCATGCTGGGTGCCTTTACGGGCATGAGTTCAGTTAATCTTCACAGTATTCTGTTATACTTGTTAAACCTATCAAACACTGGAGAAAAAGAAATGGGGTAAAATGCTACTGTAGTCACAGGGTCACAATGAGGACCTAAGGAGCCTAATTAATAAAACCAGTCATTCCAAAAAAAAAAAAAACATTCTTTCATCAGTAGTAATAGACAATGTGATGAAGGATTTAATGAGTTATCTATTCCTGCCTAGTGAATTATTGAAGCTGAGCAGCTCCCTGATATACAAGGTAGTAAGAACCAAGACAGGACAGACCATTGTCTGTAATGAAGTCAGGATTCCAAAGAATACAGTATTCAACCCATTAAGAAGGTTTGCCAAAACATCAAACCCATGAAATCATTCCGGAAGAAACATACGGCATAAAAGGGCAAACTAGGCACAGAAAAACGGACCCCATTATCCCCAGATCCCATGCTATATTCTCCTCCACTTCAGACGCACTGACTTCTCTTATTTATGCTCCCATCGGCTCCAGAGTGGTCTCTGCTTATGATTCCCCCCAACCGACTCTCATGAGGTCCGCAAAGGCATCTAGTTTCCTGACACGCCAGGCAGTTTCAATCCACATCTTCCAGGAATCCACTGATGGTCTTCGAAGCACATCTCTGTCCTTAAATATACTCATCGGCATCCTCTCTTATTATCCACGTACTGTCCGACCATGAGTCCACTGTCTCCTTTGTGGCTCTTCTCTCCCCTCCCTTTAATGGTTGGAGAGCCTCAGAATCAAGTTCATGTGTGTTTCTCACACTACACGGTCTGCCCGCATGAACACCTCTGTTGCTGGCCTTCCCTGCTAGATATGGACCTCAGCCATGGCATTTCTTGTCAAACGCAAGATCACCTCTCCCCTGACAGTGGACATTTGTGCCTGCATGTCTACCAGTCCCCTGTCGAAGGTTCCCCAGCTTTTATGGGTACTTCCTGACCTTCTCCATTCCAGCATCAGGTGAGAGAATTCACTTCCTTCCCTTCTTCGTTATAACACTAAGTCTGAGCATTGTTCTCAGATTCCAGTCCCAACAACAACCAAGATGTAGACAACAGGACCTTTCTTTGTCATGTCCTATAGCCTAAGGGCAACGTACAACTTGTCTTAGAGGAAGTCAGTGGTTGCTGCAGATGTTCGTGATCTGATGGATAAAGGCATTCTGCTGACCATTTTCTTTTTAGACATTTTATTTATTTACTTGAGAGAGAGAGCATGAGACAAGGGTGGGTTAAAGGGAGTAGCAGACTCCCCGCAGGACAGGGATCCTGACTCGGCACTCGATCCTGGGACTCCCGGGTCATGACCTGAGCCAAAGGCAGTCGCTCAACCAACTGAGCCGCCCAGGAGCCGATCTGCCGACCATTTTTCAGCCAAGCTGCAATTAGCCGTGGTGTTACTCTTTGAACGCTTCCCATAGTGAAAGTTCAATTAAAAAAAAGAGAGATAAACTGATTAAATATAAGAATACATTTTATTCTATTGCTGACACCTACAGCTGCACATACTAATATATGAATAGAAATCTTATAAATATTTACATAAATAAATATTTAAATAGATAAATAGATATGAGCATGGTCAGCTGTAAGCCACTACAGCTTGTAGAGTTGACATGTCGCTTAATACTTCTGAAAACCTTTAACAAATGGTATCTGTTGATGTCACCATAACAGCAGAAATGACAGTCTTTGACACGGAAGAACCAGGGAAAGTGTGATATTATTCGTCAGAGGGAATCATTTCCATGGCGACCCGGGTCTCATTTCTTGCTCCTTAACCTTTCTTGCAAGATCGTTGATGCAAACAAGGAGCTCGTGATTTCTGCTCTGACAATCTCCCAGGCACAAGGGCTGTATTGCTTCTCTTGCAGATAGAGGGAGATCCTCTGGAAGTAGTTCCTCAGGATGGAGTCCACCTTCCTGAGGGGAGTCTCTGCCACCCCCGCCTCCTGCATGGCACAGGCTTCCAGGTGAGTCAGCTGCTCAGAAAGTCCCGAGCAGAACTCCTCTAGGAGGGTCTCGTTCCAAGCAGCAGATGAGGCCCCTGTGCAGAAGAGGTGGAAGATCCTCTGGTTCATCCCATGGACGACAGAGAGGGCTTGAGCCTTCTGCAACTGCTTGCCATCAAGCACCTCCTGCGGGAAGGCAAAGGCCCTTGCGTACTTGTCACAAGAGCTAGCAGACATTCTCCTCATTTGTCCCAGGAGCGTCAAGGCCCTCCAGGCGAACAGGCCATGGTTCGGAGGCAGGTCACATCCCAGAGAGCAGAGGGAGTGGCAGCTGAGCACCCCCAGGGCCACCAAGAAGGGAAAGGGCAGGGCCATTGGGGAACCTGCGAGACGCTGCTTGGCTGGCCTGGCTGGGGTGGGCAAGTCTGGGAACCGTAGCTCTGGGTTCTCTGACCATCTTCCCTTGTGTGTGTGGCTTAAGTAGGGGACAGAGGAGTTTTCAATTTCTGAACGTTTCCCTTACTTTCTACTTCTCTTTTTGCTTTCCTTTCTGCACTTTCTCTTTGGATTTACAGCATCGGATTCCCAACCATTTTTTAGTTTTTCCAATATTATCTCTTGCCTCTAGAGTCTTCGTTGATGTGTTTAATTGGACATTCCATGAAAACTTCATAGCATGGATGCACAGTATATCTCGTTACAGAGTGTATTCATATGTGTGCTTTATAGGTAAAACAGAAAGTATAAAGTTTATCCACGTCAGCGTTAAGAATGACTAAAAATGTTAAGCTGAAAGTTAAATTTTAACATTATTGATGCTTAAGTATAGAAGTAAATTGGACGAGTGACTGTAATTTACTTACAGAAATAAATTGTAATACATAAAGTACATATGCAAATTAACAGTTTCTGAAAAGACATAAAGATTTTGGTGTACTTAAACAGGTAAACTCCTTCCAAATTGCTAAAGCAAGTGAAAGGTTAAATTATTATTAACATCTCTTCTTAGTGTCCTCAATTTTAATGTTGCCTCATATGACACAATCATTTGTATCTTCACCTGCTACTAGATACTCTTGAAGGCATTGTCAAAATATGTTTTCTGTGTAGCACTAGGTAATTACTGATGTGTTGAATAAGTGTTGTACAACTAAATCGTAAAATATAATCCGTTTGCATTTTATTGTCAAAGCCTGCGTCACATCAAGGCTCAGACAAGCAACATGCACACGACATCCGATGGCAGCTCGCAAGTAAGCACAGATCGCCTCTCCACGTCAGACTTTGAGATCTAGGAAATGATGGCGACAGACTCCTTCAGTCCTAAGTTATTCCTCTGATTCCTAGGTTTGTCGCACTGATCTTGCAGACCGTTTGGGTATCGTCCAAGTATTCTATGTCATCCTTTCTTGCGTTATAGCCAGGAAAATCCAATGCGAGACAGTAAATACTAAGGTTTTGTTAGACCGCTCCAAGGCTGTGCCAGTGTCCCCCAGCAGGAAGCCTGGTTCTTGTCTGGATGCGGAGGTGTGAAGGTTCTAATTGCAGATAAATGGATTTTCCCAGCCACACCTCCCTGACAAGGTAGTTCTCACCTCTACTAACATTTGTCCTCTGGAGTGACTGAGTGGCTTCCACCCAAGCTCTCCTGGACTCACTCCCTGAGGGCAGGCTGAGCATGTCCTGAGGACTCTAGACGCCCCTGCTGTGCAGGGGCCCGTTTCCTTGTCAGCAAACCAATGACTGGCCCTAGATCCTTGCCCTTGCCCCTGGAGTGTTTGTGCTGGGGACCTTATCTCTCGGTGCTCACCTCCTCCTCTCCTGACCGGGTGTCAAAATGTCAACAGCCCTCAGATGCTAAGGGTGAGCTTTTGTTTTCTCCAAGGAGAGGAAAGACCCCACTGTAATCATTGTACCTGGAGTAAGGGAATACATTTATTTTGCCACCGCAATTCTTATTTTTCAATTTTGAAAGCTTTTTTTAACTAGGCTCCAGCCACAGGGTGGAGCCCGACCTGGGGCTTGAACTCACAGTGTGAGATCAAGACCTGAGGTGAGAGTCAGAATCAGATCCTCAACGGACTGAGCCACTCAGGCTCCCCTAGTGTTCTAATTTTACTTAAACTATGGTACACCTCTTTGGCTTAAAATGTCTGGACTGGGCACGGGGCATTCACGGATTGTGTCTCCCAGGAGAAACTTCCAGCACAGAAAGTAATGACTTTCAGTAGTTCATTCAGTCTGCGTCTTTCTATTAGGCATCTTTGTCTGGTCGTTTCTGGTGCTCAGAATGCAGAGGGGGTGAGGCCCAGGCTATGATGTCAGGGAGAAACAGCCTTCTTGCCTTTCCTGATTCATGATATTGCATTTTCACTTGAAGGTAACAACAACAAAAAGAATTTGAATATCTTCATTTTACCACAGTGCGTTCCTGGACACACCCCGACTTGCTGCTCCCGCATCCTGTTCGGCATCATCGTGAGGATCATAGAAAGGGAAGGAAAAGAAAGATCAAGGGGCTGCCCTGGGTTTCTCTGTCATTTTCAAGACATTAGTTTTCTGTTTCTCATTTCAACTTTCCTAGAAAGCAAAACATGACAGTGGTGTATGGGGCGGGCGGGGGTGGGAGACAAATGTTCCATCTGAATGTCACAGAAGTGAAAGACAGGCCTCTGCTGAGAAAAATGGCAAAGGGTACGTCAGCAAAATTCAACGCAGCAACACTGGGGACCAGCAGCTCTGGCAGAGGGGGAGAATGAAGGCTGTACGGAATTACCCCACGTCAAGGCAGTGGCTGCCTCGGCCAGGCTCACACAAGACCAAGTCCTGGGTCCCGGGCGGCCCTCAGCTTTCCAAGACCAGCCAACTGATTTTTCTGTCATTCAATCCACATATGCTCAGCTCTGAGGAGAGATGAGAAGAGTCCCACCAACCAGCTCACAAGAGAATGGCGACCAGAACCCCAGCGGCTCACCCTCTGAGGAAGGAGAGAGGATACTCGCCCTGCCTGAGCGCTCTACCTCGTTGATCAATCCACTCAGGCAAGGAAAAGATTGCCTTGGGAAATCCAGCATTAAGACAAAGGGAACTGGATGATCCTAAACGATTCTGCTCTTCATCTGGATAAGAATAAGGATGATGATGTCTTATGACGCTAACACCCAAAGCTGATTGCGGGCTAACGCTTCTGAGATCCTTGAAATCATTAACTCAATCCTCTCAATTCCCCCATTTGGATTCCACTTCTTTATACAGCTGTTTGGAGAGAAATAGAAACCCGGAGGGATGAATTATTCTGAAGCTACCAAAGACGCAAGGTTGAACATGAGCAGTTGAGAGGTACTGTCTTGACTGGAAGCACCTGTTAAAAGCGGTGAAGGATAGACATGGAGAGAGGATGGAAGAAGCAGGAGAGGCTGTGGCATGAAATTAGTCAGGAGGGGAGGGTGAAGGATCAAGGATTCCAGATTCCACGTCAAACGTAAAGTGCTCTGGTGGTAGATGACAACGGGGGGTGTGGTGTGAGTCAACTGAACTGATGGTCTTGAAGTTCTCAGAAGAGTTGACAGACTCCCTTTTAAAAACTCATAAGGCAGGAGACTTTTCTGCCAAGGAAAGAGAACTTGCAGCTGGTCCTGGAGTAACCGTCCTCCTTGCAATACCCTGCAGGCTGCTGTCGTGTCAGTGTCTCCCGTGCTGGGGACACTGCTGTGGGCCACGTCTTGCGTAGGAGAACGCCCTGCTCGCAGGGTCTCCTTGAATCATCTCGGTCTCGGGAACGATATGGAGACACAGTTGACTCAATGCTGCCCATTCCTACTGTTGCACCTCCTGAGGACGGGTCGCTGATCCAGTGGACACATCCACATTTCTCTTCTCCGTCCAGGTTCCCAAGTTGCTGCTGACCTCCCGCACCTTCATGTTTCCAGACGTGCAGCTGTGGTTTTTAGAGCAAAGGAGCATCCTGCGCCTACTTGAATCACAACATAGGAGACCTCAAGCACAGGCATGGCTGAGCTCCCGGATTTCTTGGGGGTAGATGGGTGGGCAGGGTTCCCTGTGTTTAGTGTGTTTCTGTGCCGGCCTGGATGTGTGGGGGACCTTCAGCTCCGCAGCGCGCGAGTCAGCCGGCAGGCAGGGGTGGAGGGAGGCCGCGCACGTACCTTTGTCCTGAAGCTGCCAGACCTTGCCTGCTTGTGGCAGGTAAACTGCATGGTGGTCTCTCGCAGCCCATCAGTGGGCTCCTGGCCCCGAGGCCTGCCTCCTCCACATGCCCTGGCTGGTTGACCAGAAGCAGCTGCGGACGGAAAGCTGGTGGTGGTGCTCACTCCCCTCGCCCTTGCCCCTGGCCCTGCCAATTGGTTCTCCAACACTGTCCAGTATTTCATAATCCATAATACTGGGATCGAAACTGAAGGTGGCTATAGGGATTTTCAGGACAAGACTTACTCTTTGTCATAGGCAGAGTCAGGACACAGTTTTAGGACAGGTCCCATTTGTGCAGAGATCCCAAGCCTGGCCTCCATCTTGGTCGTCGCCCTGGTCGCACGTGGCCACCAGGGGGCAGTCCTCCCGGAGAGGCGCTTCATTAGCCCACCCTTCCACCTGATCCTGCTTTCTGTTTCCTTTTCGCCACAGCTGCTATTACATCACATTGGATGGAAATCAGAACAAAGCCTCTCTTGCCGTTGCTCCTGCCAAACCTAGAGATTTCATTTTAGTTTTGCGTTCTACTCGCGATGTGCTGCCCTTTAGAGAAACCTTTAAGCTGAGACACAAACGAACGGAAAGCTGTTGCGTGAACAGGCTGAGAGGTCAAGAGATGAGTGCCAGGGGTGCCACGGGTACCGTCCGGACTTCTGCCTTACAGAGGAAGGAAACCGCTAGGAGGGCAACGTGTCCTAGAATGCGGAGGGGGAGGGCAGGGACGGGTGCCAGAAGGTTAAAGAAATAGCATGTTCTTCTCCACTTCCACCTAGAGACTTATTCTCAACTCTCACATATTCACACAAGCCACCGTTTCATCACTGAATATAAACAAAAACCCTTCTTTGCAATGGGGAATGAACTGGTCGGCCTTCTGTAGATTTCACTAGACAAGTCCGGTTTTGGAGGCTGCCACCTTTGGAAAGGACATACTGTTCCCGAGAATTCTGCAGAAAGACACAAACAATATTCTCATAAGTAGCAGTCGTCAGAATTAAAACAAGACGGTATGTACCATATTTAAGTCGTCCCTTTATGGAGAATGCATGCTGGGTGCCTTTACGGGCATGAGTTCAGTTAATCTTCACAGTATTCTGTTATACTTGTTAAACCTATCAAACACTGGAGAAAAAGAAATGGGGTAAAATGCTACTGTAGTCACAGGGTCACAATGAGGACCTAAGGAGCCTAATTAATAAAACCAGTCATTCCAAAAAAAAAACCATTCTTTCATCAGTAGTAATAGACAATCTGATGAAGGATTTAATGAGTTATCTATTCCTGCCTAGTGAATTATTGAAGCTGAGCAGCTCCCTGATATACAAGGTAGTAAGAACCAAGACAGGACAGACCATTGTCTGTAATGAAGTCAGGATTCCAAAGAATACAGTATTCAACCCATTAAGAAGGTTTGCCAAAACATCAAACCCATGAAATCATTCCGGAAGAAACATACGGCATAAAAGGGCAAACTAGGCACAGAAAAACGGACCCCATTATCCCCAGATCCCATGCTATATTCTCCGCCACTTCAGACGCACTGACTTCTCTTATTTATGCTCCCATCGGCTCCAGAGTGGTCTCTGCTTATGATTCCCCCCAACCGACTCTCATGAGGTCCGCAAAGGCATCTAGTTTCCTGACACGCCAGGCAGTTTCAATCCACATCTTCCAGGAATCCACTGATGGTCTTCGAAGCACATCTCTGTCCTTAAATATACTCATCGGCATCCTCTCTTATTATCCACGTACTGTCCGACCATGAGTCCACTGTCTCCTTTGTGGCTCTTCTCTCCCCTCCCTTTAATGGTTGGAGAGCCTCAGAATCAAGTTCATGTGTGTTTCTCACACTACACGGTCTGCCCGCATGAACACCTCTGTTGCTGGCCTTCCCTGCTAGATATGGACCTCAGCCATGGCATTTCTTGTCAAACGCAAGATCACCTCTCCCCTGACACTGGACATTTGTGCCTGCATGTCTACCAGTCCCCTGTCGAAGGTTCCCCAGCTTTTATGGGTACTTCCTGACCTTCTCCATTCCAGCATCAGGTGAGAGAATTCACTTCCTTCCCTTCTTCGTTATAACACTAAGTCTGAGCATTGTTCTCAGATTCCAGTCCCAACAACAACCAAGATGTAGACAACAGGACCTTTCTTTGTCATGTCCTATAGCCTAAGGGCAACGTACAACTTGTCTTAGAGGAAGTCAGTGGTTGCTGCAGATGTTCGTGATCTGATGGATAAAGGCATTCTGCTGACCATTTTCTTTTTAGACATTTTATTTATTTACTTGAGAGAGAGAGCATGAGACAAGGGTGGGTTAGAGGGAGTAGCAGACTCCCCGCAGGACAGGGATCCTGACTCGGCACTCGATCCTGGGACTCCCGGGTCATGACCTGAGCCAAAGGCAGTCGCTCAACCAACTGAGCCGCCCAGGAGCCGATCTGCCGACCATTTTTCAGCCAAGCTGCAATTAGCCGTGGTGTTACTCTTTGAACGCTTCCCATAGTGAAAGTTCAATTAAAAAAAAGAGAGATAAACTGATTAAATATAAGAATACATTTTATTCTATTGCTGACACCTACAGCTGCACATACTAATATATGAATAGAAATCTTATAAATATTTACATAAATAAATATTTAAATAGATAAATAGATATGAGCATGGTCAGCTGTAAGCCACTACAGCT
Organism: Eumetopias jubatus; assembly: GCF_037043125.1. Classification (NCBI taxonomy): domain Eukaryota; kingdom Metazoa; phylum Chordata; class Mammalia; order Carnivora; family Otariidae; genus Eumetopias; species Eumetopias jubatus. The sequence continues at coordinate 47,131,753 of NW_028274821.1, read as the reverse complement.
TGTAGAGTTGACATGTCGCTTAATACTTCTGAAAACCTTTAACAAATGGTATCTGTTGATGTCACCATAACAGCAGAAATGACAGTCTTTGACACGGAAGAACCAGGGAAAGTGTGATATTATTCGTCAGAGGGAATCATTTCCATGGCGACCCGGGTCTCATTTCTTGCTCCTTAACCTTTCTTGCAAGATCGTTGATGCAAACAAGGAGCTCGTGATTTCTGCTCTGACAATCTCCCAGGCACAAGGGCTGTATTGCTTCTCTTGCAGATAGAGGGAGATCCTCTGGAAGTAGTTCCTCAGGATGGAGTCCACCTTCCTGAGGGGAGTCTCTGCCACCCCCGCCTCCTGCATGGCACAGGCTTCCAGGTGAGTCAGCTGCTCAGAAAGTCCCGAGCAGAACTCCTCTAGGAGGGTCTCGTTCCAAGCAGCAGATGAGGCCCCTGTGCAGAAGAGGTGGAAGATCCTCTGGTTCATCCCATGGACGACAGAGAGGGCTTGAGCCTTCTGCAACTGCTTGCCATCAAGCACCTCCTGCGGGAAGGCAAAGGCCCTTGCGTACTTGTCACAAGAGCTAGCAGACATTCTCCTCATTTGTCCCAGGAGCGTCAAGGCCCTCCAGGCGAACAGGCCATGGTTCGGAGGCAGGTCACATCCCAGAGAGCAGAGGGAGTGGCAGCTGAGCACCCCCAGGGCCACCAAGAAGGGAAAGGGCAGGGCCATTGGGGAACCTGCGAGACGCTGCTTGGCTGGCCTGGCTGGGGTGGGCAAGTCTGGGAACCGTAGTTCTGGGTTCTCTGACCATCTTCCCTTGTGTGTGTGGCTTAAGTAGGGGACAGAGGAGTTTTCAATTTCTGAACGTTTCCCTTACTTTCTACTTCTCTTTTTGCTTTCCTTTCTGCACTTTCTCTTTGGATTTACAGCATCGGATTCCCAACCATTTTTTAGTTTTTCCAATATTATCTCTTGCCTCTAGAGTCTTCGTTGATGTGTTTAATTGGACATTCCATGAAAACTTCATAGCATGGATGCACAGTATATCTCGTTACAGAGTGTATTCATATGTGTGCTTTATAGGTAAAACAGAAAGTATAAAGTTTATCCACGTCAGCGTTAAGAATGACTAAAAATGTTAAGCTGAAAGTTAAATTTTAACATTATTGATGCTTAAGTATAGAAGTAAATTGGACGAGTGACTGTAATTTACTTACAGAAATAAATTGTAATACATAAAGTACATATGCAAATTAACAGTTTCTGAAAAGACATAAAGATTTTGGTGTACTTAAACAGGTAAACTCCTTCCAAATTGCTAAAGCAAGTGAAAGGTTAAATTATTATTAACATCTCTTCTTAGTGTCCTCAATTTTAATGTTGCCTCATATGACACAATCATTTGTATCTTCACCTGCTACTAGATACTCTTGAAGGCATTGTCAAAATATGTTTTCTGTGTAGCACTAGGTAATTACTGATGTGTTGAATAAGTGTTGTACAACTAAATCGTAAAATATAATCCGTTTGCATTTTATTGTCAAAGCCTGCGTCACATCAAGGCTCAGACAAGCAACATGCACACGACATCCGATGGCAGCTCGCAAGTAAGCACAGATCGCCTCTCCACGTCAGACTTTGAGATCTAGGAAATGATGGCGACAGACTCCTTCAGTCCTAAGTTATTCCTCTGATTCCTAGGTTTGTCGCACTGATCTTGCAGACCGTTTGGGTATCGTCCAAGTATTCTATGTCATCCTTTCTTGCGTTATAGCCAGGAAAATCCAATGCGAGACAGTAAATACTAAGGTTTTGTTAGACCGCTCCAAGGCTGTGCCAGTGTCCCCCAGCAGGAAGCCTGGTTCTTGTCTGGATGCGGAGGTGTGAAGGTTCTAATTGCAGATAAATGGATTTTCCCAGCCACACCTCCCTGACAAGGTAGTTCTCACCTCTACTAACATTTGTCCTCTGGAGTGACTGAGTGGCTTCCACCCAAGCTCTCCTGGACTCACTCCCTGAGGGCAGGCTGAGCATGTCCTGAGGACTCTAGACGCCCCTGCTGTGCAGGGGCCCGTTTCCTTGTCAGCAAACCAATGACTGGCCCTAGATCCTTGCCCTTGCCCCTGGAGTGTTTGTGCTGGGGACCTTATCTCTCGGTGCTCACCTCCTCCTCTCCTGACCGGGTGTCAAAATGTCAACAGCCCTCAGATGCTAAGGGTGAGCTTTTGTTTTCTCCAAGGAGAGGAAAGACCCCACTGTAATCATTGTACCTGGAGTAAGGGAATACATTTATTTTGCCACCGCAATTCTTATTTTTCAATTTTGAAAGCTTTTTTTAACTAGGCTCCAGCCACAGGGTGGAGCCCGACCTGGGGCTTGAACTCACAGTGTGAGATCAAGACCTGAGGTGAGAGTCAGAATCAGATCCTCAACGGACTGAGCCACTCAGGCTCCCCTAGTGTTCTAATTTTACTTAAACTATGGTACACCTCTTTGGCTTAAAATGTCTGGACTGGGCACGGGGCATTCACGGATTGTGTCTCCCAGGAGAAACTTCCAGCACAGAAAGTAATGACTTTCAGTAGTTCATTCAGTCTGCGTCTTTCTATTAGGCATCTTTGTCTGGTCGTTTCTGGTGCTCAGAATGCAGAGGGGGTGAGGCCCAGGCTATGATGTCAGGGAGAAACAGCCTTCTTGCCTTTCCTGATTCATGATATTGCATTTTCACTTGAAGGTAACAACAACAAAAAGAATTTGAATATCTTCATTTTACCACAGTGCGTTCCTGGACACACCCCGACTTGCTGCTCCCGCATCCTGTTCGGCATCATCGTGAGGATCATAGAAAGGGAAGGAAAAGAAAGATCAAGGGGCTGCCCTGGGTTTCTCTGTCATTTTCAAGACATTAGTTTTCTGTTTCTCATTTCAACTTTCCTAGAAAGCAAAACATGACAGTGGTGTATGGGGCGGGCGGGGGTGGGAGACAAATGTTCCATCTGAATGTCACAGAAGTGAAAGACAGGCCTCTGCTGAGAAAAATGGCAAAGGGTACGTCAGCAAAATTCAACGCAGCAACACTGGGGACCAGCAGCTCTGGCAGAGGGGGAGAATGAAGGCTGTACGGAATTACCCCACGTCAAGGCAGTGGCTGCCTCGGCCAGGCTCACACAAGACCAAGTCCTGGGTCCCGGGCGGCCCTCAGCTTTCCAAGACCAGCCAACTGATTTTTCTGTCATTCAATCCACATATGCTCAGCTCTGAGGAGAGATGAGAAGAGTCCCACCAACCAGCTCACAAGAGAATGGCGACCAGAACCCCAGCGGCTCACCCTCTGAGGAAGGAGAGAGGATACTCGCCCTGCCTGAGCGCTCTACCTCGTTGATCAATCCACTCAGGCAAGGAAAAGATTGCCTTGGGAAATCCAGCATTAAGACAAAGGGAACTGGATGATCCTAAACGATTCTGCTCTTCATCTGGATAAGAATAAGGATGATGATGTCTTATGACGCTAACACCCAAAGCTGATTGCGGGCTAACGCTTCTGAGATCCTTGAAATCATTAACTCAATCCTCTCAATTCCCCCATTTGGATTCCACTTCTTTATACAGCTGTTTGGAGAGAAATAGAAACCCGGAGGGATGAATTATTCTGAAGCTACCAAAGACGCAAGGTTGAACATGAGCAGTTGAGAGGTACTGTCTTGACTGGAAGCACCTGTTAAAAGCGGTGAAGGATAGACATGGAGAGAGGATGGAAGAAGCAGGAGAGGCTGTGGCATGAAATTAGTCAGGAGGGGAGGGTGAAGGATCAAGGATTCCAGATTCCACGTCAAACGTAAAGTGCTCTGGTGGTAGATGACAACGGGGGGTGTGGTGTGAGTCAACTGAACTGATGGTCTTGAAGTTCTCAGAAGAGTTGACAGACTCCCTTTTAAAAACTCATAAGGCAGGAGACTTTTCTGCCAAGGAAAGAGAACTTGCAGCTGGTCCTGGAGTAACCGTCCTCCTTGCAATACCCTGCAGGCTGCTGTCGTGTCAGTGTCTCCCGTGCTGGGGACACTGCTGTGGGCCACGTCTTGCGTAGGAGAACGCCCTGCTCACAGGGTCTCCTTGAATCATCTCGGTCTCGGGAACGATATGGAGACACAGTTGACTCAATGCTGCCCATTCCTACTGTTGCACCTCCTGAGGACGGGTCGCTGATCCAGTGGACACATCCACATTTCTCTTCTCCGTCCAGGTTCCCAAGTTGCTGCTGACCTCCCGCACCTTCATGTTTCCAGACGTGCAGCTGTGGTTTTTAGAGCAAAGGAGCATCCTGCGCCTACTTGAATCACAACATAGGAGACCTCAAGCACAGGCATGGCTGAGCTCCCGGATTTCTTGGGGGTAGATGGGTGGGCAGGGTTCCCTGTGTTTAGTGTGTTTCTGTGCCGGCCTGGATGTGTGGGGGACCTTCAGCTCCGCAGCGCGCGAGTCAGCCGGCAGGCAGGGGTGGAGGGAGGCCGCGCACGTACCTTTGTCCTGAAGCTGCCAGACCTTGCCTGCTTGTGGCAGGTAAACTGCATGGTGGTCTCTCGCAGCCCATCAGTGGGCTCCTGGCCCCGAGGCCTGCCTCCTCCACATGCCCTGGCTGGTTGACCAGAAGCAGCTGCGGACGGAAAGCTGGTGGTGGTGCTCACTCCCCTCGCCCTTGCCCCTGGCCCTGCCAATTGGTTCTCCAACACTGTCCAGTATTTCATAATCCATAATACTGGGATCGAAACTGAAGGTGGCTATAGGGATTTTCAGGACAAGACTTACTCTTTGTCATAGGCAGAGTCAGGACACAGTTTTAGGACAGGTCCCATTTGTGCAGAGATCCCAAGCCTGGCCTCCATCTTGGTCGTCGCCCTGGTCGCACGTGGCCACCAGGGGGCAGTCCTCCCGGAGAGGCGCTTCATTAGCCCACCCTTCCACCTGATCCTGCTTTCTGTTTCCTTTTCGCCACAGCTGCTATTACATCACATTGGATGGAAATCAGAACAAAGCCTCTCTTGCCGTTGCTCCTGCCAAACCTAGAGATTTCATTTTAGTTTTGCGTTCTACTCGCGATGTGCTGCCCTTTAGAGAAACCTTTAAGCTGAGACACAAACGAACGGAAAGCTGTTGCGTGAACAGGCTGAGAGGTCAAGAGATGAGTGCCAGGGGTGCCACGGGTACCGTCCGGACTTCTGCCTTACAGAGGAAGGAAACCGCTAGGAGGGCAACGTGTCCTAGAATGCGGAGGGGGAGGGCAGGGACGGGTGCCAGAAGGTTAAAGAAATAGCATGTTCTTCTCCACTTCCACCTAGAGACTTATTCTCAACTCTCACATATTCACACAAGCCACCGTTTCATCACTGAATATAAACAAAAACCCTTCTTTGCAATGGGGAATGAACTGGTCGGCCTTCTGTAGATTTCACTAGACAAGTCCGGTTTTGGAGGCTGCCACCTTTGGAAAGGACATACTGTTCCCGAGAATTCTGCAGAAAGACACAAACAATATTCTCATAAGTAGCAGTCGTCAGAATTAAAACAAGACGGTATGTACCATATTTAAGTCGTCCCTTTATGGAGAATGCATGCTGGGTGCCTTTACGGGCATGAGTTCAGTTAATCTTCACAGTATTCTGTTATACTTGTTAAACCTATCAAACACTGGAGAAAAAGAAATGGGGTAAAATGCTACTGTAGTCACAGGGTCACAATGAGGACCTAAGGAGCCTAATTAATAAAACCAGTCATTCCAAAAAAAAAACCATTCTTTCATCAGTAGTAATAGACAATCTGATGAAGGATTTAATGAGTTATCTATTCCTGCCTAGTGAATTATTGAAGCTGAGCAGCTCCCTGATATACAAGGTAGTAAGAACCAAGACAGGACAGACCATTGTCTGTAATGAAGTCAGGATTCCAAAGAATACAGTATTCAACCCATTAAGAAGGTTTGCCAAAACATCAAACCCATGAAATCATTCCGGAAGAAACATACGGCATAAAAGGGCAAACTAGGCACAGAAAAACGGACCCCATTATCCCCAGATCCCATGCTATATTCTCCGCCACTTCAGACGCACTGACTTCTCTTATTTATGCTCCCATCGGCTCCAGAGTGGTCTCTGCTTATGATTCCCCCCAACCGACTCTCATGAGGTCCGCAAAGGCATCTAGTTTCCTGACACGCCAGGCAGTTTCAATCCACATCTTCCAGGAATCCACTGATGGTCTTCGAAGCACATCTCTGTCCTTAAATATACTCATCGGCATCCTCTCTTATTATCCACGTACTGTCCGACCATGAGTCCACTGTCTCCTTTGTGGCTCTTCTCTCCCCTCCCTTTAATGGTTGGAGAGCCTCAGAATCAAGTTCATGTGTGTTTCTCACACTACACGGTCTGCCCGCATGAACACCTCTGTTGCTGGCCTTCCCTGCTAGATATGGACCTCAGCCATGGCATTTCTTGTCAAACGCAAGATCACCTCTCCCCTGACACTGGACATTTGTGCCTGCATGTCTACCAGTCCCCTGTCGAAGGTTCCCCAGCTTTTATGGGTACTTCCTGACCTTCTCCATTCCAGCATCAGGTGAGAGAATTCACTTCCTTCCCTTCTTCGTTATAACACTAAGTCTGAGCATTGTTCTCAGATTCCAGTCCCAACAACAACCAAGATGTAGACAACAGGACCTTTCTTTGTCATGTCCTATAGCCTAAGGGCAACGTACAACTTGTCTTAGAGGAAGTCAGTGGTTGCTGCAGATGTTCGTGATCTGATGGATAAAGGCATTCTGCTGACCATTTTCTTTTTAGACATTTTATTTATTTACTTGAGAGAGAGAGCATGAGACAAGGGTGGGTTAGAGGGAGTAGCAGACTCCCCGCAGGACAGGGATCCTGACTCGGCACTCGATCCTGGGACTCCCGGGTCATGACCTGAGCCAAAGGCAGTCGCTCAACCAACTGAGCCGCCCAGGAGCCGATCTGCCGACCATTTTTCAGCCAAGCTGCAATTAGCCGTGGTGTTACTCTTTGAACGCTTCCCATAGTGAAAGTTCAATTAAAAAAAAGAGAGATAAACTGATTAAATATAAGAATACATTTTATTCTATTGCTGACACCTACAGCTGCACATACTAATATATGAATAGAAATCTTATAAATATTTACATAAATAAATATTTAAATAGATAAATAGATATGAGCATGGTCAGCTGTAAGCCACTACAGCTTGTAGAGTTGACATGTCGCTTAATACTTCTGAAAACCTTTAACAAATGGTATCTGTTGATGTCACCATAACAGCAGAAATGACAGTCTTTGACACGGAAGAACCAGGGAAAGTGTGATATTATTCGTCAGAGGGAATCATTTCCATGGCGACCCGGGTCTCATTTCTTGCTCCTTAACCTTTCTTGCAAGATCGTTGATGCAAACAAGGAGCTCGTGATTTCTGCTCTGACAATCTCCCAGGCACAAGGGCTGTATTGCTTCTCTTGCAGATAGAGGGAGATCCTCTGGAAGTAGTTCCTCAGGATGGAGTCCACCTTCCTGAGGGGAGTCTCTGCCACCCCCGCCTCCTGCATGGCACAGGCTTCCAGGTGAGTCAGCTGCTCAGAAAGTCCCGAGCAGAACTCCTCTAGGAGGGTCTCGTTCCAAGCAGCAGATGAGGCCCCTGTGCAGAAGAGGTGGAAGATCCTCTGGTTCATCCCATGGACGACAGAGAGGGCTTGAGCCTTCTGCAACTGCTTGCCATCAAGCACCTCCTGCGGGAAGGCAAAGGCCCTTGCGTACTTGTCACAAGAGCTAGCAGACATTCTCCTCATTTGTCCCAGGAGCGTCAAGGCCCTCCAGGCGAACAGGCCATGGTTCGGAGGCAGGTCACATCCCAGAGAGCAGAGGGAGTGGCAGCTGAGCACCCCCAGGGCCACCAAGAAGGGAAAGGGCAGGGCCATTGGGGAACCTGCGAGACGCTGCTTGGCTGGCCTGGCTGGGGTGGGCAAGTCTGGGAACCGTAGCTCTGGGTTCTCTGACCATCTTCCCTTGTGTGTGTGGCTTAAGTAGGGGACAGAGGAGTTTTCAATTTCTGAACGTTTCCCTTACTTTCTACTTCTCTTTTTGCTTTCCTTTCTGCACTTTCTCTTTGGATTTACAGCATCGGATTCCCAACCATTTTTTAGTTTTTCCAATATTATCTCTTGCCTCTAGAGTCTTCGTTGATGTGTTTAATTGGACATTCCATGAAAACTTCATAGCATGGATGCACAGTATATCTCGTTACAGAGTGTATTCATATGTGT